>NC_138089.1:55706469-56367898 GCF_964212035.1 Myotis nattereri
AATTCAATAAAAAATAAAATTAAACCATCTAAAAATTAAAAAAAAACACATAGAAATAAAAATATTGCGGCGACAACACCTTGTGTGAATAAACTATATGGACACTTGAAAAAATATGCTAAAATGATAACAATTCTGATTATTCTTGATTACTCAGGTGTTCAAACTACTCTTTCAACCTGTGTTTTTGAAACTTTTCATAATAAAAAGTGGGTACAGTGTCATCAATGGCAGTGGGAACTTGAACTAGAAGGCTCGTTAGAGAAGACAGGGGACGGATTTTATTTGACAGAAGAATTTCAGGAAGGGGCGGGGGGGGGTTGAATCTCTTGAGAAAAGAAGTCAAGACAGAAGGAAAACGATGCTGCAGGGGGCCACCCACATGGACTGAGCGAGGAGGGGGGTGCCGGCCGGCCGGGAGCTTCCGCGGGGGGCGGGGAGGAAATGGGGAGACCCCTTCACAGTGTCGCTAAGGAAGCTTTCTCTGCCACCTGCGCATCCTCTGCCAACTTGGGGCAACGCTGCACACGCTTCCTCAGCCCCTCGGGGACTGTGTTTCCCGCCCGGCCACACACAAGCCTCAGTCCTGAGGGCCGGCTCCATCCCCTGGCCGTGTGCTTCCCGATTCCACTGCTCAAAACCACAGAATGTTTCCTCAGGGAGTGAAGTAGGAACTACAGGCAGGTACTTCTTTCCTTTGTTGGAAATTTACAACGAAACCATTCCGAGTTCCCAGGGAGCTTGTGACTATGGCATCGCTGGCACAGACAGCTTCCCCAGGGTAACAAACGGGGCGCGTGAGTCAGAGAACGATCCCGGGACAGAGACTCGTCAGAGCGTCCTCTCCGAGGCAGGAGCACCTGAATCGGGGCCCGTTCCCCGAGAATTAATCATGTTCACTTTTCACTCATTTGGGTACATAGGGTTTCTTTTTTAGGCCACTGGTTTCACACCAATCTCCCGCCCCGCCCCCTTTGTTGTCCTTTAAGAAAATAATCAAGAACAGAAGGACTTAAACCACCAGGAAAATGAGCTGGAGAGAAAGAGGCATCGTCTTACCTAAGTGTTATATACCTCAGGGAATGCTTCGTTACCTCTCTACTAGAAACAGTCCCTTCGGATTCTGAGTCCAGACTCGTTCTGTTTCTAACGCTGAATGGCTGCAGAACTCCTACTTACCCCATTTGGCCTCTAAAGGCTTTTCTTTTCTTTTTGTAAAATATAATTTTATTTCAGAGAGAAAGGGAGAGGAAGAGAGAGAGAGAAACATCAATGATGAGAGAGGGAAACACTGATCAGCTATCTCCTGCATGGCCTCTTCTGGGGATCAAGCCAGCAACCTGGGCATCTGCCCTGACGGGGAATCAAACCGTGACCTCCAGATTCATAGGTTGATGCTCAACCACTGAGCCACACTGGCCGGGCTAAAGGCTTTTCTTTACATGAAGAAATCCAGCAATGGAACATCTCCGTTCTCCCGGTGGAATGAAAAGGACCAGGGGACCTATATGAGCATCTAAATTTTAGATTCTGAAAGGAAAGGGATGTGAGCACAGTAAGACTTGCTGAAAGCCACCAGGAAAAGCGTCTCCAAGGGCTGGATGCTGGTAAGAATCTTTCATGCTATTCACCTAGATCGCACCCCTGCTGCAGGGTAGCTGGGCGGGCAGGGGGAGCCAGGACATCAGTTACCATCACCTCTGCCTTCACAGTAGCCAGGGGTACGCGCTGAAGCCAGTTCTGCAGAACAAGGCTGTGGTGGTTTCTGCGCAGTCGATACCGATACCCTGAGTGCAGGGGTAAGGCAGCTTTAATTAAAAGACAAGCAGCCAATCTGCAATCATCACTCTGGGAAAACTCCCATCGATAGGGAGTTCAAGAGAGAGGCAAGCTGGGGAGCACCTTGCAGGGTGATTTCCATCACAGTTTTAAAGCTACAGCAGAGTATAATTATAGAACCGCCTGGCTTCCTGGCAATGACAATGGATAATTAAACTGGGTGGATGTTCTAAATACAGACTAAGTGAGGAAGAGCACCCCGGGGCAGCACCATTAGCACAGAGTAAACTTCCTCAGTCTTTCATCTGTTGGTGAGCATTGCAGTTTTAGAAAGAAAAGCAGAAAACTGGGACTTGAAATAGGTATTTCAAGAATGGTAGTTACTGGATGCTGGGGGGGGGGGGGTGGCTGGGGAGAGGGACAGTCATTGTTAAAGGGCGGGGTTGCATTTGGGGGGAAGGGGCTCAAGAGATGGATGGTGGTGATGGTTGCACAGCCATGTGACTGCACTTAATGCTCCTGACTGTACAATTAAAAACGGTAAAATTGGTCAATCTTATATGAATTTTACCATAATTTTTAAAAAGAGGTAAGTTGTTTTCCCGTAAATGGGTAAAAAGTCACTTACATTCAATTTTTCTTCCACAAACACCATCTACCTGGTCCTTTATGCAGCAGGTCAGAAACTCTACGGAGATCCTTTCAGGCAGTAAAGTGAACTAAAAGGCGGCGGCGTCTGGTTACTCTGACCAACCTGGGGTCTGATTGGCTTGCTGCATGATTAATGCGACCAGTATTTTAGAAAATGGTGTAATTTGTTTCCAAGACAGACCCAGAATCGCCTCTCTGCAATTCTGAAGAGCTCTGAAACCCAAACTTGTTCCCTAAGTTTGGATCAAGAACGTATTTGGTGGCAAAACCTGACCCGAGCCCGCACCGGCCCGCACAGAGTCTGCGTTTACCCACTCGCTGTGCACACGCACACATCTGGCTGCAGAAACATGCCCCTGTAGACAGCGTCACTGCCCCATCGTTCTACCTGAATGGGCGCCGTCTCACTTGTAGTACAAGCGCCATGCCAAAGCGATGGGAAAATTATGCGTTTCCTAACAAACCTGGTTCTGAACGTTTCAAAGGAGAGGCAGTGGATCTCTATGAAATTAATCACATCCAATTTAGATTAATATTTCCCAAGCACTGATCATTCTCTACCAAAATCACAATTTTGTCACATCCAGACATCACTCATGTGATTACATTCCCTAGTACATGTCTTCACGGTGACTCGGCTTTGTTTATTTGAATAAAATTCCAATTTTAAATATCTCTAACTGTAAAAGCCAAGTTCCTGAGAGGTCTACCCTGTGGGACAAAGGAGTTTCTGAAGAAGCCCAGAGGTGTTAAAGGCACAGGAGTGCCAGACTGAGACTTTCACCTTAAATCAGTGGTTCTCTCTTGCCATTTGCAACAGCATGGATGGAACTGGAGAGCATTATGCTAAGTGAAATAAGCCAGTCAATGAAGGAAAAATACCACATGGTCTCACCCATTCATGGATAATAAAGACCATTATAAACTTATGAACAATAATAGATACAGAGGCAGAGCAGCCTCAAACAGATTGTCAAACTGCAGCGGGAAGGCGGGGAGGGTTGCGGGGCAGGAGGGAGGGAGGTAAGAGATCAACCGAAGGACTTGTATGCATGTATATAAGCATAACCAATGGACATAAGACACTGGGGGGTAGGGCAGGCCAGGGGATTGTCAAGGGCGGGGGGAGAAAAAAAAAAGGACACATATGTAATACCCTCTGTAATACTTTAAGCAATAAAACAATTAAAAAAATTAAAAAAAAATAAATCAGTGGTTCTCAACCTTTTGGCCCTTTAAATACAGTTCCTCATGTTGTGGCCCAACCGTAAAATTATTTTCGTTGCTACTTCATAACTGTAATGTTGCTACTGTTATGAATCGCAATGTAAATATCTGATATGCAGGATGGTCTTAGGCGACGCCTGTGAAAGGGTCGTTCGACCGCCAAAGGGGTCGCGACCCACAGGTTGAGAACCGCTGCAAATCATCAGAGAGACAAAGAAAACGGAAAGGGAGCCCCTGCCTGCCCATGTGACTCAGTGTCCCCCGGACCAGGCTGGTGCGCAATCTCCAGTCCCCCGTCATCACTCTGTTTCTCAGGGAATGGCTCGCTGAGACGGCAAGTCTTGTGGGGGTGGGGACCCGTCTGTACAAAAGCATAAAGTAGCAGTGAGGGTGGGGGGAGGGGGGGGTAGATGAACTCTGTGTCCCACTTCCAGGCTGTCACCTTAATCCACCAGGTAGACTGAGCTGGGCCAGGCACCGCCATCTATTTATCAAATTGGCACCAAAGTTACCCTGAGTGCAACCCCCTGGCTCATCCATAGCTGCGCTGGCCAAAGGCCTCCTCAGATGCCTGTGTCTAGAAGCGGACAGACCGACCAACCAGAACATGAGCCAGACCAGCAGGACCCTCAGCCCTTCCTACACTTCAACAGCAGCCACTGCAAAGAACAGCCTTCAGAAGCAGCAGAGTCAGATTTGTTATGAAAAGAAAATCAGTCCGTCTTCAAAAGTACCTTCAGCATCAGCTCCCAGAGCACAGACACGGGACAGTAGGGAAAGTCTTCCCGCACAGAGGACTGAGAGTTAGGAAATCTCCACTGTGCAACTACCAGGAATTTAAAAATAATAAGTGTACACTGATTGAATGCGGTGATCAAAATGACCATCACCCGCCAGGGGCAGACAGACACCATGAGCCCCTGGAGGTGCTGGACTGAGAAAGACAATACCCGCTCAGGAGTTTTCCTGAATCGAACGGACGTCAGACAGACACAAACTGACGGTGATTCCGCAAAATACCCAGCCTGCAGGCTCCCAAAGTGTGATGACGACGAAGAAAGGTGGCAGGACTTTCCAGATTAAAGACACGTGTCTACCAAAGTACGCGCTCCCAGCTGGGTCCCACCCAGAATAAAGGCTGCAGAGGGCACTGGCACCGCTGACAGGATCGGGATATGGAGGGCAGGGGGGTAAAACAAGGGCATCAGGTTAAATTTCCCGCTTTCGATGACAGTGGGTAGGTGAGAAAACGCCTGTTTTGTCAGGAAATGCATACTTACGAAGAGGCAAGGGGGCGCAACGCTCTCTAACTCTCCAGTTCAGAAAAGCTATGCTGACAGGCAGAATCGGACACAGGCTAACAACAGGTGACTATGGGGAGAGGCGGCTGGGACGAGGTCCAAGATGACACCTGCTCCCTGCCCACCGGCCGCCGCGGAAGCCGCCGCCCTGCCCAGCTCCCCGGCGACTCACCATCCTCCTGAGAACCCGCAGCAGCAGCTTCTGCTCCTTGGGGTCCTCCTTGGCTGTCAGTGCGTCGGCAAAGCTCTCTGCGTTCTCAGGGGACAGGCTGTCCGGGTTTTCTCCCCCATAGAGCTGAACCAGGATAGACAGACACTTGGATGCAACTTCAAAAATTTCAGGATCCTCAGCAGGAAGCTGAAAAGGAACACACAGGACTGCTTAGGCTCGTCAAAGAGGGTGTTGGCGTCCCTCAGGAACCACAGCAAAATTTGCCTTCGCGGGGAAAACAGTCTGAGCACAACATTGGACTAACTGGTGTGGGGTTTTGTGAATGGATCGTCTTCAAAATGCACACAGTAACTCAAAGAAAGCTCACATCACAAAATCCAAAGGAAGTCCTGCAGTGCTTCCTGTACTCCACAGCAAAGAAAGCCCGGAGCAAGCAGGGGCCAGCATAGGTTTTACATACATATATTTAATGCACATGTTCATACAGGGCTGTGTGTGCGTGCGTGTGTCTATGGGTGTGAAAACTGTATGAAATCTTCTGAGGCATGGCCCTTAGAGTGTTGCTTACTATTAACTTGCTTAGAAAAATTCACTTCCTAGAAGATATAATGGGACACTTTGAACTTGTCTGTGTCCAAATCATTATCAACTAAACAGGTAGGAGAGAAAGCATTGTTTTTGCATGTACTCAAAGGTTCTTTTTAAAAAATTGGGTGCTAGAACTAAATATAAAATCTAAAACTTCTCAGAAAAATCATAGGCAGAATCTTTTTGACCGTGAGCGAGGGAATCATTTCTTAGCTAGAACTGAGAAAGTACAATGTACAAAATGGAAAATGGACTTCATCTAAATTTTAAAAAAACTACTTCTCTTTGAAAGACTGTCTAGTTCATTAAATGTGGATATTACAAGGTGGATATTACACCCCCACCCCCATCAGAAAGGGTCCCTTTAACAGAGACTATGAAAAAGTGTTGCATCAGACCCCCAAACTAGACCATGCTTCTTGCCCCAAGTAAATGTCTCCCCTCTATACACCCCACTTTCTGGATGATGCATATCTTGTAAGTGATTATATGTCCATTTCTGTCCAGCAACCAGGACTGAAGGCCAAGACCATGGCTCGACTTCTGCAATTATATTAGATTTCATATTTGTATGAAAACTCACCCTATCCTACCTTCATTGATTTACTCATGTTTTCTACTTTATAAAGGATCTCCAGACTTGGAAAAAAAAAAAAAAAAAAAGGAGCACCCAACTAAGTTTGAATTTCAGGTAAACAATGAATCTTTTTTAGCGTAGTATGTCCATTTGACATCTTGTATTTTATCTGTCAACCCTAACTTTATTGTAAACATTGTTATTAGCTAAATCCAATGTTTTGTGGGAGAGATGAAATCATAAACACACACATATATACACATAAAACTTGGAAATATCGCAAAAGTAAACATTTTGCATTTTAAAACTGTATTAAAACAGTTTCAAATCACATTTGTACTGGTTAGTTCCCATTATGTAAACGGAGAAAGATTTTGAAATGCAATCTACACAGTACAATGCATTTCAAAATCTTTCTCCTTTTACATTCCATTTAAAAAATATTGCCTGGTGCAGTGTTTTGTCAAAAATTATATAGGACTATTTAATGTCAGAGAATATATTAACCAAGAAAAAAAATAACCACTTAATAATAACAATATTTCCCACCCCTTTTTGCTATCTAAAAGCACCTGAGGAAATAGCCCCTCTGTGTTGCTGGGACATCTTTAAGGAGAATTCACAGCAGCCATCCATCCTTACTCCCCTGCATTTTAATACAGCAATCGCTCTCGCCCCAATCAGCTGAAGAGGCAGCAGAAACTATCATTACGCTGATGAATGGCAGCAATTCCAGATGACATCACCCAAGGAAACACCGCTGCCCGCGGCCCTGACACTGCCCGCTTTGCCTTGAAAGGATGCTCTCGTTTCACTGACCCCAGGCTCATTGTTACTAAACGGAGAAATTTAGAGGGAAGAAAACCGGCCACTGCCATCACTGATTTAGTTATTAGTCTATAAATCATTGAGAGTTTTTTTAAAAAAATCCAAAAACAAGTTGAGCTTCTGGCACTGTCCTGACTTTGCTAACGAACTTCACATTTTCCTGGCCAGGCACTAGAGAACGGGGCAACATTCACTTCAGAATCGTCACCAGTCGATGCAGAGGGGGCTTAACCAATTCTCTCAGAGCAGCGCAGTTGCAGGAACCGGAGGGGGTGAAGCTACGCCAACGCTGACTGTGGCTGCCAAGGTGGGGGTTCCGTGCAGAAGCTTTGGCCTGATCACGTGTCACTTGCTGCTCTTCCTGACTTTCCACCTTGGATGTGCAGGTGGAGGCTGCTGCCACTGGCTGGGAGAAGGATGCTGGAGAAAGTCATCCAAGAAATAACCAATGTCCCACGATGCATCTTCCACACAGGAGCCCCAGCCGTTATTTTTAAACACTTTGATCAGATCCCGTCACCCTCCTGCTCAGAACCTCCAGTGGCTCCTCACCATCTTGAGAAGACAGTCCGAGCACCGACCTGTGGCCCACAGACCCTGCCTGAGCAGTGGGGCCCTATGCCTGCAGGACCAGTGAGGCTGGGGGAGGGCAAGACGACAGAGTCTCCAGAAATGTACGTTGGGTCATCATTCACCGCTGGGACCATGGCTTAGATGTTCTTATGGCGACATTATAGCCAGTGGGCAGACCCATGCGCATGGAGCTTAGGGGACAGGTCACGGCTAAAGACACACGTTTGGAAATCCTCCAGGCACGATACCACAGAAAGCAAGGAGCTTACTTGTGGCAGCCCAGCCCCAGGCTGGGGGTGCGGGCTTTGGAAAGCTTCCCCGGGGGCGGCCTCTCCTCCCTTCCACCACCTCCCCTCCTCAGACAATTCAGGAATGCTTCACTCTGGGGGGCAGTTCCTGCTCAGCATCAGCTTCTTCAGGGAAAAGCCCTGGCATAATTTGGGGGCACATTCTAGGCTACTGGGTCTTCTGCATGTGGAAACCGGCGAAGAGCATAGGGAGGGCCGATGGCAGAGCTGATCATATACAGACTTCTGAGAATGGCCCTATTTTCATCTCCTCCCCGAGGCCAGAGGTGCTATGGGGCTCAGAGCTGGGAGGCCGACACCACGCCACCCTCGCACCCCTGCAGGGCGTTTGGGGCGGGGCTTCCTCTCTCCTGTGGGGTCCTCTCTGGGCCTCCTTCTGCCAGCCAGAGATATGCTGAGCCTTCAATGTATTATAGACTCCTTCCCCTTCCTCTTCATTGTCATAAATTATTCCTTTCTGAGTTCCGTACTTTTCCTTTAAAGCAGCGATTCTCAACCTTCCTAATGCCGTGACCCTGTAATACAGCTCCTCATGTTGTGGTGACCCCCAACCATAAAATTATTTTCGTTGCTACTTCATAGCTGTAATGTTGCTACTGTTATGAATCGTAATATAAATATCTGATATGCAGGATGTATTTAGGTGACCCCTGTGAAAGGGTCGTCCGACCCCCAAAGGGGTCGCGACCCACAGGTTGAGAACCGCTGCTTTAAAGGCATTTTGGGAGGCAGGACTGAGTGTGTGATAAAGAGCAATGAAAAGAGGCCTTCCTGCCCTAACTGGTTTGGCTCAGTGGATAGAGCATAGGCCTGAGGACTGCAAGGTCCCAGGTTCGATTCCAGTCAAGGGCATGTACCTTGGTTGTGGGCACATCCCCAGTGGGGGGTGTGCAGGAGGCAGCTGATCGGTGTTTCTCTCTCACTCTCTATCCCTCTCCCTTCTTCTCTATGAAAAATCAATAAAATATATTTTAAAAAAAAAAGAAAAGAAAAAAGAAAAGAGGCCTTCCTGCCAGGATTCTTTTGGCAAACCTCACGCTTATTCCACAGTGTGAGGATCGTTTTAATGAACTAAAAGCGTGTGAATGGAATTACGATAAAAATTACTTTTAGCCCAATAGGCATGGCTCAGTGGTTGAGCATCGACTTATAAACCAGGAGGTCCCTGTTCGATTCCAGACAGGGCACATGCCCATGTTGGGGGCTCGATCCCCAATAGTGGGCGCGTAGGAGGCAGTGGACCAATGCTTCTCTCTTATCACTGATGTTTCTATCTCTCCCCCCCCGCCCTTCCTCTCTTTGGCACGTCTCTCCATCCATTTAGGTCATACTTTACATCTTTCAAAATGTTCTACAGTTAGCCTCATGATTTGCATTTTCCTGTTATATTTATGTTTGTCCCTTTTTTATGAGATGGTTTTAGTCACATCTATAAAAGGATTTCCCCCATTTCTATTTCTATCAGACTAATACCAGTATATTAAAAAAAAAAAAAGCCATTGGTTTCTGTGTATTATATGCCATGAATTACTGAAGTTTGCTTTTTAGTTTCAACAAGTTTTTTATTTTAATCTCTTATCAAGGTATGAAAGTTCTCGCAACTGCGAGTAATAATCAGTTTTAGTCTTAATATTTATTTTTCTTCTCTGTAATCTACCACCACCCATCGCTGTTGACTATTAGTGGTGGCAGAAGGGACTCCTCTTTTCTCAATTTTAATGAAAATGCTTTCAGTGTTTATTAATTTCTAGGAAATAACTTTCAATATTTTGGGAAGATTCACTCTATCCTAAATAAAGTTTTAAAAAATTAAGAGTGGCCAGTTGAACTTTTTTAGCATTGACCATGTTTTTATTCTCCTTCAATTTCTTAAAATTATTAAATTATACTTTTCCAATGCTTGAACTATTCTTGAATTCATGGATCAAACCCTATTTGGTCATATTGGTCCTTTTAATACATTACTAGATTTGATTTACCTTTTTTTTAAATGTTCTTACCTATATTCATAAGTAAACGTGATCTTCAATTGTTCTGTATTATTTTAAAGTAGGCTATGGCTTTAGACTTACTACAGCTTTATGACAATGAGCCAGGGAGCTTTCCATCTTCCTGTACACTCTGAATTATTTAAATAGCATAGGAGTTGTCTAGTCTTTGAAAATTTGGAACTCATATGGAAAGCCACTTAGTCCTGCACTGTTGCAATGACAGATCTTGGAGATGCGAAACAACACATTATGAAAATCCAGGTGTCTGGTATCGTTTTTTATATTACAAGGTGTTTTTGTTCTTTTGATAGCAACTAATGGAATTCTTGTATTTGCCCTGCAAGCTGGCAGCCCTTCTCACTGGTTGTGAAAGAAATCTTAGCAGAATAAAAGAGGAAAGTGTTCCTTTTCCCCCTCAGCTGCAGAAAAGCAGGTTCCATTTCGTGTCCTAAAATCATCCTTGAAAATGTCATTTCTAATAAGGCGGTCCTGTGAGACACCTGGAAGGCAGAGAGGGTGCCCGTGTCCTGGGTGATCAATGTTCAACTTTCAAAACAAAAACCATTCTGATTGGGTCTCTTACTAACAATGTTTGCTTTGGTGATGATGCTTGTATTGACAGCATTGAATTTCTACAGGATAGACATACTTATAAGATTTCTTTGTTGGATCAGCATATCCCTCTTTTCTACCTGCTTATGGTGAAAACAAATTAGACCTGTATCCTTTCTTGAATAAAGTGGTTGAGCGGCTTACATCACTGGATGGTTAAATTTTAACTTCTGAAGTTTGATATTTTTTGGTCATTTATAATTTTCTATAAAAGTATCCCCTCTATATTTCAAAGGTTCATGCATTAGTATTATACATATTTCACATTTGAGTGGTTATATTTCCTTTTCCCTTTCCTAATGCTGTAGCCATAGAATCCAAATTAAAACTGTGAGTTATCTCATCTTTACCTGTCAAATGGACCAAAAAAACTTTAGGCTCAGAAGATGCAGTGCTGGTGAAGATACTGAAAAACAAATACATTTACTTACCTTTGACTTGAATGTAAACTGCTAAAAATCTTTTGGGAAGTTATATGGTAATTAATGTTTATTAAAATTTAGAAGCACCTTGTGATGGAACCATCTCACTTGTGGGTACTTATCTAACAAAAGGAAATGCAGAAGCAGCTAAAACCAATCATGACTGCTGTGTCCTGCTTATAATAGCCAACCAGTGGAAACAACCTGAATGGCCATCCACCAGGAAATGCTTGAATTAAATAAACAATAGTACACCGATACCATAAGATACTATGCGGCTGTTAAAAAGAGTAAGATCAATGTATAAGTATCAACTTAGAAAGATGTCCATAATATTGAGATAAGTAAAAAGAAAAGTAAGTTACAAAATACCTACACTATGGTTCTATTTTTAGAAATGAAAGCCAGAACAATAAAAAGAAACTCAATGGTACAAGTGCAGGTGCTTGTAAGCAGAGTGAAGAGAATGCAAGGACACATCAAAAGTAACCAAGGTGCCAGGCCAGCATGAATTAAGTGGTTGAGCATCGACCTATGAACCAGGAGGTCACCAGTTCGATTCCTGGTCAGGGCACATGCCCAGGTTTCAGGCTCCATTCCCAGTGTGGGGTGTGCAGGAGGCAGCCAATCAATGATTCTCATCATTGATGTTTCTATCTCTCTTTCCCTCTCCTTTCTTCTCTGAAATCAATAAAAATATTAAATTTAAAAAAGTAACCCTGGTTACCCTGGAGTAGTGCTATGTGTAAAGGGAAGGGATACTCTAGTTGTACCTTAATCACCTGTAAATTTTTTGAATTCTTATAATGTGCTTATGGCACCTTTTGTAATTCAAATATATGAAATAAATCTGCCGTCCTTACTCCTAACATTTTTAAAGGGGACATTTCCTGGGCACCCTCTGCAGTGACCCTCATGTACTGACACATGTCAAATGCAAGATCTGCTACAACCAGTGACCATGGAGATGCGTGAAGGGTCAATCTGCCTTTAACAGCGCCAGTAATAGACTGTCAGGATTTCTCATGACTGTCAAATAATGAACAAAGGAAACTTGGAAATGTTACTCTTTGGTTCTAAGATTCAGAAATGTAGTACAGAGCTATATAGCTTAGAGTTCTTAAAATTACTGTTTACTGGGTCCGCGTTATTGGAAAAATACATGAAGTCCTCTCTCTGCTAAAATAATCCCTTCTGAAGAGCTCCTATCTGAGTGATATAGGCTTGAGGTAGAGAATGTACCCCAAAGGAAAAAGAACAAGAGATAATACATTTATTCCTGAAAATGGGTATTTCCATTAAAAGAATGGATATTTAAAATTGCAAGGCTATTAAACTTTTAAAACCACTTCATAACTCACCAAACTAGGCCATTTTTACAACTGGAAAGAAGAAAAGTCTGTCTAAAATTGGTTAAACATAGTTATGGCTTTATTATCTAGACATTTAGAATACATTCCATAAGGCTGTCTTAGCTTTACAAATTAACGGTTCATTTATTCAAAGAAACTGATCCAGAATTAAAATTAAAAGGAGATTGTCTGTCTACGGTTTTACTCTGTAGGACGCCATGGCCCCCAAACCACCTTTACCCAGAGCTCGGCCTCGCACACCTTCGTGCCCCGTGAGGCACGTGGGAGACTCGACCATGGGAGCTGACGCGGCCGTTCCCCACCAATACAGCCTAATATCAGGGCGACTAATTGCGGAGCCACAATGGAAATGCTGGGAATACCCCCGGGTGCATTATCTCAGCACATTAATGAGGCTGCTCACAAAGTGAGTTTATTACAGTGAGATAGATGTTTATTAGATCAGTAATATGATTACAGGACATACTGTATGGAAAGGGCCTCGGGGAGCCGTAGACAGGATAATGTTGCAAGCATTAAACGAAACAAAAAAGCCAAACATCGTTACCAAAACTGCTAACTTCACTGTACCCCAGTTACGGGTAAATATCCACACTATTAACTACACACACTCCTTTTCTGCTCCAAAAATGATGCGCAGGCATGCTTTCTGAGGTTACACGAAATTGCAGGGCTTTTTTCAAGGTGGCAAAAGTAAAACACAGCGAACTCAGGAAGTCTACTGCTCATCTTAAACACACCCCACTTCTAAAGACAACTGGGAGTTGTATTTTGAGACCAGCCAATAATGGGTTTGTCACCGCACATGTAGTACTACTGAGTAACACATCACTAACCACCATCACTAACGATACAGCACAGCGACAACAGCAAACACTCGGGTGGGGGCTTACAATGTGCCCAGTGCCGAGTTCCCCACGCATTCTCTCTTACTTCTCCCAACAACCCTGTGCGGTGTTCGACCTTTTCCTTTCCTGGACGTACAAACGGAGACTTACCCACGTGCCCATGGTCATGCACCTGATAACCGATGAAGCCCACTCAAACACCATTAAATGAACAGGTGTTCAGAGATGACCCCATGGAGTCATGGGAACATCAGTGTCTTGCCAAGCAGCCTCCCATGAAATGTCAAACTAATAATCGGATGACACTGTTTTGTGTTCACTTGTTAAAGGCGCAAGCATCTCTCTTTTTGTCGCTGTAACCTGTAAACGCACAGCTCCGTGTTATGAGGAGTTGCTAAGCCTAACCCCTGCCGCCAGGAGCGAAATGCAACACTCACTACAACCAAGGACAATGGCTGGGAAGACGTGAGGTCTCCGCTGCCTTTAACAGCTTTTCCAGTTTAAAAATCTGGCAAAGATTTTGCGAGGCTGAGATATTAAAGAGCAGCATTGACAAAATAAAATGCAATCAGTATGACCTTGAAGGAGAGAGAAAATAATGCGGGTATAGGCATGGCAAGTTATCTGTTAGCTATCAACAGCTCAGCTTTTTAAATATGAAGGTTTGTGGGGGGTTTTAAATTGATTTCAGAGAGAGGAAGGGAGAGGGAGACAGAATCATTGATCGGCTGCCTCCTGCAGGCTCCCTACTAAGGATCAAGCCCGCAACCCAGGCATGTGCCCTGACTGGAATCAAACCGGCTGACACTCACAGGGCAAGACCTCAGCTTTAAATGGAGTGTCCATCGCCCCAAAAGAAACGACATGCCTTAAGTTTGACTGTTTCTCTCTGATGAACCAGTTGAGAAAAGGTGCCTTTTCACTGGGAAAACACAGTCCTAAAAATGCAGCTTTCTCTGGAGGGTGACACAATGGAAAAGCACAGCTCTCTGTGTAAACCGTGGGAAACAGAGCAGAACAGCTCGCCTACCTAGAGACCACGAGTCACCCCATGTCTGCGGCGAGAGGTCACTGTCATTCCATCCCCTGTTGTTTGGTTTCATTAGGATGACATCAAATTAAGTCAAAGAGATGATATTCCATAGGCCAGTGATGGCGAACCTTTGGAGCTCAGCGTGTCAGCATTTTGAAAAACCCTAACTTAACTCTGGTGCCGTGTCACATATAGAAATTTTTTGATCTTTGCAACCATAGTAAAACAAAGATGTATATTTTTGATATTTATTTTATATATTTAAATGCCATTTAACAAAGAAAAATCAACCAAAAAAATGAGTTCGCGTGTCACCTCTGACACACGTGTCACAGGTTCGCCATCACTGCCATAGGGTATTCTTTGCTATTATCTCCTAGGACCCAAACTCCCAATTATTTAAAGATTATGGTGCCAAGAAAAAATATAACCCACTGTATTCAAAGGAATGGTATTTTTATAAATATGCAGGTGCTGCTCCTACTTATCAAATAATTACATGGCAAAGGATAAACAGAACCAATGAAATAAAACCTCAATAGTACTTGATATTGAAATCTTTTACAAATATATCAACACACAGATATCAACCTAATTCCTTACAACAAAATAATCCTGAATAAAACAAATACCTGATGTCAAAACAAAAACACACACACCTGAAAAGAAATAGAAGAAAAAGAAAAGATTGGGTGAATATAATCCTAGAATGAGAAGGTGGGAAGGCTTTTAAACATGACATAAAACTCAAAAGTCATGAAGGAAAACACTAAATTTGACTACTAAATGAAAACTACCTTTATTGCTAAAGCACCAATTAAAAAAGAGAGAGAGAGAGAATGGGGGAAAAAGTCTTTCTTATGACAAAAGGATACACTTGTTAATATACAAAGAGCTCTTAAAAATCATTAGAAAAGGTAAACTAAGTAGGAAAAAACAGGCAGATTACACTAAACCAATTACAGAGAAAGGACACACCAATGGCTAATTAAGCCACAAAAGATGCTAAACTTCACTCACAATAACATAAACACAAAGCATCAAAGACAGACCAGGCTTCATGTATCAGAAGCAAAGATGCTACAATTCCATGAAGCTGTCGGCAACGCAGGGAAACCGGCTTCTCTTTCGGTGAGGACACTGGTACTCTCTGCCTTTGAGGAGGGCACTTCGGAAATATAGACCCAAACTAAACACGGACAACCCTTCTATCCGGCGTATTACATGGGGTTCTCCAGAGAAATGCGCCAATGGCCATCTATGGAAAGAGTTACCAGGGAGGATTGGCACACACGATTTGGAGGCTGAGAAGTCCCACAGTCCACCACAGAGGCCCAGGAAAGCTGGTGGTGTAGTTCCTGCCTGACCCCAGACCCAGGGAGCCCGTGGTCTAAGTCCTAGTCTGAGACTAAAGACCCAAGAACCAGGGGCTCCAGAAGCCGGTGTAGACGGCCCGAGTCCAGCAGAGAGCAAATCCGCCTAGCTCGGCCGTCTTGCCCTATTCAGGTCCTCGGTGGATTGGATAATGCACCCCCCACATTGGCCAGGACAAACTTTCTACACTTAGTCTGATTCCATCTCATCTCTTCCAGAAGCACCCTCACAGGCACACCCCGAAATAATGTTCTACCAGCTATCTGGGCCTCCCTCGGTCCAGTGAGGCTGACACACAAAAAGTAAGCAAACCACCTAACAATTCCGTTTCTAGGAATTTATTCTATTATCATATAACTATAAACAAGCATAACTATATCTAACAAAGATATTTGCTGTAGCTCTGTCAGAAAAACTACCCCCCCCCAATAAATATCCATTAATAGGGGAGCTAACCAACTTCACTATGGGATATTCATTCATACAGTGCCACGGTCATCAAAAATAGGTTTATATTTTGCTCAAACACATTGAGAAGGGGGGAACCAAGTTAGAGATTTGTATGTAAAAAGGGGACATGTATACACTCATTTATACACATATATGTAGATACGCACATATATACATATAATTATAACAGCATACATTTTTCCCCTGTGGGTCTAGACGTGGAGAAAGATGTTTACTCTTTATTTTTTAACCCTTCTGAAGAGTTTGAGTTACTTTTTTTTAATTAAAAAAACCCCTTTATTGTTGAAGATATTACATAGGTCCCCTCTTTCTCCCATTACTTTTATTGTGTATATATAATTGTTATAATTTTAATAAGACACTAGCACATCGAATCTCTATGTCAAACGCAAAATATTTGGAGGAAAAAATGTAAAGTACTATATTGTGCAAAAACATTAAAAAATCAGAAGGTTACTGTTAACAATAAAAATACACTTTTTAAAAAACTCAGAAGGGAGCTATTCTGCCAACATATCAGGATGGCAGACTATTTCTTCATTTTTACCTTTTGATATTATGTATGTGAATATATATTCATGAAAGCATGAAAATATATTCCTTTATGCTATTATTGTTTCATATTTCAGTATTTTATATTTGCCTGGGTTAATGGTCCAAGTGTTTTAGTTTGAATTAATTTTTAAACAATGACCTACTGGAAAATGGATTTCAATTCTTAAATATTCCATTAATTTTTCTCCAGTGATAAATTAAGAGAAAATGATCACTGGGTTAAACAGTGAGTTTTCTGTATTTGCAGTGTTTCTGCATGACGGATTTTGTAATTATCTCAGTCTCCACGTTCTAAACAGCTTTGAGGTGTCATTTACATGAACTCAGTGTCCTATTTTTGCCTAAAGTATATCTTTAATTATAAGCTAAACCCTAATTATACAAAAAGTTACATGTCTAAAATTTTACCCCTCAATTCACACTGACAAAAAAAAAAAAGATAGGATTAGCTTAACCAAACAATTTACACTTAAATTTCCTTCTCTGTAAAATGAGTGGTCTCTCTGTGCTGTGTTTGAAAGCCTTTAGCCCAACATCCATGTCCCTGAAGGTAGAATGACCCCAGGAAATGAATCCCACATGCGAGTCTGGAGTGATGCCACGCTATTGCTCCTGAAGACGGCTTAATCCAAAGACAGACAGAAACTATGGAAACGGAGCTACTAATGACCCTAGGGAACCCAATCCAAGTGGAAATAAAAATACCTAGAAGACACACACATGCTTCCAGTCCAGAATGATGATGCACCGATGTCTAAGAAGTATGCTGATGAGTTCCCATCAAGGCTAATGATTCTTAATCTGTTGTACCAGACCATGTAGGCATGGTCCCAGGTAAGCCAAAGATTGCTAAACAAAATTGTATGTGAGGATAAGCTGTAACTTTGTACTTAATAGGAATACAATTACTTTTCAGCCCAACTGATACTTTAAGAGTGGGAAGAAAGAACTGCATGCAACCAATATTCCTTAAGAATACTTCTGGTTGATACACTTTAAAAACACTGTCCCATGTCAAACTGATTTTTCATTGTCCCTTGAGTGAATTTTAAAATGATGGAGCTTGAAGGGGCTGGCACAGATGTTCTAATCCAACCACTGGCTTGTCGGCAGGAAACAGTCATTTTAACTCCCGGTGAAGCTTTCGAACGAAGTGGGTGAAAAGGTGCCTTACGCGCTGTGCCAACTGGCTGCACGGGGTCATGGATAAGGACATGTCAGGGGCCAACTGCCCCGGATGCTGGCTTGGGAAGGGGGCCGGGAAGCCATGCTCTCTGACTGTACTTAGAGATCAGATTCAGGGCTGCTGCTGGTGACATGTCCTTGGCAGAGGCGGGCACAGGCCAGCTCCCTCAGGCAAGGCCTCGAGAATTAATTACGATCGGCAATTGTCGTAAGTAATATAGATCTAAAAACCCACATCTGCTTTTTTCTACAAGGAACTGCTATTCTCATATTTCATGGATGTGGCACAGGTGCCAAGACATGGAGCTGAGTCTGAAAGCAGAAGAGCAACATTTTAGAGGTCAACGTCAAGTTTTATGTTCTGCTGAGTCCTATCTACCTGCCTGTGTTGGAGGACCAGGTAACAGTTCATGATAGCCCAGCAGAGCCAATGCACTGCCACAGGCAGGCCACCTACTCAACACAACAGTATGCTGGCCTTTCTGGCAGGGTCACGAGTGGATTCTGTTGACAGCAGCTCCAGTGAGAAACTCGGGGTGCAGAGCTGGTGGACATGCATGACCTTTTCCCACGGTGCCAGCCGGGCAAAGAGAGTGGGAGGGACGAATCACCTGGGAAGCTTAGAGTCACCTCTCCGATTTCACTCTGGGATTTCAAATCCAAATTTAGGAAAGAAAATTTGACTGTTCACAAAACAAGGATAAGGTGTAGAAGGCATATGAAGCTAAAATGATGTTCCAGAGACTTCTTTCCACCTGAGGGCGAGAGCGTCGGGGACCTTTGGCAGGAAAAGCGCTGGCAGCCAGCCCCACGTCGCCGCCTTGCACACCGCACTCTGGGCAGAGGCCAGAAGTCCCCTTGGTCCCCCCTGACGAGGGTGACAGACGCATCCGAACGCTCCTGAGTGACAAAGGTCCTCAACTCGGGAAGAGTCGGGGTCATTCATTGTTCATTTGTCTACTTTTTTCAAGATAAAAATAACTTTATTGCATATTCTGAAATCCATGCTCATTGTAACAATACCCCCCCCCCCAAAAAAAAAGTGGGAGGAGACAGCACAGGAAGCCACTTATTTTTAAGTAAAAAACTGTTGAGAAATACAAGTTAAGCCCTCGGTATAAATCACTCCACCCTCGCTTCTTTTGTATAAACATATGTGGAGCATGACATAAATCAGCTCACATTATAATTTAGTTCTGTATATACTAGATTTACAATATCCTGGGTTTGGGGGCCTTATTCCTGCATCCCACAATTATTTATTGAGCACTTGGAAAGTGCCAGGGAGAGGGCTAGGAACTAAACAGGCATGTGAGTTCAGTCAAGATAGTGGGTGAGACTTCAAAATTCGCACCACTACCTCCATAATAACCAAAATAAACATTTAAAGATACAGATTAATAACTCTGTGGACCACACAAAAGCTTGAAGTTCAAAAGCAGTCAGAAGGAGCAGCCAGGAAATGGATCTTCAATGTATCGGGGCCACCCCCCCGCCCCCAGGGCAAGGAGAAAAGCCAGGCACAGAGTGGGGGCTGGGATTCCTGGCTGCAAGAGGAGCCTGGCCAGCCATTCCAGCCCTGGGGCTCCAGCTAATGCACAGCTCCTCTGCTGCTGAACAGCCACAGAACCTGGGCCAATCCCCTGCATGCTCAGGCCCGGATCTGTGATGAAACCCAGCGTCGTCACCATGCAATGGACACCTGGGCATCAGATACGCGTCTGCATTGGGGGACTCGGGAGAGAAACGAGGTGACTGTACGACCTGGATAGGAAGGAAGCCCGAAACGAAGACACAGAGCCACCAAACACAATGACTGCCAGGGCACCTGACTCAGGAAGAAAGGAAAACAACAGAGCAACGCCCGGATGACTGTGTAAGTTTTCTTGAAGCAGAGCTGACACGCCATAAACGGCACATACGTAAGTGTACCGCCATCAAGACACTGTACATATCCGTGACCTTCAGAAGTGTCTCTGCACTGACACCTCACTACTGACTACAGTAGCCTCACAGCCATTTGCTCTCCTATTTCTAGTCTCTTAAGGCAGAAGCTGAGCTCACAGAGACCCTTCTCCTTTCCGAACACAAGAGTGACCGCGGGCTAAAAGTTTCCCTCCCCCAAGTCCTGCTTTACAAGCATCCAGCAAATTCTGATGTGTAGTGTTTGCATTTTTATTCAGTTCAGGAATGCTTTCTAATTTAATTCTTTTTTATTTGATCCATGATTATTTGGTACTGTGTTATTTAGTTCCAAATATTTTGGGATTTTCCAAATATCTTTTATTGATTTAAAGTTTAATTCCATTATGGTGGGAGAAAATATATATATATGCATACTTTTTTTTTTAAAAATATATTTTATTGATTTTTTACAGAGAGGAAGGGAGAGAGATAGAGAGTTAGAAACATCGATGAGAGAGAAACATCGACCAGCTGCCTCCTGCACATCCCCCACTGGGGATATGCCCGCAACCCAGGTACATGCCCCCGACCGGAATCGAACCCAGGACCTTTCAGTCCGCAGGCCGATGCTCTATCCACTGAGCCAAACCAGTCTCGGCTATATATGCATACTTTATAAGACGTGAATCATGATAAATTTTTAAAAAAGAAAACATTTTTTAAAGTCTCACAAATTTGTAAATAACCTATTTAATTGACGGAGCAGGAGGCTGTAGCATAATTTCTTGCAGGAACTATCTGTTACAAAATGTATCTAGGATATAGAGCCTGGCTTCCCTTTTCCTCCTCTTAAATAAAATATTTAGGTCAAACAATTACCTTGTTCTATCTTTTCTTCAGGAGACATGGTCAACTTGTTAAATCCTTCATTCACCATGTCTTATACCACGGTTCCCAACTGAGGGTTCAAAGAGCCCCCTGAAATAGTGAATTGTGTGCATAATTTGCATATAAGTGATTCTAGGCATTTTTCTGAGAAGAGAGTTTGGAATTTTCCAATTCTCAAAGCAGCTCAGAAGGGACTAAGAATCACTGTGTCATACCTACATTTCACTGTGATCCTTCTGGTGTATGGTACAAATTCAGGTCATAAATTATGGGTTGACGGGTTTCATCTCCTAAGGATAAGTATGTTTACTTTCGTTTCTGGAAAGAACCTCAAAAGCTAAAAAGTTCATTCACCTGCCTTCAGGCAAAATGCTTCCAAAATTATCTGAGTCAGATGAAAAGGAAAAGTCTGTTTATTTTTCCCTCTGGGAATGAAATTCCTGCTGCGCCCTCGGTAACCTATTACATTTTTAACCACCACTGTAAAATGTATCTTTGGCCAATAGCATATTACTTTTCCCCACTTTACACACAGCTGCAAACGTGCTAATCTTTTCCAGAGGAGACATATTGCAAAGGTCTTGTTGCAGGCCATTCTCAAACCTAAGGACTCCGGGGATAAGTGTGCAGGTACATGTCCAGCTCACGCACGTCGGGCTGACATCGGCCAATACATCAGAGCCCAGGTATGAGCCAGTTACTAACAACATGAGCACAGAGTCGCAGGAAGCTGGAAAACCCTCGGATAATACACTGCAGGGAGGGGCTCTGCACTGTCAGTCACAAGTGTGGGTGCGATGGCATCTGGTAGGGATGTGACCTAGCTATGGGCCTCAGCAACCTTCACCCGCCTGGCCTGTGGTCAGCCTTGTCGCCTCCCCAATGGGCACAGTGCACTCCAGGCTTCCCAAGTGCACCCCCTTACCTGTCTCTTGCACATGTCTGTGGTCCTCTCTGTGCAAACACTGCGCACCCCAAACCCCCCACTAGCAGCGGCACCTACTTCCCTCTGAGAACCTGCCCACTGGCTGGGATCCAGCTGTACCCTGAAGGGTCACTGCCTGCATGTCCAGGGACATGGCCCGCTCTGGCCTGAGCACCCCAGCGAATGGCTCCACGGCCTGTGGCTGGAGCAGGCCTTCTCCAGGGAGGTCTGACCTGCACCCTGGGGAGGGGCCCCTCAAGTTTATCCTTCCATGGGCACTCTCCCTGAGCTAACGGTTTCCCAGAGAGTCCCTTTAACATCTCACAGTTACTCTCCTGGCATAGCTTACTCATTCTCTGTATGAAAATCCTCCTGTTTACATCGCTGTGTGGTCTCTGTCTCCTGATGGGACCCAGGCTGACAGTCACGACGTGTTAGTCTTGGATCGTACTCACAGGGAGTATCTGCTAACAGTGCATCTTCCATTGTTTGTGACTTTCCTTCTAGTTTAATTGTATTACGGTTAAAGAATTCCTATGCGTTGGAATTTATTGACATTCTTATAACGTATAGCTAACTTTTTAAAAATGCTGCCAGAAACCTGAACAGAAGGTGCAGTCTCTATTTTCAGGGTGCAGAGGTGGATAAAATTCTATTAGACAGTCTTAGTCAAGTTTTATATTTCTATTAGAGGTGGATAGGTTTTCTATTAGATTTTATTCACGTTTTCGTATCTTTTATAGAGGAGTCAACCCATGTTTTATATAAAAAGCCAGACAGTAAATAGCTAGGCTTATGGGCTTTAAGGATTCTGCTGTAACTCAACTCCACCGCTGAGGTGCAAAAGCAGCCACAGGCGATGTGTAAACAAATTGTCCCTGTGGCTGTATTCAATAAAACTTTATTTACAAAAGCAGGCAGTGGGCCAGAGTTGGTCCACAGGCCCTAGTCTGTCGACTCCTGATCTACATTATTATTTTTATCCATGTGGCTGGTCAGGCAAGGAGAAAGATGTGTCGCATCTCAATACTACTGTGTTGTTGCTGCTGCTTATTTCTCCCTGCATGCATCCTGCCCTTCTGATTACGTTGATCTGTGCCTGTGGACTTTCTTCCTCACCACTGTGACATCCTTCTCTTTGTCCTGTTAAAGGTTTTCTGTGTGTGTGTGTGTGTGTGTGCATTAAATCTTATATTTAATACAGGAATACATTTAGAAAGAAAATATAACATAAGACAATGAAATTAAGACCAAAGATAAGTTTAACAATAAGAGCAAACAAATCTCAGAATGTGTAAACATCAAAACTTTCACCAACATGAGTGTGAAATAGAGTCCTAGAAATTTATCTATAATGAATTCTCCATCTGACTTTCTTAAACTATTTTTAATCTTATTTGCTATAAATACGATTACCATCCTACATAATATATTGTATCTATCTGTAGTAGTATACGCACACATGCCGTTTTGAGTCTTTTATACAAGAGCACGTGGTTGTGTTAGTCCCTTCTCTCCGGTCCATGGAACCTCCCGTTTCCTGCCCTCATGAGAGCTGGCTGCCAGGATCCAGCCCTCAGGCTGGAGCTGGGGCAGTTGGTTCCTGCTGCTATTTTCCCATAACTTCATGCCAAGCTCGACACCAGTGATCCTCCCGCTCTGTCTGGGGCACGGCCAGTCCCCTGGGGTTCAGGCTGTTCCCCCACATCATTGTGAGCCCACTGCCTCTCTGTGGCCCTCTATTCCACATGCGTTATTTAATACTAGAGGCCCGGTGCACAAAAATTTGTGCACTCGGGGGGTCCCTCAGCCGGCCTATGCCCTCTTGCGGTGTGGGACCCCTCGGAGGATGTCCACCCCAGTGGGGACCCTCACCCCTGGAGGTTTGGCCAGTCTGGGTGAGGAGCTGATGGCTGTTTTCAGGCTGGCCACACCCCCTTTATGGTGGGGGTTCCCCACTGGGGTGCCTGGCCAGTCTGGGTGAGGGGCTGAGGGTCGTTTTCAGGCTGGCCAAGCCCCCAAGCGATGTAAGCTCCCAGCCTCTCCTTCTTTTTTTTTTTTTATTCTGGGATTTATTTACCTCCTATAATTGAAACTTTGTTGCCTTTAGCCAAGCCCTGGGGAAAGCTTGGCTTCCTCCATCGCCAGGGGCAACCCACTCCTGCTTGCTCCAGCTCCATGGCATGGCCACGGCTGGCTGAAAGCAGGTATCTGGGGTTTGTTTAGCTTCTATAATTGAAACTTTGTTGCTTTCAGTGGAGCTCAGAGCTGGCCATGTCAGGCAGGGAAGCTTGGCTTCCTCCATCACTGGAGCAAGCAAACCTCCTGCTCGCTCCAGCTCCGTGGCTGCCGGCCGCCATCTTGGTTGGATTAATTTGCATATAGTCGCTCTGATTGGCTGGTGGGTGTGGCTTAAGGTGTAGTGAAAGTATGGTCAATTTGCATGTTTGTCTTTTATTAGTGTAGACTAGAGGCCCGGGGGGTCCCTCAGCCCGGCCTGTGCCCTCTCGCAGTCTGGGACACCTTAGGAGATAACGACCTGCTGGCTTAGGCCTGCTCCCGGGTGGCAGAGGGCAGGCCCAATCCCTAGGTGCACCCCTGGTCGGGCTCAGAGCAGGGCCGATTGGGGATTTGGGGCGCCGCCCCCTGTCACACTGAAGGCAGGGTCGATGGGGAGGTTGTGGCGCCACCCCGTCACGCACAGAGCAGGGCCTATCAGGGGGTTGGGGCGCTGCCCCCTGTCACACACAGAGCAGGGCCCATCAGGGGGTTGGGGAGCTCCCCCCTGTCACGCACAGAGCAGGGCCCATCAGGGGGTTGGGGAGCTCCCCCCTGTCACTCACAGAGTAGGGCCGATAGGGGAGTTGGGGCACCGCCCTCTATCACCCACAGAGCAGGGCCGATCAGGGGGTTGGGGCGCCGCCACTGTCACACTCAGGGCAGGGCCAATGGGGAGGTTATGGCTCTACCCCATCATACACAGAGCAGGGCCCGTGGGGGGGGGGGGGGCGCTGCCCTCTATCACCCACAGAGCAGGGATGATCAGGGGGCTGGGGCGCCGCCACTCTCACACTCAGGGCAGGGCCGATGGGGAGGTTATGGCTCTACCCTGTCACACACAGAGCAGGGCCCATGGGGTGTGGGGGGGTTGGGGGGCCGCACCCTGTCACACACAGAGCAGGTCCGATCAGGGGGTTGGGGTGCCGCCCCCTGTCACACACAGAGCCACAGGGCGATCAGGGGGTTGGGGAGCTCCCCCCTATCAGGCACAGAGCAGGGCTGATCAGGGGTTTGGGGCGCCTTCCCCTGTCACAAACAGAGCAGGGCCAATAGGGAGGTTGTGGCCCCGCCCCTGTCACACACAGAGCCGCAGGGCGATCAGGGGGTTTGGGCGCTGCCCCCTGTCACACTGATCCCAGTGCCGGGAGGCCTCGCGGCTCCGCTGATCCCAGTGCTGGGAGGCATATTACCCTTTTACTATATAGGATAGAGGCCTGGTGCATGTGTGGGGGCCAGCTGGTTTGCCCTGAAGGGTGTCCTGGATCAGGGTGGGGGTCCCCACTGTGGTGCCTGGCCAGCCTGGATGAGGGGATGATGGCTGTTTGCAGCTGGTCACACACCCTTCAGGGTGGGGGTCCCCACTGGGGTGCCTGGCCAGTCTGGGTGAGGGGCTGAGGGCTGTTTTCAGGCTGGCGGGTGACTGAAGCTCCCAACTGCTCCTTTTTTTCTTTTTCTTTTTTATTCTGGGCCAGCTTTAGCTCTGAGGCTCCAGCTCTTAGGCCTCCACTCCTGAAAGCAGGTATCTGGTGTGTTTCAGTTCTATAATCGAAACAATGTATAACTCCAGCTCTGAGATTCCAGCTCGGTTAGCTGAAAGCAGGTTTCTGGGGTTTTGTTTAGCTTCTATATTTGTTACAATGTTTGAAACTGCAGGCTCAGAGGCCGGCAAAGCAGGCGGGGAACGTTGGAGTCCTCCGTCACTGAAGCAAGCAAGCCTCATGTTAGCTTCTAGCTGCCTGGCTGCCGGCCGCCATCTTGGCTGGCAGTTAATTTGCATATCGCCCTGATTAGCCAATGGGAAGGGTAGCAGTCGTACGCCAATTACCATGTTTCTCTTTTATTAGATAGGATAAGCCAGCACTGACTGTTTCCCACCTTTTTCTTTCTCGGTTAAACCAAACCTTTATTTGATGAATGCAATTAAGCCCATAGAATTAGTCTTCTGAACCGCACTCGCCTTCCTTCAAGCCAGAGGGCAGGAAAGGGAAACCTTCGCAGCCTTGGAGAACTGAAGGGTGAGGCTGCAAGTGATTGATTCGTTCCCTCGGTTGCCTGCACCCCTAGTCCTTGGATCCCCAAATCTGGAGAGGTTTTCAGGGGGATTTGTGGAATACCATCCGCCAGCCCTCTGATTGCTCTGGCCAGTGGAGGGGAGTGGGGGGTGGCCACGTGTCTATGTGGTGGGTCCTCTAAGTTAGCCCAAACTCCAAGGTTCTGTTGGGCTCTTTTCCTGTATTCCGTGGTCTTCTGTAGCCTCGCCTATTTTTATCTAATTCCACTTATTTCATCCTAATTCTGCAGAATTAGGGGACATGCTCCCCTTCTTTGTTTATGGGGAGCCCTGCATGCCAAGCACAACCCTAAAAACTGTTTTGAAAGAGAACTGATCCCCATAACAAAATTTTTTCCCTTCCCAGAATTCATTTCCTGCATTTTTTTTAAACCTCACATTCATTAAGAAGGATCTGAGATTCTGCTTTCCTTAAACATCTAAGCCACCTGGTTTTAAATAAAGTAGAAATGTAGTCATTCCAAGCCAAATGAGCCTCTGAAATTTCTCCTGGCTCTAGTTTTGAAAGGAATTAAAATAGTATGAAGACTCCAGACATCATGAAATTCAAATAGCATTACTTCAGCCCCGGCAGTGTTTGGAGAGATACACGAACAGGTGAGCCCTTACCAGCGGGATGAGCAGGCTGACGAGGTCTGTCAGGGGTTTGCTGAGCAGCAGCAGTTCCTCTGCCGCCTGAGTGTCGCCTCCGGAGCCAGACTTCTGTGCCTTGAAGGAGGGAAGAGGAGGGGGTCTTGGAGATTAGTCAGCTTGGCCCTGGAGACAGCTCCCCCGAGCCGGGCAGATAAACATGGCTGCGGAGGTATTCCCCCTCGGCCCCCTGAACAGAAGGTGCACACATGACAAAGGGTGCACCACGGCCGCCACCACCAGCTCGGGCCACAGAGGCAGACCGGGTGGTCCACAGAGAAAGCGCCAACAAGGGCTGTCCCTGGGGAAGTGATGTCCACAGGCTGCAGGGGACACCAGCCTGAAGGAGGGGCTCCTGTCCCCGTTGTTGGGGTGAGGAGACTGACGCGCAGAGAAGTACAGCAGGTCGTGTGAACTCCCACATGCCGTGGGGACAAAGCCGGAGGATGAGCGAGGCTCTACAACTCCACATCGTCCGCGCCTCTGCCCGGGCAGGTCTGCACGTTAGACGATGCACCCCTAATGCACCCTGCCGTATTTCCTTCTCCGCAGGCACACCCCCACAAGGGACACCTAGAATACGTGTCCAACAGAATACCGCATGCAAAGTCTTCAGAGAAGGTCCAGAAAGTACAGGCTTCAACTGAAATTAAAATCAGAGATGGGAAGCGAGTGACTTTCATTCTAAGTGTGCCTCCTTTTAGGAGTTGTACAGAACTGTCTAATTCCAGGGATTTCTAACACAGACAGGCATCATTTCACCCTGGAAAAGGCACTGATTAGTACTTTTGTTTGCTACAGAATACACATATTTCATTCAGTACTTCCTCTGTGTTTTTTTATTTCACTCGGAAGGAAAAAAACTGCTTTTGGGTGATGACCTTTGCCAGACCAGGCTGCAGGCTGCCCCACCTGAGGGCATGAGCCTGGACTCCAGGACCCTTCTCCCAAATGCCAAGTTTCCTTCTGCTCCTCAGGCCGATGGACAGAAGGTGAGCTGCCTGCGTTCTTTGGTTCAGAAGAATTTTAAAATCAGACGCCTGCCTTTTAACCACGTGCACCATAAGGGGAACAATGCTAGACTTCCGTTCCAGAGAAGGAGAGGCAGCACTATCCCAGGGTCGGGACCTCTCTGAATCGTGGCTGTTACTTCCACCTTCTGAAACACTGCTGGAGAGAGAACATCGGCCTCTTCACCTTAACCAGCCAAGGGTCTTGACCCACCCGGTTGTTACACTCTGGGCAAGAGAGGACGGTACACTGAGCTGGGTGGTAGCAGCAGGGTTTGAAAGAAGTGGCTGGACTGGTTAGGTATGTAAGGTGAAAGTCTCCATTTATTTTGTGACAGGTCAGATGTGGAACAAGAAAAAGGAGGAAATGTTAAGGATGACGCCCAGGTCTGGAGCTGGCACAGCAGGACGAGGGTGGCCGGTACTTGCTGGCAGGAGGTTCATGTAAGGCAGGACCAATTCTGCATCACAAGACAGGCGGGGGTAGGGGCTGAACTCCTAAGGGAGATTCTGACACCTGCCTCCCTCCACTCCCTACTTTCCTGGGACCATTCCTGCATCATGTCCCTCTCCTCCCTGAAAAAGAAAAGTGCTTCATAAGTCTAAGCACTACTGTCATTTTAAACACTGTCAGTCCTCAATCCCCCGATTCCTCCACTTCAGAGACATTCCCGTTAGACCAGCGGTTCTCAACCTGTGGGTCACGACCCCTTCTCAACTTGTGGGTCTCAACCTGGCGGTCGAACGACCCTTTCACAGGGGTCGCCTAAGACCATCCTGCATATCAGATATTTACATGACGATTCATAACAGTAGCAACATCACAGTTATGACGTAGCAACGAAAATCATTTTATGGTTGGGTCACAACATGAGGAACTGTATTTAAAAGGCCAGAAGGTTGAGAACCATTTCGTTAGACGTGTAGGAATGCGGGAGACTCTCCGGTGTGGAGCGTGTGTATGATGGGAGAGGTGGCTGGTGGCTCGGACAGTACAGACAGCTCAGTTCCAGGAGACGGTGTCTTTGGTGCACACTCTATTCTCTTCCCAACCCTTTCCCCTCACTCAGCCTCAAGGACTCCCCTCTCTCAGACTGACGCCAGGTGCCCTGCAGATCAAAGTCGGGAGTGAAGCCAAAAGCAATACATGGCAGATGATATAGCAGAGGATTTAGAAAGACGACAGCGGTAAAGTATGCAGTGGTGTTGAAGAAAATGAGAAAATTAAAAACAGTGATCTAATGGTACACTAGCAAAGAAAGAAAGAATTAGAATATAATTCTATTAAGGAGTTTTCTTTTAAACAACCTTGACTATCAACCTAATAATCACTTCTAATAAGAGATTTCTGTTGCTCTGGAATTTCTCAACTTCTGATTCCTTAAAAAAATATTTTTTTAAATATGTTTTTATTGATTTTAGAGAGAGGAAGGGAGAAGGGGAGAGAGAAACATCAACGATGAGAGAGAATCATTGACTGGCTGCCTTCTGCATGCTCTCCTACTTGGGGATCAAGCCCCAAACCGGGCATGTGCCCTGACCGGGAATTGAACCACCTCCTGGTTTATGAGTTGATGCTCAACCACTGAGCCACACTGGCTGGGCCTGATCCCTTTTATATTTACAATCCACAAAATATTTCTTTCACAGATTGATATCATCAACGTATCTGTGAACATAACTAGCAACCACATCCTGATGATTTACATAAAACTCCTACAGACACTGAAATAAGGAACAGCTATTCTCTGAAGAGACACGAGAGGAGAAACCTTAATTCAGGATTCCATAAGTACTGAACAATGCTCTACTGTTCATTCAGGAAGATTCCAGATGAGCAAAGAAAACAAAGCAGTTCCGAGGCCATTTTCACCTACTGGCTTTACGAGTGTGCGGTAAACACGAACGACCATGTTTGTCGAGGAGATCTTGGAATGACTTATCAACCACACTAGATAAGCTAAACACTCGAGCAGCTTCGCTGGAGGTAAAAGTTACCAGTTATCACAATGATGAGTAACAGAGCCTAAACCAGGCTCGCGGGAGTCATTCTTGGCTCTGCTACGCTGGCTCTTGGCGAGGTATCAAAACAGTCTGGTCTCCCCGCTAGCTTCTGCATCTACTCAAGCCAACAGGCTATCACTCAACATACGCCCCTTGCAATTCTACCAGGATTCGGAGTGTAACAGTGGATTCATATCAGCTGTGTGCTTTCATGCGACCTAAGTATCAGCTGACTCAGTCAGAGAGAGAGCAGTACATGAAACAGGCATGTGGAGGCATCTAACATGGAAAGTACTTAACAAACCCACGCCCCCTTCCTTCGTAGAGCACAGTACAGTTTGGGGCACATGGACTGAATACACTTCTAAGTCTCAAATCCACCTGCAATTCCATGTTACTGGTCAAAAGGGAGAGCAAGTACTTGTTTACATGTTGCGTTATGGATGTGTGTATATGTGTATATAAACATGTGTGTGTATGAATGGATGCATGGGCCTAAAATCTCGACCCACTGCTCCTGGCAAGCTGTTTCCCACTGGGGCGGCTGGGCCCACCCGTGGGCAGGAAAGGCTGCACACTGCTTGGCCAGCCCTGGGTGCCCGCAGGGCTACTGGTCTCAGCCAGGAACGGTTCCCCGATTAGAGCTCGTCAAGTCTCTGCTGAGGCCCCTCCCGCTTTCCTTTCCGATTTTGTAATCACATGATCTGTTCTTGGCACTGGTCACCAAAGACGGCTTATTTGATAGTCTCTCTCTACAGGACCTAAGTTCTTTCTGAAAAGTAAAGACACTTTAGAGGCAGATTAGCAAGAAGAGACTGACGGGGTGTGGTGCGGTGCAGGGCTGTGCCAGACCTGGGCCGAGGCCCCTACCTGCAGGGCCAGCCGCACGACCCCAGACGTGTAGGTCAGCATGCCGTGCAGCACGTCCAGCAGGGAGCAGAGCAGCGCGGCTGCCGTCTCGTTGTTGTTTTTGTTGTCCACGTCCAAGCACAGTGTGGCTGTTTCGGTGAACAGGTTACAGACATGATGGACCAGTCCTGAGGGTGAAAAGGAGGAGGGCAAAACAGTCACCATAACATAAAAATAATGTGTCCCAGAAACCCAACAGAGCAGGTCTCCACGATGCATAAATGCTAAGCAGCCCTTCAACTCTGCCGTGTACAAGGTACATGTGGGACAGTTTCGTAAACTGCAGGTTCCCAGGGCTCACCCCAGAGAGGCTGCTCAGGGGCCTGGGATGGGGACTAGGAAGGTACGTGTTAAGCGAAACTACACTTTGGAAACACATCCTACAGGGTCAGGCTTCGCTGGGGCGGAGGACTCCCCGCCATAGAGGGAAGCGTGCGACATGGGAACAGACTGTCCCAGGTTCTGCTCGAAGGTCCAGCTCTTCATGCTAAGGATCAGGAACCACCCCGGGCTCTACAAGTCACTGGGTCATTTCTAGAGGATAAAGCATGTTTTTTCTGCGATATTCCAAAAAAAAAAAATTAAAATGCGAGATTAACTGTGATACAAAGAATTGGACATTGAGAAATGGCCAGCTTCTATCATTTTGTCCCTGCAAACCTCATATGAAGGGTTGGTCTTCGTTAACTTTTAGTTTGACGTAGTCTGTCACAAATTCATTTCCACATCTTGGGGTGTGTTATTGCTTATATTTAAGTATGACATTTCTATTGTTACTGTTACATAGAATTAAACTTGGAATTCACAAAACTGATTCAGATGTAAATGTGGCGAAAATACAACATGAACCATGTTATAAGCCTAAATGGTGAATAGGACTTAGGCACAGATAGTCTGAATGTTCTAGAAAAAGTGATCTTCAAATATAAATATTTTACACAAGCAGATGGGGGAGGGGGTGAACATGGTAAGGAAGTCTGACATGTACTATAAACTGGATGCTATTGCACCTGCAATCCATTCATCCCAGTTCTCATGAAGATCGATCAGATGGAAACTCTGCCAAGCAGAGGCATTCAAACAACGCACCCCCTCTCGTTTCCAGTAAATCGATCTGGTTTCCCCAGATGAGGGCAAAGCAGTTCTTAGACTACAAATGCAACTGATGTTGTCACTAAAGGCAGAGAAAAACCAAACTCCTTGTGGCAAAAACTGGTGCAAGCCACAAAGCTGAAGATAAGTACAGCTGACGGAAAGCGGAATGAATTATTATTGCCCAGTTTATCAAGCGGCAAGGTCCGACAGCTCATACCATCAACGGCACACGGTGCAGAAAAGCAATTATTGAAACATGGGCATTACGGCCACAGGCCTTCCCCTCCGAGTGAGACCGCATCACTCATGGGCTAGGAGTCAGCCCCTAGCTGCAGACAGGGTAGAAGGGCTGTACAACATAGTCTTTAAGAGAGAGATGTTTTCCTTTGGGGGGGCCCACGAAGACTTGGTGACATGTTGTAGATGGTCCAAGGTACAGGGCAAGGGGCCGAGTACAGGTGAGGTCCAGCTATGGGATCAGTGGCTCTTCAGAAGGCGGAGGCAGACCCTCGATCCCCATGTCCCTGCTGCTTGATTCAGACTGAACAGCTGGGGAGCAACAGTGAACCTGACCTTCATTCCGTCTTCGAGGAAGGAGGGCAAGGCTGGGATGGCATTCTCTCCCGCCGGCTACGGGAAAAGACGGGCACCCAATGCCACGCCCTGATTGGGCACCCTGACGTCACCGGCTGTCAGGGAAGGTGCTTGTGAGATTAGAAATGAAATAGGATGTAAAACATTCCTTCCCAACAGTGGCAGTGCCAGCAGAGCCAGCACAGGCGTCTGGGAGAGCGCGGTGCTGTCTCCCTGTCCTCTGCTCAAATGCCAGCAAAACAACTTCTTCATACTCCGTCCTAACACCTCTAAGAGAAGCCAACATTCGTGAAGCCAAATAACCCAGCAACTATTTGCATTCATTATAACCAACTCAAAATAATACAAGAATTACTTTGTATTAATTATATGCAAATCTCTAAAGGAGTCACCCTCCACCCCCAAGTTATTTTCAAGTGTTTAATGTTCTGAGAATATTAATGTGCATGAGCTATTCCCAGCTCCAGCTCCAGTCACTGTATCCTTATTATTACATTTTCAAAATCTGTTGGGAGTAGCAAGATGGTATGAGTACATTTTGAAATGCCAAGCTTTTGAAAACACTTCATATTTCTGTCATTACTGATTTGGACAGAACACTCTGAATCCCAAACAGAGCTTCCTTCTAGATAAGTTGACATCTACACACACAAACACGGGGTGGTGCCCACGAGGGCTCATTCACGTCGACTCAACAGACAGCGCGGCAGAGGAGGGGAGAAGCGATGTGGGAAGCTGTCTGTCCCACACTGATCAGCACTTAACCAGCAAAACCAGAGTCAGCCACAGCAGCTGAGTCTCAGGTCTGCCTTTTAAATAGAAAGACATGAGGGTGACCGAGGCCGTGCTGGTCTCGGACACACTGACAGGGTCCATGGAGGCGCCTGTGAACTGTGGGGTCTGAGCCCCAGCTTCCAAGCTCGCTCGACCTCTCCCGGCCGAAGGGTAATGAGCAGCCACCCACACAGAAACGGCTCCTGCAAACACATGTCCAGACATCCCTCGGGTTTCAAGCCGATGAACCATCTCAGGGCAGGTCTCTGCCTCTGTTAGTCCAGCCCCCGATTAGAGGCCCTGGGAGTCTGCACGGGGCCAGCGGCTTTCCCTGGCCGCCTCCTCCTCCGGCACTGGCACTGCCAATTCTGCACTCCCTCTGCCCGGGAGCTCTGGCTTCCGCTCTTCATCTGCGCCTCCCCCTCACAAGGGGCCCCAAGACCGCGAGCCCCTGGAGTTTGGCTGTGCCCACAAGGAGAGCGACGCTGCACAAGTTTCGCAGACGAGCCAACTCACAGTTCTGTGCTCGGATCAGATACAGGCTGGGGACTTCTCAAATATGACAGAGGCGAATGCTTTAATTAAACTTTTTCTTCCAAAAGCCAGAAGGGACTCTGTATTCAGAGCACTCATTTTGAATTATATTCCTAAGAAAATTGTGTATATGGGAGTATCTTAAAAACAAACTCGTCCCAGCTCCCCTGAGCCCACACTAGTTCCTGGATCCTCCTATGTTTAACACTTAGATCCACAGAGAGAGGAGACCACTGTATTGATATATTCCCAGTATGTGATTTATTTAAAAGGCTTGACTCTCATGCTAGCTGGTCTGGCTCAGTGGATAGAGTGTTGGCCTGCGGACTCAGGGGGACGGGGCTTGATTCTGGTCAAGGGCATACGCCCAGGTTGCAGGCCTGGTCCCCAGTGGGGGGCATGCAAGAAGCAGCCGATCGAGGACTCTCTCTCATCATTGATGTTTCTCTCTCTCTCTCCCTCTCCCTTTCTCTCTGAAAGCAATAAAAATATATCTAATAAATAAATAAATAAATAAATAAATAGTAAAAGACTCAACTCTCATTTTCATGGCTTTGGGGAATGTGGAAGAATGAATAATGCACCTTCCTCAAAGATGTCCACATCCTAAATCTCTGGAAACTGTGAACGTTACCGTACATGGAAAAAGGGACTTCGCGAATGTGATTACGGACCTTGAGAGGGGAGGGTAGCCAAGTGGGCCAAATGCAATTACAAGGTTCCCGTAAGAGGGAGGCGGGAGGTCAGAGTAGTAGGAGAAGACAAAAACAAGAGGTTGGAACAATAGGAAGGGGCCCCACCCAAAGAAGGCAGCGGCTCCTACAAGCTGTTCGCTTGCGTTTTCAAGGCAAGGAAGTGGAAGCCTTCAGAAGGAAGAAAGCCCTGCAACATCAGGACTGTACGACAATACGTGGCTGTGTGTGTTAAGCAAGTAAACTTGTGGCATTGTTGCTATGACAACAAGAAACCAATACAAGGAGGGAACAAAAGTCCTTCTCTTGGCTTGGTCTGCCCTCTTCACCAAGAAGTCAGCCACTGTTCCTACTGATGGGATGCACTTCTAAGCTTGCAGCAGCAGGTGGACCAAGAACTCGGCAAACCCGATTGGACAGTATGTTCACTGCCTTGTTTTGTGGGAAAAGTTTGTGAATTGGCTCATTTCTGTTTAGCCAAAACTATGGAGGGACACTACATCATTCAAATTATAATAGAGAACGCTCATTGGCCTGGGAGTCACACCCTGGTCTTAGTGTCAGTGTTAACAGAGGGCTGAGGCCCCTCATTCCATTTACAGAGCCTAATTCCCTCTTTAGAAAATGAGGAAGGAGCCTGTGTGATATCAAGGTTCCATTAGCTCTGATATTTTATAATTATGTCCAGAATGTGGCAAATGAATGTTATTTATTCCAAACCTATTAAAACTCTTTATGGAAAACCATCTCTATACACTTTCAATAAAAATGGATAATAATAAACCATGACTATTATTTATAAATCAATACTTGAAAGCTAAAAATTAGGTATTAGAACAAGTCAGTACAGAAAAGCAGTAATGATAGCAAAAAAACCAGTATGGTTCTTACCATGTGCCAGGTACTATTCTAAGTGCTCTAACAGGTATCTAACCAAAATCCCATTAACAACTCCGTCTCACAGATGATGAAACAGGCTCAGAAAGGTTAGGTAACTTTGCCAAGGCCATCTGGCTCTACGGTCTATGCTAGTACCCACTATGCAAGATCGCTTTTCTGTAACTGAAATGACAAAAAAAGGAAAATAAGACTAGTAAGTCTAATGTGTAAATGAAAAAAACCCCAACAACAACAACAAAATAAACCTCACAACAAAAAGCAAGATTTGTTTTCAAAAGATGTAATGAGAAACAGATAAGGATAAGAAAGGTAAGGGGGAGGGCTTCATATACGAAGTCGAAGCTCTCCCACCACCAGAGAGCTATGAAGGGCTAAATGACAAGGAAAGAGAGGAGATGGAACTGCCATGGCACCAAGACATCCTGCCTTGGAAATAAATCTGCTTCATTCAAACCTTATTTTGCAAAAGTGATTTCAGCATTTGTGCACAGCGGGTCTATCAAGCCATGACAACCTTTTGCTTTGGTGACATCTTTCCTCATTAGTTCCCTGGCAGGTGCCAGTCACCGAGCAAGCCCGTCCCAGCTGCCACTGCAGGAGACGCAGAGCAGGATCAGATATGCAACACGAATGCGGTCACGTAAATGACAACCGCCAGCAAGCGCATTTCGGTTCAGTTTTCCGGCGGAGAAAATAAATTCTAGTGGGGAGAATCTCCACGTAAGCTTTTACATATCAAATTTCTGAAAAACGTCAAGTCACACTGGACATCGATTTAAGCCATAAAGGGACTGGTTAAGTGCTCACTTAAATACGGACGTAAAAGATGAAGCTGGCAGAGATAACCACAGAGGAAAATAAACGAGGGAACACGGTTAAAACAGGAGCACAAACAGGCATGTCCAGTTATAACCAGAGGTTCTCAACACTGGCCTCTTAGTGATAGAAACACACAAAAAATCAATCTATAGAAAATCCGATTAAAAAATCTGAACAGCACTCCCTCCCAATCACCTTGAGACCAACGATTTTCAGAGATTATTACATCCACAACCGCAGAATATACATTCTTCCCAATACACATGAAACCTTCAAGACAGACCACATGCCAGGCCAAAATATTACGTCTCGATAGATTTCAAAAAACGGAAATCTTATAGAATGTGTTCTTTCAACACAACTGGAAAAAGGTTAGAAATCAATAAAGTATTTAGAAAATCCCCAAACGTATGTGTATTAAACAATAAACTTCTAAAACACCCATGGGTTAAAGAAGAAATCACAGGAAATTTTAAAAAATATGTCAAAATGATGATAAAAATATAACAGTGCTTAGAAAGAGCTCTGTAGCTATAAATGCTAGAAAAGAAGTAAGCTTTCAAATCAATTCTATAAATTCCCATCTTAAGAATCTGGGGTGGGGTGGGGGGGGGCACACCAATTAAGCCAAAATAAATAGAAGGAATTAATAAAGAGAAAAGTAAATATCAATGGAACAGAAAATAGACAAATATTAGAATTTCTCCTAAACACTATACTTTTAACAGACTTTTACCAGACGCAAAAGACTATGTACTATATGACCCCATTTATGTGAAATGTCCAGAAAAGACAAATCTATAGAGAGCACACACTGAAATGGGAAATCTGGCCCAGCAAAAATCTGACCTAAATCTTACGAGTCTGTATTACTTTCTGTCTTATGAAATTTGGTGACAAATATCAGGCTCAATTAAAATGGGCTCTGTTACATGCCTTTCCCTGGGCGAGCTTCATTCACTCATTCTGTCATTTTCTTGCCACTACTGTTATTGAGCCAGGAACTCAAGTCTCATAGGTAGAATGTAATAGAACATTGGGTTTCAAAGTTGTTTCTATTGTGAACAGCCAACCACTCTCAAGACAGAAAATGGAGAGAAAGAATGGTTTCCTACAGACCAAGGTGTCAGACCAGGGTGCATTTTACCTCCTTACTTGTTTAACATGCACACAGGACATGATATATGAAAAAGTGGACCAGACTTAGGAAGGAATAAAAATTGGTGGAAGAAGTAGAAGTTAAGATATGCTGATGACACCATCTTAGTGGCAGGAAGTAGCAATGATCTGAAATGACTGGTGACAAAAGTGAAAGAAGAGAGAGCCTAAGCAGAAATGCATTTAATAGAAAAAAATCACTATTACAGAAAAAAATAGGCAGTTTTAACAAAGGCAATGAAGACAACGAAATTGTTAAAGACGTTGCTTACGTAGGTTCAGTTGTCAATTTAAATGGAGCCAAGAAACCAGGAGAAGGCTGAGACTCACGGGGCACTGATGGAAGAATTAGGAAAGATCAAGAGCAAAGGTGTGTGGTTGGAGACCAAGGCTAAGATCATCCACACCCTCATACTCCTAATTACTGGGCACGGATGTGAACGCTGGCCAGTGATGAGGGCTGATGGGAAACAATGGTGTTTCATCTGAAAGAGGGTGAGGGAGGAGAGCTCCACAGACACCCTGGACACCAGAAAGATGAACACGTAGGTCCTAGAGCAAATGAAACCGGGAACATTGCTGAAGGCAAAGATGACAATGTGAAGGAAAACCCCTAATCTGTAAAACTACTGTTTGGAATTCTCTGCTATTCTTTGGACGGCCTCTATCTAATTCTGAAAAAAAGTAACTTTGCTTTCTAGCCTGCTTGAATAGTGGGGGAGATAAACTTAGCTGGTCTGACCTTGTAGGCCAGAGACTAGAGACACCCAATGCCATGCCAGGTGCATTTTTTAATTGGATAGAACTGTGGAGTTTTCAAGGCCACCGCCAGCAAGCGCACAACGGGCTGGCTCTTCCATAAAAAGGGAAGTTCTGCTTGTAGCTTTGCTTAGAATTTGGATTCATTTCCCTAAGCCCGCCGCGGTGAATAAAGTGTAACTCCAAACTCTCAGAGCGCTGTTTGGTTCTGGCCCGGTTTTTCTGTAACCACAAGACTGAAGCTGTCCTGCTTTGGGCACATCATGAGAGGGCAGGGTTCTCGGAAAAAGACGGTGATGCTGGGACCAACAGGAGGCAGCAGGAAAAGAGGAAGAACAAGTATGCGACGGATCGGCTCCATCGAAGCAGCAGAGCTGGAGTTCACAGGAGCTGAGCGGGCTGCCGAGGCCTGAGCGTTGTGGATTCCCAGGGACACCAGGAGCGGAGCTGACTCAACAGCACGCAACACACACCTCCTTATTTTAATTGCACCGAGGTCATACACCCATTAGAGCAGGGGTTCTCAACCTGTGGGTCGCGACCCCTTTGGCGGTCGAACGACCCTTTCACAGGGGTCACCTAAGGCCATCCTGCATATCAGACATTTACAATACGATTCATAACAGTAGCAACATTACAGTTATGAAGTAACAACGAAAATAATTTTATGGTTGGGTCACAACATGAGGAGCTGAATTTAAAGGGCCAGAAGGTTGAGAACCGCTGGATTAGAGAGACTCCATCAAGTGGGTGCGCCATGCGCTGCTACAGGGAGCACGAAGGCAAATAAAGGTGAGGTCAAAACTTAGTTGTTAACAAATCAAATCTGTGTAAACCTTCCAGGGATCATTTGTAAAATAATCGTGACAGCAGCTCTTCCACTACAGGCACACCCGTGACCTGAAGCTGACCCAGGAAACTGACAAGAGGGCGTTGGTTTGGGAGTCTCCACCCTCCCCCCTTCCTCCAGACCTCCTGGCTGAAGGTAAGGAATCAGACTGGAAGGAGCTCGAAAGGTCCTTTCCACTCTAAAACTCTGGAAAATGCCTGCTAAGGTCACAGGACACCTTTTTTAAAATTGTCTATTTAGGTTAGAATGTTGAAAAATATGAAAAACACCGAGTTTGACTGGCTGAAAAATTAACCTAACTACTAACATCTCTTTTTCACATTATATTTAACTTAAAATATAACATATGTAATTAGTATATGTGCTTTATAAATCCTGTGGTATTTTTTAAAGAAAGAAGCAGCCTGGTGGTTAGGAGCTGGCATTTGAATGCTCTACATCGCCAATGCCATGAAACAGCACGCTCTTCGCCTCCAAACATCTGAGTCTTCCTCGCGATGGAGATGCATTTCAAACATAAGCAAGGGCTCTGAAGAGGGCAGCTGGAGCGGGAATACGGACTTCCAGAACCTCCACACTCACAACGAGTCGTCTCAATCCGTGCTCTGATCTCAGCCACAGGAAAGACCATGCTGGCTGAGTCCAAACAGCCGAAAACAAAGCACACAAAACGGAACAGGACAGGTAGAGAGATGTTTTTGTAGTGGAAAGGTATTTTTAAATCTTTCCTTTTGGGCCATCTGATTTTGAATTAAACTGGGAAGTGCAATGGGGCAGGAAGAGAATGCCCGCCCCCCTTAAAACCGGTATGACTCTCCCTCTCTCCCTCCCCATCTCTGCGGAAATATCATCTTAAAAGAGGCCTTCCATACCCAGCCTGTGCACACGCCTCGTCTCCCAGGTCTGACCCTGTCACATATATGACCTGACACACATTGGACACAGATCATTTATACTTTCTCATCCCGAGTGAATTAGTTCTCAACAAATAGTGAATACGGCAATTACCAAGTGAATGGGAATAAGAGCCATTTCCCTTATTTTGGACTACGGCTGCCTCCGTTCCTCAGACGGATGTATGCAAATATAGATGTGTAGAGCATAACTGTGAATTTCATTTTCCATCAATGTCTGATTACCTGCTGATTAAATCTGACAGGCTGCAAAGGGAGAAAAATCATTATTAGATCCCATCCTATCATCTCTAACTATCTAAATGCAACCAATGATCTGTTTTATTACACATAATAGCTTTTAGACAGAAAAAAATATATAGCCACAATCTCACTGTAAAAATAAAAAAAGCATTCAATGAACTCTGCTCCATAGTTATACTTTTATGTAAAACGTAAACTGAAACTATATTTAGAGATAGCATTTCATTTTATTTTTTTAAATATATTTTTATTGATTTTATACAGAGAGGAAGGGAGAGGGATAAAGAGTTAGAAACATCGATGAGAAACATCAATCAGCTGCCTCCTGCACATCTTACTGGGGATGTGCCCGCAACCGAGGTACATGACCTTGACCGGAATCGAACCTGGGACCTTTCAGTCCGCAGGCCGACGCTCTATCTGCTGAGCCAAACTGGTTAGGGCAATAGCATTTCATTTTAAAAAGATCATTTTGAATCTTATCATGAGTTGTAATATAAAATTCACTGAGTTGTTGCATTCTATCATAGATGTGTGCATGGGTATATATACATATAGTTTTATGTATACACACATATACATGTGTGTAATTTTTGCATGCACACACATCCATACACACACACATTGTCCATTAAAGAGAATGAAATGAGCTTTTCTCAAAGGCATCTATGTGCCATGTTAATTCTCAATGTAACTAAACAATGATGATATTATACCCATTTTACAGATGAGGAAGTAGTTCACACAGGTGCCCTGTCTGAGTGTACAAGGTCCCACAGTTACCATGCGGTAGTGGCAAGTGGCAAACCAATCTGACTTACTCAATCTAGGGTACACAGACGCCGAATGTTTACATACGATCTGCATGTATCATCGATATGAGACATTTTAGCAAAACTTCTTACTGATATGTAGTAGACACATAAAAAGGTACAAATATAAGTGCACACCTAAATGAACTTTCCCAAACTGAGCACACCCACAGAGCCAGCCTGCAGCTTGAGAGAAAGTGGCCAGCACCCAGAGTCCTCATGCACTCCCTCACACACATCCCCTCCCCAAAGCCATTACTACTCGGACTCGGTGCATCAAGGATTAGCAGCCCGGTTCTGCAGCTTGTATAACTGGAATCACAGGTATGTTCCTGAGGCCCACCCATGCGAACAGCAGTTGTAGTTGTAGAACAATAGCAGTTCTTCTCGCGGCTCCATAGCCTTCATTGTGTGACTGCACCACAGCACGGATTAGAAGGAATGATACATTCTGAGAGGCCGGATCACAGTGCAGCCATTCCAAAACTGACTCTACTCACGGTAATTCCAGACTCTGTTTCTATCAAGAAATAGGCGAATAATTACTTTTTCTGTGAGTCACTAAAGAAAAGATGTGCTACAGGAGATATATTCTGGACAGCAAATCATTTACTAGAAACGTTTTTATTAGAACCCACGTAAGTGAAAGCACTAATGGAATACATGCTTTGATCTGAAATTTTAAAATAATTACTCTCGGGGTAAGGTTTCAAAGATAACCCCGCAAGTACAATTCGTCCCCAGCATCACTCACCGGCAAACTACTGCAGCAGGGTCCTTCCATGGCAGAAATGTAACGTGCTAGAGCAACAATAACAGCAAAATTAAATACACACACACACACACACACACACACACACACGGCTGTACGCATGTGCAGTGTTTGTGGAGCACGAACTTCGCACAAGACAACGTTGGGACCTCTTTCACGCTCTTTGCCACGTCCTTGCAACAAGCCCCGGCCTGGACGTGTCAGGTGGAGCCACTGAGGCCCACAGGAGACTTGTCCGAGGTCACAGACTGTTCATTTCCGAACCAGGACTGCAACCCAGGTCACCGGGTCGGGAGTGCCCACTCTCAAGCACTAAGCCGGCGATGTGATTATTTCTATAAAAAAAATGAAGAACCGGCAAATCTTTATAATGTTTTGTGATGAGATGTAGAGTGATCAGAAGAACCACAACTCAAGGGCTTATCTCGTGGCTGAGACCTTAAAAGAGCTGCTAACCTTGCGGCTATCTGACGCAGTTTTTGCTTTACGAAGAGATACTTGCTAAGACTTTGTGTGATGACAAACAAGTTGTCAGTATACTATCGAACAGACATTCAGACACACGCACACCCCTCTGAACATGCACATTTAACCCGTCCCTGCAAGGAGAAGGAGAAGTTTTAACATGGATGTCTTCCATGTGATTCAGCATTTCCAAATAATTGTGTACATATGTACGTGTGTGTGTCTATACGTGTATTTCTGTATGTAACCAAAACAAATGAGGGGCTGTGTCCACAAAAAGACACGCAGAAGAATGTTAACAGCAGCTTTATTCATAATCAACAAGCCAATGTCCCTCAGCAGGAAAAGGGAAAAACTGCAATATATTCATAAATTGGGATACTATCAAGCAATATTTTACATTTTTTTAAATATATATTTTATTGATTTCTTACAGAGAGGAAGGGAGAGGGATAGAGAGTTAGAAACATCGATGAGAGAGAAACATCGATCAGCTGCCTCCTGCACGCCCCCAACTGGGGGTGTACCCGCAATCAAGGTACATGCCCTTGACCGGAATCGAACCTGGGACCCTTCAGTCTGCAGGCCGACGCTCTACCCACTGCGCCAAACCAGCCAGGGCAATATTTTAAATATTTAAAAAAGCGTTATAAAGAACAATGTGGGTAACTCTCACAGAAATTATTTCATGAAGGTAGCTAGACAATAAGTCGATATATTTTGTTTCCTTCATATGAAGCACAAGAACAGAGAAAACGAATCAATGGTGACAGAAATCAGAATACTGATTAGCTGTGGACATGAGCAAGGGTGGGGAAGGGACTGGAAGGAGCTTCTGGTGGGTCAAGTGCTCCCTGCCTAGATCTGTGTGCTGGTTGACATGTTTAGTCATGTTAAAAACCCATCACTGTACTTTATTACTGCCTGCGAACACTCCATAAAAAGTTTACAAAATATCAAAAAGTTGGAAGCTATTTTCACCCCCATTTAAATGTGTTTTTTTTTTCAAGTAAATCTCAGTAGGTCTTAAATCTATATAAGAATGCAACATGTTCCAATTAGTTTGTAAGAACAGCAATATTTGGGAAAAATGAAAATTTACTAGGCAAATTATTTAAATGCCTTTGCATAACTGGTGTGTGGTTTTGAAAACAACTATGACTTCGGAAGCAGAGTCAATGCGCATGCCCTCCACGCAGACGCGCGCACGGGTACGGGGCTGGCTTTTCGGCTATCACAGCCATTAAAATTAAAACCAAGTATCAAAACGAAACCAGAGGGAAATGAAAAGGCAGGCCACAGGCCGAGAGAGCACATTTGCAAAACACATCTGAGGAAGGACTTGTATCCAAAATATACAGAGAATCCTCGGAGCTCAACAATAAGAAAACAAACAACCCAATTAAAAAACGGGCCAGGGATCTGCACACACCTCATCAAAGGAGATGCGCAGGTGGCCGACAAGCATGTGACACCCTGCTCCACTGTCTATGTCATCAGGGAGCTGCAAATCAAAACAACGAGATCCCACCCAAACGTACTGAGGGGCGGAAGCCCAAAACGCTGACTGACAGCGCCCATGCCAGTGAGGGTGGGAGCTGGCGGGCATGGAAACGGTCCGGCCCCTCGGAAGGCAGCTGAGCGTTTTCTTACAAAACTCGGCACCGGAATCCTATCCATTCCGGCAATGGTGCGTCTCGGTTTTTACGCAAATGAGCTGCAAACTGCAGTCCACACAGAAACCTCACACGCATGCTCACGGCAGTTTTATTCATCAAACCTGGAAGCGACCGAGATGTTTTCCAGTCAGTGGATAAACAAACTGTGGTGATCCAACGGAATGTTCATGGAATATACATGGTCAATACAATGGAAGATTAGCAATAAAAAAAGAAATGAGCTAGCAAGCCACAATTAGCCTTTCTCCTTTATTTTAAATATAGCATCTCCTGTCTCTCTAGAATATTATTTGAAACTTTCCCTTACAGGAACTGCCAGGCTTTCCGTAGCAGGTGCACACCAGGGCCCAGCGTGAACACTGCGTCTGGCTGGAACGTGCATGTGGGGGGAGCCCAGCAGGAATGCAAGGCCTTGTTTCCTGGGCAGAGATGCCTGTTCTAAACATGGCCAGAGGTCTTAGAAAAACGCCATGGTAAACACATGCCATTGGCCACCAGGACACCAAGGCAGGAGGTGCTGAACTGTGTCGAGAGGAACCCTGAGTTACCAGCAATACTCAGTACTAGCCTCAAAGGGAGAGGGCAGCGTTCCAGTCCAAAACAAGTCGTCCACAAACAAAGCAAAAGCAGAAAGGAATACCCCGCTTGCTTTTCTGACGATGGGGGGCGAGGGGAGCCAGCCCTTGGTGAAGACGTAAGGAAGGTGGCTCAAGTTCAAACCTCTGAACCTCATGGTCATCCAGCTGCTTTCCAGCTGGGGGCCCCCAGGACAAGTTTCTGCACCCCACGGCCCTCGCTTTCATCACCGGTGCATTGAGGGGTTTGAATAAATGAGCTTTATGCATACTCCAACTCTAAACACTCTGTAATTTTAAAAAAGGGTTATTGAATGAAGCTGAAGGAAATAAAACACAAATCACAACAACTGTTTCCAACAGGAAAAGAAGTCTGGGCGTGGCGCAGGGAAAGAGGGCAGTTCGGAGGGAGGGGAGGCTCAGTTATGGTGGAAAACGTTAGCCGAACGGGAGATAAATGGCCTGGGATTGATTCAGCTATTTATAGCCGATCTCCAAGAGATACCTGGAGAAAGAGACTGGATCGAGTCCAAAGTTTGGTGCTTAGAAAGACAGAAGCTCATTTTACTGTCTGACAATCACTCCTCAATGTACCTGTATATGGAAAGAGCTGATACCTTACTTTCTATTAAAAACGTTATGTGAGATCATTGCTCTGGGAGGACTCTTTTTCAAGTGTGCAAAATTCTGTGGGCTCTCACAGCAAGATGCACATTAAGCACATCTGACACCTAAGTGATCTCTTGACATCTGACTGAAGGTCAAAGCACTGGACCTCGGGACGGAGTGGACACTTCACCGGGGAAGGCGGACGATTAGCTTTGCTCCGTGGTCTGGAGATGAGTTATTAAACTCCTCTATAAAGTTTTATTACTCTTCTAATCCCATCAAGAACTGTCCTCACTTTACACATCCTACTGCTTGCTGAATATGGCAGCAATGTGCTACAGCAATTGCTGTTCGGCGTTAGATTTCTTTTCCTCTAAAGCTAAGGATATAAAAGAGAAGGCATCAGAGATATGATACAGCCGCTGATTGTACCATTTAAAGGAAAAAAGAGAGAGCCAGATGTTAGCTGTGCCTCTTTGTGAGGGAATAACCTGCATGATTCCACATTTCCACCCTGAGTTCTGAGTGTCCGCGGCCCAGACAGAAGGGAATGAAAGTAAATGTATGTTTCAGCACTTGGGGAAAGCACTTAGAGAGAAAACAATTTACATCTTAATAGCCTTCTTTCATTTCATTAACTCCTCCTCTGCGTTTCATCCTGGAGGCTGCAGGAATGTTTGCAAACACGTGAGTCTAAGAAAGAACCACAGACGATCCAGAGCGGTTAAGGGGCCCCAGAGGCCACAAGCCCGGCTCCCGCCAGCACTGGAATCGCTTCTCTGTGGGGCCTCCCTTCAAGGCTCCTGTCACCCACAGTGGGGAGCACTCCCTCCTGCCTCCCTCCGTCCAGAGGTTGACCTCTCAACACTCAAATCTTTGGGAAGATCTTATCTTGAACAGGAAGCGGATGCCCTGGCACTTTCACCAGGATAAGGCCTGCATTTTGGAGCAACTCGCGTCATGAACGGTCTGACATTCTGCAGGAGAGAAGGACACACGTGTGAGGACGGTGCCGGGAGCTCCGAATGGTCTCCCTACCCTTCAGAAGGAACGTTTCCACCCGCCTCACCAGCGTGGCTGCTTAAAGCTAAGCAGCCTCTAGTGTGACTGCAATGTTTCTTAATGTGTCGCCCAGAAGCAAACCTGGCGGGATCCTCATACAGAGAAGACCTCTGCCATCCCACAGCTGGGACATCAGTGTCCCCTCCTGAAACGCAGGTGGTAGGCAACTTGAATTTGAGGCTCAGCCAGGCACTCCATGGCCCAAACTCCCTGCATCCTAACGAGACCATGAGCCTCGTTCTCACCCATGGCATGTGGGCAACAGGAACGTGGGTCATTTCCAGGGACGTGGGTAAAATATACATAAAACTGACCATTTTAACTGTCTTTAGGTATACAGTTCAGTGGCATTAACTACCTTTATAATGTTGCATAAACCACTGCCATCATCCTAAACAGAATCTCTGTGCCCATTAAACAGTATCTCCCCACTAACCACCCTCCCAGGCCTTAGTAACCATGATTCTATTTTCTGTCTCTACAAATGTGTCTATTCTAGGTACTTTAATAAGTGAAGTCATACAATAGTTGTCCTTTTGTGTCTGGCTTCTTTCATTTAGCAAAATGTTTTCAAAGTTCACCCATGTTGTTGCATAAATCAGGTTATTCCTTTTTATGGCTAATATTGCATTGTACATATATACCACATTTCACTATCCATTCATCTGCTGATGGACACATGGGTGGTTTCCACCTTTTGACAATTGCGAATAATGCTTCAATGAATTTGTAAATATATGTTTTAGTCCCTGTTTTCAATTCTTTTGGGCATATACTGAGAAAGGGAATTGCTGAATGATATGGTAATTCTGTGTTTAACTCTTTGAAGAATCACCATATTGCATTCCATGACCACTACACCATTTTACATTCCCACCAGCAATGCATGAGAGTTCCAATTTCTCCAGATTCTCACCACCACTTGTTATTTTCCTTAAAAAAAAAAAAAAAAAAATCATCCTAAGGTATGAAGTGGTATCTTATTATGGTTTTAAAGTGCATTTAATGACAAATAATGTTGTGCATCTTTTCGTGGGGTTAATGGCTATTCATACTTCCTTTGAATAGAAACGTCTATTTAAGTCCTTTGTCCATCCTATGTAATAAAAGCCTAATATGCTAAGTGTCTGGTCATCTGGTCGTCTGTTCAACCAATCAAAGAGTAATATGCTAATGATATGCTAAGGCCGCTCAACCGCTCGCTATGATGTGCACTGACCATCAGAGGGCAGATGCTCCGACCGGTAGGTTAGCTTGCTGCTGGGGTCAGGCCGATCAGGACTGAGTGAGATGGGCCAGACATGCCCTGGAGTCCTCCCACGATCCCTCCCTGGCTGGCCGACCTCCCATGTCCCTCCCCATCCTTGATCATGCACCGGTGGGGTCCCTTGGCCTGGTCTGCACCCTCTCGCAATCCGGGCCCCCTTGGGGGATGTCAGAGAGCCGGTTTCAGCCTGATCCTGCTCAACGCAGGAGCTGACCCCCGGTGGTCAGTGCGTTCCCACAGGGGGAGTGCTGCTCAGCCAGAAGCCAGGCTCACGACTGGCAAGAACAGCAGCGGTGGCAGAAGACTCTTGTGCATCCGCGGCAGCGCTAAGGATGTCCAACTGATGGCTTAGGCCCGCTCCCTGTGGGCTCCCAGACTGCGAGAGGGCACAGGCCGGGCTGAGGGACCCCCCCCGGAGTGCACGAATTTTGTGCACTGGGCCTCTAGTCTCTATATATAAAAGCCAAGCAATCAGAATGACCAGAACAACCGGTCGCTATGACGCACACTGTGGCCAGCCAACCGGCCCAATGGGGGTGGGGTCAGCTGGCCAACCTTCTGCAGCCCCTCCCCCCAGCTGGCTGGCCCCAATTGGGGTGGGCCAGCCAGACCCCACCTGTGCACAAATTCATGCACCGGGCCTCTAGTTTTATAATAAGGATTTTTGTTGTTGTTGACTTGTAGTTCTTTATGTATTCTGGAAATTAATCCCTAATCATATAAATGATTTGCAAATACTTTCCCCTCTAGCTGGGGTTCTTAGGAAGTAGGTATGCCTTCTCCACAGTGTTACCCTTCTGCCTGCTGGATAGAGTGCATTTCAATATCCAGGGAAATGATTAAGCCATGAAATGGGAGGAGATGCAGCAAAGCTGCCAGCTGGCCAGAAATGCCCCGGATTCTATTATACAACTGATAAACTTTTTTGTTTTAATCCACTGAAATTTTGACTCTTCTTTTTCCACAAATTGAACATAGTCCTCTACCTGTTCATTTTTCTCACTGTGATCTGCAGGTTCATGACTTCCATCTCCCAGGTCTCATCCCTGTTAGTGCCTCTTAAGTAGGGCTGCAGGCCTTCCCTGACTAGACCCTCCTTTTCTTCATTACCACAAACTGGCAGCATATTCATTTTGTTAGAGAGACTTAACTTGCCTGTAGTTCTGATATCCCTCCATTCCTCTTTGTGAAACTGAGATCTTTACCATCCTAAGATCTTAGGCACCCTTGTTTTTTTGTAACTTCTTAAGAACAATGGTTCTGAGTATCAACTTCCAGTAATCAGATGAATAGGTCTGAGGACCTAGTGTACAGCACAGTGATAACAGTTATTAATACTGTATTATACACTTGAAAGTTGCTAGGAGAGTAGTACTTAAATATCCTTACCACAAAAAAGAAATCGTAATTATATGAAGTGATATAAATTTGCAATAAATAAGTGCATCAAATCAGCACATTGTACACCACAAATTTACAAAAAGCTATGCCAATTATATCTCAATAAAATTGGGAAGAAAGAATCTACAAATAAATAATCTTTTCAAATGGCTCTGAGATCAAACTTGCAGATATTTTAGTATTCTGCATTTCTAGTATAACCTTTTTGGGGTGATACAGTTTAACTCATTTAAAGTGGCTGATACCACCCAGCTGGCGTGGCTCAGTGGTTGAGTGTCAACCCATCAACCAAGAGGTCGCTGGTTCAATTCCCAGTCAGGGCACATGCCTATGGGCATGATCCCCAGTAGGAGGCGTGCAGGAGGCAGCTAATCAATGTTTCTATCTCTCCCTTTGTCTCTCTCTAAAAATCAATGAAAACAATTGTTTTAAGTGGCTGATACTATCGCAATAATTTATCTTCAGTTTCATTTCTCTCCCTCTAATGATCTGCTTACATGGTCCCATGGGAGGACCACTTGGCTATTTTTAGAGCTTATTTTTAAACACTTATGCTAATTTTATTAATTATACATGACAAATTTACATATATTATCATTTAATCCTCAAGACAAACATTCAAAATAGGTATCACTATCCCAGAGAGATTAAGACCCAAAAGTATCTCATCAAATTGCAGACTGAGGATTCAGACCCAGCTATTTCAATTACATACCATGTTCCTGTTCATTCACATGCTAGCTTCTCCAATTCTCCCCTAAATAATGAACTTTTCACTTCTTTTCTGGAGCACGGCTTCAAAGTGCCTTCCGTAGCTCCTGGAAACATTTTTAGGAGGCACAGCTCATTGTGTGCTGTTCCTTGACGCTATTATAATTTCACACCTTCTGTTGCATGTCCCTCCTTGCTATTTTTAACATGTTTTTAATCTGACCTAGCCCAGAAGCTTGTTAAACGTCTCCCTCTTTTCCTATATTGAAAAATCCTTTCTGAAGGGTGATAATATGGCTTTGATGCTTCAGAGAATTGCAGACATTAAGAGGCCTCCCGGAGCCCTGGTGAGGAGACACGTGGGCAGGGGAGCGACGACACATGGGCCATTCCATCTCAGTGCAACATTAAAGGAAGACAAGGGGACATTTCTATCTGCCTAACACACAGTTCTCCATATTTCAAAATTAAGGTCGGACAAAATGAAAGCTTGAAGCAAAAAATAAGACCACTGCTTATAAGGTTTCAGCTCCGGAAAATCACTCCGCCACATCCAAGCTGACAATTTTGTGCCCCAGGGACAGGACTGCCCCTCTAAGACCAGCCAGCCAGGCTCCAGATGTGAGCAACGGGGTGCGAGCTGATAAAAAGTCACTCAGCGGCTCATTTTTGTGGCCTTAGAAGAATCCAGCTCATAATGTCTTTTGTACATCTGGTTTTTGATGAATGCACCGCGAAGGAAGAAATATACGAAGCACTAGATGCGAGGTCCAAAGTCGGATGACACATTGGGGCAGGCAGCCAAGGGCTGAGGCTGGACAAGGTGCAGAGAAGTGAGGCCCTCATTCTGGAAATGGAACGTGAGCTCTGCCCTGAGGGTCCCCTGTCATTCATCCGGCCAGCGCCCACCTGTAGAGCAACCGCTGTGCGCCAGGAACTGTGCGGTGGGGCGGGGGCAGAGAGGTCAACAGTGGACGGAACAGGGGGCTCTCCTTCCAGCAGATAACATGAATATCAATCAATCAATGACTTCTCTTTTAGACACTGGCATGTTTATTGAGCTTATAGATTAAAAGATGGCTGCTTCCAAGATCTGGGCAGCAAGATGTGGGGGGCAACGAAAATGCCTGCCCAAGAAAACAGCAATTGATGACTGAGCCCCTGGCAGGCGGAACTGAGGAGGAGGACTGTCCCCTCTCCCCCGGGGAGAGCAGTCAGCTCTGCGGCCTGAAGAGCTAATTCTATACCTGCTGCTCTGGGAGAGCCTGGGGGCTTGTGAGGACTTCCACAGAACACTCAGCAGGCGAGTCCATCGGGACATCATTCCTATTTTAATTACAACTGTGATAAGTGCAACGAAAGAGAATGGGGGCTTTCAAGAAGGGCTTCCTGGAGAAAACGGAGTTTGAGCCGAGCTCGGGAGGAAGCAGGAGGGTGAGCAGGATGGGGACAGGTACGTGGGAAGGTGCGGGGGAGAAGGAAGTGGGCGCGTGACAGAAAGTGCAATGAGGCGAGTCTGGCCGTGCCCGGACAGCACAGGGAAGAGTGCCAGGCAGGCAGCAGGGGAAGTCAGGACTGTGTGCTGTTAATGAGCCCGGCCCTGTTCCTAAGAGCAGGATGGAGCTGGCACAGGGAGTGACAGGCGGAGACTGGCACCCGAAAATGACCGTTCTGGCAGGTGCTGTGTGAAAAGTCAGTCAGAGTTCTCTTCCCATCTCCTACGCCGATACTCTCCCGTTCCCAAGGTCATCCCCCGCAAATCACCTCTGAAATGCCTAGCAGAGAGCAATGCAATGAAAATACTTGAAATCTTAAATTCAAGCAAAAGAATTTCTATCATACTAAAAGACAACCCAATCTGAATAGACAATGTGTCAAAGGAGATGTACAAACAGCCAATAAGCCCACGAAAAGCTGCTCAACATCATTGGCCACTAGGAAAATGAAAATCAAAACCCCATGAGGTACCACCTCACTCAGGATGGTCCTCATGAAAAAGCAACCCTTTCTCTGTTCTTGATGCTTAATACTGTCACCAGAATATGATATTTTGTATCATCCCATCACATTCTGGTTGAAGGCAATCACGAAGCCTCCGTGGATCCCGGGGTAAGAAAGAGGTTCCACCTCTTGGTGAAAGGAGCGGCGATGAGTGCGTGGCCATCTGTAAGCCAGCGCTGTTACCCAGAGATGCTGATGGGCTTTACCCAACACCACAGCCAGTGCACAGGGGTTGCTCCGTGTGACTTCCCGAAGCCGGTCCAATCCATCCCTTCCAGGTGATGCTTTCGGTTATGTCTAGATGGTCTTTCGCACGCGTGGATTCCCAGCGTCTGCTCTCCTGCTGCGCTGGCAGTACTGAGTAGTACGAAGACCACGTGCCTGCGAGTCTAAAGTAGTTCCTGCCTGGCCCTTTACAGGAAAGGTCTGCCAGCCCTCCTGTTCAACACGAGCTGGAATGTTCCACACGAGTGAGAAACCTAAGGTGGCTATTAAGTACACGTCAAGGCCACACAGCTCTCAGAGTGACTTTCTGGCCTCTTGAGAAAACACCGACTTAGGCAGGTTTATAATAAACCACGTAAGGAATGAGTATGTTGATTTCTGAGACACCATACACCGGTGGAGACAAACATTGCTTTCAATGCTGCTTTGGCAGGATCTGCACGCTGCCGTCGTGGAAATCCGTTATTCTGACGGCTCTGCTGGGAACACTGAAGCTGGGACAACATCCTTCACTCAAAGGTCAGTGCATGGCGACCAGCCAGAGCCCCTTGTGAATGTTAATAACTCTAATATTTTCAAATGTAAACAAAAGGTCTTTGTTTTATCATTCTCTCCCTGAAAGGCTCCTTTAAAAATGACCACTTTAAAACAAAAAGCCTGAATTACACAATGCAGTTGTGTGCTGGTGACGGTCAGTGACTACGTTTCAGAGTCTGTGTCCTTGTGTCTGTTCCGACTAGTCCTCTCTGATCCAGGCACCAGGACTGCATGTCCCCCTAACGAAGAGGAAGTGCTGCCAATGACACTGTCCCCGCCTCATCAGCTAGAACTGCATCTTACACTCAAGGCAGGTGCTCTTTGAGGCTTACTTTGACACAGTTTTTCTCACATATTGATTTTCTATATACATAAAAATATATATAAGTAGAATGAATTGGTATAGAGATAAACAACTTAGAGATACTCAAGAACTTAGAAAAAGAATGTAAAACAAACTCAACAAAAGCACAAGGAATGAATTAAGAGATAAAAGCAGAAATTGACTTTTTTTTTAAAGTAGGACTAACAACTAAATTCCAAACCAGTCTAATAAAATTAAACAACCATTATCTTAAATACTCATTAAAAACTCAAAGCCGCAAATACATAATATAAAAAACAGTAATAGGGAGATAATTTCTGAAGCCAAGAAAATAGAACAACTGTGAACACCTATTTTGTCCATATCTATGGCAATAGATTTGAAAGTGTGAATGAAATGAAAGCTTTCTAGGAAAACTCAATTTCCTAAAACTGATTCTATAAGAGATGGAAAGATGTAAAAAGATTAATTACCTTTGTAGAACTAGAGAAAGGTGCTAAAGAGCTACCACTACTAATATACCTCCTAGAAACAGCAGAAGCCAGAGGGAATTCCACTAAACTTTTAAGGAATAGGTAATTTGCCGAAACCGGTTTGGCTCAGTGGATAGAGCGTCGGCCTGCGGACTGAAAGGTCCCGGGTTCGATTCCGGTCAAGGGCATGTACCTGGGTTGCGGGCACATCCCCAGTGGGAGATGTGCAGGAGGCAGCTGATCGATGTTTCTCACTCATCGATGTTTCTAACTCTCTGTCTCTCTCCCTTCCTCTCTGTAAAAAATCAATAAAATATATTTAAAAAAAAAAAGGAATAGGTAATTTCATTGATTCTTGAATCGTTCCAGAACCACAGAAAGAGGAAAAATTTCCTTTTATTGTAAATACTAGAATTTTTGCCCAGTGCACAAAATTCGTGCAGGGGAGGAGGGACCTCAGACCGGCCTGCATCTTCTTGCAATCCGGGACTGCTGGCTCCTAACTGCTTGCCTGCCTGCCTGTCTGATCGCCCCTAACCACTCTGCTACCTGCCTCATCACCCTTAACCCCTTTGCCTGCCAGATCGCCCCAAACCACTCTGCCTCCCTGCCTGATTGCCCCTAACTGCTCGCTTGACTGCCTGATCGCCCCTAACCATCTCTTCCTCGGCCCCCACCGCCACAGCTTTGTCCAGAAGGACGTCTGGAATTCAGCTGTCTGTTTTAATTAGCATAATACACTTTTATTATTACAGATGCAACTTAGTATTAACACTAAAATCTAGCAAAGAATGTATTCTATTAAAAACAAACAAGAAACAAAACCACAGGCCAATCACACTTATGCATGACAATGGAAAAATCCTGAAAAGAAAATTAGCAAAGAACTTAAGTAGCACAATTAAAGAATAACATATCACGGTCAAGTGTGGTTACTGACTCAAGTGCTCGGATGGCTTAACACAACATAACCTATTAAATACAACTCATTACATAAATAGATCCAAGGAAAAATCATTTGATTATTTCCATAGAAGCCAAAAGTAATTATTTATTCTTACTTTCAAAAGATAAAGCTGAAATAGATGAGTACTTCCATAACCAGAAAGAAGATTGAGGCAATACCAACACATCCTCTGTCTGGGGACAGGTAGGGATTATGTGGGAAATCTCTGTACCTCCCCCCAATTTTGTTTGAAACCTAAAACTTTCCTTAAAATATAAAGTCTTAAAAATTGTTTTCAACTGTAAAATTAAAGATATGTGTAAGATGCAAAGTAAACTCAGCCTCGACCCATTCGGTCTCATGTTATGAGGTACTTTGGACCATATACGTTTGTATTTTGACTGGCAGCAATACGTCTAAATGCCTTGCTTACACTTGCATTTGTTTTTTGTTGTTGTTGTTTTTATTATTATCTTTAAGCAATGCTACTTACAGTGTGCCGTGTAGAAAATAAGTTAGTGTAGAGAAGCTATCACAATCGTACCACACTTTCCCTTTTGGCTGGTAATATTATTTATAGGACCCTATACATCTATTTTCATTGATCAACTTTATTTTTTTTAATTATGCTTTTATTGATTTTAGAGAGGGAGGGAGAGGGATAGAAAGAAAAACACCAACTGGCCGCCTCCTGCACGCCCCCCACTAGGGATCGGGCCCGCAACCTGGGCATGTGCCCTGACCAGGAATTGAACTGGTGGCCTCTTGGTTCACCGGTGGACGTTCAACCACTGAGCCACACCAGCTGGGCTGACTGATCAACTTTAAATAGTACTTTGTGACTCCCTACTATATAAGATGAGAAAACTTACAAATAGGCAAAACTCAACATAATCTAAGCAAATTCTAAGAAGCACTTACCGTGTTCATAAAGCAGCTGCATGTTCGAATCCTTGCAGGCAACCAGGTTGTGGAGCAATGCAATCACACTTTGCATGGTGTTACCCAGAATGTTCTCCTGGTGGGCCTGCAAGAGATGACAGTTTTCATCATAACTACACAGAAATACAATCACATGATAGAGGCCAATGAGCAAATGATAGAGGCAAATGACCTCCATCCCCTCATTCTCCGCACAAGGTGCCATGAGGACCTCTGCACTGCAGGGAAGCAGTGTGCCCGCGCTCAGGCGCGCCCCCTGGCGAGTTAGTGAGCTGGGAGGCGGCCTGAACCGCGCGAGCACCACCTGCCGCAGCCCCCTGCCCGAGCTGGACAAGCACACAGCCCTCTGTGCTTAGCCGGGGACACCGGAGTCAGAGGGACAGAAATCAAGCCCTGGGGACTGAGGAGACCACGCCTGAAAGATGTTTTGAGATCATAAAAGAAAGCTTAGACAAACTGTTCTGCACATATGATAAAATGATGCACAGCATTCTTTTATATCTTCACGAATCTCCTGTGACCTGAGCCTTCTGCATCACCTTGCACACTGTCTCCTCCCCTTTCTTATGGCTCAGACTCACCAAGCTCAGTCTTATTTCATTGGTCTTTCAAGGAACCCGCCTCCCATTTTAATGATCGTCCACATTTCTGGCTTTGAGTTAGTCATTACAAAGGTATACAAACTGCCACCTCTTCCTCCTGGGAGGTCACTCCCCTGCCCATTGTGACTAGAGTTGACCAGGACACTTGCTTTGGCCAATTAAATCCTCTGGGCAGAAGCTTTAAGGGCCAGCGAGGGCTTTGTCATCCCTCTTTCCCTCTGCTCTGGTGTCGGGTCATGCTCTAGGTCCGTGGTCGGCAAACCGCGGCTCGGGAGCCACATGCGGCTCTTTGGCCCCTTGAGTGTGGCTCTTCCTAAGCCTTAGGAGTACCCTAATTAAGTTAATAACAATGTACCTACCTATACAGTTTCAGTTTAAAACATTTGGCTCTCAAAAGAAGTTTCAATCGTTGTACTGTTGATATTTGGCTCTGTGGACTAATGAGTTTGCCGACCACTGCTCTAGGTGGAAGAGCCTCCAATAACCCGCGTCGCAGAGTGAGGATGTGCGGCAGAGCAGCCGGAGTCCGGAGTCCTATGGGGACACGCGGCTCCAAGTCTGACAGAAGTACCCACACCGCACCTGGCTCCGAAGCTGCCCGTCACATCGTGCACCGCCCTGCGGGCAGCCACGGGAGTCCTGGAGGCTCATCTGCTAGGTCTTTGTTGATACAAGCCAAGGAGTTTGCCTTCCAAATACCGAAGCCTAGAGATGTCTAACATTCTTTAGACACACACGCTTAGAAGTGGACGCTAGTGTTTGCCTGTTTCGCTGACACCAGCTTACGAAGATTAATGTGGGGGCGACGGTCTGCCACTAATTTCATCTCATTATTCCTACAGTTAGTTGGAAGGAGAGGGTGATTAATAAGCGCCAACTTGACGCGACACGTTGTACTCATGACAAAGTAACTGATGCTACGCAGGAGACCTGCTTTTGTGATGAGAAGCTAATAAATCTTTCCTTTTTGTCCCATACAGTGAAACAACTCATCCCACTCCCTGTTCACAGACCAGTCTGTGAGCGCGTGCAGGTCAGTCTCGCTGGAGACAGTCATGCGCCTTCGATGCACAGCTTCCGTGGTGACAGGTGCCCCTGCTACGCTGCTCGTGGCCGTGTCTTTGGCTCGTGCTAAGCCCACGCTTCCGGTTCCCTCGTGCTCTCAGGGTGAGCCCCTGACGGACACAGGCATTTCCTTTTGTACAAAAGCCCTCTTTCCAGACCTGTGTCGCCCTGAACACTGAGAACCCAGGAGCGTACCCCAGCCAACTGGGTTCGAGGCTCCTGGCCTGGGGGTCCCGGAGCCCTGCAGACCGAAGGCCTCTGTCAGCTCCTGCCCAGGCTGCAGGAGGGCATGGGGTAAGGAACACCCTTGGTTAAAGCCGCCCCTCCCCTCCTTGCTGGGGGCACTCAGGACCAAGCACTTGGTGCGGAGAATATAGGAGAGATCAATAAGCTTGTAGCCAGACCGGGAGAGGTGGTTCCTTTTCTGCTGCAGCCTTCGACGTACAACCCAGGAAGCAGGATGTAAGTGTCAGGCAACTGCAGGAAAGGAGAGAATGAGCATGTGATCCCTAGAGCCGCCACGGACAGCCCCGTCACTCAGACACTTAGAGTCAAGGCCGCTGTTGGTGCCGAAGGACGCTAAGCTCGTGGGACAAGGCCTCCCCGAGATCCCACCTCGCCCCTGCAGGCCGTCCCAACGCCCTGTCCGATCACGAGGAGAATGTTTCACTCCTTCCATCCGTAAGCCAGCGGCAAGCACAGCTGACCTCATTTGTGTGCCTGACGCCACGGTGTATGGACATTTAACAAACGGAGCCCTTGCGGGTTCTAATAAAACATAGCATTTGCCAGCAGAGATAATTAGAATTGAAGCAGCAAAAATCTAGTGTTTGGCAACCTAGATGAAACAACTTCATTAAAATGTGCAGCGGCCTCAGCAAATGAAAGGCAGGCGAGCACTGGACCCTGAAGAATCAGCCTTCTCCAAACTAATTGCTTCCGAGCGGAGAACGGCTCCGAAACACCAAGGGCGCAGCAAGGAAACGCGGCCGGGGCGATCGGCCGCCCCAGCAGGCTCAGGGCAGACCCAGCACTGCCCTCTAACAAGGGAGATGGGGACGCACTGAAGACCGCAGCGATCCAGGACAGGCCGACCGGTCGAGGCAGGAAGTACCTGGGCCAGAATTCAAAGGACGGGCGCCCATCGCCAGGAGGTTAGAAACTGTGCAGAGAATGAAACGCAGCAGCTTGCACAGTGCCGGGCGCACGGACTCGACACGCTCAGAAATACACACGCAGCTCACCCTGTCCCACGCGTCTAGAGTGCGTTCCGGGGAAAGACGGCTGTGCTGCTCTGCGGGACGGGCGCCCACCGCGCACACGCTCCCTGGGCACACGGTGCCGCGCCCGGGCACAGCGGGCATCCTCCCTCTCCTTTCCTGCGTCTCCCGTGGGGCTGGGTGCCAAGGGCTCTGAGGCCACAGGAAAGTCTGCGGAGACTCAGATGACACGAATGTACTGGAGGGGAAGGGCCACTTTCCGTGTCACGGACCCTCACGCGGCTGCCCCACAGGCAGCTCCAACTCACTGGGCTCCACACTGAGTCGTCGTCTCCTTTCCCCTCCTCCCTGTTTCCTGTTTCAGTGACGGCCCTACACGCTGCCCAGCCACCAGCCATCGCTCTCGAGTGACCCGGGCACTGCCTCGCTCTCATCCCCGCATCCAACACCCACCAATTCCCTGGGCCCTCCTGAGCCCCTTGGGAATCTGTCCTCTAAGACCAGGCGATGTTGCCACCTTTGGATGAAGCTGCCACCACTCCTCAGGGGACTCCACGTCCAGTCAGTATCACCCCTCAACGGCGGACGGGCTCCGCGCTCCAAAGCGGCAGACTCACCTCCATTCCCGGGCTCCGATCTGGGCCTGCAGGTCTGGGGAGCACATTCGCGTCTATGGTCGGCCCCAGGCGGCCACGCTCCCCACACCCCAATGTATGCCCAGACCCGGTGGAGTCAAAGGCCTGGGGAGGGCAGGCCACAGGGCCAGAGCGGCAGGAGCAAGGGCACCTCCAAGGCTTCCAGTCCCAGAGAAACATCACATCGTGATTGTGGACATAGTCTCACGACTTACTGAGCCAAATACCGACCCCTGAGGATGAGGGACAAGGAAGGAAATGAGCTGAATTACACTGAAAGGGACAGATTAATTCAGCATGAATCTGCTCACTTACCCCACAAACATGTACACGGGATTCCCTGGGAAGGCCGCTATCTGGGCGTCCAAGGTGGGGTGTTTGGGGTGCGATGAAGTTGGGGCCGGGGTAACTGGCACCGGACACTGGCTCTGCCAGCGGGGAGGCAGCCACAGGGCTTCTGGGCCCTGTAGCCAGGGGTCTGTGGGCACAGCGGGCTTGGAGGCGAAGGGAAAACCGTGAGGCCCGCTGGTCTCCCACCTGCAGCCAAAAGCGCCGGCGCCCTCACCCCGAGAGCCCAGGGGCGCGGCATCAGTCCCTCCCCTCACTTGGGCCACTGCCATGTGAAGGCCTCCATCTTTCTGCTTAAACACAGGAGAGAATAAAACTCTAATTATTTTTCCATTTGACTGACAGACAGGGCAGAGGCCCTTTGGCAGCAGCGAATACAAGTTGTTAGTGACCTGTTCCAGGTGGCACCGAGGGAGGGCCTGGGCCAACTGGCGCCACGTGCCCATCAGGGTGCTGAGCCAGGAGAGGGCGGTAGCGTGGAGGCCCTTCCGCAGGTGAGTGTGCCGTGGCTCTCCCAGCCCGTCCTCCCTCATTATTTAGGCTGCCGGCAGGAAGCTTCCTTCTTCTTGGCTCCCACAGGGCGCGGTGCCTCAGGGCAGGTGCCGTGGGCCGGAGCCAACACGGCTCTGCCCGGGGGAGAACTCTGGCAACGGAGCCGAGCGAAGCTGCCAGCACAGTGTCCCTGGGGATGGATTGTGCCCTGTGCTGCGTCTGCCTGGAGGCTAGAGACGGGCCAGGCTGCCCTGCATTTGCTGCCCGAGCTACGTAGAGGCCCGAAGCAGGGGGACATGAAAAAACCCAGGTGGGCATCCAGACACACCCCTGCCTGCTCCATGCATCCCTGCCCCTCTCCAGAAGTAAAACAATCACCGGCATCGGCGGCATCATCATCATCATCATCATCATCATCATCATCATCATCATCTCACAAAAATAAAGCCTGGCAAACTAATACTCGCTCTCAGAAATCCAGGCCAGAAGCTGGAGGCCATGGGAGGCTGCCCTTTTCATGGTGGACAGTCTCCATCACCTCCCTGTGCCCTCCTCCGTCACCTCCCTGTGCCCGCCTCCGTCACCTCCCTGTGCCCACCTCTGTCACCTCCCTGTGCCCGCCTCCATTACAGCACCTGCCACGTGCACTGTGACTATTGGTTCTTCCATTCCTCACCAGATGCTGAGCCCTTTGAGGGCAGAATTGGGGCTTTGAGCAGTGTCCCCAGTGCCTGGTCCACAGTGGCCTCTGGGAAATTAACGGACAATCCTGCTCACAGTCATCGGGTGAACACAGCAGGGGAAGGGAGATACAGCTGCCTGGGTTCTCCTTCAGGAAGTTAGCTTGTCAGAAACAAGCAATTGAGCCATCGATAAATATTTACTGAGCATTGAAATTTGCACATAATGGTGTGAAACAGAACCACACAAATGATTTTCCTCCAAATGTCCTTTTCCATGGGTACACATTTGTCTTTGAATAATGTTTGCAAGAGATGGTAAATTGAGGCCCTTTTACTTTAAGGACAGAAAACCTCTCACGTGCTACATATGTGTCAAGGATCCGTGACGCACTCGTGTGGAAAATATGCGCTTGGGAAGTCCTGAACGAGGTTCACACGTCTCAGTGGGGCCCCCCGTTAAAGGTAATTGCTCACAAACACAAACACCCCTTCCCGAGGAAGGAAATACTGCACGCGGTGTAAGGGAATGGGAAGATCAATACGCGCAGTTATCACAAGGCGTGTTCAATGGCAGCGCTCTCACTGCCGGCCCTGCGACCTCTTTGCAGAGGGAGTTTATGGTCTCATGGTTCCTGCCGCAAAGAGGTTCTAGAAAATCCTGCAGGAGAGGGATTTTAGTGGGAAGTGGCGCGAAGTCCTTCCAACCAGGGTTTTAAAGCGACACAGAAAGCACAGGAAGGGCAGGGAGGAGAGGAGACCTCAGGCCGCTGGAAGCACATGTCTAAAGCCAGGATGAGGACAGGAAGCCTTTCTGCCGCATGACCGAGAGGGGCCGAGTGACGGCCGGCTGCACCCCAGCAACAGCTGCCTCGCCCAGGGGGGGGCTGGGAGTCGCCCAGGGGCGGGCTGGGAGCCTGCAGCAGCAGCAGCAGCAGGAGAAGGCCCTCTGGACACAGATGTGGAAACGGATGCCCAGGGAGGCGGGATCTGCCTGGAGACTCCAGCTAAGATTCTTCTCTGCTCTGCCATCCTTTCATGCTAAACCCAATGGCTACATCTTTCCAAATGCATCTTTGAATGAGAAGTTAAATCATGTCAAGCAGTTCTAAACGTTATGACTACACTGAGACACCACAGTTCTGCACAATCTTAAATACTTATTTGTGGATCCTGGCAAAGATCACTCCAATATGAGTTTTAGCATTAGATTGGCGCTCCCCATCCACCCTCCTCCCCCTTCCCCCCCCACCCCCCCCCCGTCCACCCTCCTCCCCCTTCCCCCCCCACCCTTTCCCCCCTTCTTCCCCCCCCGCCCCGCCCACCCTTCCCAGAATGTTCACTAATAAACCGAAAAACAATATGAAGTTGTGATATAGAGAAAAGCATCCTCGGTCCTGCTTTTCCTCAGCCCCTAACAGAACCCCACAGGCCAGAACCCAGCTGTCACCAGGAAGCCCCACTACAGCACATAAATGTGGGAGCGGCGGGGGGAGGTAAGTCTGTAAATTACCGTCCTCTCCATCAAGGGTTTCACAAGAGGAAACAGAACGGACGCTGATGAAGTGAATGGATTGTAGCAAAATTCCCACATGAAAAATAAAAACTCACAAGAAGTTTTAATGGGAAATTGCATAAATGTTAAGGCATATACACAATCACAGACATAATGAAAACCTTTACAAAGGAATATGTGAACAACTTGTTATTACTCATGGGAGGAGTCTGCCCAGCTGATAACCTTCTGTGTTACAAGGGAAAACAGTCCACTATTTTCAAGAAGGCCAACGATGAATAATCTCTCTGCACACAAGTGGATGTCATTCCTTCAACACTCGGCATCGAAGGCCAGCTCGCCAGGCCCACTTAGGTCTGATGAAGAGCCCCAAACCTGTGCCAAGATACCTGCCCTCGGGGAGCTTCTGCCCAGGGGATGGGCGGGGCGGACGTGGGAAGAGCTGAGGGCAGTGCAGGGTGCTGATCAAGGCCAGTAGTGCTCTTAGACTCAGGGAGCGAGGCCTCGAGTGAGACCTGGTGGAGCTGGGAAGGTCAGGAAGGACGCCAGCCGGGAGCTGGGAATGGGGCTGGCAGGGAGCAGCAGCAGGCGGGGAGAGGCCTGGAACCCGAGGAAGAGCCCAGGCCCTGGGACCCAGGACCTGCAAGTTGAGAGGAACGGAGCATCACCGTGGCCAGCACGCTGAGGCCGGTTACTCTGAACACCTGCCTACAATTTTTCCGATCCACACACAGTCTTGGTTAGCAATCAATGCCTCGGATATTAATTTATCTTAGACTCAGTGGAGTTAAACACAAACTGGAAATATGCGGTCATTACAAAGCCGGACATCAGGGGTACCATCCCTGCCGCCCTCGTGGACAGGGCCACGGGCCTCACTCCCTGCAGCTCCTCTCAGCTCCGCGCTCGCCTCTGACCAGCCTTCGTCACCTGACCGCGACACCGTGCTCTCTGCCTCTGCACACAAGTGACTGTGTGGGCCTCTGGGCGTGGACTTCAGACGGAACTAAACTAACAGAACTCGACTTCTCCGGAAAGACCAGCACAGTCCCCCCCCCCCTGCCCCCACCCCCCCAGTTACATCAAACAGCCCACAGTACCCTTTGGGGCTTTTAAGATATAGATTCTTACCTATCCCTACCTATAAAGTTCTACGATGGGTAAAAAGACTAATGCTGATTCTGTTTTGTTTTGTTTTTACTAATTTCAGAGAGGAAGGGACAGGGAGAGATACAAACATCAATGAGAGAAAATCATCCATCAGCTGCCTCCTGCACGCCCCCTACTGGGGATCAAGCCCACAACCCAGGCATGTGCCACTGAGCCACACCGGCCAGGCTGATGGCTTTTATGTACAAATATGACTTAGCTGTTGATATGCTTGAAGACAAAGGAACAACCAGAGAGATTTTTTAAACCCACAGTATCTGTGCACCTCAGGGACCTTCATCAGGAAGACTCCGTTTGTTTTCAATCCAGAATCAAACTTCTTTTGTATGAAAGCTCTCAGGTAATGATACTGATGGTTTTCAAGAGATGGGGTTAGAGAGAGAATACGTGAGACTCTGCATGTGACACATGGATATCAAATAGCAAAAAATGAAAGAGCAGCACATTATTAGCTATTTTTGTATTTTGACGGGACTCGCAGGCTTCCATGTGCTGCCACCAACGCCTCTGAGGGGCGGTGTGGCCAGAAGCCTAAATGAGGTCTCAGAAAAGATAATGGAGCTTTAATGATGGAAATAGTAAGAAAATTAAGTGTAATCATGTTCCATTACGCATACTCTTCGCTCCCATTTTCACTAAATTATTTTATTATGACTTTGCCTCTGTCTATTGAAACAACCTTTTATGGCAATTTGATCTGCAAGCATAAATAAGTCTCATTTATTTCCCTCTATGAAGCCCTATGGGATTAATAAGAAGAGATGGAGCATCTAAAGTTTTACCCATTCTGCACTCAGGGAGCAACCACTCAGAGAGATGAATGCTTTGTTTTCTATTTATATATGTGAGGAAAGCGTTGCGGTGTGAGCGGAATCTCACTGGACATCAGCGTAGCTCCTGCTAGAAACACTGAGAGAGGAATGGGGAGGGGGAGAAAGAGAGAGAACCATTGATCAGTAGGCTCCCACACGTGCCCCAACTGGGGATGGAACCCACAACCCAGGTATGTGCCCTGACCAGGAATCGAACCCATGACCTTTCGGTGAACCGGGTGATGTTGTAACCGAGTCCCCCGCTGGGGCTGGCGAGACCGCCCTGCACCAGGCAGCTCCTCCACAGCAGCTTCCCTCACTCCTCCTCTCACCTCTGACCAGCCACAGTGAGTCCAGCAACTTCGGAAACAATTTTAACCAGAAGCATGAGAAGGGCGCCACAACCATCCCCACTCCACGTGCTGGTGGGTCCCGCACTACTGGTCACGTCACCTCCTCAGGCCTCAGCCCTCCTGCTGGCCGTCACTGACCAGAGCTGCTGGGCTGTTTGCGCCCGCAGGCCTCTCCCGTGCAGCCATGCAGGTGTGAGCTGGGAGCAAGCACAGTGGGGAATTCTGATCCATCCGGCAGGGGGCGCACACGCAGCGGGTGTGCAAACGGAGGCGGGGAGCACTCGAGCAGGGGGCACAGCAGAGGAAGGCTGAAAGGCTGCTCGCTGGGCCTCCACAGGGAAGGACGCACCTGCCAGGATGCGCAGGCGGGGTTTTAAATGCTCCTTCCAAGCATGCTTGCTTCTACAAAGTGTCATGAAGAAAAGGCTCTGAAGCTTAACTGCAATCACAACTCACTAATTAAATGAGCCTCTGGGCCAGATCCTGGCGGAGGCTACGAAGAAGTAAAAGCTCACGTTCAGAAAGAATGATACCTATGGGAGGAGGAGGGTGAACATTCTACAACGACCAGACATAAATCTACACCCAATTCCCACTATAAACTTGTATTCAGATCTAAAGAGAAAGAGACAGAAATATTATAAAGGATAAACTTACAAAGTTTTAAACTAGAAGTAATAAATTTTAATAAATCTATAATAATATATTGGCACCCAATAACACAGCAACAACTCTCATAAACCAGGAGAAGAGAGAGAAATACACAGAAACACCCTAATAACAGGGTACTGTAGTCCCCTCCCTCAATCTAAGATAGATTAAAGGAAAAATTACTAAGGACATTTATAAAACATGCTCCATAAGATATACCTTATAGATACAAGTCAAACTCTGAACTCCAGAGAGACTAAGAGAATAATTCTTAATTGTACACAGAGAATTCATGAAAATTCACCACAGTATACAACAAAGAAAACATCAATAAATTCCCCCCAAATAAAACCAAAAATTAATTAAAACACCAAACAAGCTCTTCGTTTTCTTTTCCAATTACAGTTGATGGTCGATATTATTTTAGATTAGTTTTAGGTGTACAGCATAGAGGTCAGCTCTTGGCCACTTTGGCTAGAGGTCTATTTAGAGGTACCATTACATCGAGGTAATTATCTCCACGACAGTATGTAGACTGGGGCCCATTAAAGATGCATAATGTAGACCCTCCGCCAATCACCAAAACGAAAATACTCAACTGAGCCAAAAGACAACTGGAAGAGACAGAAATAAGAAAGAAGACTAGAAGGCCCCAGAGAAAACTAGTAGTAAGATGGTAGATTTAACTACATTAATAATTACATTTAATGAAAATGCTCTCAACACCTCATATAGAAGACTAATCTTGTCAGGCTGGAAAAGGCAAGCTCCAGATGCATCTGTCTTCGAGAAAACAACTTGAAATATAAAGGTGACGAGAGTTCAAAGGTAAGAGATGGAAACATGAGCCTCACCAACACAAATCACAGACACCCGTGGGTGATACTAGCATCAGGCATGACGCCTTCTCCCCAGAAGAAAATAAGCGAGTTCCAACAGGGAAGCCAGGGGTCCACAGAGAAAGAAAACAAGGATCCACACCTTACTACTCGCGTGTATAAAATTCTAGAAAATGCAAACTAATCCACAGGGGCCGAAAGCAAGCGCATAGCTGCCTGGGACTGGCATGGGGGTAGAGCGGGATGCATGACAGACAGGCACAAGGATAACCTGAGGTGGGGCGGGGTGGAGTGGCGATGGATTTGTTCATTATCTTGACTGAATGTGCGTATGTGAAAGCTCATCAAGTTATACCTAATAAATATCTGCACCTTACTGTGCATCAATACAGATAACAGGCCACATACGGAGGTGCAGGGAAGGCATGATAAATACGGTATTTCAAGTCCCCGTAATGACCGCGCACTGTTGGAATGACTCAGGGATGGGGGGAGAGAGTGTTGGGAAGAGAACAGCTGGCTCTGTACTCACTCCTGGCGACAAAGTTATTTTGGAGCAAAGATTTAGAATTTAATCATGAAATCCTAAGGGCACAGAATAAAAGATAGATTAATATTTAATAACCTTGCTGGGGAGAAGTCCTTTCCTAAGCATAGTGGAAAACACAGAAGCTATCAGCAAAAAAGTTGATAAATGTGCCTCTGATATGAAAAAGCAAACAGCTCAAAATACAAGCCATTAACAATCTGAAAGACCAGCGAGTGTGGCGAAGCTGCAGCTGTTTGATATCCGGCTGTGGGAGATTTCACATTAGCACTCGGGAGAGTAATACTAAAACACAAAAGATGCACACACTCTGGTGTAACAATTCACCTTTCAAACATTTATCCGATCGAAACTTGCACAAACGTGTAGGCATCCTATTCAGAATTGCTCACCTTAGCAGAAAATTGGGGTAGTGGGGACTTAAAATGTCCATCGATGAGGGCTAAATAAATTCTGCTAACTCAATAAAATATTGTATGGCCATTAAATAGAATAAATAATACATATGCATATATACACACACTCCCTCCCAGGGGCACTATGAAGTATGATAGGTACAAAGTAGAATAGTGTGGTCCCATTGGGGGGTGGGGGGTGCGGGGGAAGATGTGAAAAATAATGAGAATATATTACAGCTGTAAGCTGGGTATTATGGAAGCCTTCACATTCTCAGACATTTCTGTACTGTCTGAACCCTTTACAAGTATGTATTGTTCTTGTTAGCAGAAAAAAACAAACCTAAAAATCCTATGCAATCACTTGCCCTACTGGCTTCTCACACCGTCTTTCTCCAATTTGGTGCCTCTAATAAATCCAAAATCCAATTTCACTCGGCAGAGCTATTTACAAAGCTCTCCTTTTCTCATACATCTGTAAGCTGCTCTAGTGCGTCCGATTTCCCGGCTCCTTCTGAAAAGCCTCCGCTGCTCTGGGGAAGCACAGGCAGTCTGCTTCTCCTGGCTCACCCGAGAAAACAAACGCAAAAGAGCATCCAAGGCACACGCCGCTGATGCCGGCTGCTTTATGCGATCGAAAGTAGCAACTTCTTGCTGACATTCCCACGTCCTTAAAAAGTGGGTGTTCTCCGCTGTTTGCTCCTGAGTAAATTTTAGGGGAGCCTACATCACTGAAGCAGTCAGAAAAGTAACACTCAGAGGTTGCACACTGAGGATGAGCAATCACTGCTTCCACCCTGGGCTCTCCAGGCCTCCTGTGTCCTACCCAGAGTCCTTCTACCTGTTCCATCTATTAAAGGGCTCCAAACACACGGGGTTTTGTGAGACTGAGCGGCCCCTGATACCCACAGTAGGCATGTTAGCTTTTAACACAAGCCTGAACCTAAAGGTGGCCGACGACTGGGTGCCCCACAGAGTCCAGAGTCAGAAACTAAATAAACTCGAGTGGTGTCACCAGCCAAGGTCAAGATCAGGGGAGCTGCCACCAAACTGCCTTTGGAGCTGACACACTGGAGCACACTGGCCCTTTCCACCATTTATCCTTCCAACCCCCATCCGGGGAACGCCTTCCAGGAAGGAGGGGTCTAAATGTAACCACCATGCCTCGCCTCCCTCTAGCTCACTAAGAAACTCATAGAAACTGAAAGGCAAGAAGCGGGAGGGTGATGTGCTGGGGTGAACACACAGAATGGTTCCCGCCCTATGGGAGACTCAGGTGTAACTGAGGATGCAGGAGGGGAAGTCACCTGATGCAGCACTAGCCAACAGCAACATAATGCACACCCTGTATCGTAAATGTTCTGAAAGCTGCAGTGAAATAGTAAAAACAAGCAGATGAAATTGACGCTAGTAAGACTGCATTTAGCCCCATGTATCCAAACTATGATCATTTTTTTAATAGTGTTTTCAGATTATTCTTTTTTTATATATATATTTTATTGATTTTTTACAGAGACGAAGGGAGAGAGATAGAGAGTTAGAAACATCGATGAGAGAGAAACATCGATCAGCTGCCTCCTGCACATCTCCTACTGGGGATATGCCCGCAACCCAGGTACATGCCCTTGACCGGAATCGAACCTGGGACCCTTCAGTCCGCAGGCCGACGCTCTATCCACTGAGCCAAACCGGTTTCGGCAAAACTATGATCATTTTAACATACAGTCAATATAAGAAAACTAGAGGCCCTATGCACGAAATTCGTGTGAGAGTAGGCTTTCACAGCCCCGGCTGCCTTGGCCCTCGCAGCCCCAGCTTCATCTGGAAGGTCGTCCGGAAGGTCGTTCAGACAGTTGTTCACAGTCATCTGGTTCATTTGAAAATTACGCTTTTATTACTATAGATTAAGCAGCTACTTTACACTCCTTTTGTTCTTGGAAACCCAACACATGTTTGACACAGCGAGCATCTCAGCTTGGACTAGCCATGTTTCAAGTGCTCGTTTTGCTCTATGTGGCTCCTGGCTATCATGCTGAGATGCAGGTCTGCGGGAGAATCGAATCAACAGTGCAGGCACGGTGTGGGGTGCAGGGCAGGCTCACACAGCACCCAAGAGTCACAGCCCTTTGAAGAGAAACACTGCTGTTTCTTTTAGAAACTTTTTACCTCCTCTAAACTTCAGGCAGTGGTTTGGTTCCTCTTGCATCTCCCTCATACCACCTTTCTGGACCCTGTCTCTTCACTTGTCTGTAGCTCACAGGTGCCTGCAACTCACTAGCTGGGCCCTAATTTTACCCTTCCTTCTTCACGAGTCTAATTCTACAATCAAGAACAAAAACCACAAAGAAAAAAAAAGCTTACACTCTTGGGAAGGACATTATTTAATGCCCTGTCACTTATCTACGTCTTTACTTTTTAACTTGGCCATCTCCTTATCGAGAAGAAGGAATACTGCTTCCCCGAAGCAAAGCCCAGGGCCCAGAGCAGAACCAGAAACAAGAATGGTGACGATAAAATTCACGACTCCACGTGGGAGAAGCCACATTGAGCACATGCCCACTACGTGCCCTGTGATTGGCCAACAGTATCCTACGCTCCCTTTCAGCACTTTTTTTTAGTGGGTACAATATGTGGTTTTTCTCTTAATAAAGTCCATCTTCTTTCAAACTAGTTGGGCTGATTATGCTTTAGCCCAGGTTTACAAATATATTTCTTTTACATAGCTTCAGCCCACTTATTCAGCTAACCAGGAATTAATCATGTTAATAACACGGCATTAAAATCATTTGTTCAGCTGTTATATTGGGCAACTTCATTCAATCCAGTATCAATAGATTACACCCTATGACACAAACTACCAAGAATAGATCCATGCAAATCCCAAGAAAACACCTCAAAGCACACATTTAAATGGCAGCATGTATAAGGTCATCCTATATAATAAAAGCTAATATGCTAAGTGTCGGGTCATCCAGTAGGCCGTTCAACCAAAGTGTGTAATATGCTAATGATATGCTAAAGCTGCTCAACTGCCCACTAAGACCACCAGGGGGCAGACGCTCTGACTGGTAGGTTAGCTTGCCCCTGGGGTCCAGCCCATCAGGACTGGAGCCCTCCTACAGTCCCTTCCCAGCTGGTCAACCTCCCACATCCCTCCCCAGCCTCCATTGTGCACTGGTGGGGTCCCCGATCCCGCAGGCCAGACCGAGGTGCCGGGAGCCAGTCCATCCTTGCTGTTTCAAGGAACCTGGCATATATGGCATACTGTTTGTTCTTAATATGTTTGCTCACCTTCTTGGCACTATGTGTTTTAACCAAGGTCACCTCTCTGAGAAAGGTTGTTTCCCCAGGTAGGAATTTTCCCCTGAAGTTAGGGAGGGAATAAAACCCCTTAACTAAGTGCCAGGCGGGTAATTAATCACTTTAACTACGAATAATCATGCTTAAGCTACATAATCTTTACTCCCTGGAATGGAGATAAGAAACGCCCTAACCTTTGGAATAGAGATTGATAGGATTGGAATCAACTGGTATAAATATAGATGTAACAAGACAACAGGACACAGAACCTAGACACAGAACCTAGACACAGAACCTACACAGAACCTAGACACAGAACCTACACAGAACCTACACAGAACCTAGAGATAGAAGAACTTCGCTGGAGAGAACATGGCAAAAGATCCTGGACAGAAACTGGCCACAGAACCTAGAGACAGAACCTAGCGAGAGAACCTGGCTGAAGAACCTAGAGACAGAACCTAGTTACAGAACCTGGATAGAGCATGGCAAGAGAACCTGACTAGAACCTGGTGACTGAACCTGGCTGGAGAACCTAGCAAGAGAACATGGACACAGAACTTGGCTGGAGATCCTAACCAGAACTTCGCTGGAGATCCTGACCAGAACTTGGCTAGAGATCCTGGCTAGGCTGCTGATCAACTGAACGCTGTCTCCATGTCATTCCTTCTTCACCGACTCCGTCCACACCTTTGGGGACCCCAGCACCGAGGGACCCCACTGGTACACGAATTCGTGCACTGGGCCTCTAGTCTTTGTATAATTGGCTACAGGGCTCTGTTCTGCAATCTACAGAAGCCCTGAACAGGTGCACCGGAAGGTGGAAGAATGATATTTGTCTCCTGCAGACAGTAAGTACTCCTTGCACAACTTTGAAAGTATCTCCCTAAGTCAAGCATTTTAAAATTTTAACCAAAGCTTATCTTCCAGTTTAGAAACTCATGCCCCTGTGTGTTGCAGAATCTTATTAAGGGCCTATTGGACACAAACATGCTGATTCATAAACTCATAAGGAACTTGCCATTTTAACACCCCCTACGCACCAATCCACATGAGATGCATTGTAACAAGAATGGAGCAAAGTAATTTTAAAGCCTAGATGGGTTAAAAACACTCCTTCAGTGTAACGTGACTGCCAGTCTGCACCGCGCTGGTGTCTCCGTGACTAAATCCTCAGGCTCCACGGGCCCGTAAAGAGACTCTTTCCTAAAGACACAGTTGACTTGGAAGATTTACTGCCGCTTACTTCAACAGCTATCTTCGAGAACTGTTAAGACAATATAATTGTCAAACTAGTGTATTGCAAATCTCATTTTTATTGTTAACATTTGCCACTGAAATTGCTCTTTAATTGTTTGTTTTGGAACAGACACATAAAACATCATGACAGCGATACTTTGGCACATATTGGAAAATCTGCCATGAATAAAGATTTTTCCCCAATGAAATACAGTTTGCCTCTATTACTTGGCATTAAAATGATTTACTGAAATAGGCCAAAACATAAACCGCTGAAATAAAATGAAGAGAGATTACAGTTGCAGCAAAATGCAAAGGCCGATCTATTCAGACGCATAATTGAGACACGTTTAAATGCAACTTTGACTCCTTAGAAAGTGGCCAAAAGGGAAAAAGGATGCCTTCCATCCTGCTCACCCATCAACTGGACACTCCAAAACCAAACCCTCGGGCACTTGTGAGGACTCACTTCCTCAGGAACCACATGTATTAGGCAGATCCATATACATGGCCGTAGTGTGGACCCTGAAGACTGTAGGAATCCATTCAGCTAATCCACTGTGTGCTGCCTGAGCGTCCACTCCCCGCCCAGCACGGCTGCTGTATTGCCACAAAAACCCGGTGTTCTCACCCAGGTGGCCCTGCCAGGAAAGCAGCACCGGCTGCTGTGACAGCCCCTTTTTGTAAGCGATCCGCTACCTGGCTTTCAGGGCTTGGCCCGCCGAGAGCGAGGCACAGCTCAGGATAGAAAACGCTCCACCCTGAGTGTGGTGTTAGCGCTCCCGGGCCCTGGGATCAGACCTCGGAGACCAGCTCTGCCTTTTAGGCTTCCTTCCTCTCGGCCCTTTTGGCTGATCTCAAAAGCCTCATTGAAGGAGACCTGCAGGGATCTCCCCGAGTTCAGCTGTCAACCTGTTTCGTTTCCAGTGTAACCCAGGACGCCAAGCCTGATTCTCTGCCGGCCTCACCGCGGTGGCCAAGCGGCCACCTCCTCACTGCTCATAGCTCCTGCAGCACCGCGGCTCTGAAGGCTTGTTTGAAGTAGAGGACACTGAGTTTAGAGAACATTCGCTATTTGCATGGAACCACCCAGCATAAAGCCCTGCCGGACCTGGGCCCAAATGGCCCCTTATCCTCTCTCTCTATGCTTCTCCGTCGTCTCCGGCCCAGGCACACCAAGCTGGACGCCCCCTCTCCACATGACACCTCCCTCAAGGCCCCATTCAAAGGTTACTTCTCTGTGAGACTCCTCTCCTCCCACTGAGCAGTGGGTCCCTCCCTCCCCTGGGACCCAGTGCCCTCCCCCCTCCATTAAGTCCCACGCTGATCCTGGCCAATTACGTGCCCACACCTGGCTTTCTCCCTGCCCCACACACCCAGGGGGCCAGGTATTAGGCACCCAGACCAGAGGGCGCACTGTGTTTCCTGAGTTGGCAGTTACAATTGTAGATTACTTTCATCTTTTTAAAAAGATAATAAAGACTACTTTCAATGGGATATGTATGTAACCAGTGCAATCCATACTGGGAGCTCTTGCTTTTCGCGCACATCCCCAGGAATCTTTTCTTAAAGTTTGTCCGGGGTTATTCTGTGCCCATGGGACATGAGATTCAGAATTCTGCTCTCTTCATCTTCGCCTTCCTCCAGGCCTGCAGGAGAGACACGCACGCTGCCTGCAATCCCAGCCCATCAGAGGAGAAAGGCTGCTTTCTCAATGAAAATCACACTGGGGAGGAGGCACTGCTGGTACGAGCACAGCATGTGTGGAACTCCAGAAAAGAAGAAAGAAGCTATAAAAGCCTGTAATTGGGCTCCAAGTACATCAAATAGAAGCTGGAAAACAGTTAGGAGCTAAGAGTGAAGAAAAAAAAAAAAAATCCAGAGGTCACAGTGGACCACCAGCTGAATGATTCGAACGCTGTTTTGCTTTTTGAGTGGGTGGCTAGAAGACACAAGCAGTAGACAAGCATGCAGGGCCCTGCACGATCTTTTCATTGTGTTTCCTCCTGATCAAATCATTGCTGAAAGCTGCTACATATATCCAAACCCCACATATGCTCTTGAACTTAGAAACCAAACCTAACTAAAGAATATCCTGTGTCTTCTTGAAACTAGGAATCCTACAGTTGTAAGACGCACCATTATTTTATCAAACAGTAAGAAAAACGCTGCCAATTAAACTATGACATGCTTTTTTATTACCTCAAATTTTTATTTTATTTTTATGGAAAGAGCTATTTTAGATTTATTCAGACATACAACCTCATAGCATATCTTTCTTGGGCACATAAAAAGAAAAATAAAGGTAAAATAAATTGGTTAAGGCAATGACAACCAGGTCACCTGGCTGAGAGCAATTGTAAGAAGCCACTGATTTGGAAAGTACATCCCATTTCCAGAAATGCTAAAATCTGGAAAAAAAAATTGCACACACCATAGAATCAATAAAATACTATTTTATGCCTAGTTCAGTGACAACATTTAGAAAGGACATGGTAATCGTTTACAGAATAACTGCTACAAAGGTATTTCATTGATTAGGAAATGTATTGATATAGAGGGGGAAAGTTGATATTTTTCTTCGACTCACGAAGGACAAAAGTAGAATAGGGGTTTAATAATGTTCTTCAAGGACATCTATGTCCTGTCCCCAAAAGCAGTCGTTTCCAAATGTGTTTTTTTTTTCTTTACTTTTTTAGCAGCAGGACCTCTTTATAATACACCGTCCTAGGAGAAGCCTGAGTAGAGAGCTGCTCCAGCTGGAGGAAGAGCATCACCCTGCACGTGCCTGTGAGGTCACGGGGCTCAGGACCAGCTGACATCCTGGCCTGGAGAGTAGAGGTCACTGTCAACCCACCCCCTCCGATGCCACAACGCAAGAACGAGGGTTTAAATCATGCATCACGCCCTAACCGGTTTGGCTCAGTGGATAGAGCGTCGGCCTGCGGACTGGAGGGTCCCAGGTTCGATTCCGGTCAAGGGCATGTACCTTGGTTGCGGGCACATTCCCAGTCAGGGGCGTGCAGGAGGCAGCTGAATCGATGTTTCTCTCTCATTGATGTTTCTAACTCTCTATTCCTCTCCCTTCCTCTCTGTAAAAAATCAATAAAATATATTTAAAAAAAAAATAAATCATGCATCACTCAACTAAACATGTACTGTGGCCTGTAAAATGCAAAGCCTTCCTAGGTGCTCATTATGCGGAGATTAATTGAGTATGGAGGGGTTTTGTTAATCTGCAAGAAGAAATTTCCTATGTGCAGACTTCAGACCTTGAGGTGACTGCCAACAGGTAAGAATTTATCATCAGTGACCCAAGGAGCTATATTGACCTTAACAGGGTAGAGGCCCTCCCGCCACAGCAAGGGTGAGTCCCACCCACCCTTAAGGCCCATGGTAGCTCTACAGTCTCTCTGTCTGCAACACGCCTCTCTCTTTTTCTTGTTTTTGTTTTGTTTTGTTTTGTTTTATTGATTTGAGAGAGAGGAAGGGAGAGGGAGAGAAGAGAAATGCGATTTGTTGTTCCATTCATTTATGCATTCATTGACTGTTTCTTGTGTGTGCCTTGGCCAGAGATTGAGCCCACAACCTTGGTCGACACTCTAACCACCTGGCCAGGGCTAACAACATCTCTTCTCAAATGCAAGACAGATGTGGCTGAGTTTGGACAGCACAGGACCTTGCCACGGTGCCCAAGTGTGTGGCCAAACGCAGCAGCTTACCACCCACTGCTCTCGGAAACGAACCCATCTCCACAACAAACCAGCAAGCGAAAAGCTTTAAAATCCCCACTCGAAAGCTCTTGATCTGCATGTCTTCACCCCCTTTTCCTCCGTATCTTCTCCTAATACTGCTTCTAAATCCCCTTTTACTATTTGCTCTTATTTTGTTGTTTTGGGGTGTGTGTTTTTTTAATTTTCTCAATTACAGATGGGATTCGATATGATTTTGTATTAGTTCAGGTGGACATCAGTTACACCCTTCTACTACTCGAAGCGATTTCAGTCCAGGCTCTAACCCACCACCACCCCTCCCCACCCAATTCAAACAGCTCAGCAGCTCCAACCAGCTCCCTGAAAGCCAAAGGATCTGGAGCTAAGAAAATGACTGTTTTCCCGCGGAGCCACAGCAACACACAAACAGCTTGCAGATTAATGTCCCAGGAGGAGGAAAGAAAGCTGGTTTTCCATGTGGAGGGTTAGCAGACCATCCCGGTTATTGCTCCGCCCACGACCAAGGTAGGTTAGGCTGGTCTGTCCCCGCCTTGGCCCCTGGTGCTGTGGGCAGCTCTGGAGCGAAAGTGTTTGGCAAAGGGGGTAACCTGTCGCGTCCCCCCTACTTCCCCCCTCCCCACCCCCCGTACAAGGAGGCATTTCTTTGGTCAAGGGCACTCCCTTGCTATAAGCATCAACTCTACTTTCACCCTGATTTTCCAATCCGTACTTATTATAAGTAGGGATTTATCAGAAGTGAGAAAAGTCCATCTGCATCCCATTTTATTCCCTCCACGTAGAAACCTTAGGTGGAAGGCTTTCCTGAACAGATGGCTTCCAATTAAGTTGCATTCTGTGAAGAAACGGTGTACGGAAGCTAAGCTATTCTACATTCGGAAGAAGATTCTGCCCACAGGCCTAAAACTGTTGCTGTGACCCGTGACTACAGAGGGCTTCACATTGAACATCAGAAATTCATACTGAAGAATAGTGATCATTATTCTTCCCTTCCCCCACAAACCAACCTCAGAAAAAGTACTCTCCACATTAGATAACATATGGTTTTCAGTCAAGAGAAATAAAATCAAAGGACTTTGAAAAGAGGGCAGGGTCCCGATACAATCTCAGAGCGGGACAGAGCCCAGACAAGGAAACTGAGGCCCGATGAGGTGAAGTCAGATCATGAGGGACACACAACAGTCTTCTGGGCAGTTAGGGTTAGCACTCAACTACACGACATGGTCAAAACTTTAAACAGCTTTAAATTTCAGATGCATGTTTCCTTACCAGGATGACTTCGAAAATGAGTGGGATCAGTTTGCTTTCCTCCACAAGTCTGTTAAGAAATAAAAAGATAAACACACATTAGACGGCTCGTGCGTCAACTGCCGCCCTGCCATGCAGCACCGCGACCCACGTGTTACCGCTTAAATCCTGCGACTGAGAAATCATCTGATTAAACATCACTCATTTTTAATACACTGAACTACAGCCATTTAAACACGAGAAATATGAAGCCTCTTTGCAAATGACTATTAGTTTAGCCTTACTGATCTGCAGCAAGCAAAATCTCAAGAGTAATATTTGTAAATGGAAGATTTTACTAAAATTCACAATTATTATGAAGACTATCAAACTGGGCAATGCCAGGCAAATCGCGTAACCCATCATCACTGCACAGTTAAATGATGAGCCTGCCACACTGTAATCTTTCATATGTGCTTCATCAGGCATCTTCTCAGCATTCATGATTTAATGTACAGTGATTTTTAAAAAATCATCTTTAACTTTAAAAAAGGTAGGCACCAATCACCCAATAGAATCTAGGCACTTCCCACCATTAAACCTCGTTTAAAAATGTCATCTACTAGAAGAATTTTTCCATGCAATTTAAGAGAAAATAGCCTTGATTCAAAAGTGACTTCGTCTCTAAATAGTCCTTTAGTCCAAGGATCAATAAACTTTCTTCTGCAAAGGATGAGACAGTACATATTTTAGGCTTTGGAGGCCACACGGTCACTGTCATGGAAAAGCAGGCAAAAATAATATGGAAACAAGTGGGCGTGGCTGTGTTCCAATGACATTTTTTTTTTTAATATATTTTATTGATTTCTTACAGAGAGGAAGGGAGAGAGACAGAGAGCCAGAAACATCGATGAGAGAGAAACATCCATCAGCTGCCTCCTGCACATCTCCCACTGGGGATATGCCCGCAACCCAGGTACATGCCCTTGACCGGAATCGAACCCGGGACCCTTCAGTCCGCAGGCCGACGCTCCATCCACTGAGCCAAACCGGTTTCGGCCCAATGACATTTTATTTACAAAAACGGACGGGATGCCATGTTTGGCCCACAAGCTATAACTTGCTGATCCTGATTCAGTTTCAAAATCAGATTCCTTCATTTTATTGGAATTTATTCTGTATGATAAACTGCAGCACTTAAGCACGTTGCCCTCGTAGATACGCGCTGTTTATCTATTTCACACACTATGCCAGGTGAATGGAAAGAGAATTTATCACTTGGCCTCCCTCGAGCTTGTTTGTCTATGATAATATATTGATTAAAAAAAAAAAAAGTCTGTGAGACTAGCCCAAAAAGGATCACAGTGTTTACAATATGTGTTAAGGGCAAGTGCGACACAGAGCGAGTTCCCAAGACTAAAGCTTGAGAAAGCCCCATCCTAGTGTCAAGCAAAGGGAACTGATTATTTCTGTAGGTTCATTAGAGGGGAGGGAAGAGGTTTTGACTACAAACGTTAAATTCATTTACATTCTCTCACTTTCCTGGACAACTGCAGGCTCAGATCTGAATATGAAGCTCCTTACCCCATGGCAGGCAGAACGGGACAAGCAGAGACTCAAGATCGAGCGCAGCTTCAGGCCAGCAGCGTCCCGGTTTTCATCCTCAGCTTCCTAGCTGTTGACAATCCCTTTTCCTAAATTGGTCTTTTTCATTTTTTCTAATAACACATACTCTCACTAGGCCTGGGCTGACATAGCCACGCTCATGCATGTCAGAGTTGCCTAGCAACCAAAGCCAAGGAAGTCACAGACACCACTGCTTCTCCACCGGTACCGGGAAGTTACAGGTCCTGCCAGCACAGTCACCCCAACATCAGATCCAACCATCCACTCCCGACACCAGACTTCTCATAATAGTATTTTAAAATACAGCCCCGGCCAGGGTGGCTCAGGTGGTTGAACGTCGTCCCATTCCCTGAGAGGTCACCTCTTTGAGTCCTGGTCAGGGCACCAGCCTGGATTGCAGACTCGATCCCCAGGAGGAGGTGTGCAAGAGGCAGCCAATAGATGTTTCTCTCTCACTGATGTTTCTCTCTCTCCCTCTTCCTTCCTCTCTCTCTAAAAATCAATTTAAAAATATTTTTAAATAAAACATATTCTATTATTAACATATTACTACCTTAATTCATTCTTAATCAACAACCTCATTTCATTCTTTAAAATTATAACGCATACTTCTTCGGATCTCCGCAGGATGAGCAAGCTGACCCGAGCCACCTCCGAAATCCCTTTTAACTAAATCCTAACACTCCAGCCCTTACATTCTTCTGAAAACAAGCAACCATAACAACTTTGTTCTTTGATTTGACTAAGGGGCAAATCACTTAGGGCCACATCTGCTAAATAAAAAGGGAACCCACGCTGAATAAAGCTACTTTTCATTAAAATTTCTATGACATTTTCTGTGACTCATGGACCAACCCCAAATGTAATTCCAAAAGAATGCTAAAGCAAGGACTGACCGAGAGCGGCTGTAAACACGGGCCATTATATAAGGCACTATTTGTCCAGATGGTGAGACGTTAGCAGAGATGAGCCTACTGGGTATTGACTGGCATCTTCTTAATAAAAAATAATAAAACAGAGCATACCCAAGGGTGTTGCGTTGATATTTTTGTTTCAGTTCTGGGTATATATACAGGGTGGGGCAAAAGTAGGTTTACAGTTGTCTGTAAGGAAAATAATACAATAAGAAATAACAACACAAGGATAAACTCTGTTTTGTATATTCACAACTGTAAACCTACTTTTGCCCCACCCTGTATGTGCACTGGGTAGTGATGTAAAATACTTTTTTTTTTTTAAACCACGAGTTATAAACATCTGAAATCCACAAACTGCAGATTGCTGTGGAAACAAGTCATTTGCCTTCACTACGTTCTGAACATTTGATTTTTAAAACTCCGTCTCCTTACTGGAAGCCTTTCGCTCCTCCCAACGAGTGGCTCCTGCCTGCAGTGCTCAAGCTCAGCTCTCTCCTCCCCTGACTGGACGCTGGGGCCGCTCGGGGTCAGGCCTCTGCAGACAGGGCGGACCAGGCTCGCCTTGAGAGAAAGCTGGCGTGGCCGACTCTCCAGGAGTGACTCGGGCAGCAAGTCTTCCATCGTCACCGCAGCCTGGAGAAGCACGACGCAAACGCTATCTTACTTTAGGGCTCTGTTGCATTGCCACCATGTGTTTAAATCAGCAGGAAGAGCCTGTTACAGCCTAAGTTCGAAAAGAATGAAATGTCTGTGGTTTATGACGAGCCTGGAGGACGGGAAGTAGAGAGATGTACCTGAAAATTTTTTTAACCCGAAACAAACAAAATAGGGATCTTAAAATGTTCCCTAATCTTAAAAGGACTGTGAAGATATTACCTGCAATACAGCACATTTTTCTTCCTTTATTTAGCCACCTCCGCACTCTGTGTCCAAGTGGCTCCAGAACAGGACACTGAAATATACAGTCTTCTCAAACGTATTTCCTGGGACTACTTTACCGCGTGGGTTATTTTGTTGTTTGTTTGGTTTGGTTTGGTTTGGTTTGGTGTGCATGTGGGGGGCTTTTTCTCTTCAGTACATCTCCAATAACCCTTCACAGCTGCACTAAATGACTATTGACTAGATATCGGGGAGAAGGTGTGGGGATCTTAAAGGCCATCTTGGAATTCTGCCACCACAAGCCTGAACTTTTCCTCCACCCCAATTCCATCTTATCCCACCTCCTTTTTTAAAAATCCTCGAAGGAGGGTATGTTTATTGATTTGAGGAAGAGAGGAAGGGAGGGAGAGGGAGAGGAAGAGGAAAAGGAAGGGGGGAGGGGGAGAGAGAGAGAGAGAGAGAGAGAGAGAGAGAGAGAGAGAGGGGGGGGGGTACCCTGGCTGGGGATTGACCCGGCAACCTAGGCTTATGCTCTGACAAGGAATCAAACCCGCAACCTTTTGGTGCATGGGACTATACTCCAACTAACCGAGGCACCTGGCCAGGACACCCCCTCCTTTTTAAAAAACAACTCATATTAGTTTCTTTAAATTAGCTGCCTCTGGGCAACTATGTAGAAACCCAAAATAGATGCTGGACTTATAAAAAAATTTCCCCAAAACGCTGCTTAGGGGATTTAGAGTTTGTATTTGTCCCTAACGGAGCGCTAGGTGGAAAACAAAGCGCTTCCATTTCTTGTGACTTACATAATTGGCCAGTCTGGCAGACCAACAGTCATTTTTAAATAAAAAAATCTCTCACATCAGCTGAATTTCAAATTATTGGCTCAGTGAATCAGCTTCACACAGAAATGGTTTCATAATGCTTCGCTATAGCATGATATTATGTCTACCCTGAAAGCAATGATATTGGTAACATTTCTCTTTGAAATGTCTGCCTTGCCTGCAATGTTGGCTAATTCTCTTGCAGAGAAATGCAGAAGTTTCCCCAGTAAAGGTACACAGATACAAAAATTATTTTTCACACAAACAAGGAGGGAGGCAGGGTTGAGAGTTTTAGCAGCGTTAGCACATAGAATTGTTAGATCTGGTTATTTTACAAAGATCTATAGAATCCTCCTTATGGGCAGGCGTTATACTTCTTCCCTGAGGAAGTTTACACCCAGTGAGCAAAAAACATATACAAAAATAATCCAAGTTGTAAAGATGAGGTCTTAGAATTAAGTTAGAAAATGAGGCTACTCCAGAATGCACCCCCGATGTATGAAAGCCTCCCCTTGCCTAAAGTAGCATGAACAAGATATTTCAGTAAGAGAAACTATGATTGAGTGAAAAGCAAGTGTTTTTCCCACAGAAAGGAGATTTTAGATGGAAATAAAAGAATTGCATGTTACATTAGCAACTTTGCAAAATGCTTTTCTACCCATTTCCTCGACAGATGCCCAGCCAGGCCTGTGGTGATGCATGAACCGAGGCCACAAAACGCTCCTAACACAGAAAGTGCGGCAGGTGAGACGGAAGAGCTGGGCTGCTCATTTACACACGTCCCTGCCCTCTCCTACCTCCACATGCTACAAGGTATCTGAAAGGCCTGGCTGTCAAGGGCTTTCGGGGAACTGTTCCTGCATGGCACCCACACTCTTGTTAGCCAGTGGGTTGTGGATTGTCACTAATGTTAATGTCTGGTAAGAACCACCAGGCTGCCCAAACGGCGTGGCTCAGTGGTTGAGCGTCGATCTATGGACAGGAAGTCACAGCTTCGATTCCCAGTCGGGGCACATGCCCAGGTTGCAGCCTTGATCCCCAGGAGCGGGCATGCAGGAGGCAGCCGATCAATGATTCTCTCATCATTGATGTGTCTGTCTGTCTCTCCCTCTCCCTTTCTCTCTGAAAGAAATAAAAATATAATAAAAAAAAACCCCACCAGGCTGTGTGTGTGTACTTAATGAACTGATGTCTTCCTAATTATAGAAAATAATTATTAAAAATCATAATGACTTTCTATAACTACTTACATAAAATAATTTATATCAAATGTAGAAATACCGAAGCATAAAATATATTTTATAGAGTGTTATGTTTGAAAAAATGGAAAAGCATTACAAGGAAAAATACTATAAGAAAATCATTAAGTTTTGACGTAATATTTCCTTGTCTTTTTTTCCTATTCACTCTCATTTTTTTTTCTCTATTCATATAGGTCACTCTCATCTTTAGCCACCATTTGTGCATGTCCTCCATGTCACTCGGACAGCCTTGCCCTTCAAGGGTCATTTGCTGTCTAATGACCCTTCAAGGTGAAGTCCCTTTCCCAAAGCTTTCTCTGGGGAGGTTAGCACGCGGCGTCACTCACTAAACCCAGGATGGATCTGGGATTAGACCTGGAATCTGCCTAATTTCAGAGCCTGTTAGAGGCACAGTGTCAGGAGAGGGGGTGGGAGGAAAAGTTCAGATCATAATACAGACGTTGGGTTTATTAAAAATCTTTCCTGTGTCATTACATAGTCATCTCAAATATGAGCCCTTACACTGGCATAGTTTTCTAGCCTACAATGTTTTTAACTAGTCCTCTTGATGGACCCTTGTTCTCCATTTTTCATTAGTTCCTTAGAAAGCAAACGAACGTAGTGGTGAAAGGATCGCACTCCTAACACGCTCAACTCGTCACTGGTCCTAGCTCCGTGCTTCCTTCAGACACAACAGCACCGCCTGCTTCCCTCCGCGATGGTGAGGCGGGGACATCAGGCTGTGAAGGGGAAGCAGCCCGCACTCTGCGGCCACAGAAAGCCCTCCGTGAAGACATACTCTAGCTGTCTTTACTATTACTGTGTTTTAAATGTCTTAATGAACATTCTTGTACGTGAATATTTGTGCGTATCTTTTACTATCGTCTTAGGATATATTCAAAGAAGTAGAATCAGCGAATATTTGAGGTTTACTACATACTGAGAGCCTGCTTGTCACCAAAGATGTGCTAATTTATGAAAGTGCACGTTCCCCTGGGCTCTCAGCAAGTGCGATCCAAAACCTGAGCCATGTGGTGACCGGACACTAGGCTCCGGGTGGTGAGCACACAATGAGGTCTGCCGATGCGGTATTTAAAGCTGCACCCCGGAATGTATGCAATGCTGTTAACCAATGTGACCCCAATCGATTCTATTAAAACAGTGTTTTAACTTTCCTTTGATACTTGTATTATTTTAATGGAACTTTCTTGTATTACTAATAAAGGTGATGCTTTTTCGTGTTTATCGTGAGAAATGGCCTTTTCATTCCTTTGTCCCTGCTCCCTTTGGGCCTATCCTACTTTAGAATGTCAGGATACTTGAAGAAGTCGGTCCCCCAAAGCTGACCATGGTGTGTGCTTTGCAAACAGCTGGGTTGTGCTCTATTTGTGACTCCACGCAGAAGGCAGACAAGCACGTGATGGTGCATTCTGAGGGTGCAAGGTGTCTCGGAGCATGACCTCACTGAAGAACCCCGGCTGGCCCACTTCCCTGCCTGGGTTCTTCCCTCTGTAACACGTGATGGCAGAGACCGCTAAGTGATAACACATGTTGGAGATGGTAATGGTGTGCCCAGGAAGTCACAGAACATTTGAAACTCAGACCACTGTTTAGTCTGACAGCTCTCGTGCTCTTTAATTATTCGACAAAGGCCCTGTCTGTATAGCAAACACTGCAATATAGTCTGACCAATAGCTGTCTGCACATAAAATCAGAGGACTTGACATTGAAATGGAGGACTTGGGGAGATGTGAGAAACGAACGGGGAGTCTGTGCCTTAGGCCACATGTTACATTCCATTCTGTTGGGCTTCACTTGTTCCAGAGTTGACTGACAGTGACAGGTGTATGCAAACTGTTTACAGGCAATGCACGACTTTATCAAGAGTAGATAAACAGCAGCAAACGTCTGCAGCCCATTGCTGATTCTAAAATGGTAAATTACCCTGGTAAACCACCAAAAGAAAGTGTAAACATTGCAACAGAACTGTGATGCTAAAACTTGCCAAATATTATCAAGGGATTGATTCTTTCAGACTTTAGAAGGTACAGATCAAATCAAGAGACTTTGATTATTATGTCTACGGTTAGGATGCCATGAGCTGATGGCTTTGCTGGCTCTAATGCCCAATGTTTAAATGGTCAGGAATTGCAACCTTGACCTTGAATTCCCATCCTGATGGCCCAGGCTACACCTCCTGCAGTAAAATCACTATGGGACTTGAGCACTGCTGGTTTTACAACGCTATCACGCCACCTCCACAATGGCCACAGGTTTTGTAGAATAGTCTCTAGCTCTGTCTAGTGGCCTGGGAAGCTTGGGGCTCTTGACTGTGAAGCGTGAAGAGGACATGGCCAGAGACCTGTGGGCCGCATCCACGGCCCACCCCTCCAGGGCTCTGGCAAGCTTCACTGGGAAAGACATGCAGAGTCACAGGTCCAAACGATGTGCCAAAGTACAGGTCTCAGCAAGTAATGAGCAGGTGGTAAAGTATGGCCAGCAGCATGGAAGACCTGAGATTCCACCACCATTCTAGGTACACAGGTAGCAAGGAACTGGATGACACCCACTTTAAGCAGGAGTCCAAGCAGAACACATAGGAATGCACCAATGATATATACAACCCTAACTCATAAACCCCGTCCCTGAAGCCTGGAGGACCAGGCTAGAACCCACCTCGCAGAGGGTTCCAGAGAGAACTGGGGGATCCAAACAAGTGAGTACCTCTGTCCCAAAGAGCTAAACATAAATCATAATTCTGAACATACTTAAATGATTTATTAGGGAAAATGTAACATTTTCCACAGGAAAATGTCTTAATCAGTTTTTAAAAGGCAACTGTAAAAAGAGGAACCTGCTAAAACAATAACCACGATAATCACAATACTTAACCATTTTTACTGTCTATTATCTTAAAATAGGAAACAAAGGACAGTAATGAATGACAAGCTCCAAATAGAAATATGGAAATAACAAGGCATTAGTAGGGTGCTAGTACCTACCTATCTATATATATGAAAGGCTAATATGCTAAGTGTCCTTCCCACCATCCAACCGGCCGCTATGACATGCACTGACCACCAGGGCAGACGCTCAACACAGGAGCTGCCGTAGTGACTTGGCAGCGGTGGTTCTCGAGTGACGCACCGGGAAACCAGAGAGGAGGGAGCCCGATTCCTCGCAGAGCCGCGCCATTCCACCTTTGGCCGTGGGTTATGTTGTTGCTGGGGCACTGTCAGCCCTGAATCTGGTTTACCATACACTTGGGTTTGCGTTCTACACCCTGTACGGTAGCAACTTTGCAGAATGCCCTCTCGCACAGCCTGATCCCCACAGGTCAGGCCACGGGACCCCACCTGCCGGAGGGACTAGGTCACTAGGCTCACTCTGCAGATGCTTTTGAAGCCATGGTGCCATCCCAAGTGCGGCTGGCAGGGGAGGGACCGAGGGAGGTTGGCTCCAGGGCATGTCCGGCCCCTCTCACCCAATCCCACCCTGCTGGCCACTTTCTAATTAATTTCCTTTCAATGTGCACAAATCCATGCACCAGGTCACTAACTGTTTCTATAAATATTATAAAAATAGGTAATTTCCGCCGAAACCGGTTTGGCTCAGTGGATAGAGTGTCGGCCTGCAGACTGAAGGGTCCCGGGTTCGATTCCGGTCAGGGGCATGTACCTGGGTTGCGGGCACATCCCCAGTGGGAGATGTGCAGGAGGCGGCTGATCGATGTTTCTCTCTCATCGATGTTTCTAACTCTCTGTCTCTCTCCCTTCCTCTCTGTAAAAAATCAATAAAATATATTTTAAAAAAAATAGGTAATTTCCAATTACCCAAGTAAGAATTTAATTCATTGCCTTAACACTTTCAAAGTCTTTTCTCACCCCACCCTCAGGTGCCCAGTTTCTAGATAGCTTTGTGACTAACTGCACCACCACTTCCCAAATCTCACTTTCAAGCATCCCAACTCCCCAGCTCAATGGCCCTCCCTCAGCGTGGCAGTGCACTCTTACACTTCCCCTGGGGGGAATATTGCAGGAGGGAACCACCAGGGGGTGCGGACATCCCCCTTTCTCCATCAGTTACCCATCCTGCAAGGTCAAGGGTCGGGGAAGCTTTTCCAGTAACCTGCCAGAAGTAAATACATCTGGCTTTGCAGGCCACATGGTCTCTTTCAAAACTGCTCAATCGTGTGAACACAAAAGCAGCCGCAGAAGATAAATGAACGAATCAGTGCGGCCGTGTTCCGGTAATATTTTATTTACCAAAACAGGTGGTCAGGATTCGGCCCACCAGCCTCTGTGCTAAATCATTCTCATCGACGAAATGTCACTAAAATACCCCTCATCCCATAAACAAGCAAAAAAACACTCCTCTGGCCTGCTGTCTCCCTATTTTTCAGCTGCCCTTTATAGCAAACTCGCCCTGGAATTATCGATCTTCCGGGTGTCCACCTCACCATTCCATCCCCAATGAACTCCCAGAGGCTTCTGCCGCCATGTGGCAGGGGAAGAACCCCTACCCAAGCTTTCCCGCCGACTGTAATGGTTCATTCTCCGTCCTCCCCTTCCCGACACCCTCAGCAGCATGTGGCACTGCCATCATCCCCTGCCTCTGAGCGTCCCTGGATGCCAGCGGCCTGTTCCTCTAATAAGGAAGCTGCACTGACACAGGCAGCCAACTCCCCCACGTCACCCTTGGGTGTGCCCTTCCCCGAGAAGCTCCGGCCAGCCTCTCCGAAGCAGCTGACCCGGCCCCTCACCCTCCACTCGCTCACTCAGCTGCTCTGTCCTCTGGGGCGCTCCTCGCTGGCTGGAACTGCGGTTTCTCAGCGGTTTCCTGGCGTACTGTCTATCCCCCGTGCCATCATCCGCTCCTGAAAATCGGGCCCCTGTCTGTCTGTACACCGGGGTGAACGGAACGATTAGTGGAGTGACTCGCTGAGGGAGTGACTAATATTAACTTTTCTTGCAGGTAGAAAACTATCCGAGCTGATGTGCTCTCAAGTTCCAGGATTCCACGGTGGAAACTGACTCTGAAGAAGAGAAAAGCAGCAGACGCCTTTTCTTGTGGGCAAGTAAAGAAACATGCTCAGGGGAATGGAAGGTAGCATCCCGTTAAAACAATGATCTCCGAGCTCCTTTTAAACACAGAAGGGAGGAGCTGTGAGTTGCTGCTGACTGCAGCCCGAAATACCAGGGCCGCTCAGTGCAAAGATTCAAATAAACGCTGGTTTCCGACACGTCGTGTAGTGAGTGGCTCCACTGACAAAGGGACTCTGCCAGGCCTGGCGCCACTCCCTGAGGAAAGCTGTCGCTAAGTCCACGCAGGTCACAGGAGGGAAACTAGACTGACCCGCCTCCAACACACAGGGCTGGCGTGGGAATACGGATTCAAAAGATTAACTTCTTTCTAATGAGAGAGATGAACAGTCTCAGCGAACCCACCTGAAGCCGGAGAGTAAGGACAGGCAATGAAACGTCCACCAGGTCACCCTGACTTCAGGGGAAATGTCTATCACCGTAAACAGGATAAAGGTCAACAACAGATTCAAACAATCACAAATAAGGTTAAGAAAAATGGAATGCCTTGGATCAAACTCCTAAGGTCTTAGGTTGGTGCCCTTCCATAATTCTATCAGGGACAGAATTTGGGGGTAGGATGGGAAAATTAAGTTAACACTCACTCTGGGAGTGCTTCTGCAAACACGTAGCCGAATTACTGTAGAGCTATGCCCTGATCGGCACAATGAGCAGGGATTTCTGCCCTGTGAGGGTGACTTACATCATGAGCAGAGGAGGGTTCAAAACCTAGGAGGACGAGGGAAGGAAGAGGTTGAACTGAACCAGGAACCTGGATTGTCTTTCTGATCAGAACTGTACCAGGAGCTGCCACGGTGATGAAAATCAGAGGAACAGGTGTCAGACGCTAACGATGGGAGCAGAGGGAAGCCAAGGAGAATTATGGGCTGGCTGCTATCGGAGCCACGAGGCTGAAGATGACTGTGTGGAGGAACGGGACCACTCCTAGAAGTAGACGCAACACCATGACACTGAAAACAGTTCAGCTTCAAAGTGTACTGTGATACCAGCCGAGTTGCCTTAAAAAGGTGGCTGTGCAGGGAGGGGCAAAGCACAAGGCACCAGAAGGAGGTCTGGATCCCAAGTCTTGTTGCTTTGAACTGACCCTGGGGTTTGGAGCACAAATTCCCTTGAGGACCTTCATGTCCTCGAGTTTAAAATGGAGATAGGGTCCAGGGTACTGATCACACCCTTCCGTTCTGTATTGCTAACTCCAGAAGGAATGCATCTTCCCCCGCTCCAACCCCCACAACCACCTGCTTTACACTCCAGGTCACTATTCCTTGCCCTGACCACCTCCAGGCTAGGGACCAGCCCATGCCCTCCAGAGCCCAGAGAAATTCCTCCAACTAGCTAACCCTCAACCAGCTTACCACGCCCATCCACTCCTTCATTTGTAAACTACAATAAAGGCTCTTGCGCATTTCCTCTCACTTCCTCTGCCTCCGGCCCGCCCCTGGGGCTTCCTCCCTGGGCTCCCTGGGGCATGCTATGCCTCCTCCTCCTGGGATCTAGGAGTCTACAGTAAAATATCTCTTCAAAGGCAGGTGTTTCCTGATCTTTGACCTCCCAACCTGAATAATTCAAAAGCCTACACCCAGGATCTCCAAAGTCCCATACAGCTCAAAAATTCTAAAATTTCTGTCTTCACATGAATAAAGAAAAAAGGTTCTATTCCCTTAGGTCATGGGTCAGGAAACATTTTCTAAAAAGGGCTAGACAGTAAACACTTCAGGCTTTGTCAGAAACAAGGCCTCTGTCTCAGATCCGTCTGTTTATAAGTTTACGTTCCTTAAGAACATAAACACCACTCTTACTGGACAGGCCACGCAAAATCAGGTTGCAAGCTAGTTGACCAAGTGGGCCAGAGTTAGCCAATCTCTGCTTCAGATGACACGGGAAAGTCTACAGACCTAAGGATGCCTTGAAAACACAAAAAGTCTTACTGAATCCCTACTCAGATTAACATCAATCTGCAACACATAACTGGAGAACCACCATTTGTAAAGGTATACAACAACTCTAAGTGGTTTCCTTGAAAATGTCAGGCCCAAATAGTAATCTGAAACCATCCACTCCTGACCCAGAAATGGCTGCTAAGTGGTCATGCGACCATGAACTCGCATCTGCGTTAAAAGAAAACAATGAGAAAAAATCACCTTGTTGAAATAACCATCCTGCCTAGAGTCCAGTGAACGCAAACTCAACAGGGTCACAAACCAAAAATCCTTTACAAGAAAAACACGGCACTGTTCCAATTCACTTATAGGCTCTGGATTTCTAGTACCAGACAAGAAGGCTAAGCGACCGAACGACCGATCGCTATGATGCACACTGACCACCAGGGGGCAGACACTGAACACAGGGGCTGCCCCCTGGTGGTCAGTGCATTCCCACAGAGGGAGTGCTGCTCAGCTGACCAACAGGCGCCAGATGCCTGGCTCACAGCTGGCAAGCACAGCTGCAGTGGCATGAGCCTCTCCTGCCTCCGCAGCAGCGCTATGAAGCGCAGGCGACAGCAGCAGGCACAGCAGGACCAGAATGAGCGGGAGTGGCAGGGCGCCGGCCACCTGCCGCTTCGTGCACTACTACATCCCTCGGGGGATGTTGGACTGCCAGTGTCGGCCCGATCCCTGCCTGGCTTGTGGGGATCAGGCTGAAACCGTCAGTCCGACATCCCCTGAAGGGTCCCAGATTGTGAGAGGGCGCAGGCCAGGCTGAGGGACCCCACCGGGGCACAAAATGTGCACCGGTCCTCTGGTAATATATGTACAGCCAAGTCTAAACTCTTCTTTTAGGATGAAAGATGCAATTTTACTGAGTTTTCAAAGACAGTTAACAATCGCTAATGGTGGAACTATTGGAAAATAAAATAAAATGCTAAACTTCCCAGAGTAAAACAAAATTTTATGCTCAATCTCAGTGGAAGTGCACAAAGACCTCAGCAAGAGTGACAATTGGGACAATTTTAATTTAATTTCCAAATTCTGCTTAAGCAGTATTTAAGTCCCAATATTACGTGTTGAACAAGTGTGCAGCAGCACTATAATCCTAAATCAAGGCAGAGAGAAGGGAAAACAAAAAACAAAATTAAACAAAGAAAGTTTCTGATTTGCAGGATAATGAAAGGAGCTCAAGATGTGCTCAGTATTTGAAATCTTTTACACTTGCTTTATCCCCTGAAATGACTCTACTTTAGTGAAAAGTGCAGAAATGTACCCAGTTTGAACAAGTGGCCAAGACAGTAACCGTGGACGACGTCCATCCAGGAGGAAAGAGAAGGTAAGGACGGGTGCTCAGAGGCTCGGTGCTGCTGGAGAAACCCTGCCTCTGATTCTGCGAGTGCGGGGAGAGGATGAGTGGGGAAGCCGCGTCACAGTGGCCCAGGAATAACAATGGAACCCTCAGGGACACAGGGATTGGCTTGCTTCTCATATGAGGCTTTTTAAATTCCACAGCCACCTGGCGAAGCAGCAAATTATCTCTGGAGAAATCAATTCATTCTAATTTTAACAAAATTTCACTTTATTAAAGCTATTTCACTCATCGAGATTCCATCAGAGGAAATACCTGTGGAAATTCAGCTCATTGAAGGAAAAAGCACCGAACTGGCTAGTTTAGCAACGGAAGACAGTTCCAGTGATTTGGGCTTTTCCTTTTATCGGTCTAGAAAGTGTCAACCAGAACCTATCAGAATACGGCAAAACCTAATTTTATTAAACTATGTAAACTGAAAATAAAACGCAAATGGAAGCCCCCTGTGCCCGGGGTGTTTTCTGATGGCTCCCACAACTGCCATCCAATGTCAGACAAATACCACCGTCTTTTTCTTATTGAAAATATTTCTCCCATTACTGTGTAGGGTGTGGAGTTCCGGTTTCAATCTGCATCATCAAACATTTCTATCTTCTGTCAAAGGGGTTATCTCATCTAGAATTCTTCCTTCAATATTCCTTCCTCTCCTCAGAATGAAAAGGAAGAAAAGAAGGGAGGCTGAGGGAAAGGGGGAATGGTTTTACAGGATTTTCTGTAACCATTCTCTAGCTGAGGGAACTTGGGTACAGAGAGGTTCAGCAATGTGGCCAAGATCATACAGCTAGTTGGGTTAGGTCTTTTAGGTTCTCCCATAACCTCTGACCATGACTGTGCCTTGGAAGTCATTACATCTATATATATATAAACCCCTACTCTGCAAATAGACTGAACGGTGGAACATCCGAACAACTGGTCACTATGACATGCGCCGACTACCAGGGGGCGCGCGTGGAACATGATGGGCGTCGGCAGCAAGCGGCAGAGCACGGAACATGGCGGGTGTCAGCCGCAGCGGGATGTGGGAGCAGGTGAGCGGGGGCGCCAGACCAAGGTGGGGTGCCAGTCGCTGTCATCGGGGCAAGCCTCTGGTGGTTACTGAAAATTCTTTGCTCCCAAGAGCCGCGGTCCTGCCAGGCACTTGCACCTGCTGTCGGCCCCGAATGCTCAGCGCCATCAGCAGGTGCGAGCAGTGGATGCAGCCCAGATCGACCCTGAGGGCTTCTCCACCTCCCCTGCTCCTGAGGGGCAAATGGGACCTGCGCCGTCAGCGGGTGGGAGCCACAGCGGCAGGAGCAGGGCAGGCCAGCAGAAAAGGGACTGGGGCCACGGCAGGAGGGGCCGGGCAGGAGCGCAGAGGATGGGCCAAGACGCACCCCTGTGCCCACCGCAGCCTCGCAGCCCACAGTTCCTTTCAAGCTGCATGAATTCATGCACTGGGCCCCTAGTTGTTTCATAAAAGTCTATAGATAAGTCTCTCTTCTCCACGAAACTATAAGTACCTTAAAGGTGAGAACTTTATCTTAATTATCACTTATCCTGGTTTGTTCACTCAGTACTTGCTGATTAGCTAGATGTTGGTTGGTTGGATGGATGGATGAATGGATGGCCAAAAAAATGAATACAAAACCAATGAGAGAAGTCGGTTGCAGCCTGTAAGGGCAGAAGTATTTTTCATTGAAGGTTACACCTTGGGTTCACATGGGCTCCATTTAAGAGATCCCTGAAATTTCATTCTTTTAAAAGACACTTGTGAATCTTGCCATAAAACAAACAGCTCCAACATTTTTTCAAGTCAATTAAAATGATAATTCTTAGATAAGAGCATAAACATTTTTGTTTTTTTGCAGTTCAGGAAGAGAGGTATATTTTGCTCCAAACGAACTCAAGAAGTTAAAATTTAATTTGTTTGCTAAGGAAGATTTGCCAAAACGAATTACCTCTTAATGGAAACAAGCTACCAGGGCACTGTTCTCTCCTCAAGCAACGGTTCGGTGCAACCTACTGTAAAATTAAGCAGAGAGAAAAGGGCAGTGCTCAGGGGAGTTTACCACATTCCTTCTGACAGTAAAATTGGACCAATGTGGTAAGCAATTTACCTTTCTGCTCTAAACCCAATAATAGGCTAGAGTCACCAGGGCCATGGTGTTTTTTAAGAAAATCCCTGTCAGGTACAATGCAGATTTGATCCTCTTGTTCCTTATTTAAGGGGGACAGTAAATTCTCATCTGTACTATGACTACACTTTTGAAGACTTCTTTATCCACTAAGAATCCTATAAGAATAAACCCGGTAAGATAGTAAATGCTGCACTTGACGTAGGATGGTTTAATGTTCTAACAGTTACTTGGCACTCTGAACTCTTAATGTTAAATTAAGATGAAAATCCTTCAAAGAACACAACGCTGAAGAATCCAATAAATGAGTTACATTTATAACAAAAGGTTCATGGTTACTTTTATAGTACTAGAAATAGATTTGCCCATAACAATAAAGGAATTCCACTCTTAATATACACTTACAAACAAGCATTTTGCCTAAAACCCCTGCCCCTAAGTCACTGAGGGAACTGTCATGGGTTACCATTGTACACACTTCCCAAAATGTGGGTGGGTGATACTCTTTTCAAGGTTAGGCCTAACTTTGGGTTAAAATAAACAATTAAACATAGGACATTCATAAAAACTGACCACAAATAATAATAAAAATTAGAAACATAACAAAAATATGATCTGATCACAATGCAATAAAAACTACAAATTAAAAAGCAAGGGACCATTTCCATCTATCAGAACGGCAATGATGGACACTAGAGACACTAATCTAATAAAGGTTTGGCACCAACGGGCACTTTCCTACACGGCTGGTGGGGAGAACTAACCTCCTAGACTGAGGCAATTCATCGCCTTTCAAAATCACAGAAGCTCGGACTAGCGGTTCCCAAACTTGCTTTTATATTGCATCACCTGGGAAACTTCAACATGCCTGGTGCCTGTGTCCAGCCCTAGAGGTTCGATTTAATTGGCCTGGGCTGGGCCCTGAGTCTTACACTTTCCAGAAGATCCCCAGAAGATAACTAATGTGCAGACAAATCTGGGGATTGTGGGCTTATCCATCCTTTGTTGAAGCAAATCCAGTTCTCATTATTTACGAGACACATACATGTTCACACGTGGTGAATGACCTATGGCATTACTCACAGCTTTGTTTTGTAATACCAAAAGAAGGGAACACATAAATGGAACACAAAGGAGGCTCGCTAAATAAATGCTGGATATTCATAAAGTGCAGTACTGTGTATCTCTTAGAAAGAGGTGCAGAGGTGTGTGAATTACATCTCACTAAAGCCGCTATGTATGTCTGAAGAGGTGCAGATGGTGTAGGCAGCATGCTCATCTCTACGGGAGAATTCACACACACGGTGGTAAGAGTGGCCATCTCTCGAGGTGAAAGTTTGCTTTTCTCTGTATACCCTTCAAATACTGACATTTGTACTGTGTTATGTATTAACCCTTTAAAAATGTATTTTAAAAATTAACATGACATCGAAAATCGACCAGGTCATATCCCTATCCAGCCAAAAGGAATTTATAAGCCAGCATCCCAAGGGGCAGGAGGGAACATTTGGGGATGACGGAAATACTCATCTCTAGAGTGGTGGCGGCTGCACAACCGTATGTGGCTGTGGACGCACAGACTTGTATTCCTAAAATGAGTGACTTTCACTCTGTGTAAACTACACCTTGAAAACCTGACTTTAAAATAAACCACTTTTTTAAAGACAACCGGACCTCTCGCACAATGCTGTGAGGACTATCAATAAACCAGTTTGGAAACTGCTCTGCTCTTGATCGCTGGAGCCGCACTCAAAACTGAGCCGGGACCACTCCCACATTAACATCCAGCGTCAGGAGGAAAGGCCCCGGGACAGACAGGGAATCAGAAAGAGACCTGCCGCGGCGAAGGTGGCCTTCAGTGGAGGTCAGGGAGTAATTAATTTCAGTTAACAAAATTCTTCGGGTATCTTTGTACTCAAAATTTACCTTGCCCTTTCAAACTGCTCCATGCAATTGTGTACTATGGCTGTAATATTAATTGAACATTTTTCTCATTTAAAAAATGAATTCCCCAGGTGGAAATCTGTGTGCCCGCGGCTCAGGGGTAATGAACAGGGCACTGTTGTGTGCTGCCCTTCGGAAATGAATGCGGCTGCTCACGGCAGAAGCAAATGGCCTGAGGGCTGCCTCCGCCCAGCACTGCAGACGGCCCAAGGGCCAGAGCACCTGGGAGCCCTGGGAGTCCCTGATGCTGCGCCCAGTGCATTGGCACAGCCCTGGGGAAGGCTATTTGGGTCAGACTCCCCCAGGGTGGATTCTCTCTACAAACAGCCTTTCTTGTGCACAGGTGACAGCAGTGACGGGGTGCACTACTGCGCGGGACTCTCTGTGGTAGGAGAGCAGACCAGCTGGCTGGGACTGTGCCCGAGTGCCTTGGCTGAAGACCGACTGGCCACTCCGCCGGTCACCGCGCCGACGGGTGGCCTAAGCCCAGCAGCCCTCCTGGGTCACCGATGCAACCACAGCTACTTTTCTTGCTTGAAAGCAAGGAGACCTCCCTTCTCTTCTCCTCTGTGGACCGGGTGCCTTCTAACAAACTTCTCAGGAGCCTGGAAGCTGTTGCCATCACCCTAGAACTAGTTCCAAAAGCATGGCATCATTCCACGTGGCAGGGCCTTCCATAAAGGCAAAAGCTCCCATTACTTACCACAAGCGTGTCAACTACATACAATGGTGGGAAGTAACAGTCTGCAAATACCGCAGCGAGGTAATAAACCGTTCAATGCACTATGAGGCAACCGCTGACATTTTAAAGAGGACATGTGCCAGCTTTTTCTCTTTAAAGAATTTATAATTTTAAAGCATCAAAAATGCCACAGGATGCCAACCCCGATAGGGAATAAAAAGATGACAAGACCCCAAACAGCCTAAGTGACAGACATTACAAACCATAAAACGTGAAAAATGACAACTCTGGCAACTCAAATGTTGGACTTGCAGAATCTCATCATCTTTAACATTTGCAGAACATGTAAGTGCGTCTCGGAGATGCAAAGCGAGAGAAAGACCTGGGGTCCGTACCTGGTGAAGGCGGGGCTGTGCGCGGTCATCGCCACCAGCAGCTTCAGGGCATAGGCCGGGACCGGGCCAGGCTCCGTGAGGATGTGCTCGTACCTGGAATGACAGGTGATGGGAGAAGCACTCAGTGGTTGTCCTCCCTGAAACCCTTCTCTCCACGACAGAAACAAGAGGCTGCAAGGTGCACACACCTGACAAAGCACAAATGCTGAAATAATAGTATGAGCTACAGGGTCTGCGCTGGCCAACAGGACGATGACACTGACCACCCCCCAGTGTTGTGTGAAGTTCAATGAGACAATCCACTTAGGGCCATTAGGATTGAGCTGTGCATAGAGCAGGAAGCTTTAGCATTAGGGATCGGTGCCGGGGGTCCCCATGATGACCTCCACACTCAGAGATTTGCTATGGGACTCACAAGACGCCCATACGGTCAGATTCATGATGAAGATTTAGCACACGAGCCCCCTTACTCAAGGCGGGTATGTTCCAAGACCCCCTGAGGAAGCCTAAAGCGGCAAACACTACTGAACCTATATATACTATGGTTGTTTCCTATACATACATATATACAGTCTATGGCTTCTCTCTGGCATATCCAACTGCCAGCATCACTACTCACACTCTTTGGGGCCATCATTAAGACAAGGGTGGCGTGTCACAGGCACCGCGACACAGCGACAGTCCATCTGCAGACCCAATGGTCACTAAGTGACAGACAGGCAGTAGCGCGTAGAGAGGGGATGCGCTGGGCAAGGGGAGATTCGCATCCCCGGGGACAGTGCAAGACTTCATCACACTGCTCAGGACGGCACGCAACGTAAAACCTGTCAACTGTTTACCCCTGGAATTTTCCCTTTAATATTTTCAGACCCTGGTCGACCAAGGGCAACTGACAGTGTGGACGGGGACACCACAGACAGCAGGGGCTACTGTGTAGCAGCGCAGCAAGGACGCACAGCTGAGCTGAAGGGAAAGGCGCAGGCGGGGTCTGGGCACAGACCTCTTGGGGCTCTCCCGCCCCCACGAGGGGTGACACGGAGCAGTCTCTCCCCAGCCGCAAAAATACAGCGCGTGTGCGTGCGTGTGTGTGTGTGTGTGTGTGTGTGTGTGTGTGTGTGAGACGTTTCTGTCCAAGGAAGCCCAACAGAGTCCCCAGTGACCACGGTTTTCATTGGGGGCTGGTCACAGAGGGAACCTCTGTCTAACGAGTATCAAAAGCCCAGACTCGCGAAGGAAAGCAGGGTCCACCATAAGCCATGCTCCCTGCACAGTCTGGGCACCGCCGGCTGCCCCGGCAGGTGCATGGCCACTGGGAGCACCCGAGGTCACGCTCTCAGATGCCAGCCCTGGGCCGCCTGCACGCAGGCCTGGAGAAGGACGGCAGTCTCGGCTGCTGTGTTAACTCTCCCCACAGCGTTCTTCTTATTAAAACTTAAACATCTGAAATGAAAATCACTGTCAGAATCAACTCCGAAGTTCGTTACCGAGAGTTCCCACAGCGAGGATGGGACCGCGCGCCCATGTTATTCGCTGGGCGGAGGCTGGTTCACATGCGGTGTCGACCTAGTTAGGTTCAGCTGCCCCGTGTACAGCTCCATGCAGATGCTTAAGTGTTGGATGGACGGATGGAAGGACGGACGGACGGACGGATGGATGGATGGCCAGACAGACGGACAGATGAACGAACATACAGATGAACAAACTAACTAACCAATCAACTATGACTTAACTATCTGGAACCACCAACAACTGGAGGCAGCTAACTATCTCCAGAAAATCGAAAATGTATCTTTAAAAACCATGCCATGAAGCAGATGCTGCTCATGGAGAGAATGGGCCCCCAGCTTACTCACAGCCTGTTCACGCTCGTGTTGAAAACTGTTATATAACAAGCCTAGTTAAGCAGCCCCTAAGCCCACAGCCATTACAAAGGAGCCGAGTAACGGGAGGAGAGGGACCGGTACAGAAAGGCAGCCTGAGAGCTACAACCAGGACTGGAAAGCCCAGGAAACCCCCGAGGGCAAACCCGGACTCCAAACAGCAAACGGCATCGGGCGCAGAGGAAACCGCTGCCGGTACCTCCAGGGGCCCAGGGGCCCAGCACACGCCACGATGTTCAAAACGGGGCAGCGGGCCAAGAAAGTGTTCAGCTGGGGAGGCTCTGCTTAGGGGGCGGGAAGAGCCATGTTTTAGAAAGCCTTCTTAAAAAGTATTTTTAAATTATGGCAATTAAAAGCTATGCCCATGTAGGGCCGATGAAAGACAAAACACCAGATCATTTGTAACAAAGTCATAAACAAAATATTAAGAAACCAAAGGAGATCCATGTGTTTAAATAAACAGCACAACCAAGCATGATTAATTTTAGAAATGCAAACAGTCAAATTTAGGAAAACAATACATTTTATCACATGAATAAAACAAAAATCAAAGAAACTTTTTTAGAAGTGATAAAAATGCACTTGACACCTGAATTGAACTTTTTTTTAAAAAAAAAGGAACAACTCAGCATACTAGAGAGAAATCATTTTTCCTTTCTGGAATAGTCTTACAAAATACAAAGCCCTGCCTGGCCAGTGTGGCTCAATGGTTGAGGTGTCAACCTGTGAACAAGGAGGTTATTGTTCGATTCCCGGTCAGGGCACAGGCCTGGGTTGCGGGGCTCGATCCCCAGTGTGGGGGCGTGTAGAAGACAGCCGACCAATGATTCTCTCTCATCAATGATGTTTCTATCTCTCTCCCCCCTCTCCCTTCTGCTCTGGAATCAATAAAAATATATTTTTTTTAAAAGAAAAAACACTGAGGAAACATTATTGACTGAAATACAAATGTGTTGAGGTTGTGTGAGGTTACCTAACCTTGGAACAGGAGGGAAGAAGGAAGTCTATACCAGCCTGTTCATGAGAATTTTTGCAAAGAATATTGCTATGTTTTTCTCCCCTTGGAAAATGAGGGGTAAAATTCACATTTGTTCAGAATAGAAATACTGAGTATTTTGAATGTATTTTAATCAAAGAGAGGTTTGCAGCAAGAACTAGCCAAAACGATGCTGTGATTTATTAAGTGTGTCTTCCAAAGAAAGATAAAGCAGCTGAACTGATAATAATTGGACCTTGCACTCTTCTGAATGCCACTTGGCAGGGAAAAAACAGACACAAAACAATGATAAGCCAGGGCTCCGAAAGGGCTTCGCAGGAGGGTGACCAGTCAGAAGCTGCCCACCTGACAGACAGGCACTGGGGAGGAGGATTCCAAGGGCATGGGCCCGGCCAGAGTGAGATCACCGTCCACATCGGAGCACACTGCCCAGACAGTGGCCCAGACCCTCCTCTCCCACCTTTAGGGTCCTCCCAAACCAGGGCCCTTCCAGGTCCCAAACCGCTGGAACCCAGGCAGGACAAGCCCTGCACCCTAAATTCACAGCTGCCCCGACGGAGAGGAAACTTCCGAAAGTCACCTTCAGGGACCCAAGGGATGGACTGTTTCCTGTCTTGTCAAGTACCTGAGCAACCAGCGCCCAGGTAGGTAGGCTACAGAAAACTGACACCGGCTATGTGGGTAACAGAATTACTGAGAAGCTGTCCTGGGGATTTGGCCCCAGAACTGGCCACATGGAAAGAAGAGCCTATTTTGCTGAGTGGAGGGGGGCCCAGGAGTCGGGCAGAGGCATCATGTCATAAGGATCCATTCTGTTGGGATCAAGCCACAGACTCACATTTCACATCTCCATGGAGTGGACTCTGAGAATTTGGGGGGAAAGAGTGAGTCTAGGTTATCCAAGAAACTCTAGGGGAAATACAATAAAATTCTAAATAAAAAAACTAAAGTACTTGCCAAAACCACGATAATTATTACCTGTGGGGAGAGATCAAGAATACGATATGAATGAAAAGGAAAGAAAGGTGGCAACACTGGACAAGAAAGTAATCTTAGAAAGGGAGTGGGAAAGAATGGTCAGGCCATATCTTATAAAAGTGCACAATAAATAAAAAACCTAAGCAAAAAACTTGTAAATCTGTAAATATTTACAATGTGTAAATATTCACCTATTCTTGGGTGAGAAGACCTCTATGACATACAACAAATGAGAAGTGAATAAAAACAACAACAACATTTACTGCTTTTTCAGGGCAAGTTTTTAAATACTACATATTTCTAAATGACAAACTACCATAAAGAAATCAAAAGAGGGGGAAAAAATTTTGCAGAATGTTGGTAAAATAAAGAGCTAATATTCTTAATATATAAAGAATTATTGCCGAAACCGGTTTGGCTCAGTGGATAGAGTGTCGGCCTGCGGACTGAAAGGTCCCAGGTTCGATTCCGGTCAAGGGCATGTACCTGGGTTGCGGGCACATCCCCAGTAGATGTGCAGGAGGCAGCTGATCAATGTTTCTCTCTCATCGATGTTTCTAACTCTCTATCTCTCTCCCTTCCTCTCTGTAAAAAATCAATAAAATATATATTTTTTTTAAAAAGAATTATTGCAAACCAATAAACATCCCACCAGAAGAGAGGACAAAATCCAACTAAGGAGAGTATCAGTGGCCAAAAAGCAGGGGAGCGGAAATGATCAGCTCACTAACACCTGAAGGAATGAATGCGAGTCCAGCTGACAAGGAGGAGTAACACGGATCATCTCACAAAGGAATGCTGGTCGCGCAAGCTGGCCGTCATCGTTGAAAATAATTTGCCAAAACATACTCAAAAGCCCTTACTTACCATGTACATAATTTTAACACAGTGACTCTACCCCCGGACATTCAACAAAATGAGTAAGTCTGCACCCACAGATGTAGCGCTGAAAATGGTCTTCGTAGCCATTTCTTCAACAGTGGAACGCTGGGAAAGCCGAGATGATCAGGGATTGCGAGTTGTTTAAATGATTTCCAGCGCATTTATAAATAGAGGGGTAAGCAGATTACAAGACAGTCAATAAAGTTGTGTTATATAAGCACATATACCTAGATAATAGATTGATGATAGATAATAGATTGATGATGATAGATAGTTGATTGATTGATAGATAGATAGATAGATAGATAGATAGATAGATAGATAGATATTCCCAGTACGATGTCTGGGAGTAGGCAGTTCTGAGGAACTTCTAAGCAGCACTCAGTAAACCTCACCAGAGATGGAGAAAACGTAGGGGAGCAGGCAGGTGTTGACATGAAATGGTGGACTAGAAGCAAAACACTGGGGATCTTGGGTGGCTGGGTAAGTATGTTAATGTTACTTTCTTCTTTTGTTTGCTTGGGTTTTTTTGTTTGTTTCTTTCTTTTAATCCTTGTTTGAGGATATTTTTTCCATTGATTTTGAGAGAGACTGGAAGGGAGAGGGAAAGAAACATTGATTGGCTGCCTTCCACATGCCTGACCAGGGCCGGGAGCCTGCAACCGAGATACATGCCCTTGACCAGAATCAATCCCAGAACCCTTCAGTCTGCAGGCCAACGCTCTATCCACTGGGCCAAACTGACTTGGGCTGCTAAAGTTACTTTCTACAACCTATACATGTAAAGGTGTCTGAGCCAGGGAATGATGAAGAAGGCAGTGTGCTCAAATGTGTATCAAGATGGACCTGAGGCCTAAAGAGCAGCTGGACATGTGTGGGTTAGAGAGAGAGAAGGCTGTCAAACGAAGTGTGGAGGTGACCCCTGCCTTTGGGGAAGGCCAAGGATTCCCCTGGACGCTATAAGAAAGGGGGAGATAGCTTACTCTTTTAGGCATTTTCTGTAGAGTCTTCTCCAAAATTTGAAGTAGGTAATATCTTTAGTCAACTCCCAAATTTTATAAAATGACAGTGGGTATAAATCAAGTTAGTAGTCAATATTTTGATACCTTTCCTGTCTTGTGATATTATGTAACATGAGTTCTATATAACACTGCTGTCTTGCATGAATGCATAGATATTTAAGTATATCAGTAGTTAAATGGATACATAAGTGGATGGAGAAATAGACATGTGGGTAGAAAGACTGATAGATAAGTAGATAGACAGATTTTTTTAAAGTGAGTAGATAAGACTTCAAAGTATTAAATTTTATTTCAGACATAAGCCCTCATCTCCTTTGAACTCTTCAATAAACTCAACAGCAAATTTTCATTATAAAGGTATGAAAGGCTAAGAGAAACAACTTCAAAAAATCAACACTCAAGGTTTACAAATGTGGATAATTTGGAGCTAGATAAGGATATTCTTTCATTCCCGATCAGAATAATTCTAGCATCCTAGTTCTTTGGATAATATTATAATGCTTCTTCCTGGTGCAAAAATATTTGACTTAAACTTTATATGCCCAAAAAAAATTTCCTAAGGAAAGGCTAAAAATGAAATACTCCCAACTATTCTGATTGCCATTGAAGACGGCCAAGCTCATGCCTATGCTGACATAGAATACTTGTAGTAAGGGATGCAATGTCCCTTGACCGACTGGCATAGAAACCAAACTCATGACTTTTGCTGGACATCATTCCAGAGGAAGATGAACAACCCTACAGTGTGTCGCCATCGAAAGGACAAGACAATTCTAATCTGTAAGGAACGCGATTCTCAGATTCTGAAAAACAAAGCCGTAGCCGTTTATGGAGTCATTATGGTGCTGGTAATTGTACAGGCCACCGGAGAATAATAAAAAGGAAAGACGTGCTCGTTTTCCCCAGGAGGGACATGCTGAATGCCATATTGTCATAAAAAATATTATTAGCACATTTATATCAGCATGATCTCTTTTCAATACAAAACACTCAGAGCTAACAGAAAAGATGAAAACTGAAATCCTCGTTGCCAAAGTGGTTCCCGTCACCAAAGGGAAACTGCACAGCAAATGTTTCCCACAGCCGCCGCCTGGCTTAAGGCCTTCCCTGACTGCCCTACCGAACACAGCCCCCCCCCCCCCGCTCCCCTTACTGTGCTCCCTGTCCCCTTACTCGGTTTTTTCTTCACGGCTCTCACAATGAACTGAAATCATCTTCTATATTTATGTGTTTACTGCTTTGTCTTACCCCTGGAATGTCAGCTCAGTGAGAGGCAGGAATTCAATCTTGCTCACAATAGTCCTCAATATATATTTATTGTATGAATTAACAAAGAAAGAAAGGGGGGAAACGGGGGGGAGAAAGGATTTCAAGCATCATATGCATAATCACGCATGTAATTATATTCCTTACATTTGTAGGAATATTAAAATTCCCTCTTCCCCAAAATAACAACGGTGTGTTCCCTGAGTGAAGACCCTAGCCCCATTCACAGTTACATATCGCAAGAGAAATACCCTCACCTTATGTAACAAATCCCCTCATCCCCCCCAAAAATGTTCAAACAGTCAGCAGAAGACTGCTTCAGTGCTAAGGTTTCACTGATAATGACTTTGATATTAAACTTCTGAGAGGTGCCAATTTTAATTAATAAGGTCACTCTGGGCTTAAGTTCCATTAAAGATTGCCTGCTCTCTTCGGCGTGAACCTTTAAAATTAAATCTTTCTCCCTGCTGAAGACAAAGTCATGGTAATTTTCTGAGGATGTATGGTTCTCTTTCTTCCCAGAAAAACACACTTTTCCTCACTGTTCACACGGGTAACTCAGTTACATTACTGGCACTCCGACTATCTTGAAGAGAGGAGGCGAGACTGAAGAGGGGAGGAGGAGGAAGTGAGGACAGGGCCAAGACAGGAATAGGAACATATCCGAATCACAAGACCCAGATTAATCACCAATGATCGACATCACCAACTTTAACATGCATAGTTTCATAGTTTCCTCAAGCTGGTGGCAGGAGAGAGAGATTGCAAATATGAGGGGGGTTTGGCAAACTCTTGCTGACTTGAAGATGGAGGGGCCACGTGAGAAGACACGTGGCCACCTAAAGGAACATAAGACAGCACGGAACAAGGACTTCCATTCCACAACTAAGTACTGGGTAGGAAGACTGCAGAATCTCAGAAGGAAGGTGGGTATGGTGGGTGGGCGGGAAGTGATCAACCAAAGAACTTGTATGCACTTATGCATATTCTATGGACAATAGGGTGGTGAAGGCCTGGGGTGGGGGGCAAAGGTGGGCTAGAAAAAGTCATGGGGAAAAAAGGGAACACATATAATACTTTCAACAATAAAAATTTTTTTAAAAAAGTACTGGATGGGATAATGGTCAGAGAAACAAAACAAATGGCATATCTGAGTCCTAACTCAGGACCTGTGAGTATAACCCTATTTGGAGAAAAGGTCTTGGCATGTAGTTAAGGATCTCCAGATAAGATCACCCTGGGTTTAGGGTAGACCTCAAATATAATGACAGATATCCTTATAAGAGAAAGGCACAGGCAAATCTGAGACAGACACACAGAGAAGGTCAAGTGAGGACTGAGGCAGCGACTGGGGTCACGTCACGCTGCCATAAACCAAGGATGGCGGGCAGCACCAGAAGCCAGGAGAGAGGCGTGGATTCTAGGTCAGACTCTGCAGAAGTAGCCAACTCTGCTGACACGCTGATGTCAGCCTTCTGGCCTCCTGAGCTGGGAAAGAGTACATTTCTGTTGTTTTAAGCCAGTCCGGTGGGGTCCTTTGTTACTGCAGCCCTAAGAAACTAATACAAACTGCGAGGAACCATTCTGCCACCAACCTGAACGAGCAGGGAAGCAGATTTCTCCCGGGCTTCAGACCAGGACTCGTCCCAGTGGACAGGCACCTGGTTTAGGCAGCATGAGCTCCCAGCAGAGAGCCACGTCCCACGGGATCTGTGGGCCTCTGACCTAAGGAGCCTGACTTAACAAACAGATGTTGATGTAAGCCACGAAGCGTGTTAATGTTAGCGAATACTGACAAGCCGAAGTTAAAATCTTGATGGTGAGCATCCTTTCCTTGGAAATGCCCTTGAGTAGCATTTCAAAATTGTGATCAAAGGAACCCCGAGTTCCGGGAGCTGTTAATAGCCCCCGGGAAAGAGTGTCCGAAGGTCATCTAATTTTTAGGAACGCTGAGCTGTAGAAAGTTAAATGTGTGAACTGAGAAACGCAAAGCCAGGGAACAGGAAGCACAGAAAATGTCCCAGAAGAAATGTGTCCCCAGGCAGGCTGATGAACATCGAGGAAGCCCACGGTGAGTAAAGGCGGCCTCGATACTTATTCAATTTATATTTAAGTAACATTTCTATTTGCATGACTTACAAACTTCTTCGGTTAAAAAAAATTATTATTAATGTCTGAAATGCTTGGCTCTTCCCAACAGTACATTCCATAAAGGCAGTGGCTGAGCCTCTCTCGGTCACTATTATATTCCAGCAACGAGAAATATGCCCATGACATAAGACACATTCAATTAGTGTCCATGAATATCAAATGGGCCGGTGAAGAGAGAAAACATTCTCTCCCAAGCTCGGATCACGTAACTCGCACGTGCAGACTCTGCTGGAAAGAAGCTGGTCAGCTTGTTGCCAACTCCTCTGCCTCTTCCACACCCTGGCCTCCCCCATTCTTTCCTGGGGCGCCCACTCGCTTTCTACCCAATCATACCCAGGTTTCATAACTCAAATACCATCTCCCTATCAACAGCAGTATAATCCTCTACGTACAAAATGCACAAATACTTGTAACTGAAGTCCATCTCTTTAGAAAGCAAAGCATGCACACTGAGAGAGGTGATGGGTCTTGGATATTAACCCACAGTTTATAGAGTCATTCATGGTATTTATGATAGGTATGGGGATGTCAACCTGACCCGGTCACAGGATACCCAGACGGTGGGTCTGACGTCATTGTGGGTGTGTCCCCGGGGTGTTGCTGGGGAGATTAGTGTGTGAGTCAGCAGACCAGTAAAGCAGTGGCTCTCCCTAACGTGGACGGTCCTCACCAATTAAAGTGAAGACCTAAACAGAGCAAAAAGGCTGGGGACGCAGGAACTCCTGCTGCTCCCACTGCCTCCAGTTGGGACCCTGGTCTTTTGCTGCCTTTGGACTTGAAACATCAGCTCTTCTTGGGTGTCCAGCCTGCCAGCCTTCAGACTGGGATTTCACCAAAGGCTTTTCTGGGTCTCAGGCCTTAGGCCTCAGATTGGGACTTGTCAGCCTTCATAAGCAAGTGAGCCAATTCCATACAGTAAATCTCCCTCTCTCTCCATATATGTATATGCATCCTATTCTGTTTCTCTGAGAACCATATCTAATATTTAGCTTAATAAGGTATTTATTCTTACCACTGAGTTTTCATTCACATCACACAACAGTTCTGATAAGCACCTTGAACACAGGTATTACATGGTCTTTAACAAGATTAAATTGTTATCCTTCCTTAGAATTTTGCCCGAGCTAATAGAAAAGACACCCGCTCTTCCCCTGGGCTCAGCGCCCAGGAGCCATTTCCCAACAAGGAAGAAACTCTCTGAGAGCAAAGCCACGCAGGAGTGGGCAGCCGGAGCGATGGAGACGGGGACACACACACACACACACACACACACACACACACACACACCTGGTTCTGTAGAAATGAACTCAAACTCCCCAAATCCAGTTTTACTTGATGCCAGTGCAAGTCCTGGACTTCCCAGTGAGTAAATAATTATTTTCCAAGTTAGAGTCCAGGGTTACTACTTGCAAATAAAATACTAATACAACACTCTCCTGTAAAAAACTGAGGGGCCAGGAAAAGCCTGTCGCCTTGGCTTTATCCAAAATGTTAAGGTCAAAAAAGGATCAAACTGTTAACAAAATTGAAAGTACTGACAGAATATCTACAGTAGCCCCCCCTTAACCCCAGTTTCGCTTTCTACGGTTCTAGCATCTGTGGTGATCTGCAGCTGAAAATATTAAATGAAAAATTCCGGAAGCAATACTTAAGTGTTAGTGTGTGTGCCCTTCTGAGTAGCATAACAAATTCTTGCACCGTCCTGCCCAAGATGTGAATCCCCCTTTAGGCTGTCAGATAGCAGCTATCCTACATCTCTTTTAAAAATCACAGTTGGCACAAAAGTCACATTATTAGGCATTCGTCAGGAAGGTGCTTACGATTATGTATAACCAGTTTGTAAGTGTAAGATGGCATCAAAATTAATGAACCCCATGACCGAAGGCTCTAAGCTTATATTTACCCACATAAGTACATGCCATTCACACACTGTCACACACAGCCATGTGCCCCTCAGTGGCGGGGCTACACTCTGAAAAATGCGTTAGGTGGTTTCATCACTGAGCGCACCTCGGAGCGCACCTACACAAGCCTAGGTGGGGTGGCCCACCACACACCTCGGCCACAGGGGCAGCCTGCTGCTCCCGGGCTCCAAGCCTGTGGAGAGCGCTACTGCACGAACGACGTGAGGTTAGGTCTCTGCAATCATCCTACTGTGTGCTCGCCATGTGAGTAATGGAGTAAAAAGGACAAAGATAACCTCTTTCTGATAATTACTTCTTGTTCCCCCACCCCCTTTCTGTATCTAAACTTAATTTCCATTACAAGAGTTTGGGGGGGAGGAAGATTTCCAGCTCTATCATTTCTCAGCAGAGCTCGGGAAAGTCCCAATTTCATCTTCCAGCAGTCTTATCATGTTGACCTTGAAGAATAAACTTCATCTCCCCCCTCCCACCCCCTCAGCCATAGACACCTTTAACTCTGCCTAACCTCAGAGTCTGTAGAAAACAGAAGAACCTCTAAATGGTATTTTCAACATGGACCGAGATTCTCCGGGGTCCCAGGCAGTGTAACAGTTACTGCCTCTGGTCCTAACTGCCTCACGGTGAGCACATTAGCACGTGGACATGAATGTCAGGACAGGGAGACCCCAAGGCCAGCGGTGCCCCTCATCTGGCCGCGGCATCCTGGGCGGCCCACACGGCTCTGGGTGAGTGCAGAGCACGGTACTTACTGGGGAAGGAGGACATCTCTAATGAGAGCCAGAAGGTTGCTGTCGGAGTCGATGGGCGCAGCCTCCTTGCCATCCCCGCCCTCCTGGTTCACCAGCAGAGATGTGGTTTCTGAGAGCAACCGCAAGCTGAAGAGCCTCCACTCCACTTGAAAAGAAAGAACGCCAAGAGCGTGACTCCATGGCGATGGAATGGAACCGAATGTGTAACCGATGGAATTCTGGGAGATGTGGTCACTTACCATTTTGGCTTTGAACCAAGGAGACCAAGGGTGGCAGGATATAATCAACAACCTACAAGAAAAGGTATTAAAGACTCGGTTCAGATCTCCATCAACATGGACCTGATAACAACCACTATCTATGTTTTTTTGTCCACTGACAGAATCACTAATCAAAGGTGTGGGGAAAAAGGCAACAGCTAAATTTATCCTGGATCTCAAGTCTGCATGACATGTAATGAACCACCAAGCTCATGTAACTGAAAAAGTCCTCAGGTCAAAATGACATTACGGTTATCAAAACCTTCAGGGTTCATGAAAAGAACTTCAGTATTTAATGCAAAATCTGATTGGCATGGGTTGACAGTAAACCATCAAATTAACAAATTAATATATAAGCTGGTGATCGTTTCTCAAGTTGAAGATAAACAACGATCAAAATGTTGGGGGGAGGAAAGAGATGTATAATCCTCATGTTTTGTCAAATACATCAAAGAGCTATGACAAGTTAATCCTGGTTATTTTTATAAATAGATACAGAAGATGTATATCCACTATACAAAACAACTCTACGATTTCCTAGTAATATCAGACAGAGCACAACCAAATATGGTTTGAAATCTCCAAATTAGCCCCACCCCCCCAAATAAAAATGGACAATGAAGAAAGGACAAATCACTCCCATGGTCTAATTTTAAACCTCCTATCTCATTTGATGAACTGTTTTAGCAACAAAACACAGAATTCCTGCCTACGCTGATAAAAAGGCAGGAGAAACAATTCACAGCCCAACACCACCACCTGGCTGCCCAAACCAATGGAATGATGCCCCGCACAAGCAAAACCCACCACGCCTTGCCAACCACAGCACGGCCCCTCCTGGACAATAACGCAGGATGGTCAGTGACAGAGCTCAGGCACCAGCTGTATTTAGTATTTAGGAAGGAATTCTTACGGAGACCCAAAGACAGGAGCAGAGACAAGAACAAGGACCTCAGAGAGGATATTAGCCTCTGAAACTAACAGCTGCAGCAAACAGTAAACACAGCCTGGCTGAGGAGAGCCAGCCAGACACACATAAAATCTCACACTAAAGGCTCATTTATCTCAGGTCATTCCATCAAGTTTGTTTCTGTACTGGTTTAGGTGAAGCAATCCTAATATGTAAAAACCCTGGATCCGTCACATCCACAACGACCGGAGGCTCGACCTAATGCCCAGGCTGCGTGCGCAGCAGGCTCTGATGGGTGGGGACTTGTGGCAATGGAGATGGGGACAGGGGAGGTTGGGCTGGCACTCACACTCACTCACAACCGCACACATGCACAGACACACACAGCACCCACCAGCTCACAGCCTTTTCTCCCTTTCTTTCCCTCCCTCCCAGCTTGCTCTCAGAGCCTCTCTCAGAATAAGGAAACAAAACAGACTGGGCCTGAAAAGGCCTGGATGGAAGGGAGGGCGGGCAGAAGGTAGAGCAGCCCTCACTGGCCCCGCCCCCTCCCAGTGGGAAAGAGGAAAAGGGAGACAGGGAGGCAGAGAGGCCTGGAGGACTGCTGAGAAAAACAGAGAGACAGAGACTGGGAGAGATCAGGCCGGCAGGGGAGGGCAGTTGGGGGCGAGATCAGGCCGGCAGGGGAGAGCAGTTGGGGGTGAGATTAGGCCAGCAGGGGAGAGCAGTTAGGGGCGATCAGGCAGGCAGGCAGAGAGGTTAGGGGCAATAAGGCAGGCAGAGGGGTTAGGGGCAATCAGGCAGGCAGGCAGAGACAATTAGGGGCGATCAGACAGGCAGGCTGGTGAGCAATTAGGAGCCAGCAGTCCCAGGGATCAGACCTAAACAGGCAGTTGGACATCCCCCAAGGGGTCCCCGATTGGAAAGGCTGCAGGCTGGGCTGAGGGAACCCTCCCCCCATGCACAAATTTCGTGCACCGGGCCACTAGTTGTGTAATAATTTTAGAAGTATTAGGATTAAGCAATTACGAAAATAGGCTAATGTTGTTAGAAATCAGAATTTTTACAAAGGAAGAAGGGACATGCAAATATGGAATGGGGGAAGGCAAGAGAGAACTATGTGGGAATGGACTAGATTTGAAGACACTGGTGTGAATACCTGACTCCAATATATATACGTGTATATACCTATGTGTATATACATACATGTATATAAGTGTGCATATGAGTGGGTTACATGTGTGTGTTCATAGATGTATATACATTTCCCAGCTATGTCTCAGAACTACAAGACAATAAATTTGAAAGGGCCTACAGAAGCTAAGACATCTCAGGAAATAGCACCTTAGTTCCCCAAGTATGGTCTCTAACGCCATTTCCCACCAAAGGGAACCAAGGGCACCTCAGAGAAAACACTGATTCCAGGGCTAAGCCAGGGTAAGTTACAAGCTGAGCCAAAAATACCGTGTCGTGCCAGAAAGTACAGAATAGCTCAAAAAATCATGTCCTTTATCACAAGGACACGAGCCAACTAGACCAAATCTGCTATACTCTGACCACCAAAATAATCACAGTAATGAAGCCATTAATAAAAATAGGAATCTGTGATAGACAGAATGCTGACAGACAGAAGTCCACATCCCTTAAACCTGGTGGTGTGTTACCATACACAGCAAAAGGGATTTTACAGATGTGATTAAGAGTTTTGATATGAGGTGTGCATCCTGGATTACACAGGTGGGCCCCATGTACGAGCAAGGGTCCTTATAAGAAGAGATGTGAAGATGCTGTGCTGCCAGCTTTGAAGATGGAAGAAGGGGCCATGAGCCAAGGAATGAAGGCAGCCCTAGAAGCTAGAAAAGGCAAGGAAACAGATTTTTCCCCTTAGAGCAGCGGTTCTCAACCTGTGGGTCGCGACCCCTTTGGGGGTCGAACGACCCTTTCACAGGGTTCGCCTAAGACCATCGGAAAACACATATATAATTACATATTGTTTTTGTGATTAATCACTATGCTTTAATTATGTTCAATTTGTAACAATGAAAATACATCCTGCATATCAGATATTTACATTACGATTCATAACAGTAGCAAAAGTACAGTTATGAAGTAGCAACGAAAATAATTTTATGGTTGGGGGTCACCCCAACATGAGGAACTGTATGAAAGGGTCGCGGCATTAGGAAGGTTGAGAACCACTGCCTTAGAGCCTCCAAAAGGAAGACAGGGATGCTGACATCTTGCTTTCACCCCCAAAGACTTAAAAATTTACAAAATGGCATGTTCTTTGTAAAAAAAAAAAAGGATATTATGGTTAAGTTTATTGTTTTAAGTTAAATGAACTGAAATATATATTTTAGGCCTTATGTATATTATTACCAGAATTTTCTAATAAAGAATCACCTTTATTTTTCCCATTGCTATCATAACATTTTGGAAACCCCATGAATGGAACAAATTCTCTGTACAAATCAAATCGTTATGGTCTTTCTAACTGCTCTGTCGGCCACACTGATGATTTCCAACTCTGAGACATTAAGTAGTGTAAACTCTGGGAAAATCTGAGTTAAGCACTTGTGCTCGGCGAGAATTAAATGCGTGCATCCACTTCCATATAGTAAGTATTGATCAGCGGCCTTGAACATAGTTTGTGTAACATTTCAAACAATGTTATGCTCCTGGGGAAGCCGAATCGTCAATTTCATGTATCCCAGTCATGCTCCTGAAGTGGCAGAGGATTTCCCATGAGTCACAGCATTAAAGATTCTTTTATGAAGCCCATGAGTTGCAATGACACCATTCCTATCATAATACACGCTGTAGTTTCAAGGATTATTATGATAGCATCTCATGATTAGAAAATAAACTACTGAATGTCTATTTAAATGTAAGTACAGGTATTTGGAACTACTAGATCACAAAAATTCTCCATTGGGTTATTGCTCATTAAAGAAAACAATCAATAAGAAACACTTAAGCAAACACTATCTCAATGGAAGACTGAGAAATCATTACTCAGAAAGAGATCGTAACAAACAGGGTTTCTGCTAACAGTGGGTATTATTTGGATTAACTTTCTCACTGAACACAATTTAAAAATGCCAGATAAAATATAAAAGAACAAAACCTTAAAAATACAGAAGATCTGAAAAGACAATGGGGGAACTTTCAGACCAGTTTCTGAATGAAACCTTTACCCAGAGAGCTCAGCTGAACTCAACTCTCAGTATGAGCATTTGTACCCAATCATCTTAGCACCAGGCACTTCCCAGTAGTGCAAACACAGGGCTCCAGGAGGGCCCGCTGGGGCAGAGAGGGAGGGCTGAGTCCAGGTCTTCCCACATGTAGAGTTCTGTGAGTTCCTACCCTGGGCCGGGCACTGAGGAGTGGAGATTCCGTTCAGATAAGGCAGTGGTCGGCAAACTGCGGCTTGCAAGCCACATGCGCCTCTTTGGCCGCTTGAGTGTGGCTCTTCCACAAAATACCACGTGTGGGCGCGCATGTACAGTGCGATTGAAGCTTCGTGGCCCGTGCGCAGAAGTCGGTATTTTGTGGAAGAGCCACACTCAAGGGGCCAAAGAGCTGCATGTGGCTCGCGAGCCGCAGTTTGCTGACCACTGATAAGGAAAACCAGGCTGAGAAGGCTGCCCTAGGAAGTTAGGATCTCAGACTATAGTCTCAGGGATTTGCAAAAGGGGTGCAAAGGACCTGCGTCTAAGGAGCCCTGACTGACAGAGCCCGGGACAAGCCTGAAGCCTCTTGGAGGAGGGAACGCCCACCCATGGCTTCAGGGAGGGCCAACAAGCAGTGGCTGCAAAGGCGGCCTCCAAGAACACAAGGTGATGTGGACACAAACAAGATCTGACAGACACCACAGCGCACCGCAGTCTTCTGATATTGGAATTATCACAAATAGTGTAAAACAACTACATCCGACAAATGTGAATAAATCAATCACAGACTAGGAAATATGTAGAGGGAAAAAATTATAAAAAATATAGATTGAAAAAAAAACAGATAAGCAGAATTTCTAATGATAACAAGACTTCTACACATGAAAAATAACCAAAATTAAAAACTCAATGGCTATATTTAGTACCACACTGGACATGGAAGACAGAAATAGAATTAGCCAAAATATAAACAAAATTATCCAGAATATAACCCTAAAAGAGAAAAATGATGGAATATATCAAAAATATAGTGAGAAAGTTTAGTGTACACGTCATCTGAGTAGCTGAAGAAGACAGAGCAAAGAAAAGAGAGAATAAGCAGAGATGATAACTGAGAATTTCCCAGAAATTATGAAAAAGGACAATCCAGATCTAAGAGGCACAGAGAATCCTGAGCAGAATAAATAAAAGCAGGTTCACATTTAGCTAAGTCATAGTGCATCTACAGAAAACCAAAGGCCTTCCCCTCCAAAAAAGTCTTAAAAGGGGATAAGGATCAATGGGGGCAAAAAGGGGAATTTGTAATACTTTCAACAATAAAGATTTTAAAAAGCCAGGCCAGCATGCTCAGTGGTTGAGCGTTGATCAATGAACCTGGTCAGGGCACATGCCTGGGTTGTGGGCTTAATCCCAGTAGGGAGCATGCAGGAGGTGGCCGATCAATGATTCCCATTCATGTTTCTATCTCTCTCTCTGCCTCTCCCTTCCACGCTCTGAAATTTTTTTTAAAAAAAAAGACTTGAACAAGCACTTCATAAAAGAGTACTCCCAAATGGCCAAGAAACATTTGAAAAACTATGCAGCCTCATTAGCAGTCTTGATCATACAAACATTTAAAACTATGGCGAAATACTGCTAGATACCTACCCATTACAAAGTGTGAAGGAACAAGAGTTGGGAAGGATGAGGAGGGGGTCAGGTACCGCACTGCAGGGTCAATGTAAACTGGCCCCACCTCTTCGGAGAACACTTCAGTATTTTGTTCACCAGCTGAGTTTATGTATATCCTAGGCCAGCCGTGGGCAAACTACGGCCCGCGGGCCAGATCTGGCCCGTTTGAAATGAATAAAACTATTGGAAAAAAAGACCGTACCCTTTTATGTAATGATGTTTACTTTGAATTTATATTAGTTCACACAAACACTCCATCCATGCTTTTGTTCCGGCCCTCCGGTCCAGTTTAAGAACCCAGTGTGGCCCTCGAGTCAAAAAGTTTGCCCACCCCTATCTAGACCCACTGATCCCATTCCTAAGTATATGCCCTAAAAGTAGTGCCTTCTTATGCAGAGCAAAACACATGAACAAGAATATCCATCAATATTTGTAAATGCCAAAAACTAGGTATAACTTAATGTCTATCAAAAGTAAATAAATTATGACATATGCGCATACTCAGATTTCTACAATATGCAGAATTGCCAAGTAAATGAAAAAGCCTATTTTTTAAAAGCTGCCAGGACTGACCGTAGAGCAATAGTCCTTCAGTAAAACAGGATACTGTATTATTGCTTCAAAAGCCGACAACGTGATCTTGATAAATTCTTCCGATGCCATCAGTCCTAGAAAGACAGGGAATTATTACAGGTGTTTGTTTACATGTTCAAAATCACAATATCCAAGTACCTCAGTCAAAGATGTAAAATGTCGCTATGGTGTCTACTCACCTATGGCTCCTTCTATGTTAGTTTCTCCTGAGTCTATCGACTTAATATGACTCTGAAAAATAAAAATACTAGTAAGTGGGGATTTTTCAAAATAACTCTGAAATAAAACATAGATAACAAATGCCCCCCAAACCACTTACCATTCTTAATGAAACAACTCATGGCAGGCATTCAATACTATACACAAATTATAAACACCATAATCATTGTTTAAAATATGATCATCTTAAACAGTATATACACATTATTAACTATGATCATTTTTAAACATCCCAATCACTATCGATGAGACTTAATGTTGGAATAAATTCAATAGCAAGTTAAGTCCAGAAAGGACAACCTGCAAGAGTGAAGGTAATCCAACTGACACATAACCATTCCCAGTAACAGCCACACTCACTCACCAGGAGAGACAAGTCTTTTGACGTAAATCTACCCAAATGTCTCTGGGTCACTAAGAAAGATTAGACTGAACTGTGTTTATACCGTGATCTTTCCGGCACAATTTTAAAAAGAATCCAGAGACAAAGCACAAACATAGATGTGAACATAAAGGGAACCACTGGAGAGGTTCCCTTTGGGGAAGGGAAATGCTGAGAGCGGGCGGCATGTTTTCACTTTTCACTTTCGGCCTGTCTGCACTGCTGGAATTTCCTAACCATGCATGTGTATTCATTTTTTCTTTCTAAATGGCAATCGGAGTACTATGACTTCTGTTAGCTTCTTTTCTTCCTTATACCTCCCCTGTTTGATTTTTTTAAGTCCCCACTTAATGTCCCATTGATTTACCAATTTTAATGTCTTGATATGTTTCTTCTTCCTTCTCAGTGTGATGGGAATGACTCAGGTGAGAGTGAGGACAGAGTAGGAGGCACTGGAGATTCAAGGGAAGAGGGAACTTGTAAAGGGTGATGCAGGTGAGCGTGCAGGTACATAAAACAGGAACGTGAGCTAGATGCACCCCCAGTCTGCAGAGAGGGTGCACCTGAGACGAGCAGTAATGAGTTTAAAGTGAGGCCAGCTCCTCACACGCTGTTCTTCTCTAGCTCTATGTCGCCCCTCAGAGCAGGGTGGATACACAGAGAACTGAGTCGAACCAGGGTTAGGCTCTGCCAGAGGAGGGCAATGGAGAAAATGGAGGGGAGGGAGGTAAAGGGAATCCAGGGCAGGGAAGGGGGCTGGGACTCTAGGGAACCCGAAGTTGAGTAAAGACCAAAGGCAGCTGTTGGGCCATGAGAGGGCAGGATGAAGACTGGGAAGACCAACTGAAGTCGCAGAGGAATGAAAGGGCTGTTGGAGATGGGGAGCAGAAGCACTGAAAATTAGGAGCGAAGGCCAGTGTGATGCTGCAGGTAAGTTCATGGGTGTAGGCAGCTGTGGAGGGAAAGACAAGAAGGTGGCGGAGGAGCTCAGAGGCTGTGTTGGAAGGGCCCTCCGTAGGGATATCCAATTCTCCAAGAATGGTACTAGGAGCAGCATGGAGAGACTGGAGTGGCCCAATGAAGGAAGATTCTGAGGAATGAGGGGCAATGACCAAGAAATCTGTACATGACGTCTGTGTCCCAGCACAGGGGTAGCGCAGGCTACCTTCTGATGGTGCAAGTTTCAAAGCTGGGAGTTTTAGCAGAGGAGCTAAAAGGATGAACGCCTCCCCACAGATAGGCTCCTTGGGTGAAGGAGTGCAGAGCAGAACACGGCCCCATCTAAAGGGAAAAATGGAAAGCTATGGCTCCAGGGCAGGCGGTGCTATTCAATATCATTTAGTGCTACACTGCGAAGAAGCTGAAAATAAGTTCCTGCAGCAAATTGAGAATATGAATTCAAGGTTTGTAGAAAAAGGAGAAAAAACTCATAACAAGAACATTTGCTTGGCAATGAATAATTATATATTTTTTTCAAATATAAGATTGCACTCTCTCTGCTTTATTTACTGCAACTGAAGTAAAAAAAATCAATCAACAAAGCAACATTCGCTTAAAATAAGAATCTGCAGAAGGCAGGAAGTATGTCTTTTCTTAGAATAACTATCTCAGTGCCAGGGTATGTAAAGATTCATGAATGATGGAGTTCATAATCATATTCTTGCATGAAAATCTATCAAAATAATGTTATCATTTCTTTCTCCTCTTTTATTTGAAAATTTGAATTGTGATGCCTTTCTGTAGAAAACTATAACACCACACAACCATGACGCTTCTATCAACTAGGGAGGCCAAAACTTAAGAGCAACACAGCAAAGTTCTCTTCCTCAGCTCATTAATCAAGAGCATCTTCAAAAGGACAAGAGAAGCACAGTGAACATTAGGTTAATACACACCATGAGTTCCCGAACATATTTCCTCAATGTCATCACTTCCTGTTTCCCAGCCCAATCCAATGGAGGCCCAAAAAACGACAGTATTCACCATGGGATTTCCCCATCGCACCTGCCAGATACTTTACTGCTAACAGTGTCCTTAGGTTCTTTGTTTTACTGAAGAGGAAAACAAGTATGATGACACACTGCTTCTGTCAATAAGAAGTGAAAGAACAATTAGCAGCTGTACAGCCCTCTTTTGCCTAAAGCCTTTGAAAACTTAATAATGGTTTGCAAGTATCCTGCCAATTTTTCCCCCAAATACTAGCCTCTTTTAAATATAAGAAGACCAAAATTTTGTTTTACTTGGGGGCAGGTGGAGGTTAATTCCTATACTCATGCCTCCATATATAAGAAGTATCCTAAATTTTTCTACCTAAAAAATAAAAATGTCCACAGATCAAAGAGGCAAACCATGTGCTGGTACCAGTACAGAAATGGAAGCCAATGGGAAGCACAATTCCAAAGCCCCCTCCAGTCTGCTCCTTTAGGACCCTTTTAATGAGGGGAGATCACACCAACCTTGACTGCCGTCTCCACGCCCACCTGAGGCAGGGCAACAGCCTCTGCAGAGCTGCTGTAGCAGAAGCCTAGAAAGTTCTTGGCAGCAAGTTGTGCTACTGGATAGTTACTAAAGGTGGGCCAAGTTTAAATACTTCAAATTAAGGCATATTTTTAAAATATGAAAAGATAATAGACCTGCCATAGTACATACAGTAGCTACTCAACCAGATAAATCTTGAAAAATACAGAAAATGGTATTTATCTACAGATAGACCAGGAAGGCTTCCCGGACATCATGCTAAGTATCTACACATGAATGGAACATGACACCAAGACAGAGACGCATTGTGCTCAGGATACTTTCACAAAGTCATTCTATGAACTGGGCTACAGACATTTATAGCTGTGCAGCCCAAACAAAACAAAAACAAAGCCTCTCAAACAAGTTGAGGAAACTTTTGTTTAAACAAAATTAAAAAGAATACCCTTAAAGCAGAAAACTCAAGAGACAGTAGTTTGCTAACCAGCACTGTGAATTTCTAAGGGGCTCTGAGACATGGAAGTAGTAGACTGTGCCTCATGGTATCAGTAGGTCACTAATGCCTTGAATAATATCTTTGGTGTCTTCTGGATAGATTAGGAATCAACTCATAGAAACAACATCCAACCTCAATGCCTCATAATAATGTGCACAGAACTGTGTGGATAACAAAATCCAGGTCTTTAATTTGAGTTAATACTTTTCTCTCTTTTACTAGTATTTCATCAGTGCCAACACACAGCTAAGGCCAGATAACAGATGTGATAAGAACAATAAAAAAAGAATTCTGGGACTGGCCCAGATTCCATCTAGGAAAATGTCCTGAAGAGAGCTCAAAGACCTTTTCCATTTAATTGGCCTAAACTCCCTCTATTTGAGTGACATTATAAGGGGAAAAAAACTGATAAAAATGTTCCAATATCACAGTTATCTTTGAACCAAGTAAGTTATTTTCTTTCTTTCTTTTAATATATTTTTATTGATTTCAGAGAGGAAGGGAGAGGGAGAGAGAGATAGAAACATCAATGATGAGAGAGAATCACTGATCAGCTGCCTCCTGCACGCCCCCTACTGGGAACTGAGCCCACAACCTGGGTATGTGCCCTTGACCAGAATCGAACCAGGGACCCTTCAGTCCGCAGACCAGTGACACTCTAGCCACTAAGCCAAACCAGGTAGGGACCAGGTAAGTTATTTTCCATTCCTAAAAGGGCCTTCATAAAGAAGCCCCTACAAAATACCCCCACCCTCACAGAGTACACCCACATCTGGGAGAAGGTTAGGAGACCTTTCCACATTATGCCTCCTCCCTTGTTTCTGAATTACGTGGAGCAGATGAGTTCTCCCCTAAAACCCATGTAATTCCTGAAAGTCCATAAAGACCTTTATTTATTTTTTTTTAAATATATTTTATTGATTTTTTACAGAGAGGAAGGGAGAGGGATAGAGAGTTAGAAACATCGATGAGAGAGAAACATCGATCAGCTGCCTCCTGCACACTCCCCACTGGGGATGTGCCCGCAACCAAGGTACATGCCCTTGACCGGAATCGAACCTGGAACCCTTGAGTCCGCAGGCTGAAGCTCTATCCGCTGAGCCAAACCAGTTAGGGCCATAAAGACCTTTATGTTGGAGACACTTGGTAGTTCTCTTGAAAACTACAGTGTACTTAGTGAATGTAGGCAGAGAAAAGTATTACCCTTGAGAAAAAAGTAAGAGAATGAACACAGGGACAGTTACACCTGTCCCAAACAAACACTGTGCCAAAATATTCCAAGGTGGGCTCCACAAGGAAAATTACTATTTCCACGCATTGATATGGAGTGCAATGGGATTAAAAATGCAGAATTATAGTCATGTTACAATGATACCCATATTGTACATAGAAGCAGATTGAAGAGCAAATTAAAGAAGGTGGTAAACAATGTTCTAATAATTTGCAAACTTATGAGCATATAACAAAAATTATGTACTTTGTAGAATTTGGATTCAAGGTGCCAGGGTGATAAAGATTTGAAACTGAGCACAAAAGGACCCCACTGCATTGCCTGCACACACTTCTTACTAAAAGTCAGTGACCTGCACTCCACATCTGTACTTCAAACCATTCTTCACCCTATGATGGACCGTCTAGCTAGACTCTAGCCTACAGAGGTTCTCAACCTGTGGGTCGCAACCCCTGAAAATACATCCTGCATATCAGATATTTACATTGCGATTCATAACAGTAGCAAAATTACAATTATGAAGTAGTAACGAAAATAATGTTATGGTTGGGGGTCACCACAACATGAGGAACTGTATTAAAGGGTTGCGGCATTAGGAAGGTTGAGAACCACTGGTAGAAAGTTCTATTCTCACTTGTGGGTGACAATCCTTTTTTTATTCAAAACAAACAAATAAACCAAAAAAACAAAAAAAAACAACAAACAATAACCTTGAGATGTTTGCTTTACTTAACAGACACCTCTGTAGCATTTTTAAAATCTCAGTTCAGTGTTCATAATAAACATCAAAGCAAAAGTGGAAGAGCTGCATGACAAACGTCTTAGCTTTCCCTCTGAAAAGCTCCCCATTTTATGGAGGATACATATGGTAACTGCCAGGCAAGGGCAAAAGATAATATAATTCATGGGCCACAATCTGAACACAAAGACTATTTTTTGTGAGCAAAAACTGGAATGAAAAAGAGCACACTGATTTGTTTTTCATTGCTACCCATCTCATCAAAATTAAAGAAAAAGTTAAATTAAGCTTAACTTAGAGAAGTGCCATAAAAAGTGACTGCACATAATTGGACAAGGTAAGCCAATGCAAATAATAATGACAATGCATCCCCAGCATTCCCTTTCCACCAGTTTTATTATTTAAAATTTTCTCAGAATGTGTAATACCAAAGTGGATAAAAGTGTTTGCTATGGACTTACTTACCCTACTTGGGGCTGTCTGTGAACAACATACATTATCAGGAGAAAATGCATTTTTCTCCAAATGTCAAATTTTATTACAGTTAACAGATAAAAATAGAAAAAGGTCGCCTCCCTAGAGACAAATAAATGCCACGAGAATTTTAAAATTATCTCATTCTGACACCAAATTCCACCAGCAGTAGAGACAGCCACATTTTTATTAGGGACATGAAAAATTCAGTGTTACTCACAAGAATGGTTCCATAACTGAAAAGGAACTCTTCCGTTACAACTCGAGGTCGAAATACCTGCGTGGTGAGAGTTTCCATAGATTAGATCCTGAAAGTCATGTACAAGGGGGAAAAATAAACATGTTTTGTCTGAGTTGGCGTTTCTCAGCTCTAGTTTACAAAGAAGGTGAGTCACAGCCTCGCCAGAGCGGCTCAGTATTTGAAAGTCGACCCATGAACCAAGAGGTTGCTGGTTCAATTCCCCATCAGGGCACATGCCAGGGGTGTGGGCTCGATCCCCAGGAGGGGGTGTGCAGGAGGCAGCTGATCAATGATTCTCTCTCATCATTGATGTTTCTATCTCTCTCTCCCTCTCCCTTCTTCTCTCTCTAAAAAATAAAAAAATCAATAAAAACTTTTTATTTTTTTTAAAAAAAAGAAGGGAGTCGCAGTCATATTATTTTTCTCTGGATAAGATCATACCTGGGAGGTGACGAGGTGCAGCACCACGGCCATCAGGGGGAGACAAAGCTTCAGCTGCTTCGCCTGAACTGTTGACGGGTGTTTACGACCGGACACATTAGCCAGGGCGGTGAGAATGTCACCTGCGGAGGTGAAGGTCACGGATACTCAGGGACCACCCATCACGGCTGGAAAACTAGTAAGATTGCTGAGGGAATGAACCTCCACATAAATGGAGTGGAGAGAAGCTGAGATATTACTTACAAATATTGAGACTCTAACAAAAAGCTGTGGCTTCTAAATCTCTCACCTAGAAATCTGAGTTTATAAATAGCACGGTAGAGTGGGGGGCCCGGGGGGGGTCTTAGAAATAATTTTCCTTCCTTTTGTGTGTGTGTGTTTTCCAAATTTCAAGCATAAGTGCCTATTACTTTGGTAAACAGAAAAAAAAATATTAAAGATGATAAGTGAACAGATTATAGATCACAATTTCTAATAGAATAGATGGAAATAAAAAACAGGTCAATTCATAAAACTTCTCATTGGATGATAAGCCCAATAGTAAATAAAACTTGTGTTGTGGATAACTGAACCGTATCATCATCTCCTAAACAGAATGAGTCTAGTAGTAAGAAACTCGACTCACAAAGCCTTCAGACTGAAGATTAAAGAAAGGTGACAATGCAAAATAAATTTTGAAATGCTCTATTTTCAGTCATTAACAGGCAAAAAAAATCTCCCAAAGTATCAGTAAGAGGCACAGAGGCATATTGTTCAGCCATGAAGATATTTCCATTACTCTGACTTCATATCATAAATTTCACAGTCTAAGTATATTTTACCATAATGGGTGGGATCAGTTTAGCATTTACACATTCCTGGTTTCATGCTACATCTGCTGCAGAAGCACGGAATGGGATTTAAACTAAATGTAAGCATCCCTTAGATTTTAATTTCTGCAAATAACAACGAAATAAGGGATTAGCTGCAATAAACATCTTTTGCAAATCATTATTAGATACTTTTTAATTTTTCAAACTATAGACAGTTTTAAATTTTAATATCGAAAGCTGTTAATATTAAATGTTAATGGTTATTCATTCCTAAGTCCTTTTAACAATAGATTAATCTGTGGTTCTCATCTAAGAGAGTAAGTTTTTTAAGCAGAGAGAAATTTAAGAAAGGCTACCCAAGATAAGAGCCTAAGTCCAATTTTGAGCAAGTAAAATGCTTTTCTTTAACTTATTTTTCAAAACCACCCATTTACCATAGATGACACCCCAACATAACCTTTAGCCAGCCCCTTGCCTCCATCACCTCACTGATGCAAAATAACTAGGAGGACAGAGAAGGCACGTGGAGATCTTGGAACTACACATTCAAGACAGAGTGGCACTGCACTCGCCTGCAATCACACACCAGCGAGAATAAAAAAAAAGCCAAGTCCCGGCAAGGTGAGCAGCAAGGGGCCTGGGAGGAGACTGCGATTTACCCAGGAGGCGCGGCACTTCCCGCACGATGTGGCGGATGAGGAGGTCCAGGCATCTGGACAGGTACTCGCTGCCACTCTGCTGCCGCTCCTTGCCTGGGGAGGTCTTCCTGCTGTCCCTCTCGATGTGCATCACCAGTCTGCAAGCAGAAGAGCGCGACAGGTCACCTCGCAGGAGAAGAGAGCTGAGGGCATCTGTCTGGCGATGCGGCCGAGGCACCGTCTCCAGGGGGCGGGCGACCCAATCATGGTGACATTCAGATTGGTGGCAACAGGTCAGGCGCAGCCCATTTTGGTCTCAGAAAAAGTCTCTCATTTATGCAGAAAGACAGACAGACAACTGGCAGCTCCGCCAGGGTATAACAGGACTGTCCTGACGACGTCATCTGCCCTGGGCCCATGAAAAGAAATCGCATTCCCCAGGTGACAATGAAAGGCAAACAAAGGCATCTGGACAGAAGACGGTTTTTGGAGTTTCGAAGATTCAAAGTAGAACCAACCACAGGTTGCCTGCACTTTGTCATCAGTATTCAACATATTCAACTTGCTTGGAACCTTGGGCCAATTGCATGAATTCCAGTTCCTTCAGTAAATCGTGTACATAAATCCAAAGAAAGAATTTCGCTCCATCACCAGGTTTCATACGTCCTTTTGTCCAGTAGTTTTATGATATCTGCCTTTTAATGCACTTATTTCTTCTTCAACATCAATTTCTGAACCAACCGTGTCCACCCCAGAACGCGGGATCATATTGGACCATCACTCTAGATCAGTGATGGCGAACCCATGACACGCGTGTCAGAGGTGACACACAAACTCTTTTTTTTTTTGGTTGATTTTTCTTTGTTAAATGGCATTTCAATATATAAAATAAATATAAAAAATATAAATCTTTGTTTTACTATGGTTGCAAATATCAAAAAATTTCTATATGTGACACGGCACCAGAGTTAAGTTAGGGTTTTTCAAAATGCTGACACGCCGAGCTCAAAAGGTTCGCCATCACTGCTCTAGATACTCAGGATGCTGTTTACAAGTTTTAGGCCCATATCCATCCCCTTTGCTGGACCCGCCAGTCATCTTCCCGTTCCCCTCAATGCTCTAAAGCAGTGGTTCTCAACCTTCCTAATGCCGCGCCCCTTTAATACAGTTTCTCATGTTATGGTGACCCCCAATTTCATTGTTACAAATTGAACATAATGAAAGCATAGTGATGAATCACAAGAACAATATGTAATTATATATGTGTTTTCCGATGGTCTTAGGCAACCCCTGTGAAAGGGTCGTTGGACCCCAAAAGGGGTCGCGACCCACAGGTTGAGAACCACTGCTCTAAAGGCACAAAGCGTGCTGACTGCATCAGGCAGAGGCCCCTGTGCAATGGCCCCCTTGCTGGCCTCCCTGGCCGCCATCCATCTCCCAGGTCTATTCGCACACTCATCCCAGCCAACTGCTACTTCTCAGGGAGAACTTCCAACCAGCTCCCACTGCCAACTGCAAAGAGGTAGTTTACACGTAATAAGTACACGTACTGAAAGCTTAACCCTTAGAATCTCTGTGGCTCTCTCAGCAGATTTATTCATGGTTCTGACTTTCTGCTTATTATTATTTGGAACCTTATGTGTGAACACATGGGCATAAAACTAAATCAAAAGTCGTAAGTGCAGCCCTGGCCGGTTTGGCTCAGTGGATGGAGAATCGGCCTGCGGAGTGAAGGGTCCCAGGTTTGATTCCGGTCAGGGGCGTGTGCCTTGGTTGCAGGCACGTCCCCAGTGAGGGGTGTGCAGGAGGCAGCTGATCGGTGTTTCTCTCTCATCGATGTTTCTAACTCTCTATCCCTCTCCCTTCCTCTCTGTAAAAAATCAATAAAATATATTTTTTTAAAAAGTCGTAAGTGCCATGTAAGCCGGTTAGCATCCTCTGTTCTAGTTGCAGATGACAGCCCAAGCCACACTCTAACGAGTATATGACATTGGTCAAATGCAGAGAAAATATGCCTAAATCAGCAGAAATATATCAGTACTGCTTAAAGAATCTGACCACAAAACCTCTTGATTAATGAGTAAACCAAAGAAATAGGACTCCACTATTTCATAAGTGAAATCCAAAATTTGCAGAGTATAAAAAAGTAAATTCTCACTTGTCTATAAGGAGTCATATTTTTCTCTAAAATTTAAATGATCTATGACAAAATTTAATAACGTGCAGCTTAATTAGCATAGTTTAAAAGATCTTTCAGGCAAAAGCTACCGGAACAGTTTTCAAACACTAGTACAGGCGGTTAACACACACGAAAATGCTCACTGGCTCTGCTGGGAGAGATACAAGACTGATGGGCTCCATAACAATCTGAAACGAACTCCAGAATGATGCTCCGTTTCTCCTTCTGGGATGCTCTCCCCACTGCCTCCCATTACAGAATGTGTTTACACAAGCTACAGAATAAATTCACTTTACTGACAAGGGAACATTAGTTACTAAAAGAATTCACAGTCTACGAAAGGAATAAAATATGGGAACATTTGAGTGTAGTATCCATAAACACTTTACAATTGCTCTACAACCAAATTGCACATGATATTTCCTGGCGTCCTACAAGGGTATCAAGTTAAAAAGATCAACAATCTGAACAGTAACCCAAGTAGACCACAAATAAATAAGATCCCTTCTCTTTTTTGCCTAGAGTGCCTTTAATAGGATCATTTCTCCCCAGGACTGTGTTTCCCAATCTACTCCCACCCGTTTTCCCCCAGGATTCATTCCCACTAACTGGACCACACTTTCCTTACTCCCATCTCTAAAGGAATCCTTATGCTCACTCCACACACATCCACCTCTATGCTTCCCTCCCTGCCTTCTAGAATGTCCACCTGCTGCATCTCCATGCTTCCGTGGCCAAACGTGCCATGTCCTATACTTGTTTCACCCTCCAGTACCTCCACCAGGGCAGCGCCTATCGTAAAATGAGCTCAGTGACAACAAGGATGACGACATCTCATCCACTCACTTCGTGGATATTTGCAGTGTCTACTGCGTGCTGAGCATTTTTCTAGTGGATGGGTATTCAGCTCATGGAATGCAAATTCAAGTGGGAAGAAAATGGCAATTAACAAATAAATACATAAGAAATAGTTAGGGTGATGATAAGCCTTATAGCAAAGATTAAAGAAGAGTAAGACCATTAGTCACAGGTCAGAGCAGGCCCTCTGGCAGGATGTCCTGTAAACAGAGGTCGGGAATGTGTTGAAAGGAGGGCCACACATTCCAGGCAGTTGGGAGGTACATACAATATCCCAAAGGCCAGGCCATGGGTGGTGTGTTCTGTGGCTGGAGCTCAGTGAAGGAGGAGATCAGAGAGCAAACCAGGCTCTAGCCCTTGTCAGACCTTGTAGGCCGTGGTAAGAATCTTGCATTTACCCCCAGTAGGGAGGAGTGGCCTGATCTGATCTGTGGTTAAAGTCAGCACTCTGGAGACTGTGAGAACAGACCATAGAAACACAGGAAGACCAGTTAAGAGCAACCGTAACAGCTCCAGTGAGAAACTGTGGTGGTAGTGTGGGAAGGATATGAATTGATGAGATACTGGATGTCTTTGTAAGGTATAAATAATTAGATTTGCTATTGGTTGGACAAGAAAGAAAGAAAGACAGAAAAGAAAGAAAAGAAAGACAGAAAGAAAGAAAGGAAGGAAGGAAGGAAGGAAGGAAGGAAGGAAGGAAGGAAGGAAGAAAGAAAGAAAGAAACCAAGAGTAACTCCATGCAGCTAACCAACAGGAAGGACAGAGTGGCCAGTGATCGAGATGGGAGAGGATCACTGGAGTAACAAGTCCGCGGCAGGAAAACCATTATTAGACATAGCAATGCCGATGTCGTGTTGGCAGCTGACGTGCAAGTCTGAGTTCACAGGGACAGTCGGGCTGGTGGCATTAATGTGAAAGTGCTCCTGGAGCAGATGCTGTTGAAGGTCACTGATCTAATGAATCACCTGGGGATTACACGGCTCAGGACTGGGCCTTGGAACCACTACCACACAGGCTAACAGATGAAAAAGCACCAGCAAGAGAAACGGAGAATGAGTGAGTGACTGGTGAAGAATGAAGAAAACCAAGAAAAGTAGCCACGCTGCCCAGTAGAGAGACTTCAAGAAAGAAGACAGTAGACGTCTAGTTTCGGGTAAAGGTGAGTTTGGTTCCCACCACAACAGAACAACAATGAAAAGTGCTGAATAAAATACATACCCACTTAATATATAATCACATCAAATTGTGTAGATTACATATAAACAAAAAAAGTGCCTAAGACAACTGTCTACTATTAAAAAAGAACTTTCAGTGAAAGCATCATACAGTGGTGTAAAAAGTGCTATATCAGAGACAATTTAAATGCAAAAGGAGAAGGTATACTCTGAAATACTCAGAACAAACTCAAGGAACTGATGTCAAACTCTGTGGTGACACTTCAATAAAGCAGTTTAAAAGGGGCACGTGGACTGTTGAAATAAGTATATTTTATGAAATGTAATAACGAAAAAACCCTAAAGCAATACATTGTTTTATTTTGGTTTTGCTTTTTTAAAGCAATACATTATCTTATATATGAAATTGTAAGTACATATGTGTAACAACAGTAACAAATTAGGTATCTACAGTCACAGAGGGATATTTGTACATTTCATCAAATTCCTAAAAGATGTATATATTCAACAGGGTTCCAAAAGAAACGTCTTTTTTGAAACTTCCATTGCACGAGGCTTAGCACCACTCAGTAAGTTAGTTAGTAACTAACTCATTTATTATCATGGTACTCAACATAAATAGATACCTGATCAAGGAACTTATTAAAAGCAAAAGAAGTATGGTAACATGCTCCAGCCCATGAAAGTCACTCATCTCACCAGTAGCCCATTAGAAAAGCCTAGCTTGACGGAAAGAAGAAATGGCCTCCTGACAACTCAGTCACAGTGCCAACTGGGAAACACAATGAAAAGCTGGGCTCTATCTTACAACAATGAAGCAAATGTTTTGAATCAGCAAGCAGTGCTTTTGTCTCTTCCATAGTCTGAACAGAGGTCTGGTAACCAACGGGTAGAAGTGGGAGTGACCGCCTGTCACGATTACATCTAATAACCCGCTCACAGGATTTTTCTTCCCATTTCCATGACCCTGAGCTCCGCTGGACTGGTTCCCAGGAAGGCAAGTTTCACCAGAGGCCACAATAATTCAATTTGGGGGAATGAAGGTTACTCTGCAGGATGAGAGTGATCACGATTACCAAGAGAAAATCGGGGTGCAGACAGGGGCAGCCAGAACACACAGGGGTCTCTAAGTTCTTCCATATCTAATAGATAAAGTTAATGAAAACCTCCCAACCAAGAAAAGGCAGGTTCAGATCTTCCAGGTACCTGACATCCTCAGCCAGTGTCCAAACCTGTAATTCAAGGTTATTTATGTCAGCAGACCGCTGGATCATAGGGATTCCTGATACACACTTGGAAATGCCCTCAAAAAGGTAGCCCCACCAATTGGCTAAAAGTAGTCCCTATATTTTGGACATAAGATAGTGATAGTTTTCTTGTCTTAATTTGATATTACGATGGGTAGAAAGAATATTTGCTTATTTCAATTTGCATTTTTTATTACTAATGAGGCTGAAGATCTGTTCACATCTTTATAAATCCCTTTACAGTACACAGATTGTTATATATGATGCAAAAATGTACAGATTTTGTAAGCATGAGATTTTTGATTTATGATTTAGGGGGAATATAAAAGTATCTGATCTATATATAGCCCCAGAATTTCCTTTTATGGTTTCTTTCGTTATGGTCTCTACCCAGGAAAGCTGTCCTTACCCATATTCAAACATATTTTTTTTCCAGCTGTTTATAGTTTCTTTGGGTACATAATTCTTTAATCCATCTGGAACTGACTTTTGTATGGTGTAAGCTGAGAAGATACTTTTTCCCCACACAGTTAACCAATCACACAGGGTAAATATTTTTTTAATTGTTCTTTTAAGATCAAAGCAGCTTTTTTTTTTCACTCATAACCATATTAACAGCAATGCTATGGAGGGGGCAACAGCTCTAGGAAGACCTGATCCATCAGGAGGCACTGGCATTTCAGGCTCGCAGCAAACCCATACAATGGACATAAAAGACTATTCATCCTCTAAAAAGGTTATCATGTCTAGAGACACACAGGACCCTATTTTATCATCCGCCATATTCAGTATGAGCATGAAGCCATTTGAAGAAATAGGTGGAGATTCAGGGGCCATCATATCATTTTTATCCAATTCTGACAGCTCCATTTCACTGCTGCCACGCTAGAAAGACTTGGGATCTGACATCATAAAAAATGTGCTGAGATTTAATCCATAAAAGGCCAACGGTGATGATGGTAAGCAGGAAAAATATCTACATAATGCGGCGAAGGTTATCGCGGGCTCCTGATAGGAGCTTTTGGGTCTCAGCACACAGTAGCACGTGGTGAGCTCACAACTCCAGCGGCTGGTAGAGTTTCAGGAGACAAGGAAGGAGGGGAGAACATTCTTCCATATAAACTCATCACAGAGACTTTTAGCATCTCCCTGGCCTGAGTCTGCCCCTCTTTCCATACCTTTATATTCAACCTTGCATTTTATGTGCATACCAACTAATACGTGGGCTGCAGAGCACCAAGGAACAAATAGAAACCATCTTTGCACAGTCTGTACTCGTGCCTGTGTGTGTCTGGGAGTAATTTTATTACCGAATTTAATCTACAAAGCCTAAAAAATTTGAGCTTTGACTGCCTTAGGGGTTCCCCTTCAAAATTAACTGGTACCTACTAGTAATATTTCTTTTAGTTTTAAGGGGTTGTTGCTTCATTAAATATTTTTCTTAATTATAGGAGTGAAATGTACTTATTGTAATAAGGCTAAAAATAAAAATGAATTAAGATACATAATATCCCCATCCCACCCTCCTCAGATAACATGCATGTATATCTCTCCATGCAGGTTTTTAAAAATAAAATTTTATACAAATACACACAAATAGAAGAGTTTTGCCATTTTTGTTGTTTTCTAAAAATAACTTCATAATCCTATATAATAAAAGCCCAGTGACCATAACGGCAGAACAACCAGAATGACCAGAACGACCGCTCGACCAGTCACTATGAGGAGCACTGACCACCTCTCGGTCCCTTTCCCTGGAAGGCAGGCTCACATCACCGATGGCGAATGAGGAACTGGGGTGGGTGGCAGTGGGGGGTGGGACTAGTGAGCGGGCGGAATGGCTGACCTCTTGGTCCCTCCCCGAGGCCCACAGGCTCCAATCACCGATGGCAAACAGGAACCGGGGTGGGTGGCGGGGGATGCAGGTGGTGCCAGGCCAAGGGCCCCACCCCGCCGGTTGCCCCACACACAGAGGACGATCCGCGGCAGGGGTGGGGCCAGCGAGTGGGCAGCAATAGCCAACCTCTCGGTCCTTCCCCCAGCCATCAGGCTCCCATCGCCGGATGGCAAATGGGGAACCAGGGTGGGTGGCAGTGAGATGGCCCTGATCACAGGCTAGGCCTAGGGACCGTACCTGTGCATGATTTCGTGCACCAGGCCTCTAGTTAATAGGTAATCAAATGAGACATCAACTTCTAGTTTAGCTATACCATCATTTGTTAAAGTATTTCGATACCAATGGACATGAACTATATTTCTAGATATTGACCACTAGAAACAATGCTACATTAGATACCCTCATGCATATTTCCTAAACAATTCATACCTCTATTTTTAGCAGCTAAATATTAAAGGCAGACCTGTTAGAACCAAAGTGATGGGTACTGTTAATAGTCCCAAGTGTTTCTGAGTTACTTTCCAAAAAGTTAGAGCTACTCACATTTCCAAGAGCCATGTTCAAAAGTGACTTTGGATTTCTAGTTCTGCCTAGTTGGCGCAAGCCCAATCCTCTCAAGTCCCCCATCTTAAAAACTAAAAATCCCTGGGCATACTATTTTTAAAAGCACAGGAATGCCCGGCCAGCATGGCTCAGTGGTTCAATGTCAACCTATGAACCAAGAGGTCATGGTTAGATTCACGGTCAGGGCACATGCCCAGGCTGTGGCCTCAATCCCCAGTGGGGGGCATGCAGGAGGCAGCCAATCAATGATTCTCTCTCATTGTTGATGTTTCTATCTCTTTCTCCCTCTCCCTTCCTCTCTGAAATCATAAAACTACATTAGAGATCAGCACGATCATGAACACTTGTCATTGCTTTGATGAGGGGACATTAACTTTGACCCCTAATTAAGCAAAATGTTCTCTCTCCCCACCCACCAAAAAAAATTCTATTCTTCTCATTATACCTGTATTATAAAATATATGTACTCAATTTGTTTTCTCCCTTGTTATAAGTACCTACATAATATTCACAATTTTGCCTCTTGATGCACAAATCCTAAAATATTTATTCTCTAGCTATTCACAAGAAAAAGTCTGTCAATCCCTAATCAAGATCCACCTCAACAATGCCAGGCTCTCCTCCACATTCTATAATAATTATAATGCTAGATTGAGAAATAGATATTAGACCATGTCTTTAAGGTCTCTCTGTGATTCAACAGTGCATATGGACTAGACAGTTCAGAAGACGCTACTCAGGAAGCATCGAGTATGCAGAGAACCAGGTACATGCAGGATGGCTCCGGGGAGGTGAAGCCCAGAGAGTGAGAGACCTGCCCGTCCTAACACTCCCGATCCCTGCCCTGCTCCCTCCTCTACTTCACCAAGCTGTCCTGCGGGCTGGCAACTGCACATTCCAGAGTCCTACAATGATGAAAACTACCACCAAGACCCTGGTCCAGGAATACCTCCCAAAGACGCAAGCCAGAGCCACCTCAACACTGGATTGTCCTCAGGCCTGGGAAACTCCAGCTAGTTCCCACCACCTGCTTCGTTTCACAGCCGCCCTGGTCTCCAGGGTTTCCAAGCTGAGGCTGCACATGAAATATTAAACCCTTGAGAAAACCGAGAAAAAAATTCAATTCCAGATACACAGAGGCTAAAAAATAATGAAACGGGCACCAATCTGAAGACGTTGATGAAATCATCGGAGAAAGTCATACCTTGCTTGGCAGCTGAGCAGCAGCATCTCGTGGTTATGGATCAAAATATATAAAAGAACCAGGAAGGCTTTGGCTCGAATGGAAGTTGAGGGGCTGTCAAGCAAACGGATAATTGTAGAGACAAAATCCTGTGGAAGACATTAACATTTGCTTTAGAAAACAGGAAATAAATAGGGCAGTCAACTCTCAAGGTTAATGGATTATAAAACCAAACAGAAAGCAGGCAATAAAACAATCTCAGCTACCATGTCTGCATTCTTAATTTGTGCCAGATGCTATAGTAAATTTTTAGTATGTATGATCTCATTTAAACCTGAAAATCAGCCATAAAAAGTTGACAATATTCTCCCTATTTTGAAAAAGAAAAATGAATCTTGAAAGGTTATGCGATTTGCCCAAATCCACGAAGTTGGATTCAAATCCAGGCCAGTCGGACAGCAAAGCCTGCCTCTTAACCACTCAAAGACACAAGTGCAAGTGAGGCCATGATAACTAGAACTGGCGGCCATCACTGCAGGCAGACAGGAGCCTCTGAGCAAACCTGCACATGCACAGGTCCTAAAGACGTAAAATAAAAACGATAGCCAACACATGACACGAGAGAAAACATATATCCTATGGAATTAAAGGTATAACGCAAAACAGAAGAATAAGTATTACAGGTTTTTTTCCCTTCTAACAAAGATTGTACATCATTTCAGGTGTCTATTAATATGCAAAAAGAAAACACAGACACACACATAGTTAATGAATGTAAGTAGGCAAGAATTGGAATTGTGTTGTCACCAAGATGGCTGCAGAGCAGGAATACAAATTCCCGAGAGTCCTTCACAGAGGCAGCACCTGGCGGTGACAACGTGTCCAAGGCAGATGTAAGCAGCTCGGTTTTTTTGCCATGCCCCGGGCCTTTTACAGTGGGTGCTATATTCAGACAGGAAGAATGTACACAGTCAGGTGTATGTTTCTCTGAAGGATGGAGATGTATCTATGTATCTCTACCTATGCATCAGTCTCACCTAGTTCCTAGAAGAAAAAAAAAAGCCAATTCATCACCATTCTATTCAAAACAGTATCAACACCAAGGTTCCGTGAATAACAGATCTGCTTACACCTATGTCTGTCAACTATCCACCTTTCCAGCACAGACAGTAGAAAGCCCGGTTCCCCACAGTCACCTTCCAGTTCTAATGTAGACTCTGTGGTCCAAGGACCATGATCACAAATCTGTTTTCCACACCAACACGACCCTACACACGCGCACACACACACACACAATTCCAAAGCCATTCAAACATCCACTAGCCAAAGACTGAAAGACTACTTCAGACTCTAGGACACCAAAAAGACATGGTAACTGACTACAATTCAAGATCTGGAGGTTTTGTTCTGCATAACAGGACATTACAAGGACAATTGCAAAATCTGAATAAGGTCTATAGATTAGCTAATAATGATAAATTAATGTGAACTTGATTTTTAAATCCATGGCTTGTTTGGAGGGAATATTCGGTGAAATAATTGAAGGAAATACCTTCTATAATTGGTAAGAACACACATGTAAGAGAAAGAGAGAAAAACTATAAAGCAAATATGGTAAAATGTTAGCCTTTGGTGAATGTGAGTGAAGGGTATATTGCAATCATTTGTATTACACATCCAACATTAAACTTAGCACCTAATCAAAAGGAGATCTACTCCAAGGATCATCGACCCAACAGCTAAAGTTAGAATTCTGAGCATCTTTGACTTTCTCTTCCTCCTCCATCCCATGTCCAATAGATTCCCAATTCCTGCGAGAACAACACCCCACCATGGATGCCTTATTTCAATGCACCATCTTTCCTGAATTACTGCTGGAGGCTTTATCCATCCTTGCATTCTTCCATCTATTCTATAGATGCAGCTGCAATGAGCTTCTAAGACAGCAAATACGATTATGTTAGTCACCAATAAGTTGACTATTATGTTCAACTATTTTCAACAGTTGCTGCGACCCTTGAGATTAAGTCAGTACTAAGATTCTTGCAAATTAAAATAATACACTTGGGATTTTGAATGAAACCAACGAGGTAAACTATAGCAAATACCAGACATAAAGGAAACAGATTCTGAAGAAGACTGCCATTGGGATCTAGGCCTAAAAGCATCTCGTGCCCTAAATAAATCCTCATTTGGCCACTTCAGAAAAACTGAATGAGCAGCACTGACCACCTCCCTACAACTAGTTACCCAGGGCCCCATGTTTAATCTTACACAACGGCACCACACTTCTAGAACAGTTACTCTTACAACACCTGAGGAGGGAAGATTACAGACGGCAGGCAAAGGCTTAATGCCAGGATGACTAATCAAAACGACCTCAGAGAAGCACATAGGACCTCGGGCCACTTCGGCATGCAATCCACTGTGTACTCAGCTTTGACTGAAACCCACCCTGCCATCCAGCTCAGCACACCTAGAAACTGCATGTGGGAACAAAAAGCGGAAGCCAAACCACAGCAGGACGAGTTTATGTCCAACATTCAAATGACACTTGACAGAGATTTCAGAATGGACGTATCTATCGCACATAAAGATGATGGGATGGAATATTCAAAATGTTAGGAATGGGCCCACACAGTGGAAGCATCCACCACAAACAAAATGTTACCCTTATCATCATTAAGCAAAAGGATGAGCCATCCCTTAAAAGGGGAAATGAGGAGGTGGATCAAAATAGTGATGAGGTAGAACACTTCAGAATTATCTCTTATAAACCTCAAGCTGTGAAACTGATCTGCTTCAATCAACTGTCCCAGGAGAAAATCGAGGACAGTCTGGCCATCGCTGATAACAGCCTCCAGGAAAAGCAGTGAGAAATCACGTGCATAACTACACTGACACAATTTTCATACTGACGGAAATGAAAACCATGCTGATTAAATCTAAGATGGCTTTTGGATTCACTTTCCTTAAAGAAGTTTAGCCAGGTATCTAAGTAAAAAATGTCTCTAGTAGAATATATTAATGAGGACAAGTTAAAAATATAATACGCACTCATGATCAGATTATCATGCATAAATTAGCATCTTTTAAAGGCTTGATTAGCAACCACTGAGTCTATGTGCCTAGTGATTTGTGAGAAATAAAACCTTAGTAAACTTAGCATTCAGATTTTTCAAAATTCTGCAGGCACGATAGTTCATAGTGATCTTCCACAGTGCTTACAAATAACAGAGGTCTGCAGCTTCTAGTTTATTATTAATCACTGTTGTGCTGCTTGGTCCAAATGCTAAACCTGAAGCAAGGCTTCAGTCAAACCAGACTGCACAGAGAGAGACAGCGGCTCCTGTCAAAATTAATAAGCAAAAAACTTAAAAGGCAGAATCTTCGTCAATGGCACTCAGAAAGAAGCCGTCTGATGGTGAGCCTGAACAAATTCACCCGTGGAATACAGTAGGGCTTTAAAAAATTCGTGTTATATCATTAAGTGACCCCCAAAGCAAACGAAGTCCAAAGGATGCATTACTGATGATCCGGCTACGAAGTCCATTCAAAGTCACAGACGCCAGGAACAAAATGACTGAGGCAGGTGTTTGAATCTATGTAACTTAAGTTGATGTGAGTTTCTTAAGCTCAATTAATTGAAATGCAGCAGAATGGGATTCCAGAAGTTTCATATGTTTTCGATTTCCTAACATCAAGAATCTGGCACTGAGTTCATAACATAAGCTTTTTGTATGTATTTTTAAGCCACACCAGTGATTTAATTACAAAGCAGTTATCTAGTTAAGTGTAATATTCACATACTTTCCCCTTCTCTCTATATGCATACACACACACGTATGTATAGACACAGTTGTATTTATATGCGAATAAACCTCTGTGTGCATATGTCAGTGCAGGTTTAGGACAACATACTATCCATCACCCTTATTCTCATTACCTGGCTTTAACTTATTCAAACAATAGGAAAAGTATGGATCACCAAACAATATACAATTGATCCCATTTCTGTAAAAAGATTCTAATGGCATGTGTGCATGGCAACCAGAAGGAGGGAATTCAGCGGTTCTCAACCTGTGGGTTGGGACCATCGGAAAACACATATAGCATATCAGATATTTACATTATGACTCATAACAGTAGCAAAATTACAGTGATGAAGTAGCCACGAAAATAATTTTATGGTTGGGGGTCACCACAACATGAGGAACTGTATTAAAGGGTCGTGGCATCAGGAAGGTTGAGAACCACTAGAATAGATGAATGTATGTGTATGTGCACATATACTAGTATATTCGCAACAAGTGTGAATTTGAAAGATATCAAAATTTTTAAAGAGATTATCTTAGGGAGCTAAGTACTTTATTTTAGTCTTCTCCTACCTCCCAACCTCCTGCCATGTCCCTTCATCCCTGCTGCCTACATACAGCTTTGCTGGCCTTCTTTCTCTCCCCAGATCTCCCCAACACATCCCACACCTCAGGGAAGCCCAACTACCAAGTTCTTATTTGACGAGCTTGTGAAATATCATTTTGAAACTAAATTAATTCATGCCTGTGCTCGGGTGAAAAAAGAATAACTGCTAAAACTCTCAGCCTCTATTATCACAATTTACACAGTCCAACTACTCGAGTGGTGCTTTTTCTAATACACTGACAACAACATTAATGACTTGGAAAATTTAGTAGCAAAAATTAGATATGCAGACTGTTGGAAAAAATACTTTCTCGGAGCCTCACATCTCTTAGCAAAGTCTAAATCAGACTAATTAAAGGCAAGAAGCGGCTTGCTCTCTGTCTGACTTTCACAGACCAAGTTTACTATGCAAACCTGACCATTATTAATAGTACTATCGAAATTTTAACTTTTAGGATGAAAATCAAAATTGAAAGTGCTGCATGCAATGCAGAGGAACCACAGGAAACGCGTAGTGGGTCCATTCATACTCAGCAGCGCCACCCTCGCTGTTCTGCAAACCCCCAATGTGCCAGGCACTTCCCTCCGAAAAGCAATCCGTGGTCCCACGAGGTATAAAAACGCTGCACGAAGATTCATAAGACACATGAGCACATGAAACAACGGGCAAGTCTGCCCACTGAAATTCTCTCTTTAACGCACTACTTTCCAAATGTATATACAACCACGGTCCACTTTTCCACCTGTGAACACCTCACTGAACTGAACACTAATACTCTAGGACAGGGCTTCTCAAACCATAACGGTAAAACACGTCACCTATGTTACAAAACCTCAGTAAAATGCCGATTCTGATTCGGCAGGCCTGGGGTGGGGCCTGGGGTGGGGCCTGGGGTGGGGCTTGGGGGGAGCTAGGGGTAAGGCCTGGGGGGGGGCCTGGGGTCTGCGTTTCCAACACCCCCCCAGAAGACACCAATGCTGGCCCAGGGACTCTCTTCAGGAAGGACTGGAAAAGACACTGTTTTTAAACTTTTTATTCTTGTATGTGCCCTGACCAGGATCAAACCCGCAACCTTGGTGTATCCAGACGATGCTCTAACCAACTGAGCTACCCAGCCAGGGCCTAGAGAAGATACTTTGAGGAAGGCTACCCTACAGAGCCTTCTTCAGAGCTCTACAGTTCTGTGATGTGATTTTACAAACGACTGTCCATGGATTAACTGGAAAGCAAAGCAGAAGGGGACTAAGTTAAAAACAGGAAGAAGGGGGCTCTCAGGGCGCGTGGCACTGGCAGAGAATGAGGCGAGGAAAGGAATAAAAATGAGTCCGAATATAAAGGGGCCCCTCCCTAAGGCAGGCAAAAGAGATGGGGGAAAGGTGGAGGAAGAGGAGGAGGGGGATGAGGAGGAGGACGAAGAGGACGAGGTGCAGGATGAAGAGGAGGAGGGGGAGGGGGAGGCATGAGAAATAGTAGTGTACAGAAAGGACATTTTCTAGCTTTTCATTACTGACATGGGACCAGCAGGCAGAGCCATTTCCATTTTAGTCACTAAAAGGCTCTCACATCTTCGCATAAGCGGCCTACAGTACACAGGTTTGGCAAAGTTCAGAAAGGTCCCTTGAGATGAAAATTAATCCTACGGAGATGATATTACTCGTCCACTGAAACTGCGGAAGCAACAGTTTTAAGGTAGGGCGCTGGGCGAAGGGGATGCAAACCTTTTCCTGGATCAGCCTCTGCAGGTGGACCCCACAGGACAGCAGCGCGGTGAACAAGGTCAGCAGGTACTGCTGGACCCTGCAGATGGCGGAGGCCAGGGCGGTGACCACCGAGGTCAGGCCCACCTTCTCAATGACGTTCTGGAAGGCGGACGGGGAGTGGCGAGTGATCCTGCACAGGGCCTGCGGAGACAGGGGGACCGCGCCTGTCAGTCACTCCAAGGGCAGCAGCCAGGCCTGTGCAGCGTAGAAGTCACCTACCTCGCTCCTTCGTCACTGCTTTTGGCTTGAGTTGGAAATTAACAACACATTTAAAAATAAAACAATAGCCAAAACTGGTTTGGCTCGGTGGATAGAGCGTCGGCCTGCGGACTGAAGGGTCCCAGGTTCGATTCCGGCCAGGGGCATGTAACTTGATTGCGGGCACATTCCCAGTGGGAGGTGTGCAGGAGGCAGCTGATCGATGTTTCTCTCTCATCGATGTTTCTAACTCTCTCCCTTCCTCTCTGTAAAAAATCAATAAAATATATTTAAAAAATAAAAAAAAAACAATAATCCAGCTGCTACTGAAAATTAAAGTTGTTTTAAAACATTCGCTACTCTTAAAGTAATAGTCATAGAAGTTATGGTGAGCTAACTATGATGAACTAATTCGTAAGTCTGGATAGGAAAACTTCCCCTTAAGTAATGAACATCCTTAAGTGCCCTCTTTTGCAGACACTAAGCTAGGGGCTGGGGAAATAGACACAAAAGTATGTATCTAACATTTATTGTTTAGTATGTGGAGGACACCGAGAACATCTGCAGACTAGCTCATTTGATTCTCCAAACAATAGGTAAGTATTATTATTAACCCCATTTCATAGACGGTAAAACTAAGGCATAAAATATTTAAGCCATTTGCCCAAAAACATATAGCTAGTCAGTGGCAAAGCTGGAATTCAAACAGGTTATCAGACCCCTGGGCTTTTCCTAAATTGCTCATAAACTATTAGAGATAAAGCCTGTAATTAATAAACGAACGTGTTGGAATAGGAGTGGGCTCAGTAATCGTGCTCAGAAAGGCAGGAAAGGCCACTCAGCCACAGCTACCTCAGCAAGGTGATGCGGAGCCAGTTCCTGCAGGGCAGGGGTCCTCAAACTTTGTAAACAGGGGGCCAGTTCACTGTCCCTCAGACCGTTGGAGGGCCGGACTCTAGTTTTAAAAAAAAAAAAAACTATGAACAAATTTCTATGCACACTGCACATATCTTATTTTGAAGTGAAAAAACAAAACGGGAACAAATACAATATTTGTATTTGCATGTGGCCCGCAGGCCGTAGTTTGAGGACCCCTGCTGCAGGGGAAGGAGGAAATGGACAGCGGGAAAGGAAGGGAGGAAAATTCTAGGCAGAGAGAGAGAATGAGGATTCCCATGGCGAGGGGAGATGAAGAGCATTTGTCTGATGCAGCAGACCCTGCTTCGGGGAAAGGAGGACAGGCAGAGAGAAGGAAAGAGGAAAACAGGATCCGTCTGTAAAAGCAGGCCCACGCCAAAGAAGGCCTACCAAGCTAGGACCTTCTAGCTGGATGCTGTGAGCCAGCGACTTGAAACCGGTGTGTGGCAAGAATTTTTAGAACATGCATTACCTGACTACTTAGTCCTTAGATTGTCAAATATAAGGTGACAACGGCCAACACAACAAGAGCTGTCTGGTGTGAGTGAATCAAAATTATATCTATTTTTTGTCAGATCGGCAAAAATATATTTTTTGGCGTGCTGCAGAATTTTGGTAATTAGTTTATGTGTGTCATGAGATGAAAAAGGTTGAAAATCGCAGCCATAAGCAAAGGGAAAACCTCAAAAGTTTTAAGTGAAAGAGAGGCATGGTCATATTCCGTGTGTCCATGGGAGACTTCAAAGAGAGACATAAACTTAGGCCAGAAATAGTTTTACAAAAACATTCCTTATAATTAATGTCATAACCTCCTTCTTGATGTATATTTAAAATGGATTTATAGCCTTGATTATGAAAAGATCAAGTATAAGATGAATTGCTATTATGAAAAGATCAAGTAAAAGATGAATTGTTAGAAATATTACGATGTCAAAAGAAAGGACGGCAGGCGGGAGGGAGAGAAAAGATAAAGACTTTGAAAAATATTTTCATTTTCTTGAACATCTCAGGAAAAATTTTAATATTTGTTCCATCTCCAAGAATGAACTTCCTTTAGAAGTTATTCCTATTGATAAAATAAGGAAAACAAGTGCTGGTTGGCATAAAGTCAATCTCCCACCAGAATGACATGTTTAAAGTGGATGTATTTCTTTTATGCCAAACCACACTTCCAGTCTTTATGAAAATGCTAATGTGACCTATTACAACCAGAAAGGAACAGGTAACACACATAGCTGTCCTCAGGAGTAAGAAACGGAGGTGAGAGGCAGAAAAAGAAAAAAGGGCGCCCGGCCAGTGTGGCTCAGTGATTGAGTGTTGACCTATGAACCAGGCGGTCACGGCTGGATGCCGGTCAGGGCACATGCCCGAGTGGCGGGCTCATCCCTAATAGTGGGGACACAAGAGGCAACTGATCAATGATTCTCTCTCGCCATTGATGTTTCTCTCTCTCTCCCTCTCCCTTCCTGTCTCTGAAATCAATAAAAACATATTTAAAAAAAATTTTTTTTTAAAGGACAAGGGAGAGTCTTCAACCTTTTCTGTCTGCACTGTTCAAATTTTTCAAATAAATGCCTATTATTTTCTTAGGATTTTAATTACATCCCAATGCCATGACTGCATTAGACATTTTTAAAATTACTACAAGGAAATAAGCACTTACAGGAAAAGCTTACTTTATTAGTAGCGTATACATTTACTACCATTTCTGAAGTTACTAAGCAAACAAATATATTGAAAAATGAACATGTGCAAAGCACTAATATATACTGTTCCCTAAAAAAAAAAAAAAGTATCCCTTTCTTCATGGAACTGATTAGCAAGTGGGATCCTTATAAAAGTCCTGTCTTAATCATTCAAAAAGGACAACAGGATCTCAAACTGACATCTGCACTCCCATGGTCACTGCAGCATTACTCACAACAGCCACGGTATGGAAGCAACCTAACCACCAGCAACAGATGACGAGGGGAAAAAAAAATGTGGCCCAGACATACAACAGAACCTTATTCAGCCGTGAGAAACATGAAAACCCTGCCATTTGTGGCAACACGGATGGGCCTTGAGGACATCCTGCTGAGGAAGGTAAGTCAGGCAGAGAAAGACAAATACGGTATGAAACACTCACATGTGGAATCTCAAAATGCTGACCTCACAGAAACTCAATGGTGGTTGTCGGGAGTAAGAGGGTGGGGAAAAGGGAAGATGTTGGTCAAACGGCACCAACGTCCAGTTTTAAGATGAGCAAGTTCTGGGAATATAATGCAGAACATAATGCTTATAGTTAATAATATTGTGATGTATATTTGGAAGTTGCTAAGAGAATAGATCTTAAATGTAGTACCACAAAAGAGAAATGACAGTTATCTGATGTGATGGAGGTGCAAGCTACCACTATGGTAGTGATCATTTTATAATATACTAGAGGTCCAGTGCACAAAAATTCGTGCAAGAGTAGGCCTTCCTTCCCCTGGCTGCCAGCACCGGCTTCCCCCTGGCACCCAGGACCCAGGCTGGCTTCCCTCTGGCCCTGGCTTGGTCAGGAAGAACGTCTGGAGACATCCGGTCAAATTAGCATATTATCCTTTTATTATCATAGATAAGGACCAAATCAGCATGTTGTACACCTTAAACTTACACAGTGTTACATGTCACTTAACCTATATAATAAAAGGCTAATATGCAAATCGACCAAAGAGCGGAATGACCGGTCGCTGTGACATGCACTGACCACCAGGGGGCAGATGTTCAACACAGGAGCTGCCCCCTGGTGGTCAGTGCACTCCCACAGGGGGAGCGCCGCTCAGCCAGAAGCTGGGCTCACAACTGGCAAGTGCAGCGGTGATGGCAGGAGCCTCTCCCGCCTCCATAGCAGTGCTAAGGATGTCTGCTGAGGGCTCCTGGACTGCAAGAGGGCGCAGGCTGGGCTGAGAGACCCGCCCCCCAAGTGCATGAATTTCGTGCATCGGGCCTCTAGTATCTCAATAAAGCTGAAAAAATAAATCACTGACTCCATTTCAAACTTAAACCAGAAATCTGTCTTCATTTACAGGCAGTCATATCAAAATGAAATTCCATGATATAAACTCTACTGTAAACACCTTTCAAGTAACTTTTCAGTCTCTCCTCTCTCTTCCGAGGGAGTCACAGGTGGCTAGGTTGGATGCCATAGTTTGGAAGCTATGAAAGTAGGGTTCTTCACATCTACAGCCCACATTGTATCTGTTTCCATAGGAAAGCAGCAGCTAGTATCTGGAAGCGTGAGCAGGAAACATAAATCCACTAAAAACAAATCTGGTTCGGGAAGTGAACATTTTAAAAATTCATTTATGATAATCCTAAGAAAATTGCTGTTTAGAAAATCAAAACAGAATTGTTTCATTATTTTTCTAATCCAAGGATTTAAAAAAAGAACATCTGCAATGGAGTCCTTAAAGATCATGCTACAGCCAGAACTTTTCAAGCAAATTAAGGGTCCTCCCAATAATGACTTCACTACAGAGAAAAACTGACTATTTATCGATATAAAACCCCTACCCAAACACAATGGGCACATTTCGTGATCAGAGACTTCTCAAGACTACTTCTGAGCGTATTCAAAGCAACATAAGGGCGGCTAGAATGGTCTGGTCTTCAGAATGCTGCTCAGAAGCCCAAGGCTCTCCAGGAACTGGCCACTCTGGATATTAAGCACTGGTACAGGGAGGGCTTCTTGGAGGCTTAAGAGCACATGAGTGCTTGTATTATCTGAATTTTAAAATAAAATCAGATCTCAAGTGGTATGGTTTTGAAGTATTTATTTATTTTAAAATAGAGTTTGAGATGACATTCTAAAACTGGGAACAATAGTTCCAGTTCAAAATTTGCTTCCAAAAGAACATTGCATTACCTTCAGAATTTCTATTCAATAAAAAGCTCTCTGAGAAATGGACTAATTCAAAAGAGAAGGCTGTGTACGTATTAGATATGTGAACAGGATCACTGCCGAAGAAATTTAAGAATCATTCCCTTTTTTTGTGCCTTTTGAATGATTTTTACATGCCATATTTAAAACCACCTTGGAAGTTTTTTCAAACTACACACACTCTCCCCCAACCAAGAGATTTGAAAACATAAGAATAGGGGCAGAGAGGGGATAAGAGGACAGAAAAGAAAAGAAAAAGAGACATTTTTTGTATAATTGGCAAAATGTCAGTGAAAACTTATTTAGATGAATGCTAAGAACAAAATACCAGAAGCCCAAGATGAAAAATGAAGCTTCATGTGTCAGATGAAGAAAGGGCTAGAAAGTACAAGACTTTGGTGAGAACAAGTGGAAAAACTTAGCCAAGAAAAGAAACCATGCAGATACAAAGATGAATGTGAGAACATGAACCCAATTAAAGCAAGACACATTTTTTCTAAAGGCCAGGATTAAAATGGATGCCTTAAGATATAATCCCAAGACGCCTGCAGAAAGTTCACTGGCATACTCTGTGACTAACTCTCTGACGGCTCCTCCATAATTACTCACATGGTAATTGGGTTTTGTAATTTTGAACTCACATGGCTCCTGAAGCGGGGAAGGAGGAGGATGGGTGTGTGTGTGATGCTATATATCCTTTGCTTAAGATACTCTGTCAGCAGGATTCCTAGCCCTTTATTTTCAAAATTACATAGGTGAATTAAGATAAGAACTAAAAAATATCCATAAATACCCACAGGATTTAGCAACATGCAAGTCATTACAGATCTCAACGGGATCAGCTTCAGTGACATCTTTAGGACAGATAGCAGACTGGGTGAACAGGAAATGGGGTAGAAAGGAGCGATAATTTGTAATGACAACTCTGTATAAACAAGTATGGCAGTGAAGAGGGATATGCAGCCTGGAGTCCTTTGGACACATTTGTGTGCTTTTGTTTTGGTTTGTTTTGGTTTTGTAATGGGGCAAAGAATTCCTGAATGCTGATTAGAAAGCTCTGGAAGGACAGGTTAGAGATTTAGGAAAGAGCAACAATAACCACTGAGTGAGGTTCCCAAACAGGGCCCAACACACAGCCCTGGAGAAACCTGAGGGGTTTGTCTGACAGGAGAAGAAACAGTCAGAGGCAGCGGGAGGGGAGAGCTGAGGAAGGTGTGGATGGAAACACACCTCTGATGTGCAGGCTCAAGTGAGGGAATGCCCATGGGATGGCCTCCCTTTCCCCGGGAGTCATTTCCTGGCGGGATTGGAGATGTAAGGAAAGCGGGAAGTTAGGGAGCAGCCACAGTGGGGAGTGCACGAATGAGCAGAGAAAGGCAGTGAGGCTGCCAGGCAATGCTGAGCGGTCAAGAGATTAGTGTCCAACCAGGGGACAGGAACTAATGTCACGAGGAAGGACTGTGTTTCTTCAAAAGACTAGTAAACGGATACAGCCCTGTGAACACGTCTTCAAGCATAATATCCTTTATACCAACTTATTGTGACCTCGTGCGCGAAGTCGCAGACAACGAATCAAAATACAAAACCCGAAAAACCACAGATGCCTGGGGATGAATTCATCTGAACCACATGATAAACCCATTTAATATAAAATCCAAGGGAGGGAGCTGACGGGAACACTAAAAATACACCAAACCAAATCCTGCTTTTCCACTATCGCCTCCGTATAGTTTTGATCATATCGTGGTTCCTCCCCTCCCCCGGGTCCCGACAGAATTTCCTGACAGTGCAATGCTGTCCAGCCCCGGCTGTGAAACGTCTACTGGAGGAGAAAATCAAGTTATTGTTCTCACCAACTATTACTCAGAGGTTTCTGTTTCCTACCTATTCAATGACTCTATTTCTCGCATAAAATTTTTGCAAGCTTGGTGTTTAAATATATGCGAACGTAGCCCCAAAAGATGCTCCATCGTACCGATATTGCTGTGATCCTGAGAGAATCAACAGTGGAATGTCTGAAGAGGTACCATAAGGCGGGTCCAATCTCTCCCGTGACGAAGCCCTGGGCCTGCGCAGAGCAGGTGGTGCAGACGTTCTCGATAATCTTCGCTGCCATGTGGTTCACCACACGTTCCTCCTGCAGGAGAGCAGAGGACGAGGGGGAGGTGAAAAGGGTGTTACTTAGTATGGGAAACAGACATGTCACTTTTTCATGAACATTGCCAATAAAGGAGGGTGTGAGCTGCCCCTGGATGGGTTAGGTCAATGGTTCTCAACCTGTGGGTCTCGACCCCTTTGGTGGTCGAATGACCCTTTCACAGGGGTCGCCTAACACCATCCTGCATATCAGATATTTACATGAAGATTCATAACAGTAGCAACATGACAGTTATGAAGTAGCAACAAAAATAATTTTATGGTTGGGCCACAACATGAGGAACTGTATTTAAAGGGCCAGAAGGTCCAGAACCACTGGGTTAGGTGTTTTAGGAGGTGTGATCATGCTTTCAGGCAATTATGAAGCTATTACCAATAACCTAGCATAATATAACATATTTTAATAAAAAAGCTGAAATGATAAGGAAAAAAACACAAAATAAAAGCATAACAAAACTGGAAGGTGACTTTAAAGACACAAGGAGCAGGCAGAGCAACCCTCAGAAGTCACTCAGGGCCGGGAATAATTACTAACTGGCCAAAGACCATCCACAGATGAGGCATCAAGGAAAACCTAAGATAGGTGTAGCCTCGGTAGTGTGACCAAACAAACCCTTAAGGCGGTTCTGGGTCGTCCTAACAGCGCTTAAAATCAGCCTCCAAAAGGGTCAAACTGTTTCCAAGGAACGCAAATGAGTCCAAGAGAAAGGACAAAAGCACTTAAAGGAATTCAGAAAAACTCCAGCACCCAACAATATAAAAATCAGAGTGTCTGAAATCCAGTGAAATGTTACCACACATGCCAAGAAGCAGGAAAATGTGACTCATAAGAATCAGTAAATTCGCCCTGGCCGTGGGACTCAGTTGGTTGAGCATCAGCCCATACACCAAAAGGTTATGGGTTCAACCCCTGGTCCGGGTGCATAGGGTAGGGCAACCAATCGATGTTTCTCTCTCTCCCTTCCTCTCTCTCTAAAACCAACCCAAAGCATATCCTTGGGTGAGGATTAAAAATATATAAATGTTAAAGTATTGTATGTCTGATGTAATCCCATGTTTGTTTAACAAAATGTATATATTTTTATTAATATATATACATATACATATATATATGTGTAAAAGAAGGGCATACAATAAATACTCTGTTCATTGGGATTACAACCGGTGGGGGTTGTGGGGAGAGGGATGCACTAAGTTGACTTTAGACATTTGTACATCGTTTGCATTGTTACAGTATGAGTGTATTAACTTTTCAACCCAAATTTATATATTTTTCATGAAAAAATATTTTTTAATGAGAAAACATTGAATTACATCTAGATTGAAGCCATAGTTTTACACTCTACGACCTATATATCCCTGGCATCTTTATCCCTGTGCCTCAGCTTCATCATCCACAAAACAGAAATAATAAAACACAAGGCAGTTTAAAAATTAAATGAGGCAACATACAGCCCTGGCCAGTTTGGCTCAGTGGGTAGAGCGTCGGCATGCAGACCGAAGGGACCCGGGTTCAATTCCGGTCAAGGGCACATATCTTGGTTGCAGGCTCCTCCCCGCCCGGGCCCTGGTCAGGGCTCGTGCAGGAGGCAACCAATCGATGTGTTTCTCTCACATCAATAATTCTGTCTTTCCTCCTTTCTTCCACTCTAAAAAACAGTGGAAAGATATCCTCAGATGAGGATAAAAATAAAAAATGAGTCAACATACATGAATACTTAATCCAGGTCATAAAAAGTAGTAAATTCTCAATGTGTTAGCTTTACTTCCTATTATTATTAATGCTATATAGTATGAATTGCAAGGCTGCTAGAGAAGAAATGTCAAAGATATTTGAACTCTCTCAAACCCTGACACATTTTGTCTCTCAGAATGAGCACTGGAGGGAATGCTTCTCCCATTCCTGATGTTCCTTCCATGTAGCTAGGACACATCAATGTGACACTTTTAGCCTCTATTCCTTCACTCAGCTCTACCCACGGGAAAGACAAGGCTTCCTCTGGTTGCTAACAGGATGTGCTAGAGGCTCAGTTCAGCTCCTCCCCTTTTCCCTGACAAAGGCCACCCACAGAGTTGTCTTCTTTTACCCTCCCCCCATCATAAGTCCCTGGATAGGGACTCTGCTTGGAGAGTGCTGGTTTTGGGGGGGGGGGGGAAGGGGGGGCAGCTATTATGATTCCCTAAATATGGGAGTTCAATATAAGGAAGCCTGTTTGCCCATAGATGTAGCTATGTCTTCCGCCCTAGCTCTCATTATGTACATATTAGTATATGCTCTAGCTCTCTTTATGTACAGATATGCCTAGTTCTCATTATGTACATATATACCCTAGCTCTCTTTATGTACATACTAGAGGCCCAGAACATGAAAATTCATGCACTGGGGGGGTAGGGGGGTGTCCCTCAGCCCAACCTATGCCCTCTCACAGTCCAGGAGCCCTTGGGGGAGGGCTCCCCATGGGGAGTGGGCCTAAGCCGCAGTCTGGCCTCCCCCTGCAGGAGACAACTGGCGAGGTGACCTGTGGGCTGATTGGGGGATGGCGCTAGCTGGCGAGCAGCTGGCCCCACCCCCAATCGCCCCTTTGCCACTGCCAGTCACCACTTCCAGTCACCGTCACCCCCCCATCTCCCCCCCCCTCCCCGATCGCCATCCCCTCTCCCTGCCCGCTGAAACCTGCCTTGGCTGGCCTGGTGCCACCCACTCACCAGCCCTGCCCTCCACTGACCGGCCATTCTGACATTAAATTGATTTGCATATTAGGTTTTTATTATATAGGATATGCCCTAGTTCCACTACATATTTGCCATTTTTGTCCCATATGCCTTGCTCTGTCTCATTTCTCATCAGGTTCTGAAACTTTTCCCCTGAATGTGGGGGGAGAGGAGCTATTATGTGGGACCTCTCAAATACCTTACCATGTGCTTTAGAGCATAATTGTCAGTCAATTCCTAGAGGACTCACTCCTAGTACCAGAAGACCACACCTACTTGAGCACCCAGGTTGGAAAGGGGCCACGTGTCACCCAGTGTTCTACAACTCAGGGAGGCTGTCAGGCCAATTCAACTCCCTCCTGCCACCCTGGTCCCCCTGGGATCCCCTGACGGACATCACACAAGCACCAGGATTGGCGCTATTTTCTGCTTAATTAACTCTTCAGAAGGGATAATGGAACTAAACTAATATCTGTCATTTAAATCAAAGACCTGCTTCACCATATCATGAGGATAAAAGCTACGATGATTAGAAAATGATCCTATGAAATAAGCCTACGATAATTAGGCTTTTAATGAATAGTTGTACTATGTTTTAATGGTGTTAAGCAGATCTAATGTACTGCAGGTGATAGGGGAAGAAATAGAATATTGGGGATCAGCTAGAATTGTAAGAAATATTAATCATGCTCTGTTAACTATGATTGGGTTGTTCTGATTAAAGGAGGCACATTCTACCCTGGCTGGGAATTGCATGTGGGACCTGGGAGCTCACCTGGAAATGCAGCCCATTCTCCCCATCAGGGAGCTACCTGTTACCATGGGAAGATTAACAACCTTGTTGCAGAAACCAGAGCTGTCAGCCCTTTGAAGACCCTCAGCCTTTGCATACCCACAGGCCTTTGCAAATCTTCAGCCCCTATTCCCTGTAAACTGTCCATTTGGCCTGCCCTTCGCCTACTTCCCCATGGAACCTCTGTCCTTCTACCCAATATTAACATCTGGCTTATAGTGAGGTGGGGGGCAGAGCAGATTTTTTGGATGACCTGCTGCTCTCCCATCCTGGCAGCAGGACTGGGATAAACACTCATATAAGACTCAACCCTGTCTCTGCTTAGTTGGCTCAGGTAGTGACAGGCAGTCCAGGCACCTTGGTTGTCTAGTTACACAGGTAGTCTTGACAAAAAAAAAAAGTTTTGGGGACAATATAATTATAATTTACATGCCTACTTTTCCAAAATGGAATAACAAAATTAACATCTAAAATAAAGGTAATGTTAGCTGTGAAGAATAGGACCAAGCCGGCTGTGGTGGCTCAGTGAATTGAGCATCGTCTCCTGGACCAAGAGGTCCCAGCTGAATTCCCAGTTAAGGGCACATGCCCAGGTTGCAGGCTCAATCCCCGGGGGTGGGGGGGGGGGGCGTGCAGGAGGCAGCCAATCGATGATTCTCTCTCATCATTGATGTTTCTATCTCTCTCTATATCTCCCTTCTCTGAAATCAATAAAAATATATATTTTTTTAAAAAATAGGACCTATATCTGAGAGTTAACTTAAGAAATAAATAAAATACATTAGCTGACTGCCATCAAGAATTCAAAATCAGCTGTCATATTATTCCAGTATTTTTTTAAAGAAACAAAGGTCTTTTTCTTATTGTTAGTCTCTTCATTTTTCTAATATTAACCATTCTCCTCAAATTGATTTACAGATGTATTCTTTTTTAAAAACATATGTTTTTATTGATTTTGAGAGAGAGAGGAAGTGACAGGGAGAGAGTAAAACATGGGTCAGCTGCCTCCTGCACGCCCCCTACTGGGGATCGAGCCGCGCAACCCGGCATGTGCCCTGACTGGGAATCAAACCAGCGACCTTTCGTCGCATGGGAGGAACTCACGCAACTCAGCTACACTGGCCAGGGCATAGATACATTCATTTCTTTAAAATATATTTGTAATGATTTCAGAGAGGAAGGGAGAGGGATACAAATGTCAATGATGAGAGAATAAGTGGTCGGCTGCCTCCTGCACACCCCACACCGGGGACTGAGACTGCAATCCAGGCACGTGCCCTGCCCGGGAACGGAACCGCGACCTCCTGGTTCATAGGTCGATGCTTAACCACGGAGCCACGCCAGCTGGGCCATAGACAGATCCTTAATCAACATTCCAACAGGTGAACTTGAGAAGCTGGCTCTAAAAACCAAATACAAGGGAAAAGGAATAAAAATAGTTAAGAAATTCTTGAAAAATTACATTAGAAAGGGAAAACTCTCCATATGTTAAAAAATTATTTAAAAATATTGTTAAATAGATGGCACAGAAGTAGAAAATAGGTCAAAAGAACCAAATAGAGCCCAGAAAAAGAAAAACCAATGTACACTGATATGACGGGGGGACACCGCAGAGTGCGGGGGGGGGGGGGGGGGTTGGTAAATGATGTTGGGACAACTGATTATCTACATTTATTTTTAAAAATAGAACTGTACGGGCATATCCCCAGTGGGAGATGTGCAGGAGGCAGCTGATCGGTGTTTCTCTCTCACCGATGTTTCTGACTCTCTATCTCTCTCCCTTCCTCTCTGTGAAAAATCAATAAAATATATTTTTTTAAAAAAAATAGAACTGTAGTTTGGCGGGTGTGGCTCAGTGGTTGATGTCATCCCATGCACCAAGAGGTCACTGGTGAGATTCCTGGTCAGGGTACATGCCCAGATAGTGAAGTCCATCCCCAGCAGTGGGAGTGCAGGAGGCAGCTAATGGATGTTGCTGTTTCTCTCTCAATGTTTCTATCTCTCGCTCCCTCTCCCTTCTTCTCTCTTTAAAATCAACATTTTTTAAAATATGCTTTTATTGATTTCAGAGAGGAAAGGAGAAAGAGAGATAGGAACATCAATGATGAGAAAGAATCGTTGATCAGCTGCCTCCTGCATGTCCCATACTGGGGATCGAGCCCAAAACCCAAGCATGTGCTCTGATGGGGAATCAAACTGTGACCTGCTCATAAGTCAATGCTCAATCACTAAGCCACACTGGCTGGCAATAAAAACATACCTGTGAAATAAACTGTACCCATATATAGCACTACACACACACACACACACACACACATACACACCCCACAATTACTAACAGTTTACAGTTCTAAAACTTTTTGAAGAAAATGTAATAGACTATCTTGATGTTGGAGTAGAGAAACTTAAGACAAACAATCACAAATCACAAAGGAATAGACTGGTAAATTTAGCTACATTAAAAATCAGAACTTCTGCTCATCAATAGACACTGTAAAGAAAATGAAAAGCCCAACCACAAATTGCAAAGTATCTATAACATATACAAGCAACATATGAGTATCCAGAATACATGAAAATCCCTGAGGATGGAGGGCTGTGACATCTGCAATTTCTTTCCTAACAGTTCAGAAAATAAATGAAAAAGTAAATAATAAATACACAGATATATGAACATATAAATATGTATTATAACAAAGCAAAAAAAGTAAAATGCTAAAAACTTGAATCTAGGTAACAGAAATAAGGGTGGTCATTATAGTTTTCTTTCCTTTTCTAAAATTTGAAACATTTTATAATAATAGGCTGGGGTAGAATGTACAGAAATCCTACAGAGCAATAGAAAATCTTGATTTTCTAAAGAGGAAACAAAAAAACACAAATGAGATAAATAGAAAAAGATGGTCATTCTCATTCGTATCAGGAAAATGCATATTAAAGCTATTATGAAAAACCATTTAGTGTCCATAAAATGGACAAATATTTGATATTCAAATGTTCGAAAAGACGTGGGTTAATGGGTCCTCCTACACCCTGCTGGTGGGGGGGTAAACTGACACGCATGCATACACGCGTGTGTGTACATTGAGCCGTATTCCAACAACACACCATACAGTGGTATAAAGAAGCTACTGTTTGCCCTAACTGGTTTGGCTCAGTGGATAGAGCGTCGGCCTGCAGACTGAAGGGTCCCAGGTTCGAGTCTGGTCAAGGGCATGTACCTGGGTTGCGGGCACATCCCCAGTGGGAGATATGCAGGAGGCAGCTGCTCGATGTTTCTCTCTATCCCTCTCCCTTCCTCTCTGTAAAAAAATCAATAAAAATATATATTTTTTTAAAAAAAAAAGCTGTTTGCACAATCAACGTGTATCAACCCCAGCCTAACTTTAAGCAAAACAATTAAGTCTCCCCCGGCCAGTGTGTTCAGTGGTTAGAGCATCAGCCTGCACACTGAAGGGTCGCTGGTTCGATTCCAAGTCAAGGGCAGGAACCTGGGTTGTGGGTTCAATCCCTGCCCTCCAGTCAGGGCACCTGCGGGAGGCAACCAGTCCATGTGTCTCTCTCACATGGATGTTTCTTTCTCTCTCTCTCTCTCCCTCCCTCCCTCCTTCCCTCCCACCTTTCCAATCTCTCTGAAAAGCAATGGGAAAAATATCCTCATATTAGGATTAACAACAAGAAAAAAATTAAGTCTCAAAAGGATATGGTGCCATTCCATGTATATAAGGTTTAGCCTTAAACAATCAATGAAATACTTAGCAATTGTGGTTCAAAGATGGAACCACAATTTTAAAAAAATTCAGGAAATGTTTATCACCAAAGTCGGAATAGCGGCTACTCCGTGAAGGGAAGAACCAGCTGGGATCCAAGAGGGACGGGATGAACCCTCTCAGCCGGGGTCCTTTTTCGCTTTTAAGAGCACGCGTGTCTGAGAGTGTGTGCTCTTACCTGCACACACACATTTCATAGACTCTTCTGTGTATGAGATAGTTCGCAAGAAAGGAACCTAGATTCAGGAAGTTCTCCACATGGAAAAATTTTGTAAATGTTGAAGATAAAAGGCTTTGAAATTATTTACCTTCAACTATGTCCTCAATACATTAGACATATATACAAAAGAACTGTTACAGTTGAATATTTTTGTAAGGATAGGAATCTTTTGTAGGGGGTACGATCACCCCCTAATTTATCTGTGCCACAGGGACAATGTTAGTGAATATGCCACCAAAGCACAAATGTTGCTGCTCTTCAAATATATGACCTAAAATTTTCATAAGTGAGAGAGTTCTGGAAGTTCCCCTCTTTATGAAAAATACACAAGACTTGCCAAACCTACCAAGACAAAAAAATTGTGTATGTTCTAAAATACAAAACAATATCATTATTTTAGTTATTCACAATAATTTTAAAACAATACACTTGGATATCAAATATCCTTCCTATTATATATACAATGAAAAATATGCGAGGGAGAGGAGAGAAGATATTTAACAAAGGATACAACCTCGTGAACTAGAATGGATCATCTTCGATTAGGCATTCATCTGAGTTTTAAAAACTAAAGACACCAAGTTTCTAAAATTGCTTTTACGCTGTGAAAAGAGTTCCTGGAGGACTCCTTTCTCCTTTGCGTTCCTATATTGTGTTCTTCTGCATTTATTTACTTGACATATTCCACTTGGTATCTTTATCTTCTCTCCACGACAGATGGGACCTGAGTGTGCATGGAAATGTCACCTTCTTCATCTGTGAACCCCCAAGTGTGCCTCGCTTGAGGCCTTGAATGACACCTAAAGCTACCCTCTGACTACAGATAAACATGACTTAACTGTCCTGTTACTGATACAATATAATTTCCCAGCGTCATGCACATCCCATCAGGACAACTGACTACATATCAACCCTACAAGTTGGAAAGTCTTCAGACTGCACTTGGGGGTCACGGGGGAGGGGAAGGGGTGCAGTGAACTCAAAAGGAAGATGTTTATTGTGACATATTTTCTTCATTCCTTAAGGAATGTTCTTAGCCCATGGCTTTGCCTTGGGGGAAACAATGTCAAATGGTTTAAAGCAAACAGAAAATGCCAACCTCTGAGGTCAGTAACTAAACCCTTCACGTTCCACGTGGGCACTACTGTAGAGTCGGCAGGCTGGCGAGCGGCTGGTGCACTGCCATGAACGGCGGCGTGAGGAGGGATCTGAGTAAACGGAGAAGTCACCTCACATGATCAACACCACCTACTATGAAAGCCAGTGGACACTCGTTTCCAAACCGCAAAATAGCAGCCTGACAAGGCCATCGCGGGGCTCCTGAGGCCCGCAGCACATTCTCTGCACGCACCCCACCTCGCTTCCCAAACTGGTGTCTCGGTGTCTCGGTGGCTTTCAAAGGCGGGAGGGATTAAGAATACGTTATTACAAGCTGCTTATGTGGCTTCTATTTGCTACCACCTTTCGAAAACGAAGGAGAACGCTGGTTCGCTTCCCGCCTGCTCCGCGGGAGGGCACCTGCTGAGGGTGGCTGGTGGCAGGATTGAAATTCAGGAGCAAGCCCTGCCTGACACGCTGCCGCACCGCTGCAGGCTACAATCCCACGCTGCTGCCGGGAGGGTTATGACAATGGAGGGCGCAGGGCGGACAACAAAGGGCCTTACCCCTTCCCGAAGGCACCTCATTAGCACCGTGTACGCAGCCAGGGGAACGGCCCAGCATTCTCTGGGGTGCTTTCTTTTTTCTTCCTAAAATGAAGGGGAAGAAAAGGCGGTGACGCTCGCAGCACAAACGAGATTAACCCATTCCAGAGAAAGGTGCCGTTTCAAACACACCAACTCTCTAAAACTTCCTAATATTCTCTTCACAGCACGATTTACCCCGTCAATTACGATCTGACTGGGGGCAGGGGGAGTCTCTGACTGCACTGCCCAGACTGGTACCGCGCCTATTGCTTGCTTTGTTACATATGATCTTGATCGATCCCCTCATCAGAAGCTAGAGAAGAACTGAGAAATGGCAACAGGATCTGGCTGACAGAGAAACCACCCTATTGATGAGCACTATACGGAAAACCACAGCAGGTAAGGGGTTAGAACAGCGGTTCTCAACCTGTGGGTCGCGACCCCTTTGGCAGTCGAACGACCCTTTCACAGGGGTCGCCTAAGACCACCCTGCATATCAGATATTTACATGACGATTCATAACAGTAGCAACATGACAGTGATGAAGTAGCAAAGAAAATAATTTTATGGTTGGGTCACAACATGAGGAACTGTATTTAAAGGGCCAGAAGGTTGAGAACGACTGGGTTAGGGGAAGGCTAGACGGGTGGCTCCATCTCACACTGCTGACAGCCAGGTCTCTGAAGGGACCCACGAGCAGGGAGAACACGCAGACACCTGGGAAACACCGGGAGCAGGAGGAAGCGCCGGTGCGGAGGGAGGTGTGCAGGCAGGAGCAGGCACAGGGGGTGCGTGCGAGGAGCTGGGGGAGGTCAGCGTGGCGGAAGGAGTGAGCGAGGCGGGGCGAGGGAGGCTGAGGTGAGGCGGGCACTGGGGCCTAGAAGCAACTGGAGGGACTGATGACCATGAGCAACACGAGAGGCACAGGGCCTCTGAGGAGCGACACCTGCAGTCTCTCGTGTGTTAACAGGCTCGCCGTGGCTGATGTCTGGAAAACACACTTTTTCCAACACAAGAGCAAAGTAAGGAGACTGTCTGGGAGTTCTGACGACAGGCCAGGGGAGAGATGATTATGGGCTGAACCAAAAAAACGCAAAAGTGAGAACACCTGGACTGGGGTGGGAGGCATCCCTGACAGAAGGACAAAAGCCACACAAACTGCGACTGCGTTGCTCTGTAACGTCCTCTGCAGAGTCCCTCTCCGCCTTCCGCCCTCCTGGTACCCTGGGTGTGAGCAGAGCGGCCGCAGGCAGGGCTAGGTCTCTGTCACACAGTGTGCACCATCCCTCCGGGCCAGCCTCTCCTCGGTCAGCACGGACTTGAGATTCTGAGGTTGACATATATTCAAAGTGACAGGCCCACAAAAGCCCTCATCTCTCCTGAAAACGTACGGGTTTTCGTGGGCCCAGGGGCAGAATCCCCTCGTCAGGTTGGCTAGCATAAGATGCGGTCGCCTGTCATGGCCACAGACGGGGGCTTTATCAAAACAGCCTCGCTTCCATCCAAGTAGAGTAAGCACCAAGGAAAGCGATTCTCGACATCTACTTTTAGAAACAACGGGAATATTGCGGCACACCGGCTGAAAATTGCTGCTCGAAAGCAAAAAAGGGGAGGGAAGATGACAGCCAGACAGACAGGGAGAGACCGACAGCCTCTCTCCTCCAGAGCAGCATCTCTCCTCAGCTCCTGGGGCGAGCTCTCAGCGGCAGAGTCAGGGAACTTTCATGGGCTATTAATACTCGCCGGCCGGGATATGTCAGAACGCGTCCATGCGCAGCGGGGCTCATCTCAATCAGACAGGCTCACCTGGGTGGCCACCAGATAGAGCAGCTCCCCGAGGGCTGGCAACAGGCACTGTTTTAATTTGCTGTTCCTGAAGTTTTCCCTAATTAATTCGGTTAGGAGAGTAATTGCCTGAAAAGAGAGAGAGAAAAAAAAGTATATTACTTGATATGTATCTCTGTTCTCACACCTGTATGTAAAAGGCAAGACTCTCTCCAGAATTCACCTTCCATTTTTAAGAAGCAGTTTCCAAATGATTTTCAAAATATGGGCCTGATTCCTGAAAGAAAGAAAAAATAGTAACTGTCCCCGATGACAGTAAAAACACCTCCGGGAAAACGCACTCCGGTCTGGAGGGCACGGGTCAGCTACCAAGCACTTTCGCCGCCTCGCTGACCCGGCGAGGCCAGTGCTGCGCTAACTGCAGAGACCGGGACTCGGGGGGAGGGTCCAGCAAGTCTCCGCCAGCTCCCCAGACAGCCAGGGCGGGCACCAGCGCCTACGGGGCCAGGTCCCCAGCATGCCCCGTTTAAAAACTCTCACATGGCCCTAACGGGTTTGGCTCAGTGGATAGAGTGCTGCCCTGCGGACTGAAGGGTCCCAGGTTCGATTCCGGTCAAGGGCATGTACCTTGGTTGCAGGCACATTCCCAGTAGGGGTTGTGCAGGAGGCAGCTGATCGATGTTTCTCTCTCATCGATGTTTCTAACTCTCTATCCCTCTCCCTTCCTCTCTGTATAAAATCAATAAAATAAAATAAAATTTTTTAAACAAATAAAAACTCTCACATCGCATTACACTTTTAAATGATTCCTTCAAAAACCTGAGAGTAGAAATATTTTCCCAAAGCTTCAATACGATCCACGTTGACCCTCAGCAGCATGTATATATAGAACATAGTTAATTTCCCAGGAGCGATGCTAAGGCAGTCCCAGCCCCTCGTCACCGGAATGCACACACGGGACCGCGGGTGAGTGGGCTCACACGGTGACCAGGAAGCGGGGGAGGAAGGTTTCCGACGGCACGTGAGTCCGCCCCCTCCTGAGAGGGAGCTCGGGGCAGGTAAGACAGTGCGGAAACCTGCTCCAGGTCAACCTGGCTCCGCGTGTGGCGCACAGACAAAGCTGCTCACCGTCGGCAAAGACGGCAGCACAGACACTGAAAGGAGGCATTTGAAACTTCCAGAACCACTTGACAAAGTGACACTATCCCAGCACGTGATCTCTGGCCCTTTTGTAAACAAGAACCCGGAGGAGTGGTGTCCGTGTGGGGTGAGCTCGCAGTCAGTAGTCAGGTACTGGAGGTCACTGTGGGTGTGGTATTTTTTTATAAACGGTTTTGTTAAGTTACAACTGACATACCGTAAACTGCATCTATGTAAAGGTAACCATCTGTGACGTCATCACCTGCAGCCCCGATCAAAACAGCAATACCCCGAGTGTTCCCTCCGGTTCCTTTGGTAACTAATCCCTCCATCCTACTCCTTCCTCCTCCCGAGACAGCCACCAGTGTACCTTCTGTCATTAATCCACATTTTCTAGAGTTTATGTAAATGGGATCGCATACTACATATTCCTTTTTCTGGCTCCTTTCTCTGGATGAATCTTCAGAGAAATGTGCTAAACATGAAAAAAAGCCAATCACAAAAGGTTACATACTGTATGATTCCATTTATACAACATTCTCAAAATGACAAGAGTATAGACATGGCAAACAGGTTAGTGGCTGCCAGGGGTAGGGGTTAGGGGAGGACACGTGATAGAGGGCAGTGGGTGTGGTTAAAAAGGGGCAGTCTGAGGGGTCCTTGGGGTGTTGAAACTGTTCCCTAACTGTTTTGATGTCCATATCCTGCAGCAATATTCTACTCTAGTTCTCCAAGATGCAACCTCTGGGGAAAATGAATGAAGCATACCCAGGATCTCTCTGGATTATTTCTTACAACCTCATATGAATCTATTAATTATCTCAAAATAAAAGATTTAATTTTTTTTTAAGTCAACCTCACGCTAAATTCAAAACCCATACCCAGCTCATTGCTTCACAAAACTAGGGACAGGGACTCACAGCTTTTCTCAATCTTATAGCCCATGGACACTCTGGGTCAGTAAGCATCACTGGAAATTAAAACACCTTAATGCTGCAGATCCTGGAAGAGATGAAACTGTCTGAACTGCCTCCAGCACGACAGAACAGCGCAGACAGACACGCATCACGTAGTCCATGCTAGTAACCCCACGGCAGCCTGACACGGCGCTGCCTACGTCAGCTTTGGAGAGCGGTGAACAGTGTTTCCCTGCAGTGTTGTTTGGATGGTTTCCCCCCTGTTATTGTAAAACTTTAAAAAAATATTACTAGTAAAAAGGAAAACAATAAGAATAGTGAACAAGCATACCGTATGAATGACAAATACCATGGAGAAATATAAGTGTTTGATGACCTAGGCAGACTGGCACTTAAAATGCCATTACTAAACAGAACAAAAAAGGTAAAATAGATCTGCTAAGCTCTTCTTCAGCTTCAGAAATCCAAGTAATATATGGATATTGGGGAAGGGGGGTTTGTTTGTTTTTTAATGTTTTTATAGGTTCAGAGAGAGGAAGGGAGTGGGAGAGAAACAGGAATACCAATGGTGAAAGAGACTCATCAATCGGGTGCCAGACATACATGCCAGTGCTTCCACACTCTCCCGACGGTCCTCCCTTCTGCACCTACAGGCAGGGATTTCATTTACATGCCAGGTGGGACAAAAGTAGGTTTACAGTTGTCCATATGCAAAATAATCATTAATCCTATATAATAAAACCCTAATATGCAAATCAACCAAATGGTGAAATGACCAGCAGAACAACCAGTTGCTATGATGCACAATGACCAACCAGGGGCAGAGGTCCAACACAGAAGCTGCCCCCTGGTGGTCAGTGTGCTCCCACAGGGGAAAGCACTGCTCAGCCAGAAGCCAGGCTCACGGCTGCTGAGTGCAATGGCAGTGGCAGGAGCCTCTCCCACCTCCACTGCAGGCAGGCAATATGGAGAGAGTGGTCCTGGACTGCAAGAGCCCTGGACTGCGAGAGGGATGTCTGACTGCTGGCTTAGGCTCGATCCCCAGAGAGATCAAGGATTAAGCCTAAGCCAGCAGGCGGACATCCCCTTAGGGGTCCTGGACTGCAAGAGGATGCAGGCCGGGCTGAGGGACCCCCTGACCCCATGCGTGAATTTCGTGCACGGGCCTCTAGTAAATAATACAAGAATAAATTTTCATACACTCACAACTATAAACCTACTTTTGCCCTATCCTGTATATTGAGGGTTTTTAAATGACATATATATATATATATATATATATATATATATATATATATTATTGGTTTCAGAGGAAGGGGGAGGGAGAGATAGAAACATCAATGATGAGAGAGAATCATTGACCAGCTGCCTCCTGCATGCCCCCTTTGGGGGATGTAGCCCACAACCTAGGCATGTGCCCTTGACTGGAACTGAACCCAGGACCCTTCAGTCCGCAGGCTGACGCTCCATCCACTGAGCCAAACCAGCTAGGGCTAAATGACTTTTTTTTTTTGGAATCATAACACAATTATGCCCATTGCACAAAGTTTTCTTTTTTATTAAAAATACATTTTTATAGATTTCAGAGAGGGAGAGAGAGATAGAAACATCAATGATGAGAGAGAATCATTGATTAGGTTTCTCTGGCACGACAGAGGACCGAGCCCACAAGCTGGGGATATGCCCTGACCTGGAATCAAACCGTGAACTCCCGGCTCATAAGTCGATGCTCAACCATTGAGCCACCATGGCTGGCTACATGTTTTCTTAAGAAACCAAATCACATTGTCCTTTATGAAAACTGAGTCTTTTCGATGTTGGGATATGTCAAAGTTATGACACAAAGAACATTACCCCAATACTGTTTGAGCTTTCTATTTATAACTATTACTTACTTGCTACTATATTCTTAATAGTCATCTCTTCAACACTCCTCAAATAACGGAAATACAAAGGAAGCTCATTTTAAATTGCATTTTTCTGCTTCAGGGATCAGCTCCGATTAGTTATGTTTGTGCAATTCTTTCCACCAGCAAGGCTCCTTCTGTTTTTCTTTCATCTAATAGAAAATTAAATGTGGCATTTGCTGGGTTCGCAAGGATTACTAAACACATCACACTCCAATGTATAAGCCCCACAGCTGCTGCTCTGAAAATATTGCAACAAAGGTGTGTTCGCAACTCGGGTAAAACGAGCAGGCAAATTAGTCAAAGCAAGAAACACAAAAGGTAAAAACTGCTCTACAAGATGTCAGGTAAGAAATTCAATGAATTCCATCATTATAAAAAATTAGGAAGCATGCCGTTTAAGAATTATTTGAGGTAAGATGCTTCATTTGTATGCAAAAGTGATTAAAATATGGCGATGTCCCCAAATGATATCCACTCGGCATCCTGGCTGAATATTCGCTCTACACAGAGGCCCGAATGTTTTCAACTCGTTTCATCCTGTTCAACACATTTGCCTCTTGTGCTGTCCAAGAGCTAACCAAAACACAAGTTTGTTTAGCAGGGAGACACAAGGGCAGATTCACCGACACTAACCGTGTGGAGGATTATAAATGACACCGGGCCCAGCCGGCGTGGCTCAGTGGTTGAGCGTTGACCTTTGAACCAGGAGGTCATGGTTCGATTCCCGGTCAGGGCACATACCTAGATTGTGAGCTCGATTGATCTCCGGTGTGGGGCGTACAGGAGGGAGCCAATCAAAGATTCTATCTCATCATTGATGTTTCTATCTCTCTCTCCCTCTCCTTTCCTCTTTGAAATTAATTTAAAAATATTGTTTTTTTTAAATGACATCAGTCTCAGCTCAGGGCTATGAACAAGCCAGACATGGTCACAGTGTTGGCCCTGGCCCAGTAGCTCAGCTGGTTAGAGCTACACCAAGGCTATGGGTTTGATCTCCGCTCAGGGCACATACAAGAAGCAACTAATGAATGCATCAATAAAGCAACTAATGAATGCAATGCAGGTGAAATGGAAGGTGGTGAGCAAGGAGCCGCGTCCTCAGTGGACAAGGAGAGTGAGCAGGGGGTCAGTAGCGCAGGGCACTGTGGGGAAGGTAGTGTCATGTGACCTGTGAGACCCTGAATCACAGATCCTTTGGAAAGCCAGAGTGTGGGAGTGTTTGCAGGAGTGAGGACGCACCCACAGACATAGGGGCACCCACAGACACAGGGGAACCCAGACACAGGGGCCCTGCCAGTGCCGCCAACACCTCTCAACTTCAAACACTCACCTGCACGCACATCTTTTCAAGAGCCTTAATCGAGCCCTTCAGCAAATAAGTTTTTAAACTCAACAAGACCATTGAAGCCAAGCCCACCGCCTTCTCTCCCACCCAGCCTGGGCTCAGGGAGTAAGATGCAAACCCTGGGCCGTATCAGAGAGCGTTTGGAAGTAGCCACTCCCGCCTTCCCACAGACTCAAGCCCTCCCTGGACTGGAACCCAAACATCTTCTGGAGACCACCCCACAACTGGGCAAATCGGCTTCTTCCACCTTAAATTCTTAATCACAGCCTTGGTTCCTATGAAAGCCTACGGCAGCTCTCCCATTCTCTGTGATGACAAGCTCCCTCATCTTCCCACCACCAAGCCTTGCCCCCCACTCCATCTACCTTTACTCACCCTCTCTTCCTGTTACAGCAGGAGAAGTGCCCCTTCCCTGGTCTAAGGTCATTCCCTTCTGCCCATCATACACCTCCAGTGGCCCATGTCTCGCCTCTATCCTCGATGCCTCCCTCTGCAGCGGCTCTTTTTTTTTAAATATATTTTATTGATTTTTTACAGAGAGGAAGGGAGAGAGATAGAGAGTTAGAAACATCGATGAGAGAGAAACATCGATCAGCTGCCTCCTGCACATCTCCTACTGGGGATGTGCCCGCAACCCAGGTACATGCCCTTGACCGGAATCGAACCTGGGACCCTTCAGTCCGCAGGCCGACGCTCTATCCACTGAGCCAAACCGGTTCCGGCTGCAGTGGCTCTTTTTCGTTAGCATTTAAATGTGCCTCACACTCACAGCCAGACTTCCTGACCTAGATACATCTTCACCTGCTCACCCCTGGTTTCCTATACAGCCTCTCCAATCTGGTTTCTACAGCACGAGTCACCAAAACTCTCACTGTCCCACACTCGTCTTGCAAACCCAATCCAAATGTCCGTTTTCAACTTAACCTAACTCTCAAAAACAATTTTTTAAAATGACCATTTCCTCCTTCATAGCACAGGATCCCCTCTCCCTTCCACTAAAGCAACTCCCCTGTGTTCCCACGTCACGGGTCCCCTCAGTGTGTGGTATTTCCTCCTCTGTGTGTGTGTAATGTCCGCTGTCCGTTAGAAACTCCAGGAGGAAGAGACCACACCTGTTTCGCTCATCACTGTGCCTCCAGCGCCTACCCCATTACTTGGCTCAAAGAACGTGCTCTTTAAATATTTGTTGGCTAGACGCAAATAAATAAATAAACCTCTGTCTGCACCTAACACCCTATGCAAAATTAACTCAAAATGAATCGTCAGCCTAATTATAAAATCTAACACCACAAGAATTTTAGAAACTTTTTATGGCCTTAAGTGTGATAGTGGTATTGTGGTTATATTTTTTTTAAATCCTTTTCTGCTAGATACATATACTGAAGTATTTATGAGTAAAATGTTTTGTTTTTGTTGTTTTTTTACTTTTTAAAATGTGTTTTTATTGATTTCAGAGAGGAGAGGAGAAGGAGAAATAGAAACATCAGTGATGAGAGGGAATCATCGATCAGCTGCCTCCTGCACGGCCCCTGCTAAGATTAAGCCCACAACCTGGGCATGTGCCCTGACCAGGAATGGAACCGGTGTGGTTGGCTGGATTTTTTAAAAAAATAAATACTACAGCCGAAACCGGTTTGGCTCAGTGGATAGAGCGTCGGCCTGCGGACTGAAAGATCCCAGGTTCGATTCCGGGCAAGGGCATGTACCTGGGTTGCGGGCACATCCCCAGTAGGAGATGTGCAGGAGGCAGCTGATCGATGTTTCTCTCTCATCGATGTTTCTAACTATCTCTCTCCCTTCCTCTCTGTAAAAAATCAATAAAATATATTTTTTAAAAATAATAAATAAACACTACAGGGAGAGAAGGAGAAGAGGGAAGAGAGAGGAAGGAGAGGAGGGAGGGAATAAGATGGGAAAGAAGAGGGCAAGAGAGGACAGACAAATAAGGTTGGCAAAGTGCTAATAATTCCTGGAAATGAGTGATGTCTCATATTCCAGTCTCTCTACTTTTATGTATGTTGAAACTTTCCATAATGAAAACGTTTAATGAAGGGATCAAACTAGTACACCTGTTAATATTCCATCCAGTTCTAAATTTTAGGGTTCTATAATCAACTTCCTGAACTACATCCACTGCATGCTTGAGACTACAAATATGTATCAAAATGCCAGGACTATTTCCTGAAAGTTATTACACACAGGAACCCCAGTGATTACTGGGTGGTCAATGCGTGATCTAGTAGGAAAAGCCTAAGAATCAGGCCATATTTTTCTATAAAAAAAGGTGAAGAATTGAATAAATGCTTCTAAATACATACAAGAGGTGATGCTCAGCTCTTTTCTGTAGCCAATAACGACAGAATGAGATGAAAGAGATTTAAACTACATCCCAAGGATAGGACAACAGATGTCCCCCGATCTCTTCTGCCTCTTTGTAACAAATCACACCAGCATCTGTTCCTACCATTGTTTTAATCATTTATTAAATCTTCTGACATTGACTAAGTGCCTGAAATACATGTTACCTTGCTGCTAGGGACTGTGGGAAACAAAGATGAATAATAAAATGAGGTTTTATACCGTTAAAAGGTCTATAGAATCTTCAACCACAGTTTTTAGTATCTGCTAATGGTAAACCTACTGGAGAAATCAGAATGTAGCTCATACCTGAAACTTTATTAATAATTTACTGAAAAACGATCTACAAACACCCAACTGGGAGTGTCACAGAAACCTGTCCAAGGAGCCCTGCGCTAAGGCTCACAGCGGCTTCCCGGGGCCCCACCCCCTGCGTCACGGGCAAGATGCTGACTGCACTTTGCTGGAGAGCTGTGCTGGCTTTCATTCATCTCCTATGGTCTTCATCACCAATGGAACGCAACTTCATTTCACACGGTGGAAACTCAAAAGGAGAAGGAAAAAGGAGGAAGAGGAGAAAGTAGGAGAAGGGAGGAGGGAGGAGAAGAGGAAGGAGAGAAAGGAGTGGGGGAGGGGGAGGAGGGGGGAGGAGGGGGAGGAGGAAGAGGAGGAGGGGGAGGGGGAGGAGGGGGGGAGGAGGAGGAGGAGGAGGAGGAGGAGAAAAAAACAGGGAAAAGATGAAAACAAAAAAGCTCTATCTGCTAAGCCTGCTTCTTCCTGAAGTTGAAAGGTAAATTCTTGAACTTGCGAAACTTCGTTCCCAGTGTTTGGGTGACCTCTAGTGGCTGCTTCCATTATCACAGCCCATTGGGTAAAGACGGCATCACAGGGAACACCCCGCTCCGCATGGTCCGACAGGACTTAGTTCACAATACAGTGTGCTTAATTCAAACAGGTGCCCAGACGGCCAAATACACACTATCGTGCCCTTTTAAATGACTTTTCCCGAGCGTCACTTGGGCAAATGTCCTAAAGGGGACAGTGCAGGAACGCAGGCTACAAGAGGCTCAGGAATGAACACCGCCCCTCCCCACCCGAGGCAGCATCCGGAATGCAGTGATTAATACGGGGCAGCAACAGGAGGTGGGAGATCCTCTGAGAGGTGCCAGTCGAGGAGCAGGAAGTACTAGCCCAGGACACGAGGACAAGGGCGGTTCAAGAACTGCCAGGCCAAATGCTCTCGGTGGCGGCAGCGGCAGCTGCGGGGGATCAGGCCGCAGGCACATCACCCAGGGCGACTGACAGGCCCGGTGGCTGCAGCTGCCCTCTGCCCAGACCTGCAGGAATTCCCCCGGCAGCAGCCCACACTGTCTCCAGGCACAAGGACCCCACAGTGGGAGTGGGCGGCTCCCAGCTCCAGCCTTGGCGACGGCCTGTCCTCATCGGCAGACCCCCCGGGACCTCTACCTACATAAACCTTTCCCTCGGGAAACGGGCCTCCTCCAAACGTAAGTGACAGACGATAGAGCCGCAAACCCCTTCAATTACAGAACATTTTTCTATGTCCAGCTGGTGTTGAGCCTGAAGGTCTATGGAGGTCATCGTTTTATGGCAACGGGACAATCCCACGGAGAGAACTTCGTGAAGGGCAATGAAATCTGCGTATTCCAAGTCACACAATGAGGGACACTCCCTTCTGTCATTCGTAACATTTCAGGACTAAGAGCAATTACCTCAATAACAGGTGTATGTTCTTGAAGTTCGGCTGTGTGTGCGGCCAGTAGACCAATCACGTGAGCGACCTTGGCCCGTCTGTAAGTGGAGAGAAAACAGTCTGTGAGCAGGAGAGTCGGGGACTGAGGAAACCGACCCCCGGGAGAGTTCCATTAAGTGAGGATGAGCACTGACAGGAGATAAGGCGGGTGAGACAGGGTGAGCAGCACTCCCCCGTGTACAGGGCCCGGAGAAATGCGCACGGGAGACCGCAAAGCATGCCTGCTCACCCCGTGGAAAAGCTGAACAAGTTGTGCTCCTACAGCAAGTGGAAAACATTTTCCAAAGGCTTAACCAGAGAGACGGACAGAGTAATTTTTATTTCTGAGCACAGAGGTCTTTGGCTAAAGGTCTCTGTTCTACCTCTTAGCAGACGAGTGATTATACTATCAGAGGGAAAAAAGAAACAGAAAATCGGGAGAACGTGAACAGAAACCCTCAGGTACAGCCGGTGGAAGTGTAAACTGGTGCTGCTATGGAAAACATGGGTCCTCAGAAGGTGAGCATGGGATTATCGTATGACCCAGCAATTCCACTCCTAGTGTACACCCCAAAGAACTGGAAGCAAGGACTGAACAGATAGTTGTACACCAATGTTCACATGGACTAATATTTACATGGAATTTATTCAACCTTAAGAAGAAATGAAATTCTGGTACATGCTACAACATAAATTAACTTTGAAAATATTAAGCTGAATGAAATAAGCCGAACACAATAGGACAGATATTGTCTGATCCCACTTACACTAGGTACCCAGAAGAGGCAAAATCAGAGAGACAAAAAGTAGAAGAGAGGTTACTGGGACCGGGAGGAGGGGAAATAGGGAGATACTGTTTAATGGACAAAAGCTTCTGTTTGAGATGATGGAAAAGTTCTGGAAATTGACAGTGGTGAGAGTTGCACAACTCTTTGAATATACTTCGAGACACTAAAAAATGGCTAAAATGGTAAAATTTATATGATGTATACTTTACCACAATTTATAAATTTAAATTTTATAATTATATGCAAATTATACTTCAGTAAAGTTGATTGACGAATCTGATAAATACCCACTGCTAAAGTGCTAACTAAAGGGCATCATTTTTTAAAAAATATATTTTATTGATTTTTTAGAGAGGAAGGGAGAGAGATAGAGAGATAGAAACATCAATGAGAGAGAAACATCAATCAGCTGCCTCCTGCACACCTCCTACTGGGGATGTGACCACAACCAAGGTACATGCCCTTGACTGGAATCGAACCTGGGACCCTTGAGTCTGCACGCTGACGCTCTATCCACTGAGCCAAACCGGTTACGGCTAAAGGGCATCTTTATACACACTTAAGGGGGATAATGTTGAGATAATCTTCCTAAAGAGCATTTTAGCAATTTTAACAAAAATATTTTATTGCCTTTTAGCCACTCATTCTAATGGTACAAATGTGCCCTAAGAGGTCAAAGAAAACAGATTTAAACACAAAAATGTTCACTATTGCATTGTTTGTCATTTTTACTATCCCAAAACAGAGAAGAGTGTAAATGAATTGTCAGGCGTTCGTAGCATATTAAGAAAGAGGCATATCTTTAAAAAATATCTTAGACAAATAACTAATGACATTAAAATACATGTTATAATGGGAGAGAAACTTATAAAGGTATATGATGTTATTCTATTTTGTTTTCCCATATGTGAACAAAGCCAAGAAATAAACAAACCTACTTCAACAGTGATCTCTCCGCTAAATTAAGGACCTTTATCAAATGCTACCAGGGTGATAGGGCCTGGGTCAGAGAAGGCCTCACTGGAGGAAGTGATATTTGAATGGAGAGAATAAAAGAAAGCTTTAAGCAGAGGACCTGTCTACCTTTTTCTCAAAAGTGTTTAACAATTAAACTTCAATCTCAGAGGGAAGGGGGGTGAGGGGAGAGATTAACCAAAGAATATCTGCATAACCCAAGGGCACAGACAATGGTGTGGTGAAGCCTGGGGGCGGGGGGGGGGGGGGGGGGGGGGGGTTGATACACAAATGGCTGGTGAGGGAGGGGGGATTGATGGAGGAGAAAAGGGGACATCTATACTACTTTCAGCAAAAAAAGATATATTTTTTTAATTTTAAATAGAAAAAAAGTTTTCTATTAAAAAAATGTTTTAAAGCAGTACTTGGAAAGGATTAAGAGAGTCTATTTTAAGAAGCCAGCAGGGGGCACCCCTTTCAAGGATATAATTTAAGTTTTAGCTGAAGTGTTAGGTTTTGTTGATTTCTTTTTAATGACCATAGCACAAATCTTCTCAATGCTCAGAAATTACCTAAAAATCCCATTTTGTAATGCCAGATTTTACCTTGGGAGAGTAACATTAGACAATGTGTAAGAATAATTATCCACAAAAGCCTCTTGTGAACACTAGTGCGGCCCCGTATTTTGCCAGCCTGGAAGAACAGCTAATATCTGACACCCCCACACTTCACAAAGCCCCTTCCTCTGCATTTCCCATGGGCTTCTGCTGACAGTAACACAGACAAGCTTGATGATAACAACTACAACTTCCACACCCCGATACACTGACCCCCCACTAAGAACCAGGCACCGTGCAAGGTATCTCATGTGCTTGCCTCATTCCAAGTTTCATTCTTACCAAAAACCGATGAGGTGGATACACTCCCCCCATTTTGCAGATGAGGAAACTGAGCTCAGCAGTTAAAGCAAATGTGTCCGGGAGGGCAAGTCTCTGATCCACACCCAGGTCTGTCTGCATCCGAACCCATGCGACTCCATCGCCCCCCACAGGCTGCCCAGGAAACTGAGACTCGGGAAGAGGTCGTCACCAAATCAAGTCTCATTGGCAACCTGAGCCCAGAGCCTTCTAACGCTTTAGCTGAAGTGCTTCTCACCACGGCATGCCGTTTCCACAAGCAAGTACACATGCTCCCATCAGGAGCTGACAGATCATAATCCCACTCAACTTTAAACAACATCATAAGGGAGGTAGGTACTATGTAAAAGAAAGACAGTGGCGAGGGCAAACTCAGGAGGCATAACTAAATTCAAGCACAGGATCAGGGTTAAGTACTAGATAAAGAATACTCAAAAGAGTACGTTAATAATGTCTCCAGACAAGCTTTATATAATCCGAGAATTATAGTCATATCAGGATAAGGACTATTTTGAGATCTTTTTACACTTACTGTTGGGAGGTCTAGAGAAACTGCCGGTGATTCAGTCATCATTACTGAGACTGTTTTATGATTAAGCATTTAGGACGACGTGCTTTTGATAAACATGTATGCTGTTTAAAGAGAGTCTATTTTAAGAAGCCAGCAGGGGGCACCCCTTTCAAGGATATAATTTAAGTTTTAGCTGAAGTGTTAGGTTTTGTTGATTTCTTTTTAATGACCTTAGCACAAATCTTCTCAACGTTTTCCATGCTCAGAAATTACCTAAAATAAAATAACTTAATAAAATAATGAAGAATAAGTTATTAAAACATAAATGTTACTTACATATCCCAGTTTGGAGCCATTCGCAAATGCTGGATTAGCAAGTGGAACTAGGATAAAAATGAAGACATACATTTCATTCATGAAACCGCATAGAAAGTGACTTCACGGTTAAAAAATCAGACCTGCATACAACTGAGATGGGAATCCCGCATTAAGCAGATAATTATTCACAAAAATGCAAAAGCACTGAGGTTATGAATAAGCTAGAAATAAAAACTAAAGACTACTTTCAGTTTCTCATACCCACTTATATTCCCTAAATGTGCCATAAACACACACCAAGTACCAAAAAAGTAACCTTAAAACTATCCTGAAAGCAAATGACTTAATTTTCAAGCCAGTTCCCAATGAGGCCCCACTGTGGAGAAAGCCCAAACATTGTAACTTCCTCCTGGGGTGACTTCCAAAGCTCTGCCCAACTCCTAGGGCCTCCCCCATGAACCAAGCCAGCCCGAGAAACAGCATGACCGGGGGGGGGGGGGGGGGGGGGGGAGTCTTAGGACTCAATGTCACCCTTCACTGTCGGATCAGAAACCTTGGGGTTTACCAGGTGGCCCAATAAAGGACCCTCTAGTCCACAGGGGCAGCTCATTCCACAGACTGATCCCTGTCCTATGATTTCAGATGTGAAAAATATCACACAATTATTACAAGTCAACATAAAACGCAAGCCAGAGTATGAGCAAAACAAGTTCAAAATCACTGTCTATGCAACTGCTCTTAGACTTCAGGATGAAACAGAGGATAGTTTTGACAAACCTATGATCTTGATAAATCCCTTTTGCATTATAATTGGAATTAATAATTTAGCTCTTGTTTCAATCGCTATCGATACACGAGTGGCATGCAGAAGGCATGCTGCAAGGACCGTGCGAGGGGTCTTGCTGTCACAACGTAACCACCTACCAGGGGGGAATGCAGGAGCCTGGTGGCCACCTCCCTCTGACCGGCCACCACGCACAGGTAGCACAGGAGGTTCAGCTTGGCCCGGGAGGCGCCCATGGTCTTCTCGGGGCAGTCGATCTGCGAGCACACTTGTTGCAGAAAGTCGTTCCAGTCCTGATCTTTCAGGGACACTAACCTGTCCACTGCGGAGGAAAGGAAATATTGAAAGTGGGCCTCGTGAAAAGCACCGCGAAAATGTCTTGGGAGAAATGAAATGGAACAGGACTTCAAAAGCTGAGGCGAAAAAGTCGTGACTTCACAATGTCAAAATCAAAACTACTCCAAAGCTGACACTGTTCTCATTTACTCTTTTATACTCGTTTCACTTTCTTCCACTGGAGACTTTTGTAACTATGCTGGGGGGGAAAAATGAGATGCCTCAAGGAGAATTATCCAGCAAATGAGAATAATACAAAACACCAAGTTAAATAACAGTGTATCATGAAAAGAAACAAGTCTTCCTGTAAATAAAGCAATCTAGCCTTAGAATATTGGAAAAGCCAAAGATTTTACAGTTGTTAAACGGTTCCAATGAAATTACTATTCAACATCACAAGGTGAATATGAAAGCTGAAGTCACCTGGGATCCTGCCTCCACGTCCCTATACAAACACAGGCTGAAACCAGGAAAGAGATGCCATCCCGTTAACATGGCTGAGCAGAGCTCCACCTTCAAACAAGATAAACTACAACAGCCCTTTCCCAGAATAACTCAAAGTAAAGGGCAAAGGGGAAGGAATATTATTTTAAAGTACTCCTCTACGTTTTCATCAATAGTGGTTCTACTTGGCATGGCTTATTTAAATTTGCCTATATTTTATGTTTTTAATTTACTTTGATTTCATTTCAAATCAGAGATTCTACTCTAGCCATGATGATGAAGTTTTTCCAGATCTAGTTCAATAGCTTTATCAAATACAATACACCCAAATTTATGGTATAAAGACATTTCTGCCCTGGCCGGTGTGGCTCCGTTGGTTGGGCATTGTCCCATGCACCGAAAGGTTGCTGGTTCTAGTCCCAGTCAGGACACATGCCTGGGTTGCTGGCTCAATCCCCGGCAGGGGATGTGCAGGAGGCAATGGATTGATGACCTCTCTCTAAATTTCTTGTTATTGTTTTAATTTCTGACGTTCACCCTAAATCAGACTTTCCAGTAGGTGAAAGGAAACATAACAATCTTCTTTTAAGTATCTCCATTTGCCGGAAGCCAGTCCATCCTTGCTGCTTGACACAGTCGCCCTTCTTCGCCGACTCCATCCACACCTTTGGGAACCCCTGGACCTGCTGGGGCTGGACCCCAACATCCATTCCCACACCATCCCCACAAAAGTGAACCATCTGGTCCCATTCTCAACTGCCCTGGCTTCCTTGAGTAGACTCTCAATTCTTCATTGTGGTCTCCAACCCTCCACACCCACAATAACACCACAGATGTTGGAAATTCAATGGGCTCTACCAGGGGAAGGGTAGGAGAAGGGCCCACCCATGTAACAGGAAAACCCACCCAGCTTTTCAAGAACTCTCCCACCCACAAGAGCACAGGGCAGCCCAGACTCAGCCGAGTACCGTCAAAAGCTGGCACAAATGGATTACAGGTTGTTTACAATTTGCATAGCACTGCCAAGAGGACAACCAGTTGGCAAGAAAATAGAAATTTAACTATTCATGAATAAAATATTCCATGTGCTATTAAATGTCTATCTGCAAAGTGTCTAAACCTTTATGAGCCTACCTGAATATGCTGGTAGATGCAATATTTTTGGATCAAATTTAATTGGTGGTTGTTTCATGATCTGTGGTTTAGAAAAGAAAAAAAAAAGACCTTTTGAGACAGACATTGGCTCCTGATTTATCGCCTAGATCAGATTATAAATTAGTGAGGACAGAAAGGAATGCTGTAAAATTTGTCACCCATAAGAATTCAACAGTGCCCTTTAAGATTAAAATATACAAATATGGATGATGATTTATAAAAATAAGATCATTTCCATTGATATTTGCAGCAAAATTAAGCTTCATGAAAGAGATGCCCTACTGTGGCTTACGTGTAAGCTAGTTTACCTCTAGGTGAGAAATTTGGTCACTGAACAAAACATGTGCTGGAGACCTGCCAGGTCCCATGCTCAGTGTTAGGGACACGGACACACACACACGTTCTCCTGTTGTCAGAGAGCTGCCACTCGGGTAACAACACAGACATTTGTTAAACAACAAAAAAACTGAAGCAACAGTGCAGAACAGGCAGGACATAATCAGACAAAACATCTCACGAGAGGAGTGTTTTTAAGCATTAGCGAAGGCAGCAAGCCCTTCTGGCTGATGTGGCCGGGACAAGGTTTATGAAGAGGCAGGAGGTGGACTGAGGTCGTAGGAATGGCCAGGACTTGAAGGCTGAATTCAAGGCCACATCGCTCCAGGAAGCTGTGACAGCCTCAATAGGAAAGCGCATGAGTCTGGAGTCCTTCCTCTTGAAGCTTTTAATTAAATATTCAACCATCACATTTCTATGTCTCACTTCTCCAAAATCCACAGTGCGTTTTTAAGGCCTTGGCTGGTAGTATTCTTGCCAGAAATAGACAGCCTCATTCTCATCAAGAGAAAGCCTTCGACAAACCTAAGTGGAGGGACATTCTACAAAAACCTGACCACTTCCAAGTGTCCAGGTCATGAAGAACAAGCAGAGGTCAGGAAATGACCACAGGGCCGGGAAGGACAAGGACCACCCATAGGAGAGAAAGGAGACATAAACGGAAATGGGGGTCCAGGAACAGAAAAGGGGCATCAGGGTCAGAGCTGGCAAAATTCGCACCGTGCTAACGTTAATCCCTGGGTCTGCTAGCCACCTGCGGTCCTGTAGGATGTTCACATTAGGAGAAACTGGGGAAAAGGTATATAGGGAGGAACGCTAATATTTTCTAACGTTTTTCTAGAAGTCTAAAATCAGTTCAAAATAAAAGCCTATAGCAAGAATGTTTAAAAAACAGCTAACATTTCCCAGAAACAACCAAATGTGGCTATATGATGAAATAAAAAAATAGAGAATATGGTTTTAAAAAATTCGCAAATTGTTCTAGAAGGTCCACTGGGAAAATGCCCCATTACCCATTAAATTTGATGTAATATCCAGTTATTCTGCCAGATATCTAAACTCATAAAAAGAAGTCGCTCTGTTGTAAAAATCGCTGGGTGATCTATATAAAATGCTGTCTTTGTAGCAAATACGCACACATCCAACAACCCATTTACTCTAAACCAGAGCAATGTTCCCCGATGAGATGAGAGGAAACGGTCCCAAATTTACACAGAAAAAGACAGTTTAAAAAATTCACATACAGAATAGATAGCGGAGGAATGTGTTGGAGACTGGGCGTCAACAGAAAACAAAGGGACTGAGAAACGACATTTTTTCAAGGAAGGCACTCATCCCTGGTAACAGAGCATTGCTTTCCAAAAGACAGGAAGCAACAGGATTCCCCTGGGGTAGCAGTGAACCCAGAGTCCCCCAGCTCCCAGGGTCTGCCACTGATAACCTATGAGAGGGCGTGGTCTCTGTGATCGGCCCACCCAGCCACGCCTGGTGAGCGGTGCTCACTGCCATCTGCCTTCGTAACACCATCAACTAGAACATCTGGAGTGATCCACGTTAAGCATGTGCTGAGAAAGGAAGGCCTCGAGGGCTCAGGTCTGAGGTCTGAGTCAGCAGCCACTCCTGGGCCCGCTGGACTAATGGGAGGCAGGGGGGGAGGGGGTGCGGGGCTGGAAGAACACCGCCCAGGCAGGAAGGAGAGAGGGTTACAGACAGGGCGGGAATGAGGCGTGTAGACATGTGTGTGGTTCGAACGAAATCCAAGCGGAAGACAAGAGGAACAGAAATGCAAACATCACCCAGACGTCAGTCCTCAGTGAAATGGAAAACCCAGCCCGCGGGGGTGGGGTGTTCTCCGCACCTTGGGATTTTCAATAATCGGCGTGACGACGAGTTCTGCGTCTGTGTAGATGAGCTCCCTCATCTGGGATTCCATGTCCTGCTGGCTCAAGTGCCCACCTGTGGTCTGAAACAACAACAAAAATTAGACTCTGTTTCTGTGCCTAATGAAGAGCTTTGAAAGCCTGAACTAATAAGATGCTGAGCAAGGTCATCCCAATGTACCTTAACTGATACTCAAAACACTTGCACAGGGAGTCTCATTTGATCTTCATATGGGTGAATTAAAGGGGTGAATTACGTGGTACATCAATGACAGCTCAATGAAGCTGTTATATTAAAAAAACAAACAAACAAAACCTATATGCCCTCGCGGGTTTGGCTCAGTGGATAGAGTGTTGGCCTGTGAACTGAATGGTCCCAGGTTTGATTCTGGTCAAGGGCACATGCCCAGATTATAGGCTCGATCCCCAGTGGGGGACTTGCGGGAGGCAGCTGATCAATGATTCTCTCTCATCGTGGATGTTTCTATCTCTTTCCCCCTCTTCCTCTCTGAAATCAATTAAAAAATATATTTAAAAAAAACTATAAAGCACCTCTCTCTTAAGTGTGCTTACTAGAAAAACCAATAAGGAAATGACTTAATTGTAAATTTTGTAATCACCAACATAGTTCAGAAACCAACTTGCAATTATTCTTTAGAATCTCTATATCTCATGCAAAACACAAAAAACAAAAAACAATCCATCGCTGTTCACCTTGGTCAAAGGAGGCGCCTTCTGCGGTGAACTCTGGGTCACATCCACACCAGGACTTGACCCCATGGCAGTGCTGGTTCGCGGCGTAGGACGGGAACTAAAACACACACACACCAGTGGCCATTACTCACACGTCAGAAACTTTACCCTCCGATTACTATATGCTGGGGAAAATGAAAACAGGTCTCCTGAAAAAGGGCAGAATACGTTAATTCTATGTGATCTCATCATATAAAAAAAAAATTTAATGTTATCTGTGTTTACATGACTATTATTTTTATAACTTTTTAAAGTAATTCCCTGGCTAATTTATTGTTTCTTTTGTTTACAGCTTCTATGCTCCAAGCAGTATTTTCTGTTTTTACTGGAAACCTTACAACAATGATTGTATTATTCTTTAAATGTCTGCTGGTCTGAGCAGGATTAACGTAACAAAATACATCAGATATTCCACAAAGGATGAATAATATTCACAACTTTATTTCAGATGATGTTCAGTATGGAAAGGTTTCTTGGTGCCTGCTGAGTGAGGAGTGATATAAACCCACATCTCCTTGTAATGACTCCGCCCACACCTGTCAATGGCCTCCGTGCCCGATGGGCCACTCCATTCCCGCCCCTGAGTCTCTGATTTTCAGTTTTTCACATTTTAAGAAATTCACTCAAATCACCAGGGTCTTCTTTAATAAACTCCTTCAAATTCCCAAAGATCAGGATTCCCATTTCTCTTTCACTTACTTACCTGTTTGTTCATTCATTAAACAAGTACTGACTTAGCTCACAGGAAATGCCCGGGAGTATACAAAGCTTTTTTAAAATCCAGGACAACAGATGCTGTAATAAGATGTACTTTCATCCCCCGGCCGGGGACCCCTCACTGCTCTGTCACTTCACCCACCTGAGAAGGAACATGGACTCGTTCAGTTGACCCCCAAGAGTATTCTTAGGCCGCAGCTCAGCTGGATCTTCTGTGGCAGGAAAGGAGAACGTTAGCCATGAAGGAACAGGTACCACGAGCGGGGCACCCGCAGACAGGGACTGAGAGAGAAAGACAGCACGAATGCGGAGGGAACTCTCGACACGGCATTCGAGGCAGCACACACGTGCTCGAATGAAAGCCCACCTAGCCTCCAAGAGCGACTCGGCCGCTGGCCACTCCTCTCCCCTCTGGCTTGTCCGCTCGGGGGGCTCCTCACAAGCTCCTTGGCATCTTGTGACCCGGAACATTCCATCATGTTTCTGCTGCTCAACAGGAGAAAGTCAACACAATCGAACTTACTTGTGAGCTTTCTACACAGCTTTCTGTGTCGAACAAGAGGTTGGAAATGATAACTAAATTACACGTGACATTGGGCAAAGCCATGGAGAAAAGCAGTATTTTTCATCGAGCAGTGACCACGAGCACCGCTACGAGCAGGACAGTGTGTGAAGAAGTCTCTACGCCTTCTCCCAGAATAAATAAATAGCAGCTGGCAGACTGGGGACGGAAACCAGAACTCAAAGTAGCCGTGACCCAACATGAGTCTCCCTAGAGTTTCCCCTCCCGGTGCTGCCCAGCCTGGGCTCCAAGGCAGCGAGTAGAAGAGGAAGCCCGTCAAAAGCCCTCTGTTTCTGTTCCAAGGACAGGAAAGGGACCTCTTGGGTCAGAGCAGGGAAATCCCCTAGGTGTTCCTTTTCTTTTTCCGTTCTGTCCTGCCCCGGCCCCCGGGTAGCCCTGCAGCAGCGGCTGGGAACAGCAGCAGCATCTGGCCAGTGCCTAACACTCACAGAGGGGGTCAGCCTCTTCTCTAACCAAAAAGCTACGGTCTCAAGAATGTGGGGCAAACCCCTGGGGTTCCGCTCTCTTTCTCAGCCTCTCTCACTGTCCTCCCGCCACTAGGCCACAAACACATCCAGCAAGACAAGAACTGTAACACACAATAACTTTATCGTGGGAATGCAAGGCTGGTTCAATATTTGAAAGCCAATTTATGAAAGAGCCATAATGAGAATCTAAAGAAAAACCACATGATCACATTACCCAATACACAAAGGCATTCAATAAAATTCAGCGTTCATTCAAACTGAAAAAGGGCAGCGACAGAAACCTCCACCTCATCGTTCTTAATGGGGAAAGGCGCTTTCATCCTACAAGCAGAAACCAGGCAAGGATGTTCGTTTTCATCACTAATTCAGTATCTTACTGGAAAAAAGTCCCAGCAAGGGCAATAAGGCAGAAAAAAGCAATAAAAGGCAAGGAGGTTAAAAAGGAAGATGACACACTGAGGTCGGAGGTATTCTGTGACTTGCTGACACTGCGGACCAGCGCCCAGTTCTCTGTAGCACCTAATACAACAGTGAAAGCGTCACTGAAGCTCACGGGCTCAGAGAAACTCAAGTTTGGGAAAGACTTCAAATAGAACTCAGACTCCTCTATCCAAGACAATGAACTTGCCAAGATTAAAATTAAGGATCAGACAACCATTTATCACAATGAGGTAAGGAGGGGAAAAAGTCAATTATCAGAACTTTTATTCAGCTACTTCTCACCTGTTCTTTTCCAAATACCACCAATTTTGTAAGGGTCCTGGGCTAAGAAGATTTTTATAATAAAAACACGGTATATTAGTCAAGACGAGCTCGGTTATGCTGTGGTGACATACAATCCCTCAAATGCCAGTGGCTGAGAATCTCGTAACTGTACATCTTCCTCAGGCACAGCATGCAGGCTGGGGGGAAAGATATGCTCACCGTGGGCACTAAAGACGCAGCCTGACAGCAACTCCATTTTGACAGTTTTCTTCCCAATTAACTCACCAGGAGAAGTGCAGCAGATCACACACTGGCTTTCAAGTTTCTATCCAGAAATAACATGTCACTTCTGCTCGCATTCCATTAGCCAGAGCAAGTCACATGACTACACCTAACTGAAAAGGGGGAAATGGGACCCTACCCCACGCTTGCAAGATGGGAAGCCACGTGTAGCTGGTAAACAGAACTGATAACTACCATACTGAATCAATGACTCGAGTTGAAACAACTCATCGGAAAATCCGCAAAATCAAGAACACAAAAATGTCATGATGAAACTCTTTCAACAACCTTAAACAAATGCTTGATTTTTCTACTAGGAAAGCACAGAAATTCTTGTCATTGATGCTGCGTCATCAGAACACTAATGCGTAGGAGTGTTTAGTAGCCATGCCTCACACACAAAGATAAGCTGATCCTACCTGACGCTGGAGTCCTCGGTGCTCGAGTCCTGATCTTTTCTAGTGAAAGCATCCTTCCAAAATGGATGCCGCAGCAGGCCTGCCCAAGTTAATCTGTATAAAACACAAATGTTAAAATTCTGTTCATGATTCCCAGCGGGAAGTCCCAGGACGTGTCCCAGTTATAGGAATCAGATTTTATCATTTGTAAATATCTCCATGTAAATGCACCTCTGAGATCGTGCGATACTTTACTCTTTCATTCCAGTACGCAACTGACCTCTCTTAAACAGCAACCGGTAATTCAGACATGATTCAGAAGCCTCACATGGTGCAGAATGAAAGGGTCTGACAACTAAATATTGGTAGTCTCAGGGTTCATATCCAGGGAGCCTGATGAAAACATTTTGGGTTCTCAATGAAGAAATCTATCAATAATTTAAAAATGTAAAGCAAATAGATCACATATTACCAACCTATAATTCTGCCCCATGACAGGCTTGATTTTCTAGGGCACCCTGCCTGTTTTACACATTGCATTGGTGGGACTTCACTCCTATAACTTCATTCAGAAATAAACAAGAATGTCAACTTCATGACTATATACAGTCACATCTCTATTTAGGTGCCAAAATGTTGTCTAGCTACATTAAACTGTTGTCATCCACATTAAAGTGACTTTTGGCTCTATCTAAAACCCAGACTCACCCTCAAAGCATTACGTTTTACTACTAATAGATTATTATACCTCCAGGTATACTCATCAGACTCAGAAAGGTTAAATCTGATTGAAATTTTGAAACAAAACAAGAAAATAGCTTATATTTAATTAATTTAATCATTCATTTCTGAATTGAAGTGAAAACTACTTTAATCAAAATTAAAACACTAATGATAAAGAGAAAGAATTTACAACTATATATACAAGGGCTCTTAAAATTTACTCATGGAGAAATAAAATTGCCAGTAACATGGAATTTCTTTTCCATCTGTAAGATTGGCAAAAACGTGTAAGATCAGCAAAGCCCATGGCAGGTAACAGGTGGGGAAAGAGCTTCCTAGCGTTGCTGAAAGTGGAAACCATTTCGAACATGTTCCCCAAATGCAGCAAACGTATCACACTTTTAAATGCTCTAATACTCTGGTTTCTCTTCAGATCGCATAAATCTTTCGCCTTTTATTAAATGCTCTTAGCGTTTGGCCAGCATTTATCCAAAAGGGATAACTGCTCAAGTGAATAACAAAACATACTCAAAGGCTATTTCCTGTAGCAGTGTGTACGGTATTCTAAATCAAGACACTCTCAGTGTTTATTGCTATTACAGGTTCTCATGTACACACTGCAGCCAAAGTGACTAAGTAGATATGCCCAGCTGGCGTGGCTCAGTGGTTGAGCATTGACCTATGAATCAGAAGGTCATGGTTTGATTCCAGGTCAGAGCACATGCCCAGATTGCAGACTTGATCCCCAGTAGGGGGCGTGCAGGAGGCAGCCAATCAATGATTCTCTCTCATCACTGATGTTTCTCTCTCTCCCCCTCTCCTTTCCTCTCTGAAATCAATAAAATATATATTTACAAAAGAAAAAAATGACTAAGCAAACAGAGAAAAAAGTAGCTTATGGGGTGGTCCCATTTATACAAAAAAAGCATACAATATAGAGATATAAATAGGTAGAAATGTAAGTATATCATCCTAAATAAAGTATCCTTAAGCCTATCAAAAGATGTCTGGAAGATTACCCACCAAAATAACACTAATCCTAAAGGCATTCTATTACAAGCATGGGAGGTTTGTCCTAAAACTTATACAAGAACAGCTTTTCCTTCTGCAAGTTCTTACATTTAATGAAGATGGAGAACCGAGTGTTTTATTTGCTATATGAAATACACTCATTATTTTACACTGAGGCAGAGACCCAAATACTTGCTTCACAACGGTGCCCCCACTCCCTTTTCCTGCAGTTACCTAGTGGCAGAACCCGAACTAGGAACCAATTGCTCTTGACCCCCAGGCCAGGAAACCCCATCCCCACGCTGCAACACAGAAATGTCACACTGTGCAATTTTCCTGTCACTTGATGTTCCCATGATGACAGGAGTATCATAAAAATATACCACATTAAAACACCACCCAGTTAGTGTTATCACATCAGCCATCTCGACAGGACCCTCCCTAGTCCAACAGTCAAAGGGAGCTTTAGCCTGAAGTCTACCATGGAAAGAACAAAGCTGCCTGGAGTCAGGAGTTACAAGAAAATCCATCAAGGTATTAGGCAACTACTGAATACATTAAAAGAGAAAATGACTTAAAATTCCTCATCATTAAAAACACGGGCCAAGAAAAACCCTGAGTGTAAACTCAGATTTCCTTTTGTAAAAAGTAGTTTGAACCCCTCTGTGTGTATTAAGAACAGCGCTATTCCAGAAGTGCAGGAAAGAAAAACACAGATCCCGCTCATCGTTCATATTACAATACCATCCATGCAGACCTTTTCTGAGGATCCTTTTGAAGCAAACCATCCAGCAAATTCATAAAATCTGGAGACGCTTTAGGAAGAGAAGGATCTGCACACAAATTAAGTCCCAAAAATGAAAAAAAAAAAAAGTGATAAGGAGATGAATGCGTACCCTACATCAACATTTAAAGTCATGGTACTTTAAGCACATAAGTTATTTTAAAGAGAACACTGAGTCTATTAATAACAATTAGGCTTCCATTTAAATAGAGGGGAGAGGGGCACAATTTTTTTTAATATCTTTTTCCTATACTACAGAAAACTATGTTTCGACCAACTTCTAAAATTACTTGTCTAACCCCAGTAAGGATTACTGGCCTAACAAACTCATACCCTTGTCTTCCACTAGTAATTATGCCCCATTTTCTGAGGCATTATTATTAATTTGACCAACTTTGCTTTAATATACTATGATTAGAATACTTGTAATTCCTTTTATTTTTAGCAGGAAAAATAATAAGCATCACAACATAATGATATCGTCCAACTGTCTTAATCTCCAAACTTTGCCTTTTTAAATTACACAGGTACACACATACACACACACACACACACACACACACCATGGCCCAATTATCAGTCATGGTTAAAATAAGAAGCCATGAAGACAATGGCCAACGACATCGCCAGGCACTGTAGGCACTCTGGCCACCGTGTGATGAAGGGCTGTGACATAAGCGAGCTTGGGCCACCAGTCGTACCCTGACGAGACCTTTGGAACCTCATTTCCAGGTTTCTTCCCTGCATAAAAACCTTTAACTTATAGGAGAAAACAATAATCAATATTGTATTGAAAAGTCATCAGAAGAAATACGAATGACTGATTTCTACAAAAAATAAGACCAAGATAATGAAAGGGAAAAAATGCAGCACTTTGTTTTAAGAAATACAGATTAATTTCAAAATATCAAGAGTTTTGTTTTTTTCACCTGGCGTGATTCTTGAAAATATCCTGTATTCCTATTTCTTCCATGAATGACTTCCGATTTTTTTTTTCTCTTAAAAACTCCCAATATTATTTTTTGTAAAGTTCTGTTTTCGTTTATGTAGCTTAAGATTCACTTTTCGCCGAAACCGGTTTGGCTCAGTGGATAGAGCGTCGGCCTGCGGACTGAAAGGTCCCAGGTTTGATTCCGGTCAAGGGCATGTACCTTGGTTGCGGGCATATCCCCAGTAGGGTATGTGCAGGAGGAAGCTGATCAATGTTTCTCTCTCATCGATGTTTCTAACTCTCTATCCCTCTCCCTTCCTCTCTGTAAAAAATCAGTAAAATATATTAAAAAAAAGAAAAAGATTCACTTTTCTTGTGGTGTAGAGCAAAGTGTTTTATTATGTTTGTATCTGCTTTTGCTTTTCTTTCCTTAAAGTTGTTAACAGTAGATGGTTATATTAACCACAATTTGTGTGATTAAAATCCCGACACTTTAAATACTACACTCTCTCCTTCCAAAGGCTCTAACAACTTGTCAGGGCAGCATTCTGATCATCAAGACAAGGGTTGAGAACGCCCGACTCGTTACTATGCAAACACTAACCAGGCATAACTACAAAGGACATGAGTCCAAATTAGGTAAACGACACAGAGACAAAATAATAAATAAAAGTCTGACTTCTCAGTCTGTAAGCCAGACATCTCTTGATACAGGAGGGCAAAGTAATTCGTGATTTTAAATGAAGGAAACTGCTACTTTTCCATTTAAGTATCTCAAAAAAAAATGACAAAGGAAACACTAACATTTCTAAAAATATCAATTAGGGAACATTTATAAAATGTAAATTGGAAAGTTATGAATCAATAGAAATAGACAACAAAAGTGCACCTGCAGTCAGTGTAAAGTGTAAATTAACTGCATTTATAACAAAAATCCTACCTTTTGGAATAGGTGGCGAAGGAGCTTTATGAATAATCTTTTCAATTACTTCTGAAACACTTTCTGAGAAGAACGGAGGTTTTCCTGAAATTACATGAAAACTTGTCAATTAAATATGTTTGTCATCACCAATAATGCTAAAAAAAAAAAAAACCCAACTGCAGATAGTTCAGCATTACACAATTTACAAATGCATATATAGTGATAACTAATTATTGAATGTCTAGTATATACCAGGCACACTATGTATTTTTATATTTCTATAATTCAAAATCTGTCACCCCAACCAATATACAAATTCACACATGGAACCTACCAGGACCCATGGTTTACGTGGGCTACTGGACACATGGGAATAATTCAGTCGCAGGTACCTTTACAAGAATTTCTACTAATAAGCACAGCTCTTTAGTAGTTAGGCACATCTCAACATTCCAGATCATCACGAAAAATACCTTTCGGTCAAAAAGGTCCTAGGGACCTGAATGTGCCTAGACTCCAAGCACTCCAGCCAAAATCATATAGACAGAAATTAGAAAAACCAGCCTTTGCCGGCTGGTGTGGGTCAGTAGTTGAGCAGCCACCTATGAACCAGGAGGTCATGGTTCAATTCTCAGTCAGGGCACATGCCCAGCGGGGGACGTACAGGAGGCAGCCAATCGATGATTCTCTCTCATCATTTGATGTTTTTATCTCTCTCTCTCCCTTCCTCTCCGAAATCAATAAAAAAAATATTTTAAAAAAATTAAGTTAAAATAATAACCAGCCTTTTCACATCTTATAGATAAAATACAGTGGGGCCTTGACTTACGAGTTTAATTTGTTCCGAGACCGAGCTTGTTAAGGAGCTCGTTAACTTAAATTACTCTGTCAACTCAATGCAAAAAATCGGCCGAGAGACAGCTGGTATCTCAAAAAACTCGTTAGTCGGGGCACTCGTAAGTCAAGGCCCCACTGTATTTACAAACTACAGATTTCACCTTTGTGTTTATCCAGCTGTGACTTGAAAATGAAGCAGACAGTAATCACCTGAAAACATCTCATGCAGCAGACAGCCCAAAGACCAGAGGTCGCTGGCGACGGAGAAGTCGGTGCCCTTCACAATTTCGGGTGCTGTGTAAGCAAGCGATCCTAAACACAAAGTACAAACAGCAGCTTCGTTAGGAGTTTGTATTGTTCCCACCCCAAACCCACCTGGGAGAGACCGACGAGGTAAAAATGGGGAGAATATGCACGTGAACATAACTTCAGGTGCATTTCACACGTTTTAATGTTTCCTAATGGTACGGTTCCATTTTACCAGGATATGTCAAAATAAAACAGAGTTATTTCAAAAACCCAGCTCAGTCAGAGGTGTGGCACATATAGGCATGTTTATCCTCTTTGAAATTGACAATTTAAATAGTCCGAAGAAAAGCAGCTCTGGTTAGAATATCTTGGACAGGATGTGTTAAGTTACGCAGCAGTAACACCCCACATCCCCCCTGAATTTACAGCAAAGCTTATTTATCATGCAAACCACAGTGCGGCCCAGGTCAGCCGAGGGCTGATGCGCAGACACTCAAAGACGGGGGCTGACGGAGGCTCCGCCCCCAGACACCCCCTCAGTCATCGAGGCACAGACAGCACCCACCCAGCACTGCACACTGGCTCAACTACAGCTAACACCCCAGGACAGCTCACTGTCAAAACCACCGCCCAAGAGTGAACCCCTAAAAGTCTTCCTTAATTGCAAGTATCAGCTGCTCAACCATGTGAAACAAATAACTACGGAGCCACGAGCGTGTGCCAGGCGCTGTGCCAAGTGCGGAGGATACGGCCAGGAGTGAGGCCAAACCCCTGCCGCTGATGTTCTGACGTGTGGTCAGGGATACACGGAGGTCAGGATGAGATCCGGGCTGTCAGGGGTTCCGGTGCCTACACAGCATTCGATCCTCATGGAAAACCTTAGGCTGTCAACAAAGCCATCCCTGTATCCGGACTTCTCCTCGTCATTATTATTTTGCAGCCATTATTTGACTAGCAAAATCAAAGGTCAGCATCATCCCCTAACGTGACCTGGGTGGCCCACAACGAGAGCTAGGATCTAAAAACTCTCCACCTACCTCGGATTCTACTTTTCATATTTTTCTTCAGTACATGTTCCCCACTATCACCTCCTCCTTCTTCTGTTGCCATCAAAGCAAAGAAATCTTCCAAGTTTTCACCTTCCACTTTTGCCAGGCAGAAATTACTAAACTTCAACGTGCCGGGCCCTTCCAAGAGAATCTATACAGATTAAAAATGAACACGGTCAGCACCTGACCCGACTTACACTTCCCTCAGCACCTCGTCATCTCACTAAAGCACTTTGAAGCATTTCTTGCTTCACCACAACTTAGAAAATTAAATGCTTACATTTTTTTTTTTTAAAAAAAAGAAGCTGCCCCAATTGGTCTGGCTCAGTGGATAGAGCGTCGGCCTGCGGACTGAAGGGTCCCGGGTTCGATTCTGGTCAGGGGCATGTGCCTTGGTTGCGGGCACATCCCCAGTGGGGGTGTGCAGGAGGCAGCTGATTGATGTTTCTCTCTCATCAATGTTTCTAACTCTCTATCCCTCTCCCTTCCCCTCTGTAAAAAATCAATAAAATATATTTAAAAATAAAATAAAATAAAATAAATTAAAAAAAGAAGCTAAAGAGCCCTAGCCGGTTTGGCTCAATGGATAGAGCATCAGACTGCAGACTGAAGGATCCCAGGTTAGATTCCAGTCAAGGGCACATGCCCGGGTTGCGGGCTCAATCCCCAGTAGGGGGCGGGCAAGAGGCAGCCAATCAATGATTCTGTCATCATTGATGTTTCTCTCTCTCCCTCCTCCCTCTTCCTTCCTCTGAAATCAATAAAAATATATTAGAAAAAATAATTTTAAAAGCAGCTACAGAAATCCAACATTTTAATAATAATGGAATCAAATATTAAACTGTTCGCTCTCAGATGTATATAATGAACACATCACATAACCACAGAGGGAAACCTCGGGCTCTTAAGAACAGTGTATATGGAGCAACCTGACACTGAGGGAGGACCTGAAAGCACACCTGTCAGGTGTTGTTCATATAATGTATGGCTAAGACTAAGGCTCTGAAGTTAGAGACCTGAAACTCTCACAGGCAATGTGACTTGGAGAATCTACTTAACCTTCCTAAATCTCACTCTCTTCCCCTATAAAATGAACAAAGCACACTTAACTCTGCAGACTGTGGTAAGGAACAGCTGAGGTTACGCGTGCAGAGGGCTTTGAAGAGTGATTGGCATGTGCTAAGTGCTCACGTCTCTAATGTAAGTTGTGACCAGAAGTTATCCGTGGAGTTTGAAACCGTGCCAGGAACCAGTGTCCTGTTACTTTTAATTTTTTCTCCAGAGCCATTAAAAATATTTATGGGAAGTTGCAATGAGTCAGCTGGCTTTTTGTTTTTAAAAGCAATTTAAAGTTTGCCCTTAACTTCTAATCAGAAATACTAGGGATGTCTGTTACAAGTCCCCAGTGACTTTAAACGAGTTTGAGCACCAGAAGCCCCGGGAAGATCTGTTAAGAAGAACTACTAGTCCCTACTCCCAGAGTTTCTGATTCCACAGGTCTCAGATGGGTCCAAGAACCCCCATTTCCAATGAGTCCCAGATAACACTAATGCTGCTGGTCCAGGGAACACACTTTGAGAACCACTGAGAGGGGTCAGCAATTTTTTTTAAGTTAGTAAATCTTTCAGGCTTTGCAAGCCATAAGGTCTTTGTCCTGATTACTCAACTCTGTAGCCACCAACAATATAGAACGAAAGGGTGTGGCTATGTTCCAATAAAACCTCGCTTACAGGAACGGGCATCCTGCCCGGACTCTGCCAACCCCAGATCGGGAATGAAAGTTGCATTACAAGTCAGCCCGAATGTCCCATTACTCGTATAAACAGCTGACACGAGACCTCATTAAACACCTCCCACACGGGGGTTGGCACGCCTCAGCCCCTCGGTCAAATCCCAGCCAGCACCTGTTTCTGCACAGGCACGAGCTAAGAGTGGTTTTATATTTCTAAATGGTTGAAAAAACTGCAATAAGATAATATTTTTTGACGTGAGAATTATATAAAATGTCAATGTCCATGAATAAAGTTTTATTGAAACAAGCCACACCTGTGCATTTATATACTGCCTATGGCTGCTTTCAGGCCTGTAACCACAATTAAATGGCTGCAGACTTCAGGCAAGTATATGAATATTTCAAACAAGGATTTTTATCTGTTACGAGGAGTTTTATGGATTTTTTTAAGGTTTAATTATGTTCTCATACAGACGGCTTCTAATAATGTTTAACAAGGAAACATTCAATTTTCCATTGTGTACACATTAACAAAGGGACAGCCGAAACCGGTTTGGCTCAGTGGATAGAGCGTCGGCCTGCGGACTGAAAGGTCCCAGGTTCGATTCCGGTCAAGGGCATGTACCTGGGTTGCGGGCACATCCCCAGTAGGAGATGTGCAGGAGGCAGCTGATCGATGTTTCTCTCCCATCGATGTTTCTAACTCTCTATCTCTCTCCCTTCCTCTCTGTAAAAAATCAATAAAATATATTTTAAAAAAAACAAACAAAAAAAAAACAAAGGGACAGTAGCAACTCAGAGCCATAATCAGTACAATCCCTAAGAGTATGTACTTGTAAAGATAACTGATGCCTGATTGAGGGCACACCGTGCACCAAAAAGTGTCCCAGAAGCCTCTCCTAAATACAACATGTAAGCCTTACACTCGCCCTGAAATTCCCATTTTCATATTAGAGACAAGAAACTAAGGGAGAGAGGGAGAGAGAGAGAGAGAGAGAGAGAGAGAGAGAGAGGGGCAGGAATTTGTCCAGGGAACAAGGCTCCTAAATGTTAGTGTCAACTGTGACCAGGAAACTCAGCAGGTTTCATGACAACTACACTGAAGCACATTTAGTTATGGATGATTAGCTTAGCCCAAAAAGAAAATATATGATCCATAATAGCCAAATATTCCATTAGCAAACTAAAGTAATGGCTCATAATTGTGTACTATAAGAATTAAGAATTATTTCATAGAGCTATGGACCTCACCATTCACAATACAGGTCAGCAGCAATAATAATTACTCACAGAGCTCTGAAAGGAGGGGAAGCTCTGCATTCTACAAGGACTTCAATAGGTAACTAACTAGGTAGCTAAAATACAGTTTCCTTTTATTAGAAAACTAGTGGCCTGGTGCACAAATTCATGCACATTGAAAGGAAATTAACTGGTAGGAATATTTTAATATTGCTATTTGCCCTTTCTCCATAATAGAAGTGTCAACCAAATTCACGATCAACAATGACAGATGGAAACATACATGTGTGATTGGCACCAGTGAGTGCTTTATATGTATCACACATGCATGAGTCAACTTACCCTTTTATGGCTATAGAATAAATTTACTTAATTAGACCTGCTTTCTGATTTAGCTAAACTTTTTCCAGCCCAGTGAAGCACCCCAAGTTCTCTTTCGGGTAATTGTCAGCAACACAGCAGTAAATATCAACACGAAGCAGATTATTATTGTAGATCACACAGGGAGAACAAAGGGTAAAATATTTAACTGCAGCAGTGTTTGACTATATTCTGTGCAGTGAAAACACCTGAAGTCATTTTTAAGGTCCACCATTTCCTACTTCTTTTCAGTCGGGTCAAGTTTCTAAGCTTTCTAAATCTCCGTTTTCTGGCTAATGAAAAGAAAATAGGGTTCTACCGAGTCTCCTATCTACCTACTCCAGGACTGCTGTGAGGATCAAATGAGATGAGGCATGGGAAAACACTTCACAGACATTTGGTTAAAGTGTAAAATGTTCCCACCTGGCTATAAAGCAAGTCGTGTTCATGGGCTGAAGAAACCAAGGAGGCTAGTCACTAGGTAGAGGAAGCAGGGCATTGCTAAGTGACATCATTACCCAGATGGACACTTAGCATATTAGCCTTTTATATATAGATGTCAACGCAAAATTTTAAGGTGTTCTATACCTAAAATTATATCTAAAAATAAACATACCATTGAGAAAGCACCGTTAACTAAGGCACAAGCGATTAGGAAATCAAAATATTCATGAATTACCTTCCCAGGAGAAAGGTCACAAAAGAGAATGCCAAGTTGATGAAGATGATGCAATCCAGTAATCAGGTCAATCCCAAAGCTTCTCACAACATCTTCCGGGAGGTTTTCATCTTGAGCAATGACCATTTCTAAGGAACCACCTGCAAGTCGATTAAAATCACCCATTTTAGCCCCCCAGCATTACACGGTGCCTCCAGTGGGTTCCATGGTGGGAGACACTGAGCATGAAAAACATGGTCACATCAGGACCCCTGGACAGCCTCGCAGGGGAAGCACCCCTGTGAGGGAGCACCATGGACAAGCGCCCTATCAGACTATCAGAAACCTGTGCCTGCTGCAGGCCAGCTCAGGGGACCGGCTGCTCAGTCTGCACGCTGGTCAGTAAGGAGGTGGGTGGGATGCAGGGAGTGACAATCACCTGGTGCTGTGATGTCTCACTCCGGCTCCCTCGGGAAATGAATGGCTGCAAAGATTTGTGGGAAACACTAATGCAAACTGCATTTACATCACATTAAGCAAAGCATAGTCACATTTGCTTCTGTACAAAGTTCGGTCGCATTCTGCAAAGTACTGCTTAGCAAAAAAGATGGTGCCTTTCCTTAACCGTCAGCAAATCAAACCCTGACGAATTAAATAATGGGCCTAAGGCAGTCACGTGGGGAATTCTATTTCTATGCCCTTCGGAGGTCCCGGTCACATTTCTATCATCTCAGTGCCAGAAACAAACATGGGGTTTTTTTGTTTGTTTCTTTTTTTTTATGGTCAAGATTAAAGCAAAAGCCAAATTCAGAGACAGTGAAGTCTCAGCTGGCATCTCGAAGTTCAATCAGAATTACCGTGACAAAGCCAGCAGGTGTTTTGGGTTTTGTTTATTTTGTCTTGGTGGGTAAGGAACCGCGGCAAACACAGGCATAAATTAAAGTTGGGTTATTACACTGGTCATGGGGCAGAAACAGCAGCTGAAGCAAAAAAAGTAACTCGGAGGAAGTCCCCTGCTCACCTCACCCGTGGGCACGTCTGTGGAAGTAATTTAGAGCACAGTGCCCTCCTGATTCAGAAAATGAAATGACAAAATTATTCTATGATTCAGTTTTATAAATTCCAAGTGCCAACAGGTAAGACTCATAAAGCTAGACATAACTACAGTGAGCCTTAATATTTAATGATTCTCTATTTTCCTCGGCGTATAAACAGGAGTACACTAACCATGGTACTTGTTACGTTTTTTTCCCTGAAGACACTGGCACTAAAAGCCCAGATAATATCTACCGAGGTAGTCACCCTTCTCCTTGTACATCAGTGATGGGGAACCTTTTGAGCTCGGCGTGTCAGCATTTTGAAAAACCCTAACTTAACTCTGGTGCCGTGTCACATATAGAAATTTTTTGATATTTGCAACCATAGTAAAACAAAGACTTATATTTTTGATATTTATTTTATATATTTAAATGCCATTTAACAAAGAAAAATCAACCAAAAAAATGAGTTCGTGTGTCACCTCTGACACGCGTGTCATAGGTTCGCCATCACTGTCCTAGAGAGCTGTATCAAACAAGAACTAACATGTGATCTCTGATTACACTTACGTGATGGTAGCTGTTGATTCATCCTTGTACTTTTCCACATTGCTTAAGTTTTTTTTTTTGTTTTTTTTTTTGCTTAAAGTATTACAAAGGGTATTACATATGTGTCCATTTTATCCCCCCGCCCTAGATAGTCCCCAAGCCTCCCCTATCCCCCAGTGTCTTATGTCCATTTGTTATGCTTATATGCATGCATACAAGTCCTCTAGTTGATCTCTTACCCCCCTACCTCCTGCCCCCCAACCCTCCCCTGCCTTCCCGCTGCAGTTTGACAATCTGTTTGAGGCAGCTCTGCCTCTGTATCCACCACCGTTCAAAAGTTTATAATGGTCTCTATTATCCATGAATGAGTGAGATCATGTGGTATTTTTCCTTCATTGACTGGCTTATTTCACTTACACATTGCTTAAGTTTTTATAAAGAGCAGGTATTTGGTTCATTAAAAAAAAAAATTTATAAACTAATAAGCTAATTAATAGCTAATTGACCTAAAATACTTTGTTTCTATTGAATGGAAAAAGTTATTTGATAAATTAATTACTACTCAAAAATATTTCTAAGTTTTCACATAAGTGATTTGGTAATATTTTATACCAAAGTAAAGTTAACCCCAAAGTGAATATTATATAAATCTTCCTCTTATCAAATATCTTAGCCCTTCCCCTTCCCTAATATCCACTGAACAACAGATTTTCAAGTTAACATAGTCAACAGTATCAACATGCACCTGTAAAAGAAGAAAGGAAAATAACAAAACCTATATCTGACTTTTTTTTAAAACCACATACCGTGGCTTACCTGTGCAGAGTTCCACTACCAGCCAGAGATGATTGCTGGTTTCATACCATTCGTGAAGGGTTACGATATTCTGGTGTTTTATTTCTTGGGTGAGACGGACCTATAAAAACACACAACATACACACTTTTTAAGAAAAGTTCTTAAAACCCTTGCATCTATTAAAAAATACCTAAATAGCCCAGCCAGGTGTGGCTGAGCGTCGACCCAGGAACCAAGAGGTCACCGGTTCAATTCCCTTTCAGGGCATATGCCTGGGTTGCAGACTCAACCCCCAGTACAAAACGTGCAGGAGGCAGCCAATCAATGATTCTCTCTCATCATTGATGTTTCTCTCTCTCTCTCTCCCCTCACTTCCTCTATGAAATTGATAAAAATATATTCTAAAAAAATAAAAAACACCTAAATATACAATCAGGAAATGGATAAGAAAATAATAGAATTCATTGGGTGGAATTCTTTATGGACATCAAAATGAGGGTTATGAAGGCTGGTCACATGGAAACATACAATCTTAAAAATGATTTTTTTCAAAACTTGTGTAATATAGTTTTGTGTGTTCTGGGTAAATATAATATTGCAAAAGAAATATTATTCATAGGAAAATGGCCAAAAGGTATACATCAAAAAAGCTATTGTAGCCCTGGCTGGTGTTGTTAAGTGGTTAGAGGGGCGATCCATGCAACAAAGGGTCTCAGGTTCAACCCCCGGTCAAGGGCGTGTACCTGGCTCACAGGTTTGATCCCCAACCCCAGCTGGGGCACACACGAGAGGCAACCAATTGATGTGTCTCTCTCACATTGATATCTCTCTCCATCTACCTCTCCTCCCTTTCTCCCCTCCACTCTCTCTAAAAATCAACTGAATAAACATTGAGTGGAGGAGGAACAAAAGCGAAAAAAAAGGTTAAGATGGTAAATGTTGTGTTATGTGTATTTTACCACAATAAACAAAAAAGTTGAGGGGGGAAAAAAGTCAGGTTTGGTCCAAGGAGCCTGGGCTGTACAGTGGCACAGCTAATTCAAACCCAAGTCACCCTCGCCCAAAGTCCTTTCTTTGAAAAGCTTCATAATCACATACTAAATTTACAAGTAAATGAACTAATACAGACCATATTTTCCCCGGCTCTCACCAAAACAAATGAAACTCTTACGCTGTTAATGACGTGGGCGTGTTTATCAGTCATGAGTCAGGCCTGGCGGCACTAAACAGGCACAGAGAGGTCGCCCAGTCGATTGGAATCGTGGCACCTGCTATAGTGAGTCCCATGGATTCTGCTTACATACTACTGATTCTACCACACCAGAGCTGTCTTTTGCCGGAGGGAAGGAAACATACTTGACTTACCCAGTTCGTTATTTCAGGCCTTTTGCACTTATCTGTGCAAAAAACAGCTACAAAATTGATTGTTCCCTTCCGTCGCCCTTTATAGACAATGGTCCTGCTTCCTCTGCCGATCTCCTCGTATAGAACGAAGTTTTGCATCTCCGGGCCAACTTTTCACATTTGATAGAAGGACAGCCTAATAGCATCTCTAGCTCCTAAAATGTAAACAAAAATGACACACATAAATGCAAGCTGGTCATATGATTAATTAGTCCAGGGTATTTAATATGTAAATAAATCTAATAATTCTATAAATTCGTAAGATTCACTGGTATGCAACCCCTACAAGTAAGTGTTGAATACCAGTGTCTTTCTTTTTGTAGGATGAAAAAAGACATGGGAAAAATAAATAAAAGAGACAATTCACAAACCAATATTCAACTTCCTAAAGATCTTAACAAAAACAATGAAAATGACAGCTGTCTCCAAAACAACACAAATCATGAGGTGAATGCGATTTCAGGCAGTGCATCTTGATACCTTTGCTACAATGGAAAGCATATCTGTAGAGACAAATGAAACAATGTACGCAAAAATACTTCATAAACAAATATGGAAAGGACAGCATTTCCATCTACTCCACAGATACTGTACAAATCAGTATTATTCCAAGCCAGAGCTCAGCAAACTACTGGTTCCTGGGCCAATTCAGCCTGTTGCCTGTTTTTGTACATAAAGTTTAATTGGAGCACAGCTATGCCCAATTCATTAATATATTGTTTAAGGCCACTTTCACGCTACAGTGTCAGAGTTGAGTAGCTGTGGCAGAGACCACATGGCCTGCTCACACACTCAACTGTTTACTATCTGGCCCTTTACAGGAAGTTTGCTAAGTCAAGATTTTTATATATATGTTTTAATATTTTCATTGATTTCAGAGAGGAATGGAAAGAGACAAAAAAACATCAATGATGAGAGCGTCATCAATCAGCTGCCTCCTACAAGCCCCACCTGGTTCATAGGTCGACGCTCAACCGCTGAGCCACACCAGCTGGGTGATTAAATTAAACTGTTAAAATGAAGAAGATATTGAACCAGATATAAAGAGACCCTACTTAAATGTTTACAAATTGGCTACATTAGGATACATCCAGATAAAGAAGCTTAAGTGTTTATGCAAAATGAATAACTGATTCCTCGGACTCAAGGTGATTCTTCTAAGTTATCTTCCAAGTTTGAAATTCCATGAATTTAAGATTCTTTTTGACTCCGTCTAAGGGCATGCCTCACAACAGACTTCCCACTATGAATTTTCAAAATTTTATTACCTCGTAAGCTGTAAAATAACACACAAATACAGAAAATCCCACAAAACAGAGTTTACTGAATTATTGTAAGAGGTACACCGCTGTCATCACCACCCGGGTCAGGAACGGCACTTGGTGGCCACCCCAGAAATCCCTCCATGAGCCTACGGTAATCACAGCTCCTCCTGCTCCCCAAAAGTAACGGCTCTCCTTACTCTCACAGTTATCACTTCCTCGGGTTTCTTCACAGTTTTCCCACCCACGTGTGGAATCCCAGACAGTTTAGCCTTGCACGTTTTCTAAAAGCGTGGTGCATCTTTTCTCTCTCTTTTCATCTACAAGTTCACCTAGCTATCATCCGAAAAGCCAGAAGTCAGAGCAAATCACACCTACAGGCAAAGGAGGCATTTACGAGCCAGGGGGACGCAGGTCAAGGCCGGGATCCTCCCCTCCATCATCCCCGCCGTTTAACTCCCGCGCTAGCAGCATCAGCGACACCTGGGAACTGGGTAAAAACCAACTCTCGCGCCCCGTTCCAGACCTCTGGAATCAGGAACTCTGGAATCCGGGCCTGGCAAGCAGTTTTAATTCGGCCTCGGGATGCTCGCTCACCTTTGCGACCCTCAGGCCGTGTCACCCTTGCCCCAAGACCCAAAAGGCGGCCAGGCATTTTGCTAAGTCCTTCAACAAGTGCGCCTCCTGCAGCACTTTACAGACCGACTTCCCTGCAGGCTGAGCTCGGTCTGGCTTCGGGCCGAGGGATGGCGAGAGAAGGAAAAAGAGTGAGTAGGTGGGCAGCGCCCCTCCAGACCCACAGTCTCTACCGCGTCGGCTGAGGGAGTCCCGAATCCAGACTTACGCCCCTAAAACTGCCACTCGCCGGGTCTCTGGGGGAGACGCCACCGACCAGCCAGACCGCTCCCCCTTGCACGCAGGTCTCGAATCCTAGCCCGCCTCGGGACGGGTCCACTGGCCCCAAGCCGGGGGCGAAGCAATGGAGCAAAGCGGGACGCGCGGTAGCTGCGTAAGGCCGTGAGCGTCCGGCGCCCCTCCGCGTTTGGATCCGCCCATCCCGTCTCCAGGGCAGCACGCAGAACGCCAGAAAGAGCGCAGGGCTCTGACTGGCTGAACAGTTTCGGTTCCTATTGGCTGGAAGTGAGCGGCTAGAGCACCTCCCTCAACCCAAAGGGCCTCGCGCCCAGCCTCCGGACGAGTCCACCGACCCTGGGCCGGGGCAGAAAGTGGTGGAGGGAGGCGGGGCTCTGAGCGTCAGCGTCCGGCCTCGCAAACTGAGCACCCCTCCGCATTTGGATTCGCCCATCCGTCTCCAGGGCAGCACGCAGGACGCCGGAAGAAGTCCCTGGCGCTGAGTGGCTGAGCCGTTTGAGTTCCTATTGGCTGGAGCCCGGAAGTAGGAGTCGGTGACGGGCGGTTCTTCCATCCTTTTACAGTGTGTGGGGATTGGGGTTTTGGACCAATCAGGAGGACCTACCTGGGCTGTAGTGGCAGATTTGGGGGCTCTGGGGCCCGGGGCTCTCGTCATTTCTTCACTGCCCTCTCCCCGTTTCCTTTCGTCCTTTTTCTTCCAACGCCCTCCGGAGCCCAGGTGGACGTGGGTAACCAAAGGCTCAGAAGCCTGCTCCTCGGGTTGCCCACCCTTTGGAAAAGAGAAGGCTATGGATTACTTCCTTCTTGTACCTGAGAAAACAGACCAGAGCCTCTGATCTCCAGGTGATTGCTTATGACTTGGGAAGCTCCAGGCCCTCAAATCCAACCACCAGATACCTGAGCGCCAGCTCCCCACTTCCTTCCATTTACGTTAGCGCAGTTTTTCTCAAACTTTAGCATCAGAATCACCTAGCGTGCTTGAGAAAGCATTTCTGGGCCCCACCCACAGAACTTCTGATTCTGTAGATCTTGATGAGGCCCAAATGTTTGCAGTTGTGTCAAGTCACCAGGTGAAATAGATGTTGCTGATAAGGGACAAACTTGTAGACACTGTGTCTCTGATCTCAGGTGAAACGCATGTCCTGTTCTTTGACTTCTAACCCTTCCTGCCTTCTCAGTAATCTTATTATTGTCAGTTTTGTGTAGAGCAGTGGTTCCCAACATGGGCCCCACCCGGGGGGGGGGGGGGACAATTTGATTTTTAAGGGGAGCAGTTCGAGACTGAGTTAACAGTGAATTTTTTGCATTTCTTATGGTCCTAGGGGCCTCATATGCAGTATATAAATACATATTGTAATTATGCATTTCAGTTCTCTATGATGTTTTGAAACTTTGCTGTTTTTTCATATCACTTTGAATTATGATTTTTTTTTTAACAATTTCTTAGTGCTTTCTTTCTCAGTACTTCAACTGTCCTTTCATTCTTTTATTTTTCTCTTTCGTGGAAGCTTGTTTAGACCAAGTTAATGGCCTTTTAGGCTTCCTCCACGTGGATAGGAGTTCACTTTTTGAATAATAAGGATTATTTGTCACGGGGAAAAGGGGCATCAGGATTTTAGAGATGCTTAGGTGGGGCATGGCCCAAAAAAAGTTGGGAACCACTGGTGTAGAGGCACACCTCATTTTATTGCATTCCACTTTATTGCGTTTCACAGGTGTTGCTTTTTTAACAAGGCAAGACCGTCCTCCAGCAAAATGACTGGGGTTTGCTTTATTATGCTATTCCCTTTATTATGGTGGTCTAGAACCAAACATGCAATATCTGCAAAGTATGCCTGAACTTAACATTTGATATGAACAACGTTTCCTCATAGGTCACCCCCTAGTTAATGGAGACATAAAATGAGATAGCCACTAGTTCATTCCAAATTTTGATAAACAGCTTAAGCGTTAATGTCAGAAGCTATCAAATCCCAGTACATCTTAGCCTAGGTTCCCTGGATGCCTCTAGCCCAGTGATGGCGAAACTTTTGAGCTCAGTGTGTCAGCATTTTGAAAAACCCTAACTTAACTCTGGTGCCGTGTCACATATAGAAATTTTTTGATATTTGCAACCATAGTAAAACAAAGATTTATATTTTTGATATTTATTTTATATATTTAAATGCCATTTAACAAAGAAAAATCAACCAAAAAAATGAGCTCGCGTGTGACCTCTGACATGCGTGTCATAGGTTCGCCATCACTGCTCTAGCCCATACATGAACCTGCTAAAATGGTTAAAATCTTGTGAGCATGTGCATTTTTCTGGCTACAGAGGACATGGGTTTGGTCAGATTCTCCAAGGTACTAATGACCCAGAACGTATTAAGTTATCCTGCTATAAACAATCTTGAATTATAAGCCCAGATTTTTTAATAACAGAATTAATCATGCTAGCATCTATCACACGTGTTGTAGCAACTCCCAGGCGGATTAGATTTTTTAGGGAAATCGTGGATTTTTTTTGGAGTGGGGGGAGTGTAAGGGGTCACTTCTTGCAACAAATTTCTTAAGGCTTGTTCATTTTTACCATCTTATCTCCAGCACATGCTATTTGCCTCTGGCCCTGCTTCCCCTCGTGTACTTGGTAGCGCTTTCGTCTTCATTCCCAAAGCCCATGGTACTGCGTGATACAGACTTTTACTGACATAACAGAGGGAGGTTACAGCACAGAAAGGAAACATCTTACAGGTGAGTGTTAGACGTGGCGGTGGTAAGGGTGTTAGAAAGCAGGCACTTTGACATGACTGATAGGAGAGCACTTTGTCATATCTGTCAAAATGACAAATGCACATCTCCACTGACCCGCAAGTCCACGTCTAAACATTTGTCCAGTAGGCATGCTTACAATTTCAAAATGGCACAAAAGTATCCATCGCAGCCTTGTTTGTAATTTTAAAAAATTGGTAACAACTCAAATGTCCATCAGCAGGAAACAGATTAAATTAGAAATAAATGTGCTCTTTGTGTATGATATGAAAATATCTCTAAGATTTATCATTGCAGAGAAACACCGTGGCGCATAACACGTAGTATAGTATTACTACCATTTGTGGAGATAAAAGAAAAGAGGGGCAAATATATATACGTAGGTGTTTGCATATATGCGCCAAGAACAGCTCCGACATCTCCTGAAGGAAGCTGCTGACGCTGTGGAGGGGAGGTGAGTGGGTGCAGAACTGGGTATCAGAGATGCAATTCACACAGTTTGCATCTGGAACCACCTACCTACTACCTATTCTATCCGTACATCATAAATCTTAACTGAATATATTTCAAAATTATATATTATACACACATATTTAATATGTATGTGTATGTTTATGTGTATATTTACATGTGATAAATTTTATGTGTGTGCACACATATAATATAAATGGACAAAATGGAGTGTGGCACCTTTTGTTCTGCACACCCTGAGGCCTCCTTCCCGCAAGTCGCCATGCACCACTCTCCTCCCTAGGACTCTGCCTAGAGCTCTGTTTCCCTTCTCGCCTCTCCTGCGAAGCCCAGAGCTCTCCTTCATTATAGATCAGTTCCTTCATATGCACATTAACGTCTGTCTCTGGCTTTTTGGTTTTGTTCTGTTCCGCTCTCTATTTTTGAATGAGTTGGAGACGGTTCTTAATAACGTGGGTGTTAAAATTTTATAATACAGCGGGAAGAAAAATGATCTGCAGAGAAGGGAGGGGCGGAGATGACAATGAAAACCTAAAGCGGGCAAATGGTGAGGACAAGGCAGTGCAGAGTGTGTGACCGGGAGTCAGAGTCGAAGCCCTGAAGCACTGAGCTGCACTAACAGCCAGGCTGTGGCTGCAAAACATCAATTCACGAGAGAAAATGACATCAGAGTCTGACATCATGACTCTGGAGTCCGCATCACCCTAGGGCAGTGGTTCTCAACCTTCTGGCCCTTTAAATACAGTTCCTCATGTTGTGACCCAACCATAAAATGATTTTCGTTGCTACTTCATAACTGTAATATTGCTACTGTTATGGATCGTCATATAAATATCTGATATGCAGGATGGTCTTAGGCAACCGCTGTGAAAGGGTCGTTCAACCACCAAAGGGGTCGCGACCCACAGGTTGAGAACTGCTGCCCTAGGAGCAGGAGCAGAAGGAATCATACCTATTACCCATCCATTCATTCACAGATACATGCTGAGGGCCTCCTCTATGTCAGGAACTGCATTAGCTCTGGAGTCTAAAGCAGTGAATGAAGAGATAGTATCCTTCCTCCTAGAGCCAACTGAAAGGAGAGAAATATTGTCCCTGGAGTAGAATGTGTAGTTGGAGAATACTGGACACTAATTCCAGTGGTCCCAGAATCTACTGTGGCCCGTCAATCAGAATGAGACTGCGGGGTGTTAGGCGATAAATGAGGTTTGTCAATATCCATCTCCCTGTAGGCCCAGCAGGACTCCAGACCTACCCAGCAATTATTCAACCAGGTCCTGAATGTGGAGTTGAGATACAGTTAGCAGCGCAGAATATATACGCCTTGAGCTGTAAAATGTGGGCCACTATGGTTAAAAGGACACTCCTCTAGCTACTCCTACCCACTGAAATAGCAAACATTGCCTCCACGTGGGATCTGCTACTATCAGAGGTTGCAAGAGGCGTGAATAACACTTCCCATCACATTCCTATTTAATCATCAAGATCGACAAGGACACAAGATCCTGAAAAATGACCCGGATTACCACAGGCTTCATCAGCTGGTGATGGAAATTGCAGCTGCTCTTCCAGAGATGGTCTCCTCCCTGGAGTAATCAGCCCTCCTGGCATCTGGTATGTGACTTATTTGGCAGACGTGGTTTTCTCTATCCAGGTACGTAGCAAACACAAAAAGCAGTTTCCTGTCACCCGGTAGAGTGAGTGGTATACTTTTACATTTTCCGTCATCGGTTACGTCCACTCTCCAGCTCTGTCCCCAGGTTAGCCCAGAGTGACGCTGGCCATCTCACCATCCCACAGAACATCACGCAGGAGCGCTGCTTATGAATTTGCCAAAGAGCATCCTTTCTTCACCACGTAACTCCCTTTGAGAAACAGGTCTTGCCTGGTTGGGGGTCCCTGGTAGACACCAGTGGACCTCAGGTGCCCTGAGGATATGAGCTGCTTCTCATGAACTGAGTTATATGATGCACAAAGCCATAAAGATGGGCGTGCCCAATGTCACCACGTCACTAATTGCAGGTCCTGATGGTACTAGTAAATTGCCTGCGTAGGCTGGTTACACCCCCAGCATGCCTACTCTTGATCCATGTGAGCACCACCCCATCTGACGGCTATTTCCTCCTGGGCAGTTCCCTTTGACCGGCTGACTAAGGAAGGAAAATGCAAGCCTGGCTGACAATGTTCTCTGCAAGGTTTCTTGGAACCAACAAGGAATGGACTGCTCCGGCATTCCAGACATGAATGACCAAGAGACATGGCTGTGGAAGACTACAGAAAGAAAATCCTTCCAGTGGGGGGACTTTTGAATAGCAAATCCACCTTTCTGGAAAGAGAGAAGCACTAAAGCAGAGAGCAAAAAGCTTCATAGGCAGGGACTAATGGCCACAGAAGTGAGAATCCCTAAGTCATCGTTCCGCTCTTACATTCCTGATACACTCAATGCAACAGTCCCCCTTCCACCCTTCCACTGTGCCCTTCCCAGTCCTTCCATCATGACCTCTGGGTTTAAAGACCCCTGGCTGTTCCCTGAAGACATTGCTTCTCCTGCAGCCCTCTCCAGGCATGGCTCTCTTCTCACCTCAAAGGGTTTTTCCATTGTCCACCACGTCCTTCTTGCTTTCACTTTCCCAATCACTACAGCGACTCTCCTGTGTATACTCTCTGCCCCCCCCCTCTTTTTTAAAATATATTTTTATTGATTTCAGAGAGGTAGGAAGAGGGAGGGAGAGAGAGAGAGAGAGAGAGAGAGAGAGAAGCATCCATGATGAGAGAGAATCATGGATTGGCTGCCTCCTGCAAGTCCCCCAGGCATGTGCCCTTGACCAGAATCGAACCTGGGATCTTTCAGTTTGCAGACTGAGGCTCTATCCACTGAGCCAAAACAGCTAGAGAGAGAAAAACCTCTCTTTCTTCATTAAGCTCATCTGAGGAAAAACAACCTTGGTTCAACCCACTTTCTCCCTCTCTTTTATGTCAATATGCGAGCGGTTGTGGCTGGAGAGAAACACAGTCCTGCTGATCTAGCCCTGCTCTAAATTCACAACCACCAATCCCACACGGCCTCTCAGGCCTCCAGGAAATCCGACATTTCCTTAGACCCGTGGTCGGCAAACCGCGGCTCACGAGCCACATGCGGCTCTTTGGCCCCTTGAGTGTGGCTCTTCCACAAAATACCACGTGTGGGCGCACACGTACATTGCGATTGAAACTTCGTGGCCCATGCGCAGAAGTCGGTATTTTGTGGAAGAGCCGGTATTTTGTGGAAGAGCCACACTCAAGGGGCCAAAGAGCCGCATGTGGCTCGCGAGCTGCAGTTTGCCGAGCCACAGTTTGCCGACCACTGCCTTAGACAAATCACTTTTTCCCAGGGAGCTGACTATGTCACAGCTTCTCTCTCCTCCAGCCTCTGAATGTCTCATCACTTTCAGCAGAATCACTAAATCAACCCATGTACATATCTCCAAATCCATCACTCTCTTCCCTCTCATAGGATGGAGGAGCCGCCTCTTTGTGAGGGCAGCCCCTCCCACTGGTCCCCTGGACCCATCCCCTCGCCTGCACGAGACCTTTGCTCCTCCAGCCTTCTCCTCTTCTCTAGCGGCACCAATTTCCTCCTCCAGCAGTAACCTGCTGATTCCAAATGGCGTCTCTTGCTAGATGCAATTTCCTGAAAGTGAATTAGAAATTTTGATGAAACTGATATATTTTTAGCAAAATTCAAACAAATAGGATCACCTCAAACATAGAGAAGAAATAGCAATAACTAAAGAAGAAGTTAAAGATTTTGTGAAAGATCACCAGTCCTCAAAGAAGCCAAGTCACAGCTAATTTCGTCAACCCAACTTCAATAAGCATATGTATATTTTGGGTAACTTGTCATAAAAAGACTTCTTATATTTTATTTTTTTATTTATTTTTTTAAAATATATTTTATTGATTTTTCACAGAGAGGAAGGGAGAGAGATAGAGAGTTAGAAACATCGATGGGAGAGAAACATCGATCAGCTGCCTCCTGCACATCTTCCACTGGGGATGTGCCCGCAACCCAGGTACATGCCCTTGACCGGAATCGAACCCGGGACCTTTCAGTCCGCAGGCCGACGCTCTATCCACTGAGCCAAACCAGTTTTGGCAAGACTTCTTATATTTTAAAGATATACCATGAAATATAAGGGAAGTTAAATGTCTGGGATTGGGATTTGCTTCAAAATAACTCAAGGGATGAGGGAATAGAGTGAGGATAGAGATGGATTGGCTCAGCCCTAATAATTGTTCAGGAAGCTGGTGATGAATGCAAGGAGCTCATTATATGATTCTATTTTTATGTTTGAAATTTTTCATATATAACTTTTTTTAAAAAAACTGCTGGATGTATTAGTGATGGCTGAGAATCTTAGAATATCAAAGGATGAGACAATGCTCCTAGAGCTATAATCTCAAGGTCATCTCTTTTAAAAGAAGAGGAAGAACTGAGAAGAAATTAGAGAAGAATGGAACATTTAGAGAATCTTTTCAAAAGTTATTTTCTCTGGATTGTCCCAGGATTTTGCCTAAAACCCATATCACAGTGGGTACTGTATAATCAAACCTTTTTACAGTTTTCTAGTAAAACTATTTCTGTTTGATTATCCAGGACCCCCAAAGAACCTAGACTATTAAAACGAAGTGAAAACAGTGTCCCACTAGCTATAAAACTAAATTCTCATAGCTGCGTTGTCCTGTTTTTCAACTCTCAGTTCTGCACAAGTGGTGTGTTGGTCTATTCCTATGACAGAAATAACCTCTAATTACTGTCACTTTATGCCATATTTTGCTTTCTGGTCAGGATTAATACCCCTTGATTACTTTATAAAGATTGTCTTGGATATTCTTATGTATTTATTCTTCCATATGAACTTTAGAGTACATTGTCATTTCCCTACAATTAAATTTACTTGACACTGTATTAGAATTACATAAAATTCAGCAATTAATTTGAAGATAAATGACATATCACAACATCGAGGCCTTCTGTCCGGTTAGCTTGGCTGACGTGCAATCACTGATGAGACATGACAGCCTTGTATTAGCTGTGCTTGGGGAGCCAGCTGGGACGCCTCAAAGTGGCACTGACTAGAGCAGCGGTTCTCAACCTTCTGGCCCTTTAAATACAGCTCCTCATGTTGTGACCCAACCATAAAATTATTTTCGTTGCTACTTCATAACTGTAACGTTGCTACTGTTATGAATCGTCATGTAAATATCTATAGCAGGATGGTCTTAGGTGACCCCTGTGAAAGGGTCGTTCGACCGCCAAAGGGGTCGCGACCCACAGGTTGAGGACTGCTGGACTAGAGCGTTGCACGGACTCAAGAGGCCTGCATGAGCCATCAGAGCCCCGGCACAGAAGTGCCAGGAACAAGGGCATGGACTTTTGGAAGATGAACACGTTTTTCAGCGTCCTCAGGTTTACTGGGAAACGGGCAGCGCTCCGCTCCTACAGTGGGGCCTGCTGTGGATCCGGGTTGTGAGCTGAGAAAGGCAAGTCCAGAGACGTCCAGGACAGCGCTGCTAGCTTGATGGTGCCACCTAAGCTTCCTTTCTGCTTTTCCTTTTCTTAATTTAGTGTGCATCCTTGGTTATATTTTTGCCCTTCCCATTCTTTTTGACTTTTTAAAAATCATGTCCCTTCAGCAAACACCAGAAAGACCTCGTTTTTTCACCCAGTCTGAGAGTCTTCTTTTTCTAAAGGAGGATTTAACATTTTTTTAATAAATTTTTTTATTGATTTCAGAGAGGGAGAGGGAGAGAGATAGAAACATCAATGATGAGAGGATCATTGATCCGCTGCCTCCTGCACACGCCATACTAGGGATCGAATCCACAACCCCAGCATGTGCCCATGCCCGGAATCAAACCCGGGACCCTTCAGTCTGCAGGCCGATGCTCTATCCACTGAGCCAAACCAGCCAGGGAGGATTTAACTTTTTGATGGTTCCTGTAACCCTCCATTACTCACTGGCCTTCTTCTTGTCATAGTTTACGTTCTGACTTGATTATGCTTTACCGTTGTTCCCCTCTATTGATTTGGAATCTTTTTTTAAGAGTGTGCTGTTGCTGTGTCTTCCGTTTAATTGGTCCACGTGGGCTGGGTTGGGGAGAAATGAAGGAAACTGCTTCCCCCACCCCATTCCCTGAGCTAACTCAGCTCCAGTTGGCCCTGTTCTGTACCCGCCTGGAGGCTGAGGTTGTCGGCTTATTTATTTCTAAGGCCCAGTCATAGAAACAGGAGTCTGTTCACACTGGGTGACCGCTTTATATTGCTGAATGTGATAAATTTAGCAACACCGGGAGGAAGTGTTCTACTTGCTGCTGCTGAGCCGGGCAAAATTGTTACTTTTCTTTTCTCCTCCTAGTCCTTGCAGCACCGAAACTGCTGACCCTCCTGTCCTCACCTCATCCCCCAGTGTGACATAACCTCAGCCTGTCTGAGGAAATGGCCTTAGAGCAGCGGTTCTCAACCTGTGGGCCGCGACCCCTTTGGCGGTCGAACGACCCTTTCACGGGGGTCGCCTAAGACCATCCTGCATATCAGGTATTTACATGACGATTCATCACAGCAGCAACATGACAGTGATGAAGTAGCAACGGAAATAATGTTATGGTTGGGTCACCACATGAGGAACTGTATTTAAAGGGTCAGAAGGTCCTTAGAGGCTCTTGGCTTTGTGTTGAGTTTCCAACCGTCTGTGCTAAGCACCAACACTGACCAGCATGCACAATAGTCAGGGCAGGATAGGCGGTGTCCCAGGGTGGGTTCCCCCAAAAGAAGCCCCCGAGATACGCAAGCAATTGATTCGATGATCCCAAGACACATGGCAGGACAGCAGAGAAGTGAGACGGGGAAAGAAAGCCAACAAAGGATGTTTTATCAAGCGAAAAAAGAACTTGATCATGTGGAGGAAGTCCCGGAGCCAGCATAAAACACACATCGCCCCAGGGAACAAGGGAACAGGGACTTCTGGAACAAAGTCTTCAATTCCCTGGGACGCCCAGGCCCCTGTACCAGAGGAGGCGGTTCATAAAAGATACGCACGTGCTGACAGCGGGTACTGGCTACACTAAAGGCCACAGGGGGACGGGTGGAGCCCCAACAGTGTCCCTTACAATAGATTTTACTCAGTTCTTATGATCAAGAAATGATGTCAGATGTCATAGCGTGGTGTGACGGTATGATGGGTCCTGACCATGTGTGCTGGCATCTTTCCTTGGTAACAGACCCCAGTCCCTTGTCCGTACAGTCCTATGTCCCCGTAGGGCCAGTCATATCGCCTCATGCTTCCTAGTGAAGCATAAAGTGAAGTAAAATCATAAGCTTATCGCTTGAACCAATAAAGCAATTTTTCTTATATTTTTGTAAATATGTTTGTTTGTTTATTTATTCATTCATTTCAGAGAGAGGAAGGGAAAGGGAGAGAGAGATAAACATCAATGAGAGAGAAACATCCATTGGCTACCTCCTGCACCCTCCCCCCCGCCCCCAAACCTGGATCAAGCCAGCAACCCAAGCATGTGCCCTGATCTGAATCGACCTCCTGGTGCATGAAACGATGCTCAATCAACTAAGCCATGCCAGCAAGGCTATATTTTCAAAATAACACAAAATAAATTGAATAAAAAAATAGATTGTGTGTGTGTGTGCACCCATTTCTCAGATCCCCTTTGGAAGGAAATTCCAGCTGAGCACCAAGGTCTGTGCTCTCCTTCTTCCTGGTTGCTCAACTAGACTACATTTCCCAGCCTCCCTTGCAGCTAAATGTGGCCATGTGACTAAAACCTCTAGCTGGTGAAATTTGAGCCCAGTGAGGTTTCACTCCTGGAGGCCTGGCTCCTGAAACCTCCCCTGCATGCTCTTCCATGCTCTTTACCCCAGGCCCTAATGGAGATGGTCATGCCCATGGTTGACCTAAGATGGCAGAGCCACAATTAGCCCAAGTCCTTTAATGGAGCAGAGCTCCTCTATCAATTTGCAATCACGCTAGGCTGTGCCTGAGCAAGAAATAAACCGTGGTGTTGAGCCATTACATTTTAGGTTTACTTATTATATTACTTTAACACTCTAACATTAATCTGGCACCTACCCTTGGACCTCCATGGACCCTGGGTAAAGAATCCTTGCTCAGGGGGAAGTAAGACAAAAACAGATACACAGCACTAGGAAAAAGGCAGCTAGGAGGACATTGCAGCACTTACAATGAGTGCATCTACCAGGAACTCAGGAAGGCATATGAATTCGAAAAGACTTATATAGGAGCAACTAAGGGATTAAAAAAGCAAAGGTATTTTTCCATCAAGATAAACTAAGATAGCTCTAGCTGGTTTGGCTCAGTGGACAGAGCGTCAGCCTGTGGACTGAAAGGTTCTAAATTAGATTCCAGTCAAGGGCACATGCCCGGGTTGTGGAGCCGACCCCCAGTAGGGGGCGTGCAGGAGGCAACCGACCAATGGTTCTTTCTCATCATTGATGTTTCTATCTCTCCCTCTCTGAAATCAATAAAAAATATATTTTAAAAAAAAGATAAACTAAGATTAAGACTCTAATTTAGAAAGAGGAGTAGATGAACTCAAAGTCCATTAGTGGTTGTCAACAGTCATCTAACGTAATCTGGAATTCTAGAATTTGGAGATAAGAAGTAGTTGTATGGCCCTAGCTGGTTTGGCTCAGTGGATAGAGCATCAGCCTTTGGACTGAAGGGTCCCAGGTTTGATTCTAATCAAGGGCACATAACTGGGGCACATACCCGGGTTGCAGGCTCAATCCCCAGTGGGGGGCGTGCAGGAGGCAGCTGATCAATGATTCTCTCTCATCATTGGTATATTTTTTAAATATATTTTTACTGACTCATCAATAAAAATATATTGATGAGTCAATAAAAATATATATTTTTTAAAAAGTAGTAGTTGTATGACAAAATAATCTAATTTGAACAAATATGTCCTAATCAGGAAGTAATAAAGGACACTCATTATGCCAAGAATATGTATGTCTTGGAAACAAATAGAATCTAGCAGGGTTTTGACAGTTCCTTCATAATGGGTTGTGGAAGGGAAGATAAGGATGTTCAGAGGTCTCACTGGTGGTCCTGGTGGTAAAGGTGGAAGCTGTGGGAGCCAGTGTCCCTGGCTGACCCTGAAGTTGTCTGGCCTTCCTCACAACCTCCACAGCCACTTCCTGTTCCTGATTATTCAAATGAGTTCGTCTTACACACAGCGTGTGGAGGGGCTTTGAAAAAAGTGCATTTAACAATAGCTAAGATTTAGAAACAACCTAAGTGTCCATCAGCAGATGAGTGGATTAAAAACCTATGGTTCATCTACACAATGGAATACTACGCCACTTTAAAAAAAGGAAATTTCAATCGCACTGTACGTGCACGCCCGCACGTGGTATTTTGTGGAAGAGCCACACTCAAGGGGCCAAAGAGCCTGATGTGGCTCGCAAGCTGTGGTCAATACCTGGCACAAACAGACATATACACACAAATTGTTAAAAAATGACATGTGCACACACTTTCTTTAAAAATTTTTTCCAGCTTTGTTGAGAACAGGCTTAATTCTTTTATATATATACTAGGGGCCTGGTGCATGAAATTCGTGCACTGGGTGTGGCGTGGGGGGGGGGGAGGGGGAGAGTGTCCCTCAGCCCAGCCTGTCCCCTCTCACATACTGGGAGCCCTCAGGCGTTGACCCCCATCACCCTCCGATCACCTGATCGGCCCCTTGCCCAGGCCTGACGCCTCCGCCAGAGGTGTCAGGCTTGGACAGGGGACCCCCATCTCCCCCCGATCACTGGCTCTGGCCCCCGCCCAGGCCTGAGGCCTCTGGCCCAGGAATCATGCCTGGGCAGGGGACCCCCATCTCCCTCTGATCGCTTGCTCCACCCCCTGCCCAAGCCTGACGCCTCTGACCCAGGCTTCAGGCCTGAGCAAGGGGACCATCATATCCCCCCAATCCCCGGCTCTGCCCCCCACCCAGGCATGATGCCTCAGCCAGAGGAGTTGACCCTCATCACCCTCCGATCACCAATCACCGGATCGGCCCCTTGACCAGGCCTGAGGCCTCCGGCAGAGGTGTCAGGCCTGGGCAGGGGACCCCCAGCTCCCCTCGGTTGCAGGCTCCGCCCCTGCCCAGGCCTAACGCGTCTGGCCTAGGCTTCCAGCCCGGGCAGCGGGGACCTGCAGTGGCAGCGGGGGGCGCCGCGATCGTGGGCTTCGCTTTAGGCCCAGGCAAGGGACCCCTAGCTCCTGGGACTGCCAGCTTCCACCGTGCCCAGCTCCCATCGCTGGCTCCACCCCTACTTCCTGCTATCACTGGCCAGGGCGGCAAAGGCGCCTGATTCCCCAGGGCCACCTTTGCCCTGCCCCCCAGCTCTTAGCTCCCCTCTGGGTTTCAGATCACTGTCAGTGGCAGGGGGCTTCTTCCTGCTTTCCCTTTCGCCTCCCTGCATTGTGCCTACATATGCAAATTAGCCACCATCTTGTTGGCAGTTAACTGCCAATCTTAGTTGGCAGTTAATTTTCATATAGCCCTGATTAGCCAATGAAAATGGTATCGCCGTACGCCAATTACCATTTTTCTCTTTTATTAGTGTAGATATATATATATATATATATATATATATATATCAACAACAACAACTATATATATATATATTGTTGTTGTTGTTGATTTCAGAGAGGAAGGGAGAGGGAGATAAAAACATTAATGATGAGAATCATTGATTGGCTACTTCCTGCACGTCCCCTACTGGGGATCAAGCCTATAGTCCGGGCATGTGCCCTTAACCAGAATCGAACCTGGAACCCTTCAGTCCACAGGCTGACACGCTATCCACTGAGCCAAACCGGCCATGGCTGTGCACATACTTTTTAATAATGTGTTCTGTTGTTGACCAGATATTTCATCGCTTTTGTCTCTATTGTCTGGGCAAGTACTGTGAGTCAGGCACTGTTCCTGGTGCTCAGAGTGCAGCAGTGACTGAAGCAGACAAAAGTCCCTGCCCACAGGCTGCCTTTGGGCTGGTGAGTCAGGCATGGTTTTATGGAGGCGTGTCCCTGTCACACCCTCTCACTTCACTCTTTCGCTCAGCCTCCACCTGACCAATGGGAGCTAGGGGCTGGTGGGTAAACGCTCCTCCTTCCGTCTTGTGTCCTGTACAGTGTCTCAGAGGCCCCCGGGGGACTGGCCCAGTTGCTCATGGATTGACCACCTGGATCATGCACGCTTGGGTGGGCTTTCTCCCCTTCCGGCTTCATTCTTTCTGGTTCTGATTCCTTCCCTGCCCCTTTCCCACAGGATCACTTCCCAGAAGAAGCTACCTGCCCTCAGATCCCTCCCCAACACTGTTTTGGAGGAGAACCCGAGCCAACAGGCCAGCATTTTCGTATTTCATTTGGGTTATTTTCTACATTTCCGTCTTAGGTCCCCAGCTGTACTTTGGGTTCCTAAAGAGCAGGGATCAGCTATTCCTTTTTTATATATATTTTCCCACAGTTACTAATTCAAGGCCTGGCAAAGAAGAATAACACGTGTTGATGTTGATGTGATTAGACAAAAAAGAAAGAAGACAGTGAATATCTGTGGCCCAAGGGAGGCCAGAGCCACTTCTAGCACAGAGGCCTCTGCCTGATATTGGTAAGACTGGGACCCGCCAGGGCAATTACTGTTTTTTCTTCTGTGTACCCATCCTGCTCTCCTCGTCCCCGCCCCTGCCCCCCCGCCCCCCCAGCAGGTCCCTTCACCCTTGACTTCCAGCAGCAGCAGGGGGCCAGCTGCTGAAGTAGCGTAGGGCCCATAGCTGGGGGCTCACTCCGGAGCTCTCCCTGCCACCTGCTCCTTCCAAGTTGGGAGTGGGTGAGGGAGCCCAGGCCCTACTTCCCAGGGGTGGGATCCACATGTCTGTCATCTGGTGCTGAAAATGACAGGATCCTGCTCCCACAAGGCCTCAGTCAGGGACTCAAAATGAATAAATGAATGACTTCAAAATTCAGTACCAACCCTGACTGGTTCTCATGGAAACAGAGAGTGACAGGCCCCAGGGAAAGGTGAAAAGAGCATTGGACAAGAGTTGTAGTTACGGGTCTACCACTAATTTGATGCTCCTGTGGTCATGTACCACTTTTCTGCCCACAGTTTCCTGAAAATGAGACGGTTGGACCAGATGATCTCAAAGATCCCCCAGCTCTAGGATTCTTAAATTACAGAACTGGAAGGAAGCTGATCTGTCAGTTCAAATAAACTTTTCCCCCACTTATATGACTCTCACTGTTGGTAACAGCCCCATGCCTCCTCTAAACCCACTAGGTTCGGCTCTAGCACATTTGTTCTTGCAGACTCCCACGCTCCTTTAATACAAGCCTGGCATATGCTTGAACATATTTTTGTAATTGATATATTTACTGAGATTATCGTGGATTCATATTCAATCATAACCTTTGCACAGTTTCCCCCAATGATAGCATTTTGCAAAACCTTAATATGCTCTCACAACTAGGCTTTGATTCAATCCATCTATCTTAGATTTCCCGTTTCACCTGTACTTGTGTGTAAGTTCTATATAAATTTTATCATCTCTTCTAAAACCACAAGAATCCCTTATGTTGCCCTCTTATAACTACACCTTGCCTTCCTTCCATCCCACCTCATCCTTCGTTTGATGGTTTTCCAACAATCTTCTTGTTTGGAAATAATTTCAAACTAGCAGAAACGTTCCAGTATATCTTGAACCCAGACTCGCTGATAGTTAATATTTTGTCCGTTTACTTTATCGTTTTTTCCTATTGACATTCCCCCCCCCCCCCAATCATTTGAAGGTACTAGTAAGTTGCATACACCACGCCCCTTTATTCCTTCACGATACTTCAGTGTGTATTTCCAAGAATTGGGATATTCTTCTACATGCCCATAGCGCACGTTACCAACTTCAGCGCATGTAACATTGATCTCGCAGGATCCCAAATTGTCTCCATGTCCTTTATAAGCACTACCACCCCTCCAGTCCAGGACCTTTCGTTGCCATAACTTTCTGGCACTCTTTAATCGGGAACATTTCCCAAGCCTTCTTTTGTCTTTTATGACATTGACGGGCTTGAAGAATATAGCCCCTGCCCCTTTTTAATAGACGTTCCTCATTGTGGGCTTGTCTGAGGTTTCATCATCAGTGGATTCAGGTTATGCATTCTACCTGGGAATACTGCATAGCTGATGTGTTCTGAGGATGTGAAATAACATCTGCTCCTAATGGTGATACTGATTTTGATCAAGGTGCTGTCTGCCTGCCCCTCTGTCAGTGTTTCCCTCGTGCTACTCATAAGCCTAAACCACCTCTGGGAGACAGGGTAACCCATGCAAATATCTTCTCCCCAACAAACCCTACCCCTAGTGTGAGCATCCATTGAGGAGTCTTGCCTGAGGCCATCTTGGTCTCTTCAAGTCCCTCTTCCAGGTTTTCCACTGTTTCCTTTCCTTGTGTCTTCGGTTCTGGTCCGAGTCTTCTCCCTGTCCTTTCCGTGTCCTCCTATGGCCTTTGGGCAGAGACGAGGCCGGAGCAGTAAACTCAGCACCCTGGACTGGAAATGAGCTCATGTGGGCTGTTCCCCTTCAAACCGTCCACCAGGGATTTGCATAACAGAGTCGCCTGTGAGCGCTCACTTCCTGGACCGGTTCCTGCCGCCTCTCACCAAGTCCCCTCCCTCTCCCTGGAGTCCCCCTCCCCCGCTCCGGCTCTGGGCGCCCCCTGGCTAACCCCAAGGGGTACTTTCTACGGGCGGCCGGGCCCGCAGAACCCGACGCCTGGACGTCCACTGGCGCTCGCGGCGAACGGGCCCGGCGCGAGTCCCACCCGCGCCTTAGACCGACCGGCCGGGAGCCGAACAGAAGCGCTAGAATAAATCATCGCGCGGGGGAGGGAGGGGTCCCGGTTTGGGTATTTTGTCGGTACTTTTCCGCGCCCAGCAGCGCGGGGAACAGCGCAGGGGCGGGGGCCAGCGGCGGCCCCGCGAGGCCGGGATGCGCTCAGCCCCGCTGGCATCCTGGAGGGCGGCGCGCAGGTGGCGGCGCGGGGGCCGGGCCGGGCGCGGGAGGGGGAGGGCTCGGCGCGCGTCGGGCGGTGACGGCAGCGCGGAGGGGAGGTGCGAGCCGCCCGCCCGCCCGCCCGCCGGGAGCCATGGCGAGAGGCCGCGCCGCGGCGCCCGCACCCGTGTCCGCGCCCGCAGCAGCGCCCCCGCCCGCCGCCCCTGGGCCCACCCGGCCGCCGCCCGCGCGCGCCCCGACCCAGTAACTCCCGCGCCCCGCGAGCCAGGCGCCCCCCAAAGAGGGGCTGCGCGCGGGAGGGAGCGGCGGAGCCCCACGACCCCCGCGTCCCGGAGCCCGAGCCGGGAGCGCCGAGCCGGCGGGCGGGCGGCAGCAGGAGGAGGCGCCGAAGCCGAGCCCGCCGCGTGCACCCCGCGCCCCCGGCCGGCTGCTGCTGCTGCACCGGGACGCCGAGCCGCCGGGCGGCCGGGCCGGGCCGAGGACAGCCAGCGGCGGCGGCCGGCAGAACCCAGCGCCGGGCAGTCGGGCGCCCGAGGCCCCCGGGACCGCGCCTGCTCTCGGCCGCGCCCCGTGCGCCTCTCGCGGGTAAGTCTGGGGTCCGCTCGCCCGGGCCTCGGATGCACGGGCCGGGGGCTGCTGGGGGCAGGACCCGGTGTCCTGGGGGCGCGCGCGCGATGTGGTGGCGGCGGGAGAGGCCGGGCGCCGGGACACGGGAGGGATTGGGGTGGGGGGAGTCCCCATCCTGCACCCGCCGCACCTGCGGGAGCCTCTCGGGGCCCAGAAAGGTGCCCATAGAGAGGGTGCCCTGTCGGTCGCGCCGTGGGGCCTGGATCCCGAGCGCTGGTCCTCCGAGGTGACAGTGAGGCGACCTTCAAAGAACCCCGAGCTGAGCCAGCCCACAGCGCGAGCAGCACCCCATTCCCCCTCGCCCGCAGAACGAATGGAAATGGGATCTGAATGTATTGGGGGCCGGACAGATGGCGTTTGGGACCCTCCGCCCTGATTTCTGAGAGTTAGCAAGTTCACTTGGCCACTTTTTCGACGTGTGAGTTTTAGGATTCCCTGCGAATCTCCAAGGTCAGCCTCTTGCGGGTTAAAGCAGACACACGGAGATGCATGGTCGCTCTTCTGTAAGGTTGTGCTTCGGGAGGGACAAGTCGGAAGCCCAGCTGCTCCGGGGCTGGGGCGGGATGCCCCTGCCTGCCCGTTAGGCCTCCGTGTTGGAGGCCCCTTCGCTGCACTTGTGCAGACACTGAAATCCAAGTCCGCTCTCAGCGCCCCCTCCGTCTGGGTGTTTAAGCCTCTGATTTTTTTCTTTAAGTTTTTTTTTTCTGATACGCTCCTCTACCAGAACTTAATTGCTTCTAAACAACGTGTAAACATTGTCAATGTTGTCTGTGCGTTTGGAGGCAGGACGGGTACTTTTTTCCTGGAGCTCTTTTGGTGGCAGGGGTGGCAGACTAGGGAAACAAGCTAGGAACAGGGTTTTTCCTGGTTTCCAGCTACAGGATCAGCAGAGAGAGAGGTGGTCAGGCAGGCAATGCCCGCCCCGGGCAGTCTGCCCTGGGGAGGGTCACCCCACTTCCCCAGCAGAGGATGACAGAGAGGGAGCTTGGCTGGCAGGGTCACAGGGGAAGCTGGAGTGACAGATGGCACGTCTCTCTTTCTCTTTTCGTTTGGAAAGGTCACACTTGCTTGGACTTTGATCCCTGACCCCTCTGTTATCACAGAGGTGTCCAGACGAGTGTAGACGGGCTACCTGGACAGCTGAGCTAGTCTCTGGGATGCTGAGCTGGCTTAGAAAGCCATGGCCCCAGGCAGCAGTCTTGGCAAGAGTTGTGTTACTGCTTGACCCGGGCCTAGCCATTTCCTGTTCCATGCCCCAGGGACCTGTGAGGTTTGGTTTCCCATCCCCAGTGCTCCCTGAAGAGTGTCTCCACCCTGGCTGTGTGCTCCTTCTGAAAGGACACTGGCCTTGCGGTGGGAAACCTGGATTCAAATCCCAGCTCCTCTTTTTCTCTGCTGGCTGTGACCTTGGGCCCTTATTTAACCTCCCCGACCTGGCTTTCCCTTCTCTGGCATTGCCCTCCCACCCAAAGCAAAACACAAAACAAAACAAAACAAAACAAAACAAACCTCATCAGACTGTTGTAAGGCTTAAAGAGTTTTTTAATTCAAAACATTTTTTAATTGATTTGAGAGAGAGAGGGGGGGGGGAATACATCAATTTGTTGTTCCACTTACATATGCATTCATTGGTTGATTCTTGTCTGTGCCCTGATGGGGGATTGAATCTATAACCTTGACATATCAGGGCAGTGCTGTGACCAACTGAGCTACCCTGCCAGGACAAAGAGTTTTTTGTTTGTTTGTTTGTTTTATTCTCACCAGACGATATTTTTCCATTGATTTTTAGAGAGAGTGGAAGAGAGAGGGAAAGAGAGAAATATCGATGTGAGAGAAACACTTTGATTGGTTGCCTCCTGCACAACCGATTGGTTGCCCCGGGCTGGTTGAGGAGCCTGCAACCACGGTACATGCCCTTGACTGGAATCGGACCTGGGACCCTTCAGTCTGCAGGCCAAAGCTCTATCTACTGAGCCAAACCGGGTAGGGCAGGGCAAAGAGTTTGACTAAATGACCTGTGAGAGTTTCCAGGTCTCATTCTAACACGACTAGGTTTGTGAGTTGGCTTTGAGCCCCAACAGGGATGATAAAGAGATATTACAGTGGTAATTATTGTCGTTCTTATATTGTGAGGGTCGAATCAGGCCATGTAAAATAAAAGAGCATTATTTGAATTGAAAGGAGTTCTTAAACTTTTTCCCCCCGTTTCCCAACTAGCAGCATCTTAGTGTTTGCCATCCGATGGGGACTCGCTTCCTGTCGTTGCATTCTGAGCCCCTGCCTCTGACCTTGCACATAGTAGGTCTCTAATTGTTAGATGAATCTGGGCTCCGCATCTTGACCGCGTGTTCCCATGATGGACAGCAGACCTTGGGCCTTCCCTGTGCCAGCAGCTGTCGGGGGTTTTTCATAGACACGATTGTTCTGTGGCTCCGTGCAGCTCATAAACAGCCCAGGAGGGCGGGCAGGCAGGTGGCCATCTTTCCTACAAGGGGCTGGTTTTTTTTTCCCCCTTTAGGCCTCGGTTGTGAAAGGCATTGGAGGACGTGTTCATTGAAACTCAGTGGTTTGCAGATGTTAAATCCAGCCTTTCACCTGGGGTGCAGTTTAACACTATGCTGGGAAGTTTAATAAGCTCAGGGATGATGCTACAACAACCAGCCTCTTCAAACATATGATTACTTGAGCCTTGGTTTTGAAAACATATTCTGATCTACTTAACTCATCCGTACTTGGTATGCGCCATGACGTTTGTGGGGGAGGACAAAGGGATGCGCCTTTTAGGAGATCAAGGTGTTAGGCGAAGAACCGTTTCCACTAACCCCAGGGGTCTCAGATTTAATTTTATAGTCTTGGGTGAGTGAGTCTGTTGTGAGAGACAGACTGTTGAGTGGGTCTTCTGGCTCCTCCCTTCCTTCTTCTTCCTCTTGAACAAATGTTTCCTGTTCTTACCTGTCTTATTAGGTGTACCTGAGTGGAGGCCACCAGCAGTGCTGAAAAGCTCCAAGTTGTAGCCAGGGGACAGTAAGCAGTAGCATATGTGTAGCTCTGCGTGCCGCTGAACTGCATAGAACCCCAAATGAAGGCTTCGGCGTGTGTCTTCTGAAGGGCCGTGTGGCATTATTATTCATGGAGAAGCTCACGCAATGACGTGTTTGTTAATAGGGCACCTGACGTGGGAGAGGGTGGAATGGGGTGGGAGGTGAGCTCTTGTTTGGGCTTCCGGTCCAGCATTCTGGGAAGGGCCGCTCCCAGCCTCACCCGGTGAGTGGTGAGCTTTTCCGAGAAGCTGTGAATTCTTTGGTGAAGACTGGTAAATGGTGGTTCCTCAGGCCGCCACGCACAGCATTGGGTGTCTTTTGGCCTCCATGTCTCAAGCTGTGAAATGGGTTCTATGGATGGTTCTTAAACTTGCCCCGTAGGACCCCTGGGAAGGGGGTTGGGGAGCTCAGCCTGAGGCTTCCAGCACTTTTCAGTGTTAGGCCAGTGGTTCCTTTGGTGAAGGCCAGAACACAGGGTTCTTCTTGTCTGTTTTCAAAAGAAAGTCATGTAAACTGCTGCCTTGCATAAAACTCACTCAAGGAAGATGCACCGTATTTCCCTGGGGCCCTGGGGCTCCCCCCAGCGTAAGGGTGTGTACTCCCAGTTTGAGCATCTTGGAGCTGCATTATTGCAGGGGTCGCTTCTAGTTCCAACTTTATGAAATGCCGGGACATTTAAAGGCTGAAGGTGACCTCCTTCCTCGAGGAAACGGATTGTGTACTAACATCTGCAAAGGATGCCCCGGAACTGAAGGCAGATAGGTAGATCAGTAAATGAAAGAACCACCGGAGTATCCATTATCTGGATCTCAATGATAAGGAAGACCATACTCTGAGTATTCAGGGGAGTTTGAAATGCCCCCCCTCCCCAGCAAGAATGAGTTGAAAGGAACCATGAAATGTGAGTGAAGTGGTTTGACTTTTTCTAAACCAGAACAGTGACGAGACAGTTCTCCCCACATTCTAGCTGAGTAGCTGAAGCATCCACCCGCCCACTCACCTACTCTTTGTTGAGTAAATCTAAAGTGCAGGTCAAGTGCACTGTGCACAGGGAGAGCACAAGATAGAGTGACAGATGGAAGCTAGATAGAGGGGAGCAGACCTGGCCCCGGGGTGTGTAACCTCTTCCTCGCCCTCCTCTCTTCCCTCCTGCTTTCCCGCAGGTGCAGGGCTCTCACCCTGCTGTGCTGCTCCCACAGCCTCCTGTCGGGGAGGGAGCCCTTAACCTGTCTTTGCCAAATTCGTCTTTTTTATGTTATTTTGCCCCAGAGGTGCCCAAGCCTCCCCGTCTGAGAGATGAAAGGTCAGTTCCCAAATACAATGACCATGTTTTATTTAAAAAAAAAAAATGGTGGTAGCCCAGCCAGCGTGGCTCAGTGGTTGAGCATTGACCCTATGAACCAAGAGGTCAAGGTTGGATTCCCTGGAGGAGCACATGCTCGGGTTGTGGGCTCGATCCCCTGTGTGGAGTCTGCAGCAGGCAGCCAATTGATGATTCTCTCTCATCGTTGATGTTTCTCTCTCTCTCTCCCTCTCCCTTCCTCTCTGAAATCAATAAAAAGTATTTTTAAAATAGTGGTAAAATATACGTAACATAAAGCCGACCATTTTAAAGTGTACAGTCTTGTGGCATTAAGGACCTTCGCCTTGTGCAGATCTCAGCACCACCTATCCCCAGAACCTGTTCCTCTTCCCCGACTGAGGCTCTGAACTGATTAAACACTGTCTCCGTCCCGCTGCCATCCTGTGTGACAGTCCGAGGAACCTCCCTCCCAAGAGGAGTGATACCATATTTGTCTCTTAGTGACTGGCTTATTTCACATAGCACAGTGTCCTCAAGGTTCATTCATGTAGTAGCGCGGAACAGAATTCCATTTCTTCTTGAGGCTGAATAGTATGGCACTGCGTGTGTATCTTCCAGTGTATCCATTCATCCTGCGACGGACGCTTGGGTTGCGACAACCTTTTGGCCGTTGTGAATAGCGCTGCTCTGGACGTGGGTGGACAAAGATCCGAGACCTGCTTTCACTCCTTTTGGGGCTACAGGCTCCTCTGACAATTCTTTTTTTTTTTTTAAATATATTTTATTGATATTTTTACAGAGAGGAAAGGAGAGGGATAGAGAGTTAGAAACATCAATGAGAGAGAAACATTGATCAGCTGCCTCCTGCACACCCGCTACTGGGGATGTGCCCGCAACCAGGTACATGCCCTTGACCAGAGTCGAACCTGGAACTCTTGAGTCCGCAGGCAGACGCTCTATCCACTGAGCCAAACCGGTTAGGGCTCCTCTGGCAATTCTGTGTTTGATTTTTGAGGACTCGTCATGCTCTTTCCTTAGTGGCTGCACCATTTTTTATTCCTACTAGCAACGCACAAGAGGTCCAGTTTCTCCATATCCTCACCACCACTAGTTATTTTCTGTATTTTGGACAATAGGCATCCTGATTGGTGTGACATGTTATTTCTCTTGACTCACTTTCTCCCTCTTCGTTCTGTTATTCTTTCAACACCGGCCGTGGTCTTTGCCTTCCTTTGAGCTGCGGGGAGGCCCTGACATGTTAGGAGCGCGTCCTTCCTCCCTGGCTCCTGGCTGCCAGGGGGTTCTGGGGGCATCACGTTTCATGTCTTTAGTGAGTGCGGCAGGATGCAGATTCCGGAGGTTTCCAAAGGCCGCTCTGCCCCTGCGTTAGGGTCAGTGTGTCTGTGGCTGTCCTTCCATCCTCCCCTCGTCTTTTTAATTTTGAATGTGAGTTGGGGGACTCAAGAGGGTAACAGCGGACCAGCAACTCAGTCAGACAGTGCTTGGCCCGTTGTGACTCTGAATGCAGGGTTCTAGGAGTAAGCTTGCTTTCCCTGTGGACCTTGACTGTGAGTGGGGTGTTCGGTGGCCTGACATCTGCTGAGATCTGGCGGCAGAATTATAACGTCAGGGGCTATATATATTATGCGTACATACATATACATACACCAACACACACATGCAGGGGTCCAAAGATACCGGCCTTGCCCGCATTGCTGAGTCTCAAACCTGGAGAGGAAATTGGAGGTTTATTTAAACTAAGGGCAGAGGCAGAGTCTTATCAGGTTGCAGAGTTGGAATGGGTAAGCCTTGCTGAGGGATTAAAACCACCAAACAAATTGACAACAAACCAAAGCTGTGACTCAGGAATAGAAGTGTAATGATGGAGAGACATGGGGGCGGGGGGTGGGGGGTGGGGGCGGCGGGCAGGAAAATGAGCAATTGGTGGCGGGCGTGATTCACTGGGGCTGTGTCCCCGAGTGTTTCACGTGGGTGCGGAATTTCTGCGACAGTTTCCTGGCGCTCTCAGTAGAGAGGAAAAGAGTGTCATCCAGATGGTGGGTATTTCATCTCGACCTTTGCACCTAGAAAATGTTTTCGATAAAATGCTGAATTCTGTGGGAAGTGTACAGTTCTGATCTGTGTAACTGAGTAGGGTGCAGCCTTGTTCATATTCATTTCTTAAAACATAAAAATCTCCGTGACAGTCTGATTAAACTGGAACACACTATTGATGTGTTTAAAGCCTCGGAGATGGATGCTTTGTCAGTTTTGAACCATGGAAAGAATTCCCGTTTGTGTTATCATAACCTCATGTGGTTTTTAAGAGGATTACGTGAATTCATATGTATGCTTGGCTCAGTGTAAGCATTTGTGTTAGCCATTATTGTTGTTGTTATTGAGCTCCTTATGATCCATCCACTCATGCACAGATAATTTTGGAGCACATATTCTGTGCCATGCTTTCATTTTTAAAAAATATGTTTTTATTGATTTTATAGAGAGAAGGGAGAGGGAGAGAGAGAGAGAAACATTGATGAGACAGAAACATTGATCAGATGCCTCACGCCAACCTTCTGCTGGGGATCCAGCCCGCAATCCTGGCATGTGCCATGACAGGGAATCGAACTAGTGACCTCTTGATGAATGGGAGGATGCTCCATCCACTGAGCTACACCAGCCGGGCAACCATGCCTTCATTTTTATGATGCTAACAGGACTATTTCCCATGGCCTAAGGCAGTGCTATGGCCATGGTTTTGGCCCAGCTGACAACTAACTTTCCTCCTTTGGCTTTGAGGAGAAAGGCCTTAGAGAAATCCCTTTAGACTTGGTGTTTGGACGCCAATATCAAGACATCTGCAAGGTCTGTTGTGGAAGAAGTGTTTGCTGTTAAATATTAGAGAAAAATCTTCCTATTTGAGAAAACAAGCAGAATAGTCGTACGATCACAGCAGTGGATAAGAAGGTGTGACAATATATATAATCATTGGGAAAATAGACTCACATGTTGACTGAGGCTGTAGATGTGTTTATATTGTACTTGGAAGGTAGGAAAGGGTTTCTGTTATTACAAGAGAAATTACAAGTACAAGAGGAATGTTAGAGTAGTTGTTGAATGTTCCCTGAAAAAATGTTTAGCTGGGCTGCCTCTTGGGACTGGAAGAGAAATGAGACTCATATGGAAGGGGATAAAGGACATAAATATTCTTGGGAGATTGGTGATCTTATAATCAGACTTTTATCCTGCATGGTATACTGACCAGCATAATCAAACCCGAGAAGTTCCCCCACAGACCGGAAGTTACGTCAACATTTGGTCCCTAGGGCGGGAAGACGATGCAGGTTGTAGAGTTTCCAAAGGGAAGGCCCATGGCAGGCAGGGTTTCATCAGCACAGGCGATGGCTTTCTCTTGTGGCCCAGGCCTGTTGGTCCCAGGCCTCCTCCACGTCCAGGATGCCTGAGGCCTGCAGTGGAAGCTCTGACTTTCCTAAAGGTGAGAGAGGGCGGCGACCTCAACTGGGGAAGTGAGTGAGTGTGTAGAATGGGAAGAAGTGGAGTCCTTTGAGTGATGTCGAGGAGATAAAGCTTGCTTTTGGAAGAGATAGTGGTAGGGTGAGGGAGGGGCGGAGTCAGGGATGAGGTTGAGCTTTCCAGATTGGACTCACATCACTCAGTTGTGCAGGGGTGAGGACCTGGAGGATCCTGTTCTGAGTGGGCTCGTGAAATTTCCAAGTGGAAATTTAGGACTTCATTTAGGGCAGTGGGCCACCTGGGCCTGGGGCTTGGAAGAGAGACTTGAGTGTGAGGTGAGGGTTTGGAGTGTATACCTGTAGACAGTAGAGGTATCAGGTATAGAAGAATTCACAGAGGACTGACCAGAGGTTGACCAGAAGGAGATCAGAAGTGCTGGGGGGAGAGAATGTTCCTTCAACGAAGGGTGGGGCTCATGGGGTCACCGTGCTGTGAGAGGCCAAGTAAGATAAGGGCTCAAATGTTCTGTGGGTTTGTTTACACATGGTAGGTGTGCAAATATTTGTAGAGTTGACTGCTCGGTTTTCCATGGTTCAGAGGAGACACTGGCTTAGCTTTGTAAACATCTTATGGTAACATCTTGACCACGAGGGTCTCACCGTGTTCATGAAAGTTTGCACATGTCCTTGCCAAGTATCCTGTGTCCATATTCTACGAGTTCCTGGAACGAGTGAGCTCAGAATTAGAGATTTTACTATACTTTCTTGTGATTCTTACACATCTTACTCGAGGGTTTATCTTTCGTACCGTCAGAATTACAGACTCATGGTAAAATTGGGAGGAAATTAGCAATTGCTTGTTTTAGCAAAGATACTTCTACAGCCCCATTAGAATGGATAAAATAAGAAGTTAACAATACCAGCTTTTGGTGAGGATGTGGAACAAAAGGAAGCCTCATGCACCACACACAAAAAAGACCAACCACTTGGAAAATCAGCATTATTTACTAAAGCTGAACCTGTATTTTGTGACCCAGTGATTCACACTTGGGCTTATATTCAACAGAAACAAGGGCTGTGTACTTAGTTTACACAGCTTTACTCGTGATAACCCCAGACTGGAGGAAAAAACCCCAAATGTCCATTAACTGGTGACTGTATGAACCAATGAGCGTATATCCACACGATGGAATGCTACTCAGCAACGAAAAAGGAATGAAACACTAATACATGCAACAAATGGATGAAATTTACAGACAAGATGTTGAGCAAAAGAGGCCGGACATGCCCTGGCTGGTGTGGCTCAATTGGTTGGAGCATCAGCTTGTACCCTGAAAGGTTACTGGTTTGATTCCTGGTCAGGGCACATACCCAGAGTGTGGGTTCCATCTCCAGAGGGAACACATACGGGAGGCTACTGATCAATGTTTCTCTCTCTCTCAAATTAATAAAAGCAAACAAACATATCCTTGGATGAGGATTACAAACAAAAGAGGCCAGACATAAAAGCATATATATATATATATATATATATATATATATATATATATATAACGTATGATTTTATTTTCAGGAAGCTCAAAACAGACCAAACTATCCTGTACTAAGTATCAGAATGCTGATGGTTACCAAGGAGGGAGTAATGGGGATACAAGGTGCATATGTAAGTAAAAATGAACAGAGCTGAATGCGTGAGATAATGAAAGGTCCAGTTAATTTGGTAACTATCAGATTTTAATGCAACATGGTATGAAATATTTGTTCTGCAGCATTTCCCTGTGCTCCAACTTCTGTGTTCATCCCATCCTCCCCTTTGGAGTCATTTTAATGAAGCCTGGGTGTTTATTCTTTCTTCCCTGGTTCACCAGGATGTATGGTGTGCCAGAGCTGGGGCGAGGGTGACGTGACTGAGGTGCCTGTGTAAGGCACAAAATTTAAGGGGTCAGGCAGAACTGTTGCCCCCAAATTTAAGTAATCGAGATACAGATTTTAGTGCAATATTTCAAAAAATCCAAGGCCAAAAAAGTGAACCAAATATCAACATTTTTCATGAAGACGGATTGGTGTTACTGAATTTCCCTTTTGCATCAGGTTGTACGTGTGCCCTGGTGAGGCCCTGTTGTGGGCGTGGAGATGGAGCCAGGAGGACTCCGGAGGACTTGGGAGCCGCAGACTCGGCCTGGGTGGGTGACCTCACGAGTGAAAGGGAAAGAACAAAGCCGATAGATAAAGACTGAAATAGAAATTGACCATGTTCACACGTTTAGCGTTTCGTGAATGGAAGCAACTCTGTTGTGTCTTGGGGGAGGATTCTTCTCTGTATAGTAAACATCCCAACCAAAGGGAATAATACTGTGGGAAAGGACTCAGAGTCCTTCAAATCCGGGAATTGCTCTCGAAGTTTTTGTGAATTTTGCAGTGGCATCGTAACTTACGGCCAGAGGGGCCTCGGTGTTACAACAGGAAGTTGTCAAGGCTTAGGAACTTACTCGCGGCGTTAACATGGCATAAAAACACTGTCTTTAGTGTGTAACGGTGTTCAGCAGTAAAAAGGAGTTAATGATTGCCCACCTCTCAGGAATCAGGCGATTGCTGGTGACATAATTACCTGGTAGGCAGGGATGGAACCCAGCAATTTCCTAGCCGTGGTCCTGCACCCTGGCCAGCACACCCATGCCTCCAAGTGTGGCTTCTGAAATGCGGCCTTCGTGGTCTTTTTCTGGTGAATAAGCAAGGCCGTGTGTCATGTCCCATGGGCTCTTCCTTGCGGTCAGGATGTGTCGCCTGGACTGAGAGAGAGAGAGATCCCAGATTTTTCAGCTCCTCTTCCAATGGATACGGTATCGGTGCGAACCGGAGTCTCTTCTCCATCACTTTCCGCTTGGCTTCCCCTTAACGCTGAAATCCTCCCCCTTCCTGATGTAAGGGGCCGTGCCTGTAAGTGCCGGAGGGCTTTAAAAAGTGTGCAGCTTCGGGAATAAGTTTCAGAAAACCACACCAGAAGGGGTTAAAACTTTTCCACTTTGTAAACCCCAGTTCTTTGTTCACATCCCCGCCCCTTTCCCCTTTCCAGCCTCACTGTGCATGGTTTCCTCCTAGCAACAGGCCCTGGTCGGTGGGGAAGTCAAGCCAGGCTGACAGCCTGCTTGTCAGAGACTGTCCTCCCCTCTCCGTGAGTCACCAGGGCTCCCGCAGGGGCCTGTGCCCTGCACCCTGTCTGCAGGGCACCCTGGCTGGCTTAGCGGCCTTTCGTTGCATGTGGGTTTTCATTAGCAGTTCCATTTCTGTAATAGAGAGTGGACGGCTCAGATCTTCTGTGTGTGTTAGCTTTGCTAAGTTGTACATTTCAAGGAGTTGGTCCATTTCCTCGAAGCTGTTGAATTTATTGGCATAACTGTGATCCTCGTACTGAAGGTCTGTAGTGATGCCCCCATATTTTATTTCTGATGTTTGCCTTTCGAGTTAAGAACGCATCTGTTCACAGCATCTGTTCACAACAGCTGGGTCCAGTGACTTAGCTCAGGAAGATGGTGGGGGTGGTTTAAGGAAAGGGAGGTGTGGGGGGTGAGGGGTGAGGGGTGGGGAGAGGGGAGAAGCTGGCCTGTGGAGGAGGGCAGAGGGCAGGACAGGCCCTGCCTTGGCGCCTCCTCTCTCTGGAGAAGGAGTGGTCACGTGGGTGGTGAGCTCATTAGGCTGGGGACACCAGCTGTGCTATTATTAGGGCTGTTAAAGTCCTCAGCAGATGTTCTGAGGCCGGGTTCCAGCCTTGTTCGCTTCCCACATATGGCCTCGTACAGTGCATGGCAGAAGAGCCGCTCGGGAACAGATAGCTTTTCCGTGAAGCACATCACGCTTTCCTCCCATGAACGTTTTCCTTTTCTTTCTCTTTGCCAGTTTTCTCTTTCTCTGGCTCTGTTTTCTGTGTTTCCTCTCTCTGTGCCTTTCCCCTTCTGTCTCTGTCGCTCGGTCTTTTTCTGTCTTTCTCTCTGCACTGTCTCTCTCTCCTCTTTCTATTTCTGGGTTCTTCTCACCCCCCTCTGCCCCCCTCCCTCCCAGTCTTCCCTTTTTCCTCCTTCACGGCCCTCTGTATTTACCGTAACCCTGTGGGACATCCTGGGGCATGAAGAAAGCTTGCCCAGTCTGAGTTCACAGTGAACCACGACCTGTTGTAGAAAATAGAAGGAGTGCAGGTAAGTCCGAGGGTGACCACACTCTGGAGATAGTTTTAAATGGCACAGTTGGCTTCTGTGGCTTTAGGGCCCAACAGCCTGATGAGCCAGCGCTGGGGGGCACACGGGTTATTTTTGTTTATCCTCACACGTGGGTTGTGCGTTGTTGGTTTGGCTGACGACCTCTCTTGCCACTGCTTCCTGGATCTCATCGATCAGCTTTTATCAGGAAGCTGTCATGTGGCCCTTCCCTGTCCCTGCATTTTCATAGGAACCCTCATCTCCACCTACAGCACAAGGTGCAGTCAGTGTCAGACGGACTTCGTTGTTCTGGGACTGAATTTCACCGCAAGTATGCTGTGAGGTGGCATGACCTCAGTGCTAGTCTTCAAAGCTCAGGGTCACGCAAGCTTCATTATAGAAGTGTCCTCCTGTTTATTCCAAAGGGCTGATCTTCTTATATATTTACATTATGTTTGTGGCTGTGATGCCAACATCTCATATTGTTATCCTATATAATAAAAGACTAATATGCAAATCGACCAAATGGCAGAACGACCGGTCGCTATGACATGCACTGACCACCAGGGGGCAGACACTCAACACAGGAGCTGCCTCCTGGTGGTCAGTGCGCTCCCACAGGGAGAGCGCCACTAAGCCAGAAGCCGGGCTGACGGCTGGCGAGCGCAGTGGTGGTGGCAGGAGCCTCTCCCACCTCCACAGCAGCACTAAGGATGTCCAACTGTTGGCTTTGGACATCCCCCAAGGGCTCCTGGACTGCGAGAGGGTGCAGGCGGGACTAAGGGACCTCCCCCGCCCCCCGAGTGCACGAATTTCATGCACTGGGCCTCTAGTTAAAATATAATGAAGCAATGCATGTATGCATTAGTGTCATTGCTTACTCCAATAATGGCTACAACTATCAGAAGTAGTTTTAAGAAAAGATTCTATAACCTGGGCACTTTTCTTTAAAAGAGAGTAAATGTAAGTATTTTAGAAAAAAATTCTCTTTTGGATTTTAAACATGATTGAGTTGTAAAAAAGGATTTTTTTAAAAAGCCCAAAAGCCAAACTCTGGCGTGAGATCATCCTGAGCAGAGAAATACTGAACTGGGCAACTAAATCTTCACAGCGATGACTCCGCTAATTCAAAGCTTGGGGACGAACAGCAGGAACAGCCTTTCTTCATTTCCCCAATTAACTTAATCTGAGGGAGGGGATGATGAAGCAGGAAGCCCGTTCTCACAGCGGCAGCCCCTGCCGGTGGGTGCAGGGATCGGAGCTCCAGGCCATACGGGTCAACATGTGTGTGTGCGCATCCCAGTGTGTTTGCCGAGTGGTTTCTGCTTATTCCGGAACCATGGCTGGATCTGCTTTCGTAGGTTTTCTACAGGTAAGAGGCACCTGTGGCGGGAGGCAGGGCGTTCTTGGCCGAAGGAGGAGCTGGAGATCGATTTAGGACAATTGCTGAATATGTGTTGAGTTTCTTTTTTGGGCCAGGCATCGAGGCAGGACAATAAACAGGACCATCCAGGTCTGGGGACAGGAGGACACAAAAGGGTAACAGATGTAGGTACGGACTAGGAGAGATAGATGTGCGTAGGGGGGTGGCCGCAAAGGCGTGTGTAGGGAGGCTGTGGCTGAGCAGGCACCTAATAATGGTGGTAAACCTTGGGAAACAGGGAGGCCGAGGCCTTTGCCAGAAGGCCAGTGTGGCTGGAGTGCAGGGAGCCCCTGGAGAAATGGACACAGATGGGGGGTGTCGGGGCAGGCCTGCCTCCTGCTGGCCTGCTGGGCAGTGGTCCGGAGTTGAGGTTTTAATCTGAGTGTGATTGGAAGGAAGGTGCCAGAAGGTTCTGAGCAGGGGAGGGACATGAATTGACTCACCTCTTTCACGGGTCCCCCTGCTGCTGTGCGGAGAGCCAGGGCATGGGAGCCGGAGCAGAAGCTGGGAGAGCCGAGAGCTGGGAGAGCGTCTGGTGTGGGTGCAGGCCCAGCGGAGTGCTGGCAGCCAGTGGGAGGGGGTGCTGTGTGCTGGGTTGCGGCTCAGCACACCTGGCTGTGGTTGAAGAGCCGGGCAAAGAAGAATCTAAATGGTTTCAGGATCTGGGGTTCCTTCTCTCCCTGCAAGGCCGTGGCCGGGGGAGCAAGTCCAAGCTGCGGAGGGAGTGAGGGGTTCAGCTCCCCCAGCCGCTGGCCAGGAGGGTCGGAGCTCGGAGTGGAGCAGGTTCCCTGGCACAGCTGTGCTGATGCGTGAGTGAGTCAGCCGCCGAGGTTTCCAGTGAGGAGCCTGGAGGGTGCGTCCCCTCGGAATTCGAAGTGTTTGAGGACAGATCACGCCGTTCCCGGTGGAGCATGGTCAGAACAATCGACACAAGAGCCAGGTTTATTCTGGGGCTGCAGGAAGTGAGGCGGACGGGGCGCGTCGGTGATTCCAGAATGTGCGTTGCTTTCCAGGCAGTGGCCTCGGGCCCGTGTTTCCTGTGCGCAGCCCAGAGGGGCTGCCGTGGCCCGTGCTGTGTACGGCCAGGCCAGTCTCGCCCAGGATGGCGTGAAGTTCTAGGATTACGGCTCCAGTTCCCCTCGAGTGTGTCACCTGGCAGGAAGTGACACTTCTTCCCAACCTCTGAACTCTTCTAGGCCTTTCCACTCTGTCTTATTGGCATCTGAACCAATAAATACCAAATTACTGCGAACCAGATGACTGCCGACGACTGTTTCGCTTGTTGATATTGGCCACTGGCCTATCGTACTGTTTTATTTTCTCCCCCCCTTTTTTTTTGCCCCAGGACTGTGACACCGATCTTTTAAAAATTTATTATATATTTTTTATTGATTGCAGAGAGAAAGGAAAGGTGAGGGAGAGACAGATGGAAACATCCATGATGAGAGAGAATCATTGATCAGCTGTGCCCTGCACACCCCCCTACTGGGGATCAAGCCTGCAACCTGGGCATGTGCCGTGACCTCCTGGTTCATAGGTTGATGCTCAACCGCGGAGCCACACCGGCCGTGTGACACCGATATGTTGTAATTCCAAGTGTGCTGGGTCCCTATCCTTCTTCACGTGAAGCTCCGTTGTCATTGCCCTGCAAACACTGGCTGCTTTGTTTGGAAATGTGGGAAGGAAGGGATTTTTCCTGCTGAGTGTGACCAAGTCAGCTCTTTTAGAAATGTGAATTCCGGGCGCCCGTTTCCTTAAAAACTGCCATGCCCACGTGTTTGTTCTGGAACTATTAGCGCGTCGCACTCCAGGCTCTTTTTAAAGGGCTCCGAGTAATTACTTGGCCCCGTCTCAGCCAGCGAGGACAGTAAGCCATTCAGGAGGATGCAGCTCGGTAGCCAGCAGCGGGTGGCCTCTGACCAGACCCCTCCTCCTGGGAGATGGAGCGAGGGGCAATTAGAGAGCCCTCGCAGGGGGACAAGTGGTTGCTGGGGCATAAATAATGCAATCTACGCTGTCTGTGCACGCCACGGGGCCCGGCGACTCGGTGTTGGGAAGCCTGAACCTCAGCTTTGGGGTCCGGCATGTTTGGGCCGCGTGGCTTTGGGGAAATTCTTAGGCGCTGTCTTCCCAACCATAGAGTAAGCCTGTAGTGTGACTGGGGGCTCAGGAGGTGATTGATGCACGGGCAGGCGTGCCTGGTTCTGGTTTGTCGGCGGCTGCGTGAAGGGGGCCGGGGACGTTTCGTTACATCATCGTCTTCTTCCTCTTCCTCCCAGGCCCTCTGCCTGGGGAAACGGAGCCCCGGGCATTCCGGTCAAGGTCATCTTCCCTTGTCCTGCTTCGGTGGCGTTCAGGATTCTGATGACTTACCTCACGCCTTCACCATCTCCTTTTTTTTTTAAAAAAATATATTTTATTGATTTTTTTTTTTACAGAGAGGAAGGGAGAGGGATAGAGAGTGAGAAACATCGATGAGAGAGAAACATCGATCAGCTGCCTCCTGCACACCCCCGACTGGGGATGTGCCCGCAACCAAGGTACATGCCCTTGACCGGAATCGAACCTGGGACCCTTGAGTCCGCAGGCAGATGCTCTATCCGCTGAGCCAAACTGGTCAGGGCTCACCATCTCCTCTTCAGGGGTGGCTCCTCTGGCCTGCTTCGCCCAGTGCCCCGATGACAGCCCGGGCTGTGCCGTCTCCTGGAGTTACCCGTCCCCCCTCTGAAACCCTGAGCATAACCAGCCTGCCCCCCGAGCTCTGGGCCTCCCAGCCCTTTGCACACATCCCCGTCCGCCCAGGCTTCCCCCCTCCACACCGTCTCGTCGCTGCCGAGCACCGTTGTCCTCCCGTGGCCCCGGCTGGCAGAGCGCTGCCCCTGCCTGGAGGGCAGCTGGGGAGACGGCACGGTCACCTGTCGCCCAGCAGGAGGCCCCTGTGACACAGCGGCTGGGGCTGGGCCGTGGGCTCTCCCAGGGGTTGCTTTGTTTCCTTAGACTTCTCTCTCTGCCCGTTGCCACAGGGACTGTTCCAGACGTTTCATGTCTTTCTCCAACAGCTCCCTCTTCCTTCCCAGCCTCCTGTCCAGTGCCCTTTCTTTCGTCCCTCTTCCTGTTAAGTGAACGGGGACCCTCTTCCTGCCTGCGGCTGATGGGCTCCCGGTGGGTCCCATCCTCTGCCACCCTCTCAGGAGTGGCGCTCGCTCAGCCCTTTTCTCTGTCTTTCAGCCGCCTCCTGTCTGTGGACTCCACGCCACCGTCTGTAACTGGCTCACTTCTCCCTGGGCTTTCTAGACCCCATGTCTCTCCAGCTATAACTCCCTCGCCCCTGCCATGCCAGCCGCTCGGAAGCGTCCCCTGCCTGCCTCCCTGGCCCTATTGCCATCAGGCACCTGTGCCCGTCCCTCCACCCCCACCCGCCCAGTGAGCCGGGTGCTAAGTCCAGGGCACACCTGCTGGTCCTGGCATTGACCTTTGCCAGCACAGTCTAGATTACTCGCGTCCTTCCCATCCTGCAATGCTCTTTCCCTGGGCTTCTGGGAAGCTACGCTCTCCGGGCTTTCCTGCTGCTTCCCCCAAGGCCTCATCTCACGGGCTGAAGGCGCCCTGCCCCCAGGTAGCCTTCGAATGCTGGTGTCCGCGGGATGTGGCACCTCAGTGGGCCCCTTGCCTTGCACCCGTTTGCCCGCTGCCTGCCCAGGGCACCCCTCCAGGTTCAGGTGCACAAACGCTGCTCAGCTCCTCACCACCACCACCATCGTTGCTTCCCCCCTCCCACCCCCTCCACCAAATAAAGGGCCCCTGAGCACAGTCCCATGGAGGGCACCATGGCGCTCAGCTGCCCGGGCAGGAACCTGGGCCTTTTCCCGACTCTCCATTTCTCACTCCTGCTCCTTCCCAGCCCTGGCCTCCCAGATCTCCCAGAATGCCCTGCTCTGCTTGGCTGCTCTGATATTTATTCTACTGCGAAGTGACCTTTCCAAAGTGCAGATCAGATCCCACCACTTCCCTGCCTAAGGCCTGCTCAGGAGCTCCCCAGGGGCCCAAGCGGCTGCTGCCCCTCCCTGCCTTGCTGAAGCCCTCCCCAGCCTCTCCTGTTCCCTAACCTGCGTCCTCTCCCTCCTCTGGGCCTTTGTCTCTGCTGCTACCCCTGCCTGAGGATCCTGCACCCCCACCCCGCCACCCCGTTCTCTGCATGGCCTGTCCTGGCAGCCTGGCTGATTCCTGCTCAGCTTTTAGGTCTGGTCTGAGGTTGGCCCGGGAAGCTTTTCCTGACCCCAGGTTACCCGTCTGTGTCAGCAGTTTTCCCCGTGGCTTATCACTGCTGATATTTTTGCCTCTGGCCCTAGAAGGTAAAGAGCATCCGTGAGAGGCTTCAGTTGGACAGAGCAGGGCATGCAGGCGTCTGAGCCAGCACTGGGCACCTGACCCAAGGGCCCGTTCTTGTCTGTGTTTTGCAGGGAGCAGCTTGTGGAGACCAGTTCCTCCTCACAGGCTGCGAGTCCCACCAGGGCAGGGATGTTTGTTGGATTCGTTTTCTGCTGTGTTCCCAGTATTTCTATCCACACACACACACACACACACACACACTTCAACAGCTGATAGCTCAACCTTGAAAATGAAACGTATTTTAATAAACACTGCTTGACAACTATTCAAAGTGTGTGTATACATTTTTTGGGATACCATAAATATATATTTATTGTATATTATATATATTATCGATGTTAGAGAGAGGATGGAAAAGAGAGAGTGAGAGAGAGAGAAAGAGGAACATCTATGTGAATGAGAAACATCGATCAGTTGCCTCCAGAATGTACCCAACTGGGGATCGAACCTGAAACTTGGGTGTGTGTCCTGACCAGGACTTGTACCGCCACCTTTTGGTGTACAGGACTGTGTTCCAACCAACTGAGCCACACCAGCCAGGGCTGTTCCCAGCATTAATAGAGGCACACAGTAGTGCCTGGCACATAGTGGGTGTTCAATAAATAGTGATCGAGTGAGACTGAAGAGCCGAGGTGAACTTTTCCCTCTAAACCTGGGCAGTTTTCATGATGCCAGCTTCAGCTGCTGTGCCTCGGCCAGGCAGACAGAAGGGCACAGATGTGGAAATGGGCCGGTCCCCTGGGGCTGACATCCTCTCTGCTTTTCTCCCGCTTCCTGGACCTTTTGAAATCACAAGTTGTAATCACCAGAGCCGTGTAACAAATTCCTGGGGCATGAGATAGCCGTGGCAGCTCTGACTCATGTGGCAGCGGGGGGAAATTGACATGTTTCTGGTCCTGAGAGTGAGAGGCAGTGCCTCCTAGCTTCCCGACAGGCCTGCCTCTGTACGTCCACGTGTCTCCTAACCGTCCGGGGCCATGATGCTCTTTTGAGATGCACCTGGAAGACAGCGCAGTAGGTACCGCAGAGCGGAGGTGCTGTCGTGTGACACAAACGGAGCTGCTTTTACAGTTTTAGGATCCCAGTTACCAGTCAGGTGAGGCTCTTCCTCATTCACTCATTGGACGTATATTCACGGCGCGCCCGCTTTATACCCATTTTCTTGAACGAGCTCCTTCCCAGGTTTATGGGCTTCGTTCTCAGCCTTTTCTCCAAGTTGACCCGAGGCTGCCGAAGGCCAGGGCTTCATCTCTGATGTTCCCTGGGGAGGCCGAGCCCCTGGCCCAGCGTTTTTGTTGGGTGAGTGGCAAGCAGGGTGCTGAGCATGGTGGGCAGACGGGCAGCCCCTCCCTGGGGGGATGGGCAGGCCATGAGGACGTCCATGTATGCGATTTCACAAGCACATGCAAAGGTGTGACTGTGAGCGAGAGGCCACTGAGCTCGGAGTTTGGGAAGGCTGCCCTAGAGGAAAGGTGCCAGCCCAAGGGAGGGGGCAAGGCCATTCAGATGGAGGAGCGGCACGGTCCATGTCGGGGGAGCTGTTAGAGGCACCGGCCAGAGCGAGTTCTGCAGAATCTCCGTCTGCCTCTCCCACCTGCCTCTCCTGTCTTCATGGCAAGGACAGGTAGCATTTACTGTTGACACGGACTGTAGCATTTTTATCCTCCCAGTTACACCCCCTCTCCCCCGCCCCCCGCCCGAGGTGGGTCTTGAGAAACCAATTAGAGGTTGAGTCCAGGTTTCCGAGCTGGCTGGGTGAGGGGTTCGAGTCCTGGTGGCCTCACTACAGAACCCAGGCCACTCCTTCCCGAGATGAGATGCGTTGTGTGTGGTGGGACGGACTGAAGATGCCAGTGGTCCTGGGTTCCCGAGAGGTGATTCGAAGGGAGGCTGCAGAGAGAGCTCTGCGACCATGCGCAGCGAAAGACGGGGTTATACTACCCTCAGCAACGTGCCTGGCCAACGCGTGGATGCATTGCCTCATCTAAGGGGGGACCTCCAATGGGCGGGAGACAGCAGGTGAGAGCTTCACAGAGGTTTACAACCCGCAGGTTAACACAGAAGCTTCAAATATTTCAAATAGGCCCCTTCTAGGTGTTGGGGTCGGGTCAGGAATGCTGAACTGAATTTCCCTGGACCACAAAACCAAGGGTACATAGATTAAAAAATCAATCAATCAATCAATCAATCAATCAATAAAACGGCCTTGAGATATAATTCACATACCTTACAACTCGTCCAGTTTAGTGATTTTAGTATATCATGAGTGTGACCTTTTATCGTTCACTTCTACTTTGTCCAAGTATAAGCAGCCACTGTCTAACTTAAGCTCATGAAGGTCTATTCCTGTGTTTCCTTCTCAGCATTTTATAGGTTTAGCTCTTACAGTGAGGACTCTCATCCATTTTGAGTTAGTTTTTCTGTGTGGTGTGAGGTTGTTTTGCAGGTGGATATCCGGTTGTCCTGGCACCATTTGTTGAAAGGACTTTTCTTTTGAAAAATCAGTTGACCATAAATGTAAGGGTTTATTTCTGAGTCCTCCTTTCTGTTTCATTGATCTGTATATCCTGATACCAGTACCACACCTGTTGAATGCTGTAGCTTTGCCATGAGTTTTGAAATCAAACAGTGTGAGCCCTCCAACTTTTTCTTTTTCAAGATTATTTTGGCTATTCTGGATCCCTTAGAACTTCCATTTGAATTTTAAGATTAACTTGTTAATTTTAGCAGAAAAAGGCAGCTGGGATTTTTGAGCGGGGTTGCATGGAATCTGTAGATAAATTATGGGAGTGTTACCATCTTAACAATAATAAGTCTCCTCATTTATTTAGATATTCTTTCACACCTTTTTACAGTGTTTGTAGTTTTCAGTGTACAAGTCTTGCACTGCTTTTGTTAAATTTATACCGAAGTATTTGATTCTTTTTGATGGTACTGTGTAAATGAGATAGTTTTCTTAATTTCATCTTTGAAATGTTTATCGCTCGTGTATAAGGAATACAACTGATTTTTGCTCACTGATCATGTATCCTGCAACCTTGCTGACCTTGTTTATTCTCATAGTTTTTTAGTGGGTTCCTTAGGATTTTCTGTATGCAAGATCATCATATGCAAATAGAAATAGATTTACTTCTTTCTTTCCATCCTGAGAGTTGTTTATTTCTTTTTCTTGCCTACTTGCTCTGTCTGCAACCACTAGTGCAGTGCTGAGTAGAAGTGGCAAGAGTGGACAGCCCTGTGTTGTTCCTGATCATAAGGGAAAACGGTCGTTCAGTCTTTCACTATGAAGTTTGATGTTAGCCGTAGATTTTTCATAGATGCTTTTTATCAGGTTGAGGAAGTTCCCTTTTAATTCCTACCTAGTTTGATGAATGTTTTAGCATGAAAGGTGGTTACGATACGTCATTTTCGGATCATTACCTTACTACTTTTTTAGATTATTTTCCAGGACTTCCATTAAGTGAAAATATTTCTCACTGAAATAGAGACTTCTGAGAAGAAATCGCCTCTGCTTACAAATTGTGTTTTCTTGAACGAAAGTTCTCTGTGTTTTCTCTTTTGGGAAACAAACCAGTGAAAGTGAGCGCTCCACCGAGTTCATGTCCCAGAGCAGGAACACAGTTCTTCGTGTTGATGGTCAGTGGGCTGTTCCGCTGTCTAGGGCTGAGCATCTGTTGTTGCCACTGCTCTGATGATTGTCTCTAATATTTAAGTGGACCCTAACCTGTCTGGTCTGAAAGTGTTGCAAATTCTACCTGTCTCCTTGTCTCATCTGTTCAAAAGAATGAAGGTGCCCTGGCTGGTTTGGATCAGTAGATAGAGCGTTGGTCTGAGGCCTGAGTGGTCTGGGATTCGATTCTGGTCAAGGGCACATGCCCGGGTTGCAGGCTCGATCCCCAGTAGGGGGCGTGCAGGAGGCAGCCGATCCATGATTCTCTCTCATCATTGACGTTTCTATCTCTCTCTCCCTCATCTTTTCTCTCGATGAAATCAATCATATGGATATGATTATGATGGTCCTGGGTTCTTTTCACCACAGGATGTCGGCCTCCTTTGCTCAGGAAGCACTAGGAAGGGTGCTTATGTGGAATTTGATCCCAGGAAGGCTGCTTAGAGTTCTTGCTGATCTTTCCTCCCGCTTTGGGGTGAGGATTAGTGTATCTGCCGCCTTTCTTGTGGATTTATGGGCCGCAGCCTAGCAACCATGTCATGGCACTCAGCTGTCTGTCTCTGCTTTGCTCCCCCCACCCCCGCCTCCTGTCCTTCCCCCTCTCCCTGTCCTCCTCCTGCCCCTCCTCTTCAGTCCTTTACCCATTGTCTCTTCGTTTGCTCCCTCCCTGCTCCCCCCTCCCTCCCATCTCCCCTTTCTCCCCTGGCCCCTTCTTTTTTCTCTTCATAGTCCCCTCCCCCTGACCCCTGCCCTCCTCCTTCCCTCTCTATCTTGGGAATCCTTTGTCCTTGCTCTGACTCCAGCCCCCTCCACCTGCCAACCCCCCAGCCCTGTGAGCAAACCTCTCCAGCTTCTGATGGCTGTTGTCTTTGGCTTTTTGCCTGTGGGTTTCTCCAGTGCAAGCCTGTGTGGCCCGTTTTCTCCATGGAGGTGGGGAGTAAAGGGGACCCCAGGTTTCATGGCCTCAGACAGGCTCTGTCTGCAGGGTTTGGCCATTTCTGAGCCAGGCCCTGGCTTTGCTCCTTGCTGTCCCCGGTTCTCACAGTGGCCAGTGAGGGAGGCAGGAGCTCCCCTCGCTCCTCCCCCAGGGCACTCGGATTTGGAAGAGGACCATGCGGAGGCCTCTAAGGAGCTCTTGATAACTTGATGGCCAGGTGCCTTTGTGGCCCTTTAAAATGCCTTTGGTTGGCAGCATGCTGTATATTTATATATATAAAAGCCTAAGCAACCAAATGACCAAACAACCGGTTGCTATGACGCTCACTGACCACTGGGGGCAGACACTCAATGCAGGAGCTGACCCCTGGTGGTGAGTGTGCTCCCATAGTGGGAGTGCCTCTCAGCTGACCAACGGGCGCCAGATGCAGGGCTCACAGTTGGCCGCTGCAGCCTGGAGACCACAGCAGAGCGGCAGCGAGCCTACCGAGCCACGGCAGTAGCAGGTGCAGCAGGGCCAGGATGAGCAGGAGCGGCAGGCAGTGTTGGACTGCAGGTTTCAGCCCGATCCCTGCAGGCTATGCTGAGGGACCCCACCAGTGCACGAATCTGTGCTCCAGGCCTCTAGTTTTGAATAAAACAAAATGTTTGTTTTGACCATAATTTAATGTTTTGCAAATGGAAACTCAAGTGTTCACCGTCTGGTTGTGACTTTTCGCCCTGATCTCCCGAAGTGGGTTGATTTGGGATGAAAAGGGTGGCCGCTCACCAGCTAGTTCTCTTGGCTCGCTGGAGCCCAGATGCTCCCAGGCTCTGGCCTAGGGAGAAACCCCACCATTCAGGTGGCTCCAGGCACTGAGCTGTCTTAGATTTTTGTACCTTAAAACTGATGTTGGATTTTTTTTTTGGTAATTTAGTTTCTTATTAAATTTATTGGGGTAATATATATATTTTTTACTAGTTTAATTTAAAAAATGTTTTTATTGATTTTTAGAGAGATAGGGAGGTAGAGGGAGAGAGAGTTCAAAACATCAGTGATGAAAGAGAATCATTGATCAGCTGCCTCCTGCATGCCCCCTACTGGGATCTAGCCCGAAACCCCAGCATGTGCCCTGACCAGGAATTGAACCATGACCTCTTTGATTATGTGTCAATACTCAACCACTGAGTCACACGGCTGGGCTATTGGGGTGATATTGATTGACAAATCATGTAGATTTCAAGGGTACAGTTCTACAGTACATCATCTGTATATGGTATTAGTGCCCGCCACCCAAAGTCAAATCTTCTTCTGCTGTTGGGATTTTAAAATAATGTTTTATCAGTTCTCCTTCAGTGTCTTACTCCCCTCTCCCATCTACTTTTCAGGCTTTCTTTTTTTCTTTTAAGGCCATTCAAATACTGTGTTATGCGGAAGGCGTTTTCTCCGTACCAGAGAGCAACTTTCCTAGAAAGTAGAGTCCATAAATCGGATTCGGCAGCACAAGTTTCGACTTGCTGTGCCAGGAGGTTGGACTGTGGAGTCAGGCCGCCCAGGTCCAAGCCCCCCTGTGCCCCTTGCCAGCTGTGTGGCTGGTCCCTAAGCCTGTGAAGTCTCCTCCTGGGTAGGACCCCATGGGTGCCATCTTCCGCGGGTGCTGAGGGTGAAGTGCTTACTAACAAATGCTCTCTCCTAGTTCTTAAGAGACTATTAGGAACAGAGGCCCAGCCATTGGAACAGCCACACGTTTGCTGCCAATTATTTTTCATTTTCTTTCCCGTGCTCTGTTTTTTTCACTTGAATTACATGATTTTCTGGATTTTCAAGTTAGCCAAGTTTAAGAAATTAGAGCCGTGAAACCAGTTTACCGGGAGAACATAAAATCTTCACCAGCGGATGCCAGCACGTTTCTTATGTAGTTTTTAAGAGGTGGCAATTTTGAAATGTGATGACTAAAATTTCTGCACGCAGCGGCCTATCGCTGCCGTCAGCCTCAGGCGAGGACGCGTTGTATAGCGCATCGCATCTCTGTAAATGTTTACCTTTCCGTTTATATCCTTGATCAGAAGTCGGACCCGTACCTTCACTTAAGGAAACCTGCCGTGGAAACTGTTCCAGAACAGAAGTTTCAAAGGTGGAACTACCATGCCACTCGATTCTTTTAAGCGGGATCTGAATGTCCTCCGTGAGGGTGGTGTAGCCATGCGTCTAATCCAAGGAGGGGAACAGCCCTAGCTCAATGCTGATGCTTCAGGTGAAGGTCCGGAGGCTGAGTCTCCTGGGTTCTGGATTCACTGTCCTGGTTGGGCCCCAGATCTCACCCGCCCCCCCCCCCCCCCCCCCCGCCCCCTGCCCCACCTGCAGTTGTCCTGGGAGCCCGAGGCCTTGCCTTCTGGCTTCCACTCTTAGCCAAGACTCCTTCACCTGGGAGGGTTAGAAATCAGGCCATTGGCAGTCAAAGGAAATACTGCATTATGTGTTTTTAATTCAGTGGTTCTTTATTTTATTTTTTTAACTCTCATCTGAGGACTTTTTTTTTTTTTCATTGAATTCTAGAGAGAGTAGAAGGGAGGGAAGAGGGGGGAGAGAGAAACATTGATGTGAGAGAGATCTTTTGCGTGCGTAGCAGATATCAAATTTGAAACTGGAAGCTTTGCGTTTTGTCTGAGCAACTTTTACAACTTTCTTTCTTTTTATTGATTCCAATGTGCCATCGAGCACAGTTGAAGAAAAAAGACCAGACATAAGTTTTTCACCTTTCAGGAATTCCTAAGAGACCCTCCGGTAGCTTGACAAGGTAGGTGGAGTGAGCCGGCGAGGGCAGATGGGGGTTCTGGTCTATGGCCCTCGGCCGTTCTGCTGCTCAGCGGGGCCTTTCCCCTCCGGAGGCATTTGCCGGCTCCAGAACCCGCCTGCAGGATAAGCCTGCGGTTCCTCTGGCTCTAGACCCCACTCCTAGGAAGATGGACTTGGTTCCGGTTGGGTTTGGGCGAAGGCACAGTGCCCGCTAGAATTTACAGGACTCATTTTGGGAGGAAGAAATAGAAATGTTTTCCCCTAAGACTAACCAGACTCCCATCCTAGACCCATAAGCACGAATGGGCCATATTTCTGGTGCTAATTGAGTCATTTTCTCCTTCTTTTCAGTAAGCATCTGCTTTTTGATGATCGATTCTGAACATCATGAGTTTTGCTATTTCCCGAGGACCCTGAAATCACTTGATTTTTTGGTTCGTTAGGATTGCTTTAATTTCATTTAGTTTTTAAGGGTTGATGGAAACTTTGACTGAAATTGGAGATACTCGTATGTGTACTTTACCTAATTCTGAATAGTATTTCAGTGCGTAATGTTTACATTTATTCTGTATGTTAATCAGGGTCAAGGTATTAGGTTGCTTTTAAAAAAACTAAAGCAGTTTTAAGAGTGCATGTTTATTATATTTCTGAATTTTCTTTGTATAGTTACTAGAGACAAGGGGACATATAAATAGTTCCATATGAGCCAATCTTTTGGCAGATCTGGAAAGTAGAAAAATGGGCTCATTAAAAATGTACCTTTTCCCATTTTATCCTTCAGATCTGGGTTTGACATTAATCGTGTAAAATAGAGAAGAAAAAAGGAAGAAAGCTCCAGCACCTGCAACTTTGAAACATTAGCTCATAGCTACTGAGGGTTGACTTTTTAAATTTAAAATAGTAACTGTGTGTGTGTGTGTGTGTGTGAGAGAGAGAGAGAGAGAGAGAGAGAGAGAGAGAGAGAAAGAAAGACTGCTTTTAAAGTTCTAGGTTTTAGGAAAAAACAGAGATGAAAGCAGGAAACCATCCCAGATCATACCACTCAGAAATACCCAGTGTCTCGATGAACAGAGAACGTCTTGCCAGAAAATCTTCTCTGTGTGTGATGTCTATTAGACTTTATTTTTAAGTAAATCGTTTTTATCAAGACAGTATCGTGCACATAACTTTTTAAAACACTTTTTAAAATTATGAAATGAAACACAGATACAGACAACCACACAAAACACTGAATAGCACAGTGAACGATCATCAGGTTAAAACCTTCTATGCCGAAGCGTTCGGTGTGTTGCTCCTTAGGGATGTGTTTGGCTTGAAATCACTTGTTAGTTTAGAGCAGTGGCCCTCATTGTGGTCCCCCAGCAGCAGCAGCAGCCTCACCGAGAGCTTGTCTGAAATGCAGATACTTTCACTTACTTAACCCACCCACACAAACGGAGGCCCGGGGCCGCAGTCTGCAGGTTAGCAAGCCCCCCGGAAGGTTCTGGTGCACACTAGCTGGTTTCCATGCTCTTGTAGGCACACACAGAAGACAGGTGTAAGGGTTAAGGGTCCGTCCCACAGAGCCCGAGGGAGCCGTCCCCTGCCCTGAGGCTTTGGGGGAAGGCGTCCCTCCAGCATCACTGCCTAAGGCCCCTTAGGCCATGGCTGAGGGTTCCAGCCTCTGACTTGGGAAAGTAGCCAACTGGACTAAAAGCATGGTTAGATCTTTTTTATTTTTTTTTAATATTTTATTGATTTTTTACAGAGAGGAAGGGAGAGAGATGCAGAGCTAGAAACATCGATGAGAGAGAAACATCGATCAGCTGCCTCCTGCATATCTCCCACTGGGGATGTGCCCGTAACCCAGGTACATGCCCTTGAGCGGAATCGAACCTGGGACCTTTCAGTCCACAGGCCGACGCTCTATCCACTGAGCCAAACCGGTTTCGGCAGCATGGTTAGATCTTGAAGGAAGAAAGTAACTGGTCTTATTCCGCATCATGTGGAGACCTGAGGAGGTCTGTGCGTGTGGACTTGAGTGATAAGAGCAGTTGGATTCTGGGGTTTGTTTCCAGCCTTTTACTTTATTATTTTTATTTTTATTGATTTCAGAGAGAGAGAGAGGGGGAGAGAGAGATAGAAACATCAATGATGAGAATCATTGATCAGCTGCCTCCTGCACGCCCCCTAGGGGGGGCGGGGATCAAGCCCGCAACCCGGGCATGTGCCCTTGACCGGAATCGAACCTGGGACCCTTCAGTCCGCAGGCTGACGCTCTGTCCACTGAGCCAAACCAGCTAGGGCTCCAGTCTTTTTAAAAAATATATACTTTTATTGATTGCAAAGAGGATAGCAGAGGGAGAAAGAGATATAAACATTGATGATGAGAGAGAATCATTGATTAGCTGCCTCCTGCACACCCCCCACTGGGATTGAGCCCACCACCCGGGCATGTGCCCTGACTTGGAATTGAACCATGACCTCCTGGTTCATAGGTCAATGCTCTACCACTGAGCCACACTGGCCGGGCTGTTTCCAGTCCTTGTTCTGTGTGCATGTGGGCAGGGGATGTATCCTTAACCTATTCGACAGCACACTGTGCATCCTTCCCCCTTCATGCAAGAGCCCTAGGGCCAAGGACCAAGGTGGTGAGGGGCTCCAGGATTTGAGTTCCAGTTGTCAGAGATCCCTGTGCCCTGAGGAAATGAGGGCAGGGTGCACTGGGACCCCAAGGAGTCGTTTTTCCATGGCATTTGGTGTTGTTGAGACTTTTGGCTTGAGCCTCTGTGGTGGGGGACAGGCAGGGGAGCTCACAGGCCCGACCACTCCACTGACATTTAGAGTCCCTGACGCTGCAGGCTGCTGAATGTTGCTTTTTCATGTGCTGCCTGGAATGGGGCCGTCTGAGCCTCTCCTCCCGAACAATGGCTGTTTTGATGAGTTCTTGCTGCTCGCAGGCAATGCCCCACACAATGAAATCCTTTCTCTGCCATTCGTTTAAGCTGGTGGGCCTTATGGACACTGTCTGGTTGACTTTTATCTGATGTTTACAGTTAGTGTAGTGTGATAGCTCAGCTCATTCTTTGCATGAAGAAAAAGAAAAGGTAGATGATGCCTCCCCTCCCCCCACCCCCATTCCCAGAAAAATAAAAAAGAGAAAATCCTATTGTTCCATTGAGAGGGATCACATTCGTAGCAAAGAAAGAGGGTAAAAGAGGACCGTTGGGGCAGGTGGCTGCCTTGGGGTAGGGGGCGTCTCCCCCCAGTGGGGGAGCCGGGTACACTCTGCTGGGGCTCTCCGCCCTGGTGTGTGGTCTCCTCTCCTCCTGGACCCAGGTGACGACTGGAGAAACCCTTGTCAAAGGAGCCAGCGCCCTGAGATCCAGGCCCAGAAGAGTCAGCAGAGGCCAGGTTCTGCTCTGAGCCAAGTTCACACTGACCCCGCTTGGCCCGCTGGCCAGGCAGTAGCGGCCTGAACCGGCCCAGCAGAGGGGTATCCTGAGTCTGGGACACGGCCTGTCCTCCCTCCCTGATTCGTCTTTCCTGCGAGCCCAGGCCTCAGTCTGCTTTTGCAGGACCGGTGACGGACTTACTGCTTAACCCACGCACCTGGGAACAGAACTCCCGGTCCCTGCGGACAGCCCAGCCTGCCCTGACGCCTACTTAAGCTGTGACGGGAGATGCACAAAGCTCTACTTTCAATTTTTTTATTTTATTTTTAAGCTTATACACAGAAGTGTATTTCTTACAGTTCTAGAGGCTGGAAGTCCAAGATCAAGGTGCCAGCAGACTTGATGCCTGGTGAGGGTTCGCTTTCTGGTGCTTAGATGACACCTTCTCATGGGGCCCTCATTTGGTGGAAGGGGACCTGCCTCCCCTTTGGGTAGAACTTTTTCTAAATACTCTGGCTCTTCCCGCAGCATCTTCCCTCTGTTCTCTGAGACCAGCTTCACACAATCGGCGTGTTTATCGAGCATCTGCTGTCGTTGCCGTTTGGGTGTTGACGATGCAATGTACGCAGGGAACTGTCCTTAACCAAGGATGTGTATATGTACGTAGATGCTCGTGTGTGTAGGGTTGTGTACGTCTGTGACAGTAAAAATCGCTTCCATTACTATTTACTGAGGGCTCATGTGTGCCCAGTACTGTGCTAAGTGCGGAATCAACACGATCCACAAATACTTATGGCGTGATGGTCTCCCTCAGTCCTCCCTTTGGCTGGAGAGCTGAGCCTGGCTGGCGTCCTGGCCCAGCCTGCTGTCCTGCTTTGCCCTGGCCCCTGGCCCTGGACAGGGAGGCCGATCCATGTAGCATAGCGAGAGCCGGCAGGCCAGGATCAGGAACTTTATTTTCTCAATGAGTGGGTTTTGAGCAGGAGAATCAGAAGTAACTTGGCCCAGTTTGCCTGCTCACCAGCTAACCAGTCGAATAGTCAGACCAAGGACTTCCCACTCCTGGCCTGGTGCCTGGGAGAAGCAGCAATATCTGGGAGATTCCGTTATTTCTTCTAACAATGGCCTGCTGTTTCACCACCATCGTACTTGTGCCCAGCGCGGCGAACGCGTTCGAAGGTGTGGGCCCATGTACGTACGGTGGGAAGTGCAGGTGACTTGGTTATTTCATTCACTGACACAGATACAGCCACGTCTGCAGGAGGTGAGTCATTCTCCGTTTTCCAGACGAATCATTGGCATGATGATCTCTGAACACTCGTTCGTAACATATCAGCTGTGGGTTGTGGGTGTCCAAAGCCATGGACTTGTGAACATGTTTATTTTTCATATCGTCATCAGTGAAATCGACTTTTGGCAACTATCACTTTGATCAATTTTGAACACTCTCATCACCCCAGAAAGAAACCCCATGCCCGTCAGCAATTACCCCACAGTAACCCCAATCTTCCAGCCCCAGGCAACCCCTAATCTACTTTCTCTTTCTTTGGATTTCCCTGTTCTGGACATTTCACATAAGTGGAATTATACAACATTTGATCCTTTTTGTCTGGCTTCTCTCACTTAGCTTGATGTTTTCGAGGTTCCATTGTGTGGATATACCACGTTTTGTTTATCCTCTGATCCTGTTGAGGAACTTTTGGATTGTTTCCACTTTGGGGCTGTTATGAATAATGCTGCTCCGAACACCCACTGACAAGGTTCTGTATGGCCATACGTTTTCATTTCTCTTGGGTAGATTCCTGTGAGTGGAATTGCTAGATCACATGGTAACCTTTGATTGTAGCCATCCTATGGGTGTGGCCTGGTGTCTCCTTGGGGTTTTGATTTGCATTTCCTTGCGGGGCCACTGATGTTGAGCATCTTTTCATGTGCTGATTGGCCATTTGTCACACAAACTTTGGAAATTGTTTTATTTAATTGAAATATATATTGGAATTAGTATCCTTGAATAAATGCTTAAAATATTTCTACATAAGCAGACATACACTCTTTTTTTCTTATATAATTGATTTTATTTTTTTTTAAAGATCTAATTGCCTTTATTAAGCGATTCATGAATCGGGCAGCATGCCATCCAACACTAGAAGGACATCCCCTCATTGATTTTTAAATGACATTTCGTGTACTTATTAACTTGATTAAATAGATCATTCCACCCAGGTGAATATTAGAAATTGTAAGATTAAAAATCATTATTTTTTAAAATTTTGTTCACTAAGAAATCTTGTAGAAATAAGGTAAGGGTTTTTAATGTCCCAAATGCAATGTGTTTTTCTTATCTTAACCTCTCAGTGTGTACCATGTGAGGATACAATATTGAGTACTTGGGATTTAAAAAATAAATTCTTGTAAGGCCTTCCTTTTTTTCTGGCCTTAATTGTAATAATAATAAATAGGCTGCATCCTTTCTAATACCTTGAACATTGACGTTTCTATTTCCAATACCAGAGTTTTAAAAATAAAAATCTCGCATGAGAGACAGAGCACCCACATGGCCCCAGTCCGAGGAGCCAGTGTCATACCGACTGGAACCAGCCTGTAACCTGAGTCGCACACAGCTGCTGTTCCCGGAGCAGGGGCCTGGTGAAGGGCACCTTCTGCGGCCACCGCTGATTCAGACGCAGCACCTTCCCGCCCGGCTGTGATCGAGAAGGTGGGGAGCAGGGCACCGGTGCGTTCTCAGTACAGTCATTACAGTCACTCCTGAAGCCGGTGAATTACTCTTTGGTACTTAGGCCACCTGGGATAGCCCGTGCTCCTTTGCGTGTACAGGAAATGGAATATTCTTAGGTAGCTCTTCTTGTGCACTGTGAGCTCTTGGAGGGCTAGAATTTTGGGCAAGTGTTTTCTCCATGTAGAAAACCGGCTCCCAGTGGTACTTCTTGAATGAATGAATGAGCGAATGAACGAATGAATGAATGAATGAATGAATGGTGGAGGTAGCAGAAACTGATGGCCAACCCAAATAGCCACATTTTGCCACGCTTTCCTCTTTCTTAACAGAATGAGATTTTGTTCTATCTTTGCAGCATGTGAGGGTGGGTGAGGGCGGGAGGCAGCACAGTGGCCCCACTCCCCCTGCCATGGTTGTGACATGGGCCATTGCGATGAGGACACGTCTGTTTCCGTCTCCTGAGGAAGCTTCTCCTCCTGGGTCGGCGGGAGGCATGTGAAGAGACTGCCCTCCTCTTTCCTTGGACACTGTCGTGTCTGCAGGTGACGCTGTGTCTGCTGCCTGAACATGTCACTGAAGGCCGAGCTCAGACTTTGCTTCCTCCTTGACTCCTCCCCACACCTGCCTGTTGCCCAGGTTGGGGGTAGTGTGGCCCCTTTGAGCTCTCCTGGTAACAACATGGGAGGAACCCTGAACGTGACCCTCTGGTCCTCTGTCCTACCTGATGCCAGGATGTCCCCAAACATCCAGTGTGTCCTTGACCCTCATTTTTTTTTTGGGGGGGGGGCACTTTTGTTGAGCTAACCTTCACCTCCAACATCTGGTGAAGTGACGTAGGTGCATTGAAATGAGTCCATTTGACTCAGCATTTTATATCTAGTGGCCTATTCTCCGCTTTCAAAACATACACACGCCCCCGCTACCTGTGGTCCGGGGATAGTCACTGCAGTACATGCAAAAGATTGAAACCGGTCTAAATCCCCAGTGCCAGGCTGCCGGTTCAGTTATGGTTTGTCCGTTCCTTGGATTACTGGGCTCCGCAGAAGTCAGAGAGACATCTGTGTAGCCATTGGTAAGGACTCATCCAAGATACACTGCTGAACAGGAAAGGCAAAGTGCAGGACTGTGTGTATAGTGTGCTAACCAAAGACATGTGGATCTGCCATATGTCACCAGAAGTCAAGATCGTAAGACACACCATTGCCTTGTGTATCTCTAAGAAAGAAAGAAAGTGCTACAGAGTAGTTGTAAGGTACCAGTGGCTGTAAGACACACCTCAATTTCAGAGATTTGAAAAATGTGAAAAATGTGTATCTTGGAGTTACTCTAACAACTGCCCTTTTGTGTTGTGATTTAAAAAAAAAAAGGTGAATCCAGGTGTGTGTATACATATTCATACACATGCACACATACGCATATACATGTACACATACATGTATATATGAAATGTAAGTTAGGTTTTAGGCTTCAGGAACTTTCACACGTGCTTCTGTTTATGTATAGATTTTGAGATCCCTACCCTCTCTTCCCACCCCAGGATAGGAACTGAAATGACTCTATCTGAAAAAGATTTATACTTGTCTTGATTGGCAGGCTCTCTGGTGGTCTTGATGAATTCTAACAAAATTTTGAATATAGTGTCTTGGTGACAGTCGTGTACCTCTCAGCAGGGCTCGCTCTTAAGTTGGTTTTTCATCTTTTGTGGGCATTTTCCTACAAGAATATATGTGATAGGTCATGTATAATTTTCTTTAATATTTATGTTTCATTTTAAAATGATCCAACTCAGAAATATTATCTTATGGGAAAATTTTTAAAGTGAATGATAATAACTGCTCCTCCTTCACAGCTTGGTGAGGAGTGAATGAGATATAATTTACATAAAAGTGACATATACTTTTAGTATGGATAATATAGATAATGTAATATCTAAAAGCATGAAGGGACAGTATCACATGCCCATAGCAGTGAATGAGGAAGCCCTCGATTGGTGTTAATCACTTTTTTTCTGCATAAGAAATGCCAATTCATAGTTTAAAATATTCTGTTCTGATTGCGTTGATGCCAGAGAACCATGTCATTAAGACTGACATCTTGACAATAGTGAGTCCTCCTGTCCATGAACATGGAATGTCTCTCTGTAGAGGGTTTTAAAGAAATCCCATTAGCAGTGGGCAGATCATAGACAACCACACCCGCATGGAGCTCACTAGCAATTTCTACTTGGGGAAGATGGACGCTAAGCAAACGGGGAAATTACGGAATATTAGAGGGATAATTTCTAAGATGCCGAGTGTTGGGAAAGGCACGCAGTTTTAAACAGGGTGGTCAGGAAAGGGCTCGCTGAGGGGTTGATGTGTCTGTAACACCGGGGGGGGGGGGAGGGGGGAGTGGAAAATGAGAGGAAAGGTCATGAGGGTCCCTGGGGAGGGGATTCCCAGGAGAGGGAACAAGTACAGAGACCCAGAGTTTTAAAAAACCGAGGAGGCCAGTATTTAATCACTTCTTTGGAAATATCTGCGTAAATATTGAATAGGCAACTCCATGGAAATGAAGTGAATATTGCTTTAGGTGCACGAACAACCATAAAGGGCAGCCAGAGGCGCATGCTTCAGTGTTTGCTGTCCCCCTGCTTTGGCCGCATTGAGAAATGGGGTGGCATGGTAACCCGGTGAGTGGTGACCGCCTGTCCCCAGGCGTGGCCGCTCTCAGCCGTCTCATGGTTTCGAGTTACAGACCGTCACGGGGAAAACGGCCCCAATCTTCGCATTGAACGCTCAGACCGTGTTTGTCAGGTGCATTTTGCAGACCCGAGGGGATCTTATCAGCTTCGTTTCAGGGCTACACAAAGCGACTTTCCGGGGGATTTAATGACTTATGCAAACAGAGCCCGTGAAAACGAGGGTCACAGGCTTCAGGCCTGTAAGTTGACCGAAAGTTTATTTTTAAAGGACAAAACAGAAACTCTTTATGATGGTATAATTTTAGATTTACAGAAAAGTTGCAAAGAGGATACAGAGTTCCCATATACCCTTGACCCAGCTTCCCCTCATGTTAACATCATACGTGACCATTGACCTTAAGTGATGGGTTTGTGTGTACTCACCCCCGCAGATGACACACGCACTCATGAACACACACGCATGCACACGGCACACCGCGTGAGAGAGGCAGGTCTGTTATCTGTTGGTCCTTTGGTAGCTCATCACACGCATCGACGCCGGCCACAGAATGGACGCTGGCCATGGAAAAAGCGGGCAGGGAGCTACTTTGAAGCTCAAGTTCTAAAGCCGGAGACATGGGGAGGACAATCAGCTGTCTGGAAGGCTCCAGTGTCATGTGAACTCAGTGCCACTTGAACTTTATTTAGTAGAAAATTGGCCTGCGATACTTAATATAGACTCCCAGCCATCATGTGAGAATTCCATTCTGCTCAAGTACAGATACGAGGGAGTTGGGGAGCGTTCGCTTCTGCTTCTCTGGATGCTAAGTCACCTGACTTCCTTCCCAGCTAATTTCTGAAGCAGGCGACCGAGAGTGCATACCGATGTATTAACTGATGAATTGAGAGCAACAGGGCCATCGCGCCATGCGTTGGCCTGGATGCTGACTTTATGCAGCAGTGCTCTCTCTGGAAGCGGTCCAGGCTGTTTTGGAAGGGGACATTCGAGCCAAACAAACGGTGACAGCCGTCGGCACGCACTCTGGGGCTTACGAGGGAACCCACACCCTTCTAGAATGCTGCTGGCGCCATGGCTCCAGGACAGCAGCTGTCTCTCGGGAGGCTGGGGCCAGCTGCTCCGCCGGGGCTGCCCAGCTGTGGGAGACAGGGATGTTGAAGTTGCAAGTGGGTGTCATTGGCCGAGAGGCGGCTCAGGTGTCTGCAGCAGGAAAAGCCTACAGTGGGCAAGGTCACTGGGCAAAGTCACTCAGCTTCTGATCTATCCACTTTCCTGTGGATGGAGTGGGATTTTCCAAAAGCAGGAGTACAACTCCAGCTATTTATGGGGAATACTCTCGGAGGACTGTTGGTACACGGAAGGGCTTCCCTCTTCGTGGGGATGCAAACACAGGACTTTAATTCCTTTTGATTAAGGATAGATTAAGTTTTTTTTCAATATTTTTTTCTACAAAGGCCAATTTCAGAAAAATCAAGCTTGTACAAAAATTCCCGCTATGCTTCTAGTATTTAAAAATATATACACTTGTTCCAGAGACTAATGTTTTACCCTTTCAGAGGCTACAAAGCCGGCTTCAGGTCAGTAGATTGTACGGCCATACCTCTGAAGGAACTCTGTGTTTGAGTAATAACCCTTCTGAGGCTTGCTTGTTGGGTCTCTTTCTGTTCAGACGTCCACATACACTACTTGTTTGTGAAATACCGGTTATGCCAATGCCATCTGTACGCCTTAAAACAAGATATTTTGTTATCGAGAAAGAACAAAACAGTGCCAGGTCTTTAACAAAGACTGGTCAGTCCTCTGCAAAATGTAATTTTCATGAGCAAAGGTTCCATTTCATCGGGAAACAGAGCCGGACAGTCCCTCTCTCTGCCCAGCTGGGTTTTTCTGTGACCTTCCTTCTGGGGAGCCAGTGTGTGTGACCGAGGGGTGGGCTCTGCCCTTTCACGTGCCACTCTCTCCAACCACCTTGGCACGTGGTGACATCACCTGTGTTTTAGATGTGGAAGAAAAACCGCGAAGTGCAAGAAACCCAACCCGAGTCACATGAGCGGTGAAGTCAGAATCCCAGGCCCGACTTTCCATTCTCAAATCCAATGCCCCTCCTCCTGGACCAGGGCTCAGCACGTGACTCTGCCCCCCCCCCCCACCTGTTGTTGTAAATAAAGTTTTATTGAGACGCAGCCACATCCATTTGCTCACACATTGTCTATTGGGGCTTTCCCCTTAGGGAGCCCAGGTTGAATGGTTGCCATAGAGACCACATGGCCCTCAGAGCCTGAAGGGTTCCCCGTCCCGCCCTGTGCAGAAAGGGGGCCGCAGCTGAAGAAGGACAGGGTTTGTGTTCCCAGCTCTTCCTGGCAGGCCAGCCTCTGTGACGGAGTCCTTGCTCCTTTGAAATGGCGTGACCCACGCAGGGCAGGGGAGCAGGGCTGTGCCTTTTTGTCTGAGACGCCCGAGACCTGCTGGCCATGCCCCGGGCCACACATTCTTGCCACACGCCCATGGAAAGCTGGGATCTCAATCTTTTCCCCTGTGAATCAGGGCTGGCCTTGTGACTTATTTTTACCAAGAGATTGTAGCAGAGGTGACACTGTGCAAGTCTCAAGACCGAGTCTGAGGTGGGGTGGGGTTGGGGAGAGTAGAGGGATTGAGCAAAAAAGAGAGAGAGAGAACTCATGGTGATTGCAGGGGTGGCGGGGGTGGGTGGAGGTGGGAGAGGGCATAGTGGGAATAAATGATGGGAAAAATAAAATTTAAAATAAAAAAAAAATTGCGTATAAAGAGCTTTGCCCTTTCTGCCTCATACTGTGAACGCCTCCCCTTGGGGTCTAGCTGTCACCTGAGAAGCCTGAGGACCCCATGGAAATAGTATGTTTCCACTGGAGGGAGTGGGTCCCGTCTTCCAGCCACCGCTGCCAGGGGCTAGAGGTGTGAGGGAACCTGTGTGAGATGTGCCAGCCCTTGCTACCCTTCATGGGAGACCCCGAGTGGGAACAGCAGGACCGCCCAGCTGAGCCTCTGCCACCCCCACAGAATCGTGGCAAACAGTTGTTTTTGGCAACTGTGTCTCCGATTGGTTTGATATGTAACAATAGATGCCTCCTAGGCCCAGGTGAGATGGAGCCAATGCCCCTCATGCCTTCTGGAGTGCCCAGGGCTGACACATCCCCAAAAGTGACTTCGCCCACAGTCAGGGCCGGGCGGACTTGGACGTGTGAAGCAGATATTTGAACTTGACGAGTTCCCCAAAGGTCATTCCTAAGGACTCTGAGAAATATTCTCAGCTGGGACCCGGGAAGCTACCTTGCGATTCTAGACCAGAGAGAATAGAACGCACGTTGCTTTATTATGAACTTTTCATGGAAAAGCCAGCGGATGGTAAACATTGAAAGCAGCTTACAGAATGTTTCCTAAAATAGTGAAGTGAAAATATTGGTGCTGACTTCTTCTGGGAAACGAGGAGCTTTTCTGAAGATGATTTATGAACGGTTCTGCCTTAGAATACGAAGCGCATATTTTCAGTGAGTTAAGTAGCTCTGCCTCTGCCCGCCCCCTTCCAGCCCCCCCCCCCCAATAGTCAGGGTGGGTAAAGGCTGTCCAATTGCATGTCGCCTGATTCCCGTCAGGGGTCAGAGAATGTGGAGGTGCTGGCACGGGTTCTAAAACACGTGCCTTTCTGCGGGCCTGAGCCGGGGCGCTGTTTGTACTGCACATTCCTGACCACCCAGCCATGCAGCTCTCCCCTGTGCACGCCCAGGGTTTCGCTTAACTCGTTGAGTGTCTCGCGATGAGCTCTGCGTCGCAGGGACCGTGGGCCACGGGGGATTCTTGGCGTCCTGGATAGAGGCCAAGCCCTCCTGAGCCTGGGGTGCGAGGCCAGGGCCAGCGTGGTGTACAGTTACGTAGGCTCCAGCGGGAGAGGTACCCTGGCGCGTGGGAGGAAGAGGCTGCCTCCGCCCCCTGCCTCTCCAGCTTCCTCCCTTGAATCTTAAGTTTCACCCACATGGAGCCTTTTTAGGGTTTCCTTGCTCCTCCTGCCAAAAATGCCCTCCCTGCCCTTCCAGCTGAGCACACAAACAAACCCAAACCCCTGTTATAGAAACACCTGCCTGTGAACAGCAGCAATATATTTACACATCGCAGCCCAGATAATTTTAAAATTGGCTGTACCCCTACCACTGCCATGGGCAAGCCTACTAAGTAAAATTTGAGATTTACTGTTGGCAGTTCTTTTTTTTCTTTTCTTTAGAACAAGTCTCCTTGTGCAGAGCATGGTATGCAGGAGTGACTTTCGTGCTTTCTTCTCCTCTTCCCAGTGTAAGGTTACTAGTCTGCCCTGTGATGACGCTCATTTCTTCCTGTTTACATGCAGTGGTAGAGTCCCCATCTTCGTTGATGCAATTTAATTCTCAGATTAGGTGAAACACTAACTAGGATTCAAAGTCCGAAGTGTAGAAGAAGGCGTACCCAGAGATGGCTTATTACCATCTTAATTCTCTCAGCCTTTGTCTACCTCCCTGCAAAGGTGATGGATTTCCCGTTGTTTGTTCATCCCACGTTTTTTATAAAACTACGCAGCTACTTATGTGTGAATATTTGATTCCCCCTTCTTTCTTGTACAAAAAGCAGTAATCTTTTTTTTTAAAATATATTTTATTGATTTTTTATAGAGAGGAAGGGAGAGAGATAGAGAGTTAGAAACATCGATGAGAGAGAAACATCGATCAGCTGCCTCCTGCACATCTCCTACTGGGGATGTGCCCGCAACCCAGGTACATGCCCTTGACCGGAATCGAACCTGGGACCTTTCAGTCCGCAGGCCGACGCTCTATCCACTGAGCCAAACTGGTTTTGGCAAAAAACAGTAATCTTTTTATGCCTTTCTTTTTCACTTAGTAGTATATTATGGAGACTGTTCTATAATCAGTTTAGGGAGATCTTCATATATATATTAATTGCTGTGTAATATTCCACTGTTTGGTTGAACAAACTCCTATATGTAAATACTTCAGCTGCTTCTCATAATTTACAAGTCCTGTCACGTTGAAGAACTTTGTGAGATTTTTTTCCCCAGTGTTTTCCATGTTTCTTGTTCAGTGTATTTATGAGTATTTTGCTCTCACATATGGAATTTTACCTCCTGACTGGCTATTGTTCATGGTTTTGAAAGCCGTTGGTTGTTGTGTTAATAAATCCTGCTACTTTACTGAGTTCTTGGTCGTTTGAGTTAGTTTTTGAGATCATTTCTCGTGGTTTTCCAGGCATATGGCCATATCAGCAGAGATCTTTTGCTTCTTTTCCCATTCTTACGCTGCTCATTGTGACACAGTAGTGGAGAGAGTGGGGACCTGACCTCATGGAGGGTGCTGCTGGCCTTTCCCTGTGGGCTAAGATGGTAGGCTTTAAGATTCTGTGGTCTGTGTGTTTTCGCTGAGGCAGCATCCATCCATTCCTATTTCATGGAGTGTTTTTATTAGAAGTAGGCTGTTTCATTTTATTGAAGGTTTTTTAGTATTTCTTTGGCAATGATTACGATTTTCTCCTGAGATCTAGTAATAGGCTGGAGTATTATATTCATGGATTCTAAAATGTTTTTACATTTCTGGAATAGGTCCCATGATGTGGGTTTTCTTCTTTAATGTGGCAGTTGACCTGTTTTGCTCATGTTATATTAAGATTTTTTTTGTTGATATTCATGAGTGAGATTAGTCCTTATGTTTTTGTGTGCTATATTTACCTGGTTTAGGTGTCAGTATTATATTTGCTTCAGAAAAAGAAATGGATTTTTTTTTTTTTAATTTCCTGTGCTCCGGAATCATTTAGTGTCATTGGGATTATCAGGTCTTTGAAGGTCTAAGAGAACTCCTCTGTGAAATTCTAATAAAATTGAATAGTGGAATTTGATTATGTGAAACTTTAAGGATTAAAAAAAAATTTTTCACCATGGGTTATATGTTCACAATTATAAGTATAAAACAATATGCTAACCAGAAATTTATCTAACACCAATGTCATTTCCAGAGATTCCTTTTAACTGGAATCTTGCAAAATGACATCGATATAAAAAACATGGGGCCTGCCAAGACTGGAATCATTCTGCATTAGTGGAAGCAAAGCTACTCTAGAGCTTTGCCTTTTTTCCTACAAAACTTGCTAATAGAGGCCAGGCAGGTAGCACAAAGGGGTGAGACCAGCTACCTGGGTGTCAGGTACTAGGGTGCAGTGGGGACTGTGGCCAATTGGAGGGCAGCTGCCTTCTCGCTGCCGACCGAGTGTCACGTCTCAGCAACGTCTTAGGAATGTGAGCCTGACGTTGCCAGAGCTCCAAAGTTAGAGCTCCACATTTTTTTATGTGAAAACTTTTGACTTTTAAGATTTGTCAGTTAATTCAGAAATTAAAAACATGCTGGAGGCCAAACATAACAAGAGTCTGAAAAACGTGACCCCGTCCGCTCTCCTGAGGCCGTGCAGATGGTGCAGTTGGGAAGCTGTGAGCAAGCTGTCTTCGTTGGGTCTGCTGTCCCACTTTCTGTCGTGAAGAGGAAGCTCTGAGATGTGTCAGACCCGCCGAGGCCGTGGAGAGAGACCCCGCGTGCTCTGTGCTGGAAAGCCCAGCGTGGGAAAGCCGCATGTGTGTACGGATCCCCCCCAGCAAGGTCCCGGCCGTGCAGAAGTGGTGCCCTGGGGTGACTCAGTCCTCTGCCCTCCGCCGTCCAATCCCCAGTTGGCATGTTCCCCCGTCTCTTGTCCGGTCTTGTTATCATCTCTGTGCCCTGTGCTCCTCACGGCCCGCTCATCCCAAGGAGATCTTGCCATCTGCGAAACTATGTGGCCGCAGGCCCAGCTGTCAATATTTATTCGGTGTGTACACGGCTGTTTTGACCAGTTCCCTAGTAACGGAGTGAGGAAGACTCACTGAGTGCCTTTCTCTGGGGCGGGAAAAGTGCTCCCTTCCGCCCCGCAGTGGCCCTGGTCTCTGACCTCATGGCTTCCTAAGATATTTGGAGGCTTTTGGCTTCTCCCCTCAATACCACACATTCCTAATTATTTGTGTTCTTCTTAAGCCACCCCGAGAGCTGCTTCGGATTATTGAGTTAACGCGGATGATAGAAACCGAGCGCTGGTTTCCCAGTCCCTTCCTCCCTCCCCCCGAGGCCTGCCGTGGCGCTTTGTAGAGCCTGTTTTTGCCCTCAAGCTGGTTTAAGCCAGAGTCTGATTTGAACGTGGATCTAGTGAAACTGACTTTCCTCCGGGGGGCTTATTCCCAATGAAGAAAATCAGGAATCGGACACTTTATTCCTGCACGTGCCGGAAGTGTGTCGTTAGCCGAAGGAACTTCTATGTGGTGCAGTTTGTCTAGAGCAGCGGTTCTCAACCTGTGGGTCGCCAACCTGTGGGTTGCAACCCCTTTGGGGGTCGAACGACCCTTTCACAGGGGTCGCCTAAGACCATCACAAAACACATATATAATTACATATTGTTTTTGTGATTAATCACTATGCTTTAATTATGTTCAATGTGTAACAATGAAAATACATCCTGCACATCAGATATTTACATGACGATTCATAACAGTAGCAAAATTACAGTTATGAAGTAGCAACGAAAATAATTTTATGGTTGGGGGGGGTCTCCACAACATGAGGAACTGTATTAAAGGGTCGCGGCATTAGGAAGGTTGAGAACCACTGATCTCGAGAATTAAAATTGCAGGGGCTTGCTTTACGGATCGCGCTCAAGCACATTTTATGGGAAAGAGCAATCTATGAGGCTACGTAGCTCTGTCCGAGCTGAGTGAGGATGTTCCCTCTCGCTCGATACCGCGGAGAAGTCAGGATACCGTGACCACTCCTGTTGCCATCGCTGTGGCATCTGTTTCCAACAACACGGCCCCGACTTCCCCATGGTGTCGTGCCCATCGAGACGCCGACATGAAGCTTTGTTCAGGACTTCCATCCCAGACACGAAGTCCTGCCCTCCCTCCTCGGATGCGTACATGAGACTCATTTCTCTCTTGCGAGCTCTCCAGTTTTGCAGGCTGATTTCAGAGGGTGACCCTGATTCTGTCACTCCGGAGGCCCCTCAAACACTTCCTTCTCATTTTCCTAAACGACCGATGACGCCGTGCAAATCCGCTGTTCTTGCGGTCCCACAGCTGTGACTGAGTGATCGTGTAGTTGTCATTCAGACCGAGTTGGCCTGGTGACACCAGGTAGGCTAGGGCATCAAGGGGGACTCATTTAATTCATTCCACCCGGAGGACAGAACAGTGAACAAAACCTGCAGAAATGATGAGTATTTTATTTTATTTTTTTTAATATATTTTATTGATTTTTTACAGAGAGGAAGGGAGAGAGATAGAGAGTTAGAAACATCGATGAGAGAGAAACATTGATCAACCGCCTCCTGCACACCCCCCCACTGGGGATGTGCCCGCAACCCAGGTGCATGCCCTTGACTGGAATCGAACCTGGGACCTTTCAGTCCGCAGGCCGACGCTCTATCCACTGAGCCAAACCGGCTTCGGCGAAATGATGAGTATTTTAGTCAGAAGCTGCCCATGCAGTCTGAAGCAGGGATGTAAACCGAGTGCGCTTGAACTCTCTCCACAGCCCGACTATAGGAAAATGCCTGTTAAAATAGGGTTCCCGTTTCCCCAGCAGATTAGGTCCCCTGATGGGGCGTTTCCTCAGAGGCCTGAGCGAAGCCGTTGTTCGCTGAGCGTTTACTCGGCGCTCAGAGTGATCTCGTGCCGCCGCGTGTCAGGCCGCCCTGCACGCTTGGACGCGGTTATGACCTCCCATTTTAGAGACGAGAGCATCGAGGCTTGCAGAGGCGGTTGACTAACTCGCCCAGCATCCCATAGTGGCGAGTGGTCACTGTGTCTCTCTGCCCCCGGAGGGTTGCGCTTGGGGTGGCAGCGCTTTCTCTAGGAAGTGCACGCGTGCCTGTGGGCCGTGCTGAGGACATGTGCTCAGATCCAGGCTGTTGGACGGCGTGGGCGGGCAGGATGGCGCAGTGGTCACACACTCACCGGCCATCCAGAGGGAGGACGGCCAGGGACCTGAGACGGAAGGTAACAGCACTGTTAGCTGTCGTTCTTTTTATTTTATTTTTAAACATGTTTTGTTGTTAATCCTCACCCAAGGATATTTTTCCATTGACTTCTAGAGCAGCCGTGGGCAAACTACGGCCCGCGGGCTGGATCCGGCCCGTTCGGCTGTTCTATCCGGCCTGCGGAGCCGAAAGAGCGGAGGGTTCTCTTGCTCTCCCCTCCGCTCCTTCACCAGCAGCAGTGTTAACATGTATTAGTTCACACAAACACTCCATCCATGCTTTTGTTCCGGCCCTCCGGTCCAGTTTAAGAACCCATTGTGGCCCTCGAGTCAAAAAGTTTGCCCACCCTGTTCTAGAGAGAGTGAAAGGGAGGGAGGGAGGGAAAGAAGAGAGGGAGAGAGAGAGTGAGGATGACATTGATTGCTTGCCTCCTGCATGTGCCCCCACTGGAGTCGGGAATGGAACCTGCAACCTAGGTATATGCCCTTGATCAGCAATCGAACCCGCTACCCTCCAGTGTGCAGGCTGACGCTCTAACCACCAAGCAACACTGGCCAGGCTGGAGTCATGATTTTCAAGAGGCTGACTCCTCTCAGAGTGCAGTAAAAGCCAGGCCCTACCGAGGGGTCATGGACAGAGAGCTACCCTTCCTCCCCCCGCACATTCCCAGGCCTCTTTCTCTCTCCGGTTATTATATTACCTTCATCCTAGTGTGACAGCTCAGCAGCCACTGTCCCGGGAGTGGCTGCTGAGCCACTCAGGCCTGCGCGTGGGGAGGGCGGGCGGGCCAGGCCAGGCCTCACTGCCTCCCCCCGGATCTCAGCTGCCTTGCTCCCCAGAGACCCCGTGGACTCTCCGAAGCGATGACACATGCAGCGAGGGCCCAGGGCTTCCTAACTCAGGACATCTGGCTTTTCTCAGGGAAGATATTCTCTTCCAGCTGCAGCCTTCCAGCCGGCATCTCAGATTTCCAACAGGCCGCCCTCAGGGACGAGGCGTGAGGTCACCGCTCTGGCCAGCGTCTCTGGCTCTGGCCAGCCCCCTGATTTCCTCCCGGGGTCCTGGGAATGTGAAGAGAGCTCCGCCACAGGTTCTGGTTGGGGTGTGAGGTGGGGCAGGGGACGCACAGGTCCAGCTGGGATGCAGCTGAGATCCGCCTCCATCCTGCCTGCCCCTGCCAGGCGGGCCTCCCCGTCCCGGGCTGATGAAGTGTCCAAAGGCTTGGTCCTGAGTTGCTGTGGGCGCACAGAACAAGCCCGCAACCTGGCACGGGAACGCCGGGGCTCAGGACCCACGGCCTGGCTTTGAATGTCTGGCCCAGCTTTTGGGGTCTCAGGTGCCACATGTCTGTGCTGGGCCAGCTGGTTGCACTGAACTCGCTGTGTGCTGGAAGGTCCCACTGGGGACGAAGGAGGAGAGGCAGGCTGTACGGGAGAGGGAGCTCTTCATGGCGGTTATGAGCCTGCTGCCGCCAGCTGGGGACGGTTACGTAAGGCTGTGGGAGCTGCTGCCTCTTTATTCTCTCTCCTTCCCTCTTCGGAGAGGCAGGGATGGGCTTGCGGAAGGTAGCGCGCCTGTGGCAGCAGGATTATTTTTGGAAACGGGGGAATTTGGTCACATGACTGCAGTGTTCATTCATGAGATCTGATGGATGGAGCGGACTGGGCATTCCCTGGGGCCAGTGTGGGGGTGGGCTTGCTTCTGCCTCAGCAGGTTTAGGAAAGAGAAGGCTGAGCCATGGGAGTACGCTGGGTTGGAGTCATTTTTCTCTCATTGCCTTAAGTCAGCGGTTCTCAACCTGTGGGTCGTGACCCCTTTGGGGGTCGAATGACCCTTGGACAGGAGTCGCCTAAGACCATCGGAAAACACATATATAATTACATACTGTTTTTGTGATGAATCACTAGGCTTTAATTATGTTCAATTTGTAACAATGAGAATACATCCTGCATATCAGATATTTACATTACGATTCATAACAGTAGCAAAATTACAGTTATGAAGTAGCAACGAAAATAATTTTATGGTTGGGGGTCACCACAACATGAGGAACTGTATTAAAGGGTGGCGGCATTAGGAAGGTTGAGAACCACTGCCTTAAGTTATGGATATTTTCTTTGAGTGATTCTTGATTTTAAAAAAAAAACTAGGAGGATTCACTTTCTTCAGAGCCAGAGAATGGTATCACCTTAAAAATGGCATTTATTGCCCGGCCAGTGTGGCTCAGTGGTTGAGCGTCATCCCATGCACCATGAGGTCGCTAGTTCTATTCTTGGTCAGGGCACATGCCTGCGTTGTGGGCTCGACCCCTGCAAGGGGCGTGCAGGAGGCAGCTGATCGATGTTGATATATTGATGTTTCTATCTCTCCTTCTCCCTTCCTCTCTCAAATCAATAAAAACATTTTAAATTTAAAAAAATGGCATTTATTGCCTTAGCCGGTTTGTTCAGTGGTTAGAGCATCGGCCCGTGGACTAAAGGGTCCCAGGTTTGATTGTGGTCAAGGGCACCTACCTCAGTTCCAGGCTTGATTCTCAGCTCTGGGGCGCGTGCGGAAGGCAACCAAATTGATGTGTCTCTCTCACATCGATGTTTCTCTCTTCCTCTCCCCCTCCCTCCCACTCTCTAAAAATCAAAGGAAAAATTTCCTCAGATGAGGATTAACAGGAAAAAAGGGCCCTTTTTTTGGGTGTGTGCATATGTGCACATGTGTGCATGTCTGTGTGCACATGCATGTGTATGGGAGGGCATGAGGGTGTGGAAAGGGATAGCAAGGCAGGGAAGGCATGCATGACCGGCCCATGAGTGCAGTCCCCATTCCGCGCCTTAAGTCATTCTAGTGGGAACCGTGACCGCATCTGCCTGCAGGGTCCTGGCCTCTCCCTTCTGAGGGGCCCTCCAAGCTCTCATAGGAGTTCACAGAGGCATAACCGTCGTCCTGGAGACCATGTGGTATCTCCTTCCCTGGGCCTCTGTTACCCCAGTGTGGCTCTCCCTTTCTGGCCGTGGCAGCTGGTACTGGCTCCCCCACATCCTCTTTCCGTTCTGCGTGCCCTCTCCCAAGATGCGCCTTCCCTGTGCAGCGGGAGTGAACATCGTTCGAGTGAATGAGAGAGGCGTCCCAGTCCTGCCTCCGTCATGATCTGAGATAAAATTTGGAGCCAGTCACCTAACCTTGGCTCACCCTGCCTCCTCCCCAGGCCAGGGGGGTTCTGCCCAGCTCTGGCGTGGACTTGCTTTCCCGGGACACGTGGCGTGAGGCGTGAGAAGGCGCAGGGAGCAGGGCAGCAGGGCAGCGGCCGCTCCTGGGCGGCCTTGCTCTCTCTCCCACCTGGCGCCTCCCGCAGACCTGCAGCCCATCTGCCACTCACCCGCCGCCGTCTGTCCGCCTCTGCCGCGCTATTTCCACTATTAGCCTCTTGCGCGGTTATTTCAGGCGCTGGCCTGGCCTGCTGGGACTGCGGGGAGGTCAGAGGAGGTAGGAGAGCGATCAGACGGAAGGGGAGGAACAGACCTGCAGGGCCGCCCCTCAGGTGTCCGCCAGCCCCACAGGGCCCTGGAGGTGGGGCCCCAGCTTTAGGCCGGCTGGCTGGGTGTGCGTGTTCTCCCCCGGGCTGGAGTGGAGGCAGTGGGGTCTTTGCATTGAGTCCCTTTGCCCCTGTTATGGCAAGATGGCTGTTTCGAGAGACAGTGGACGTATGTAGGAGAATGGCCAGTGGTCAAGGACTCCATGGAATGTCTGATTCGCCACTAGACTGTGAGTATCTTTTTTTATCCTCACCTGAGGATATTTTTTTTATTAATTTGAGAGAGAGAGAGGGAGAGGAGAAACATCCTTTAAAAATATTTTTTAATTGATTTTTAGAGAGAGAGGAAGGGAGAGGGACAGAGAGATCAGTTGCTTCCCGTATGCTCCCTGACTGGGGATTAAACCTGCAACCTTAGGTATGTGCTCTGACCAGGAATCGGACCCACAACCTTTAGGTGTGTGCGGCCACGCTCCAACCAACTGAGCCACCGCGGCCAGGACTAGACTGTGTGAGCATCTGTAAGTAGAACGTGACTCACAGAGAGAGCAGCATCCATTCAGACCCAGGTTCACGTCCTGGGCCAATTCTTTCATCTCCCCGAGCCCCTTTGCTCTCCTGTGAGAAGCAGACAGTGGTCGTATTTATAGGTGGTGAACCCTAAACGAGGCCACGCATGTACCTGGCTGAGCCCAGCGCCAGGCCTGTAGCTCACTTCACAGCTACGGGAGTGCTGGGCGGCCTGCACTTTGATATGGCACATGTCTCAGCACCGTCCACGCAGGCAGCAGTGGGCTCAGGCACGCAGCTGGAGGACGGCAAGAAAAAGAAGCTCCCGGCCGGAGAGCGGGAATCCCCAGCACCGGTCTTACCTGAGTCGGGGTCCTTGGTGAGCAGTGCCTCAAGCAGGCATCCAGGTCCCGGAGTGTTTCCCATGATTCCAAGGGGCTCCTTTCCCTTGGGGCCCACCCACAACCTGCCGTGGCCTGGGGTTGTTCCTAAGATCATGTGTATGTTCTGGTGCTGAATGCTCATGGTCCTTAGAGCACGTCTCAGTAGTTTAACCCTTTGCGGTCGTATTCAATTTGGACCTGGGTGTCGTATTGGTCGGAATTAATTTCCATTGAAAGAGCAGTGATACATACCATGCAAGATGATGAAGGAGAAACAAGATTTATTAATTCTTTTTTGGAACTACGTCACTACTCGTAGAATCACTACAAACGTTATCACTTTCTACGTCAGAGTCAGCATTCAAGGTGCCAAAATAAAACTCTTCATCGTTACTTTCAGATTCGCAGTACACTTCTTTCGGTAACTTTCTTTTTGCCATTTTGGAGGATTATTTTGAAATATCTTAACAAGCGAGAATGCCTAATTACAGTTAAACGTAATTTGTAAAGCTTTATTTGAAATTCTGCGAAGTATCTCCGAAGCTTGTCGATTTCTTCACTCTCAAAAGACGACTGACTCGCCACGGGGTTTTGCATGGCGAGTGTGGGACGACCGCGTTTGTTTATATTGAGTTTCGACATCTCCGATTTGTCGGGGCAAGGTTTTGGTTCGTGACAAGGCCGCTTAGCCACTTAAGAGCTTTCAGAGAAATTATGAACTGGTACACGAATGAATAGAGTTAAGATTCGTTACGGTTCCTTGCTGTGGTGGCTGAAAGCAGACATACGACCTGAACGGTAAAAAAGCTTTGGTGGCTAAGAGTAGACAAATGACCGCAAAGCGTTAAATATATATATAATTTTATTGATTTCAGAGAGGAAGGGAGAAGGAGAGATAATTAGAAACATCAATGATGAGAGAGAATCATTGATTGGCTGCTTCCTGCACGTTCCCTTTTGGGGATCGAGCCCGCAACCCGGGCATGTGTCCTTGACCGGAATTGAATCTGTAACCCTTCAGTCCGCAGGCTGACGCTCTAGCCACTGAGCCAAACCAGCTAGGGCGAGTCTCAATAGTTTTGATTAGTCTCAGGCCTGCTTCCTAGGCCTGACAGGCCATCTGCGTTCATCATGTCCGCTTCAGCGAGCAACTTGACAACCAGGTGGCGGGACCCGCATTTTATAGAAGAGAGACATCTTGGAACCTGACCAAGAGGCTGCAGTCAGTAGGTGGTGGCTGAGCTGGGACTCAACCCAGGCCTGCCTGGTCCCCAGCGTTGGATCGAAATCATTTCTGCTGAGGCAGAAAGGGGGGCTGGGGGGCTGGGGGCTGTCCTGAGCTGCCCTCTCCCGGGGTTTGGGGTGACACGGGGGCTCCTGAAGCATCCTGTGTCTGCAGAACCAAAGGCCACGGTGGGAGGCAAACTTCTGAGGTCCTTCCCTCCCGATTCCTGTCCCCTGGTTAATCAGTCAAGCACTGCTCTAGGGACGGCTACAAGGGACTTAAGATGGAATCAAGGTTATTGATTACAAGACTTGAAGATGGGGGATTATCTGGGATTATCTGAGTGTAAGCAGATGAGCCCTTAAAAGCAGAAAAGGAAGGCAGAAGAGGCGGCTGGAAAGCTGTGGCAGGAGGGAGGGTAGGTTCCAAGTGTGAGAAGGATTTGAGGCACCGGTGCTCTAAGATGTGGGGGCACAAGCAGGGACTGGAGAGAGGCCCCAGGAGCTCATGGAAAGTGTGGGAGGGAACGTGGGCAGCCTCGGGGAACAAAGACCAGCTCTTCCCCCCTACTGCCCCCCACCCCCACCCCAAGGGAGATCTCAGTCCTGCAAACCACAAGAAACCGATTGTTTGCAAACCAAACTGATTGTTTGTGGACATCCTGAATAAGCTTGCATACAGCCTGCTCACCTATAGGGCTGTGAATTGACGTGTGATTTCAAGCCACATGTATGGCAATTTGTCACAGTAGCAATAGAGGGCTGATAGGATCTGGGTGAACAATACGTAACAATACGTCCTGTTTTGGAAACTTTTGCTGTATTGGGACCTGTTTGTCCAGAATTGCTGAACTGTGGCAGGAAGTCACAGTCCGTAGGTTTCTTGGATGCCTCTGCCCAGAGAAAGGAACCCTTGAGCTCAGGCACCTCGCTGGCCAGGGAGGGCCACTCCGGCTTCCCCTTGTCCCCTGTGGGGCCTGCAGCCTGGAGCTCGGGTCTGGTTTTCTCCTCACGACCTCTGCGCTGGTCCCCGGGGAAGCTCCTTTTGTAGCCCGTGGGAAGGAGGTGATCTGTCTTCGGCTCTGTCTACGCAGTACCACTTGGCTCTCCTTCCTGCTGGGAGTCGGTCGCCTGTGGGTGGGTGGGAGAGGGTTCATGCTAACAGCAGCCGGGACATGGGGGAAGGGCTGACGCAGAAGGCCCCCCGCAGCTCTGCCTTCCCCGATTTTGGGGTGCCTGGCGTGGCTTCGCTGCAAGGCGGCTGGCTTGTTGATGAGGCATCGGAGGCCCAGAGGAGTGGCACCACCTCCCGTGTCACACGGTTCTTTGGGTGTGAGTTTAGTTTCCCAAGCCCCAAAAATCCCATCCGGAGGGGTGGGGGGCTTGCACACGTGTGCTCTCAGCAAGTTGAATTCGGCAACGAACTAGAATCAGCCTAAGCAGCCTGCCCCGTCCTCTGACCACCGGGGGCTGGGAGTCATTGGCCAGGGGCTGGGAGAGTGAGGCCGGGATCCCAGACACCCATCCCCACCCCCACCCCCCACCCCCCAGCACCAGGCAGGATTCTCAGCTGAATGCAGAGCTGCCCCTGTGTGTACTTTCTCCCACCGCTTTCCCGGCCCCTCTCTTTGCTGGGACATGGACCAGGTTGCAGAATTTCTCACTCCTCTGCTAGGAAACAGTCCTCCTGCCTGCGGGCTCCCCGGCAGAATTCAGCTTGTGGAACAGAGGCGCTTTCATTGCTCCAGCCGGCCACCCTCACTTTACTGGATCCTCCTTTGTGTCATGCCTGGAAGGAGCATGGGCTTGGAGCGCCAGGGTTTGCTGGCGCCAGAGCTCACCGGGCCGCACACCGCGGCTTTGTTCCTGAGTCCCGCGTGGAGCCTTGGAAATGCCTGCGTGGGTGAGAGTGAGGGGAGGCAGGAAGCACGGCAGGCGGCCAGGTGCCCAGATTCCTTTTCCCATTGGGGTGTCATCACTTGGCTCAATCCAGGCCTGGATTCCCCCTTTTGCTGGCTGTGTGACCTTCAGAAAGTTACTCACCCTCTCTGAGCATTCTTGGCCTCAGCTGTAACCGTACCCAGCTGAGAGGGGCAGGTGGCAGCAGTTACAGCTCCCAAAGCACTGGACGGCTTTCTAGCCTCAGGGAGAGCCTCGTCGTCTTCGCACCAAACCCCTTGTTGCCTTCACGATGCTTATTCTGCAGATTCACTCGGGGCCTGCCAGGTGCCAGGACCAGCCCATGCTCCCAGGAGCTCATACACCACCCGTGACAGTTGAGTGCCGCACAGATGCTGAAGGAGGCGTGTGTGTGTGTGTGTGTGGGGGGGGGTGTCAGATACCGAGAGGCTCTTCCAAGTTGCACCCCGGGAAATAAATGCCACTGGCTAGGTGTCTGCAGAGCAAGGTTTCCCGGCGAAGGAGGCTGGGAAATGCTGGCATAGGGATATTACGTTGGAACCAAGAGAGGGGCCAGACTCTGAGAATCTGGACTTGCTCACGTCGATGGCAGTGGTTGTTCTGAGGAGTTAATATGTACCTGGCACGGAGGTGAGTGCCTTCCGTGGATTCTCTCACTTTGCAGAATCCGGTCGTTGGGGTATGCCGTTCTTTGTAACTACTGCTGTCGATGGACATTTAGGTTGTTTCTTGATTTGGGGGGGCTGAGGGCTGGTCCTTTCACTTCAAGGGGGGGCTTCTCAGGACAGTGGACTATTACTCAGCCGTAAAAAGGAGTGGCGCTCTGACTCGTGCTGCCAGATGAAGGAACCCTGAGGACCTTCTGCCACGTGAAGTAAGCCAGTCAGAGAAGGACAGATACCATACGATTCCATTCAAATGAGCCGCTGAGAGTGGTGGATTCATAGAGATAGGAAGTAGGCTGGCCCTCGCCATTTTGGTTTAGTCGATAGAGTGTCGGCCCAAGACTGAAGGGTCCCAGGTTCGATTCCGGTCAAGGGCACGTACCTCGGTTGCAGGCTTGATACCCGGCCCTGGTTGGGGTGTGTGCAGGAGGCAAGCAATCGATGTGTCTCTTTCACATCAATGTTTCTCTCTCTGTCTCTCCCCCCTCCCCCTTCCCTCTTCCTCCCTTCCACTCTCTCTAAAAATCAATGGAAAAATATCCTTGAGTGAGGATTAAAGAAAAAAAAAAGTCAGCTGGTTGGTTGTGTGGGGCTGGCGGAGGGGAGGAGGGGGAGTTGTTGAAAGGGGACCGAGTTTCACTTCTGTAAGATGCACCGCCTTCTGGAGGTTGGTTGCACAACGGTGTGAATGTACTTAACACTACCGAGACGTACCCTTAATGATGCTTAAGACGGCACTTTTTAATGTTACGTTTCAAAAATCATAATAAAACAAAAATGCTACTTTGACAGAAGAAAGTCGTGTGAGAATTAAAACGCACAAATCATGCAGAATAAGGTCTGGAGTTGTCATCATATTCTTAAGGGAGGCCCCCAATTTCTCGCCGTCTCTTAAGGTGGGGGCATCCTTAAAGTTCCTGGAGCCTGGATCAGGTATCGAGGTGGAGAGGGTTTAAGAGAAGCCTGGCGTTACACATCAGTCAGCCCTTGAATAACACGTTTGTGCAGCCTGTCGCGGTAGATCGATGCGTGTCTTCCACAGACCGGGCACGCACAGCCCAGGGGTCCTGGGTATCTTCCTTCCGGGGGAGGTGTCATCCCGTGAGTTGTGGTCGTGTGTTTATTTGCTCAGCGCCGCTTCCAGGCGGGTTTCAAGGCAGGTAGCGAATGAGACCGGGCGCTGCACCGACCCCTGGTCATTCGGGTGGAGCTTCGCCGCAGTCCTGTTGCCGAAACCGAAACCGAGGCATTTGGTTGGCAGGACCCCGGCTCAGCTCGCAGCACGCAGTTGTCAGAATTTGCAACCTGAATGCACATCATCTCGGGGCCCTTGTTTCCTGAGGGTTTTGCCCCTTGTTTCAGACTCTGCGTAACCGTGCTCCTCTCTGCACTGTCCGTAGACGCCCCGTGAGGAAGCCCCGCTGGTGTGCCGGACCCACCGGGGGCCGTCCGCCCGACGGCGCCAGTCTCCGGCAGCGGGACCCCCGATGGCAGTGGGCACCTCCCCGTGAAACCTGCCAAGCTGGACGCCACAGCTCTGCACGCCGACACTTTGGCCACCCCTGTGCCCTCTCCGGAGGCGTGCCAGCATGCAGTCCTAGCCTGCAGCCCGGGCCTCCCCGAGGAGCACTATGTGAGCGAGGCTGCGGAAGATGCTCCCAGCTACAGAGGGTACCGGGATGCCTGCACCATCACAGGTAGGGCCCTTTTCCTGCCAGGAGGCAGGGAGGGAGGGGGGGAGGATTGGGAAGGGGGCGGCCACGGGACTGGGAGAGGAGCGTGGTGGGTGGGGAGGGAACCACCAGACTCTGAGCTTCGGGATGGTGAGATGGGCCATCGGGAACTGGCCTGAGATGGAAACAGCCCTTCAAAGACTTGTCCACAGGGATGCTCGGTGCAGTGTGGCCCGTGCCCCTCTCTCCGAGGCTCTGTCTCAGACACACGGTGGGTGTCATGGGAAGGAGACACGGTGGCGCTGTCGGGTGCAGGCATGGGGACTGCACGCAGGGCCCTGTGTACACTGGCCAGATTTGCCCCCATCGGTCCTTCCGGTGCCTGTCAGTCACGCCTTCCAGTGTCCCGGGAACAGGGTAACCCCTCCCCGTGCAGGCGGCGTCGCCAGTCGGCCCCTCACGCCAGCACCCCTAGGGAGGTGCTTGGAGCCCGCGCCAGGGGACCCCGGTGGCCGTGGTGCAGGCTGGTGTGTGGAGCGGCAGCCAGGAGTGTAGTTAAGTTAAACCAGTCGCATGCGCCCTGCAGTTTGCTTTGTTCCTCAGTGTTGTCTGCAGGGTTTGCTGTCACCCTCCTGTTGGAAGTAAAGCCCAGTGACAGTTTCACACCTGCAGGTCTGCCGCATTCTGACCGTGGCCTGGCAGCGTCTCAGTGACAGGTGCCCCGGCCCTGTGACCCGGCTCCTCTGCGCCCGCCCCACTCCGGGCGCACTGGCCTCCTCGCTCGTCCTCAGACCCACGGAGCCTCCCTCCTCAGGGCGTCTGTTCTGGCAGCCCCCCGGCATCTGGGTCGCCCTACCCCCCCCCCCATGTCCCCATGATTCCCTCTTCACTTTCTCCGAACGGCATTTCACTGGAAATGTGAGCACCCTGCAGAAGAAGGTCCCCCGACCTCTTCCCACCTCCCTTTCCGCTTTGTCTTTCTCCCCAGACTCAGCCGTGAGCTGCACTCGCAGAATGTAAATAGACTATAAACTAACCTCAGGGCAAGGACCTGTGTGCTGCGGCAACAGTGCCTGCATGTGGCCGGTGCTCAGGAGACATTTGTTGGGTAGATAAATTGTCATTTAATTATTACTGCATCCCCGTGAAGGGGTGGGCGGGGGGCGTTGTCCCCTTTTTACAGGTACAGACTAAATCACGAAAGGTTCGGCATCCTGCCCAAGATCCCTGAGGGGGTGGGACACGCATCCAGGTCACAACCCTGGGGCACGTGTCCTCTGTCATCCAGGAGTTTAGTCTAGTTGGAGTGGAAACTGGGTGTGCACTGTGGTTAGTACAGTGATGGGCACGGGCACACGGGAGGACCCCAAGGAGGGTGCCTGGCCAAGCCTCAGAGGGGAAAAGCTAGAGAAAGACCAGGAGGGCTTCCCGGAGGAGGCGGTGTCCCAGCTGCATCTTCATTTGCCCAAACATGTGAACTAATCCCTGGGATTCGTGCGGTGTCTGTGCCAGTGAAATCCAGGAAACGCCCAGCCTATTGGGCAGGTTCGCTTTCTCTGAACGTGACAAGCGAGGGCGAAGACATGGCCGAACGCAGAGCTGAAACCTCAAACCGTGCGGGGCATGGGGACGGGTGTGCCTCGCGGGACACCTGTGGCCAGCTCTGCTGTCACGTTTGGCGGCGGCTCGGCAAACAGGAGGGCAGACACGGGCAGGGTTACCTGTTGGAGGTGCCGGCAGCCAGACCCTGCAGATCACGCTCAGGTTCAAGTCTCAGTAGACGCTCGTTGAGAGAAAGACACGAAACGAAAGACATTCCGGGAGCCACGGGAGGATGCCGAGGGCTTGGCCACGGCCGGGCCGGGGAGACCACTTGGCATCTGGCCTCCGCTAAGGACACTCCGCCCCCTGTTCCCAGGGAGCGCTGAGCTGGACAGGAGACCTTTTGTTCCTCTCTGATTTTTCGGCAAAGCCCAGTGCCCATCACCCTTTTAACCCCTACCCGGGGATATCACATTTTCGGGTGCGTCATCTTCTGTGTGGGGCGGTTTTACAAGATGAGCCGATAAGGTGCCCGGGCCGCCGGGAGTTACGTAACCCATTGTGCGTCCGGGGCAGGTCCCGGGCTCAGGATTCGCCCCGACAGGCAGGCTGGGAAACGCGCGGAGGAAGCGTGGGAGTGGCGGTGCCGAGGCTGCCCGGCTGGGCTCCCGCGGAGAAGAGCCCCTTCCCTCTCGGCATCGCCTGTGGAGCGTCTTTCTGCACATGGCCTTGGTGTTTCCGGACAGGCAGCCCGTGGGGGCCCGGCCTCGGCCAGGCCTGTGCCAGGGCGAGCCCGTGCGGACAGACTCTGGCGGTAAGTGTGTGTGTGTGTGTGTGTGTGTGTGTGTGTGTGTTTGCCTGTTGGGCTGCTGTTTTCGCTGTGATGTGGCCGGAAAGGAGAAAGGACCACAGTGGCCATCGTTTCTCTCCTGCTGTGTGCTGGCCACGTTGTCCTCGAACATGTGACGGGGAAATGGCCAGGTTGAATCACGGACGTGCAGAGCAGAGGGACCTCAGTGGCTGCTCACCCTCGTCCTCTCATCCAGGCTCGGGAGGCAAGGGATGGGGGGCCAGGGGACCAGGTCTGAATTGGGACCAGGCCTGCCGGACTCCCACTCCGTTCCCTTGACAGTCTTTGCAACGGCTGAACGGGGTCTCCGAGGTCCCCGCGATTTTCCTAAATCCTGTGTCTTTATCCTGGTTTCTTAGAGCCCTGGTTGGTGTCTGGGGCGCCAAGGAAGTTTCCAAAAGGTGAAGAATAGCATTAGACTATGCCTCCCTCCTTCCCTCTTTTCCGCCCTCACCTTTAAAAAAACAAAAAAAACAAAACACTACCTGTGCTTGGCCCTGGCCCTCTGACCCACCCACCCCCGGTGATGGAGAGCTTGCTAAGCAGTTCTGCTCTGGCTCGTCTCCCGGGGGTGGCGGTGGGGCTGGTGTTCCTCCTCGCCTCCTCGGAGCTGATCAGAGTCTGCGGCTGAGCCATCTGGCTTCTGTCCTGTCTAGATGCCGTCCCCCCAGGCTGTCTGGGCCGCAGAGCAGTGAATCCCTAGGAGGGTGAGCTCTTCTTGTCCCATGTAGTAGTTTTCGGTGTCAAGTCCTACGAGACGTTGCATGAAAGAAGCTATGGAGATTCTCTGAGTGTGTGTGTGTGTGTGTGTGTGTACCCATGGCTTCGGGTGTTTTCTGTGATTCTGTTCAGCCAGCGTCTCTTCAAGGCCAGCTTTTTCTGGGGGCCCCGGAGAACTGGTCAGGGTCCCGGAGCCCTGGAGGTGGGCACAGGTGTGAATGACCAGCTGTGACCCGTTGAGAATGGCTCCGAGTGCCTCTGGGGCCAGCCCTGCTTGGGCGTCCTCTTGTTCATGGGACCACCGTTTAGGATTTGTTCCCTGTCTCTCCTACGTTAAGCTGTCAAACTCGAGGATTTGTTGTCTGCCAACATGCGCAAATAAAATATCATGGACTTCTTTTAAGAGTTAAATTTAAGGTCTTGCTCATCAGTTCCTGTCTAGAACAAAATTCTTAATGTCTTTTCCATTGAAAATTTACCATCTAATTCAGTGGTTCTCAACCTTCTGGCCCTTTAATACAGTTCCTCATGTTGTGACCCAACCATAAAATTATTTTCGTTGCTACTTCATAACTGTAATGTTGCTACTGTTATGAATCGTCATGTAAATATCTGATATGCAGGATGGTCTTAGGCGACCCCTGTGAAAGGGTCGTTCGACCGCCAAAGGGGTCGCAACCCACAGGTTGAGAACCGCTGACCTAATTCCTACTTACTTGACTAAATCGGAACAGGAGAGAGTGGATCGTTGAAATGTCCCTTTTTTCACGGAGGGAGAAGATATGAATTAGAGTTTCGGGCGGAAAAACGTCATTCTACATTTGTAACTTAGAAATGTTGCAGATGTAACTGAGAAGTGTGTTTTGGCTGCTTCTCTCCATGGAATGACCCCTGTTTAACAGTTGATTCCTTTCTGCAGTGGCGATGCTGGAGTGGGGGCCCTATTATGTGGGTTTCTAGAGCTCATAATCTTTAGCAAAAACACAAAACACGTCTCTTTAAACGTGTTCTAACTGATTTTGGCATCTACCAGCTTTTTGTCTCCCCTCGGTTCCTCTTCATGAGGTAAGGGAGTGGGACTTTGCCACACTTGGTTTTTGACATAAAATGGAACATTTGGTGAAAATGTATTAGTGAGATCCTTGACATTTGATGCGGGCGGGGGGGGGGGGGAGGAGTAAAGGGGGGGGCTACATTTCCAGGTGTTTGATGCATTATCTTCCTCCTAATTGGTTTTTGTTCTGGATTTGCAACAAGTCTTGAATGTATCTAATATGTTGGTGTTAATCTTTGCTCCCTTCAAACCACTTTGGGAAGCTGACAACTAATACATTCTAATAAGAACATCGAAGAGTAATCTTATTAAAGAACGAATCAGGAGTGCTGTGCAGGCCTTCAGAACATGGACCCCAGCCACACATACTGGTAGCATTCCCGATGGTGTTCTTTAAGACGCCAAGTATCATAATGGATTGACATTCATTTGATTTGCAAGTACAGGCGTGAGGGTCACCCCGGAAACACAACCGCTGTGTCAAGGGCTCTGTCTCTTCTCAACGTGACCAGATCGGGGTCCAGAGGCCGTTGCTGGGCAAGGGGCCAGGCACGGGCCTGGGCCTTTATTTAGCCCCCCTGTTCTTCCCACACAACCGAGTTCTGCTGCGGGGCTTCCCGGGGATTCACCGAGGAGGGTGCAGGGGCTCCCCTGCCGGGATCAGGCCTCCCAGGTGGGTCTGGGTGGGCCCCTGGCCACACGGTTCACTGGTGACTCGGACTCATGGCCCCGTGAGGAACTTGGAGTCAGAAACTTGTCGGTGTTCTCTGAACCCTGCTCTCTCGTGTGAACACTGGCAAGTGGGCACGCCAAGCTGAAACGGTCATGAACTGAAACTTTATAGCTGTAATTAGACCTGGAATGAATCAGATTTCATAAATCCTTTATTAGGGTTGTCCAGAGAAACAGAACCAACAAGATACACACACACACACACACATGCACGCACACACACGCACGCACACACTTTTATTATAAGGAATCGGCTCACCTGGTTATGGAGGCTGGCGTTTTGTAACTTCTTCTTTATTAATCTGAAATTAATAGATCCCGAGCCCAGCTAAACACATACTTTCACAAGAACCAGTGCAACGCCTCACTGTGATGTAAAGGAGACACTAAAGGAGGAGGCTGGAGCCTGGGTTTCCGTTGTAATTGCGAGGACCTGCCCAGGGCCTCATTGGGACGTATGCGGGGCAGCCCCTGCAGGCACAGTTGCTGTGAAGGTGGCAGCCGTAAAGGCAACTAGTTGTACTTGGCCGTTCAGGGTCCAAGAAGCGGCCACTGTTTCCGGCAGTCCCCGCTTGAAGGATGCTCTTAGTGTCTGCTGTTTGCTTGTTGGCAGTGCTCTAAGGCGGCGGTCACCCACGGTGGTCCGTGGACCACTAGTGCTCCGTGAGTTCCAAAAGGTTGGCGACCGCTGCTCTAAGGGACATGCTTGCGCGTGTATCTCTTGGGTCACGTCTCCTGCGCGTCTGTAAGCTGACAGAGGGGTGGATGTGCATTTAGGATCTGGTGCACATACGTCACAACACGGCCCCGAGGGAGCCTGCCCGGGCGAGTGCCGAGCCCCCGCTGCGAGGCAATGGCAGTTTCCGGCAATTTCTTGCCAAATCTGGGTATTATCAATCCTTCTCCTCTTGGTTAATCAGATAGTCACGAGAAATGGTATTTCATCTTATTTCCTACTTTTACATGACGAAGGCGCCTGTGCCTCCATTCTGTTGTGTTTCATTTTCTGCCAACAGCTTGTTTTTGTCTTTGCTCATTTTTTTTTTTCTAGTGTGTTGTTGGCCTTTAAGAGGTAGAGTTGCATTTCTGTTGTGTGTACAGAGGGCGGGGCGTTGTGCCAGCTTGAGATTCTTTTCTTTGTCAGAAGAGGGAACTGTCTTAAAAATAGTTCCACAAATTTCTATGTAACCATGACTCCCTTTGATATTCCTAGGAGAAGTGCAGGGTGCGAAGAGATTGTGTAAAGGGGATTTCTGACTTGGCATTTCCGAGGACGCTTCTCTGGAAAAGCAGCATTTAAGCAGAAGTCCGAAGGACATGTAAGAGTTAGTGGGGTAGGGAGGGAGGGAAAGAGCGTTCGAAGCAGTGGAAGCAGCATGAGCAAAGGCCCTGTGGTAGAGAGATACTACCATGATGATAATAGCTGACATTGATAGAGCACTTACTAGATATTGTCCTAAGTGCCTTTTATATATCTCACTTTGTTTAATTCTCTTATCTTAGTCATCTATGGCTGTGCAACACATTTCCCCCAAATTGGGCAGCTTTTAAAACAACACTCGCCTTTGTGGAAAACAGTCTGGCAATTCCGCAACGGTTACACGTAGTTACTGTGTGACCTACCGATTCTACTCCTTGTTATAGACGCAAGAAATGAAAACATAGGTTCACACCAAACCTTATGCGCAAGTGTTCCAAGCAGACTAATTCCCAAGAATTGCCAAAAGGTAGAAGCAGCCCGGGTGCCCGTCAGTTGAGGAGTTGCTAAATGAAATGTGGAATACGCATACCGTGGAATCCTGACCTACCGTGGAATCCTGACCTACCGTGGAATACTGACCGGCAGTTTGCAAAGACAGCGGGCTGCAGGGGATGTCTGTTCCCACACAGTTGAGCAAATATGCGAATTCCTCGCGTCAGGACTTGAGTGGTGATGGATGTTGCCAGAGAAGTCGTACTTTTTGTTTTGTTCAGAAAATGTGGGAGAGCGTCTGGGCCCGCACCCCGGGCGCCCTGGGCATTAGCAAATGTCTTGCTCTTCGCCGGCCGAGATGCAGAAAACAGCCTCGCGCCTGGTCTCTGGTTGGTAGTCCTCCCAGGGTATGGACGTTGAGCATCTTGTGGTGTTTCCTCGAGGAATTTTTTTTTGCTGTGACTTGAGATAAATGCCTCTTAATCGTTTCTATTTTTAGTTCATGGACTACTTACCTCCGTAACCTTAAATCAGATGATTACTATTTATACTTCAGTTACCAGCTGTAGAGCGGGCTCATGATGGTGCCTCACTGGATGGCTGCGAAGATTGCATGAGCTCCTACTCGCAGAGTCCTCAGCATGCTGTGGGCACGTAGTAAGTGCTCACTTATCAGTTTTTTTTGTCACTATTGTCTGCCTCTCTCATCAGTCTATCATCAGTCTATCTGTCTGTCTACCTTCCTCCCTGTCATCTCTCTGCCTGCCTCTTTGTCTGTCATCATCCGTCTGGATGGCCTGCAGGGAAATGCTGGGATTCCTGCTGCTGGGCTGTGGGTGGAGGGGGTGGGGAGGGCTGGCAGCGGGCGGAGATATAACGTCGCCCTTCAGTCTCCCTCCTCCCCACACTCCCCTGCTTCCCGGCCCTTCCCCGTCGGCTGTCTTTCTAGTCTCTGAGCCTGGACCCAGGGCCCGCCTGCATGTTCTGGGCCCAGGCGCGTTCTATTCTTTCTTCCATCAGCACTCCCCACCCGTGTCTCAGAAATGTGCTCACTTTTACTCACCGGTGACTCTTCTCTCCTTCCGCCTTCCTGCCCATGGGGTTCGTTGCCGTCCTCTTCATCTTCTTCCTCAGAGGCTGGCTCACCGTTGTGAGATGCTGCAGCTCGCACTGGGCGTGGCGGGGCCGAGGCCGCGGGGTGTGGCCTCAAGGAGCACAGGCTGGCCAGCTGCGGAACCTGCTGGGGAGGCACGGTTCGCTTCTCTGTTCGTCTGATGCAGTGATTCTCAACCTTCCTAACGCCGCGGCCCTTTCATACAGCTCCTCATGTTGTGGTGGCCCCCAACCATACAGTTATTTTCGTTGCTGCTTCATCACTGTAATGTTGCTACTGTTATGAATCGTCATGGAAATATCTGGTAGGCAGGATGTATTTTCATTGTTACAAATTGAACATGATTAAAGCATAGTGATTCATCACAAAAACAATATGTAATTATATATGTGTTTTCTGATGGTCTTAGGCGACCCCTGTGAAAGGGTTGTTTGACCCCCAAAGGGATCGCGACCCCACAGGTTGAGGAACGCTGGTCTAATGGGAATCATGGGTTTATAGGGGAGAGCAAAGGACCCATTGCCATGAAAATACTTAGAAAAGCCTGACGCGCTGTCAGAAGCCCAGCAGACCCTTCTGCAAGGGTGCAGCTCCTCTCGGGTAACACGCCGTCACAGCCCTGTAGCGCTTGTCTCAGAAGTTCCCTGATGAACTCTGGTGGTTTGTGCTGGAACTGTTCTCTTTTCTCTTATGTATTCTTTTTGTTAGATGATGAGGCGTGTCGTGTGTGTGTGTGTCTCTGTGTGTATGTGTGTGTCTCTGTGTGTGTGTGTGTGTGTGTGTGTGTCTTTTTTGCTTTGGCTTCTAGGAAGCTCGATTGCCCGAGGTTTTCATTGAGGAGCAATTCTGGTAAAACTGTCCTTTGCCAGCTCCCTCCTCTCTCTCTTTCGTAAACATACAGGTTGCTCGTTTGTGCTTATTCTAAAGCAGTGATGGCGAACCTTTTGAGCTCAACGTGTCAGCATTTTGAAAAACCCTAACTTAACTCTGGCGTCGTGTCACATATAGAAATATTTTTGATATTTGCAACCATAGTAAAACAAAGACTTACATTTTTTTTTAATATATTTTATTGATTTTTTACAGAGAGGAAGGGAGAGAGAGAGTTAGAAACATGGATGAGAGAGAAACATCGATCAGCTGCCTCCTGCACATCTCCTACTGGGGATGTGCCCGCAACCCAGGTACATGCCCTTGACCGGAATCGAACCTGGGACCTTTCAGTCCTCAGGCCGACGCTCTACCCACTGAGCCAAACCGGTTTCGGCAAGACTTACATTTTTGATATTTTATAGATTTAAAGGCCATTTAACAAAGAAAAATCAACAACAACAAAAATGAGTTCGCGTGTCACCTCTGACACGCGTGTCATAGGTTCGCCATCACTGTTCTAAAGGCTCTGTTGAAATCCTGTTGGGCATGCGTGGGTTTAAGAGGAAATGAATGAATGGCGGCCCACTGCGGTTTCTCAAGGCGCCGTGGGCTTGCTCTTGTGGGCGGCTACCCTACCCCCATAGTTCGGCCCCCACGGTCCTGGGCCCCCACGGTTGGGGCCTAGAATGTTGGCTTTGGGGCAGAGAGGTCAGGGCGTGACTCCGGCTGTGGCACTTACGGTGTGGCCTCGGGCAAGCCTTCCAGTCCCAGAACCTGTTTCTGCATCTCTAACATGGGGTGACAGCGGGGACCTGGGGCTGTCCTGGGTCCTCAGTGTGTTCATTCCTGCCGAGGGCCTGGTGCAGTGGGGTGTGGAGGGCGTTCCATCCCCGTAATAACCTTTCTTACTTAGTCTCAGCTTCCCTCGCAGTTTCTGCCGCGCTGCCTGCAGCAGCCAGTGTGTCTTCTTCCTCCCTCACCGATTCCTTTCACTTCTCTTCTCTCCTCCTTGGTACCTATTTCCCCTCTTCATTCTCCCCCTCCTCTCCTCCCCTCTCCTCTCCCTCCGCCTCCTCTCCCCCACCTAATAAGAGAAATAATTTCTTTATCCTTTAAAAAATATATATATAATTTTTATTGATTTCAGAGAGAGGAAGGGAGAGGGAGAGAGAGAATCATCAATGATGAGAGAAAATCATTGGTCGGCTACCCCCTGCACACACAGACAACCCACTGGGGATCGAGCCTGCAACCTGGGCATGTGCCCTTGACCGGAATCGAGCCCCAACGTCCTGGTTCATGGGTCGATGCTCAAAATCAGAACTTCAGATGCCCCCCCCCCCCGCCCCGACGGCAACCCCCACCCCCTGATCCCTCCAGTTTGCCTCCCACAGAATTCAGCCGTCAGACCTCCCCTGGGCTTCCTTCCCCGTTCACTCACCTGCGAGCTCCCCCTCGCTGTCTGCTGACCCCTTTCTCGTCTTCCCGCCTCTGGCTCAACCCCAGTGTGTCCCGAATGGCATGCAGCCCTTCTGTCATCACAGGACGCGTGTCAGCGTGAGAGGGCCTGTCACCCACACACACGGGGAGGGGAGAGGCCCGTTTGCAAGGCCAGCTCCCACCGGCCGGCCGGCCGTGTGCTGGGAAAGCACCGAGAACATCTGCCCAGCGCGGCCTGACCCCTCCCGTCTTCACCTGGGGGTTCTGCTTGAATGTGGCAACGCTCCCGAGGTCTGTGCCAGCCTAGCTCTGCCTTGGCGCTGACATTTTATTAAAAAGGAACGAGAGCCCAGCCAGTGCTGCTCAGGGTCACTTTGCCTCTGTCTCTCCCTGGTGACGTGGGGGTTTGTGGTGAGTAGAAATGGGGAGGGGCCAGCCTGAGTTGGAAGAAGGGCCTGCAAATCTGGTGCCAGCTCTTCCTTTGCCGGGACCAGGAGGGAGGGAGTGGGCTGCCCAGGTGCGGGTGCAGCAGCACCACCTAGTGGGCCCGGGAAGCACCAGCAGCGGGAATGGCAGCCTTAACCTTGAGACCCCATACCTGCAGTGTCCTGGCTTTGCCACTTTTGAAAGGGACTGAGAGATTGTCCCGAGAGCCCGACAGGTAAGGCAGGCAACTTGAGTTGTGTGGACGGAACAAAAGAAACCCTCCCTTCCCCACCCAACCCCTTCTCCTGTTTGGATCCATCTACCTTTATTTTATTCGACCCTCACCTGCCTTTTGCTGGAGCTAATCCTGGTTGTTTCTAAGAGAGCATGTGACGAGAGCCGAGTGTGGCCATGTCTGTCTTGTGTAGACTTCTCTGGCGATCCCGATGGTGGTGTAATTTCAGTCCCGTGTGGTGAGCTCTATTCTTCTGGTTCTCAGTGATTGTGCCTCACTGACGTGATTTTAAGTTGGGTGTGTATCAGTCAGGTTTGCTGTAGAAATGCTGGGTAACAAACAGTCCCCAGATCCACCGTGGCAACATTGATTCCCTGATCCTGGTTGTAGGTCACCTGAGGAGGATGGCCTGGCCTTCGCTTCAGGTCTGCCCCACTTGTCACTCATTGGAGGCTTTGGGCTAAAGGGGCAGCAGCTGTGTGAGGCCACACTCTCCCGACAGAGGACAGGAGCTCAGGGGGACGCGCTCAACACACAGGCACAGTCAGAGCCTCTGGTTAGACATGCAGTCATTCTGTCCGCTCACATGTCACTGGCCTGAGCAAGTTCTGTGGCCTGGCTCACAGTCACAGAGCTGCGAAATGGTATTCCATTCTCGGTGAGCCATAGCAAGGCTGGGAGTGAAAGAAGGAAGGGTTGTGAGCAACGTGAACAGCTGGATTTTAGAAGATCCTCGGGTAGCTAAGGAGCCGCCTTGAATGGCGGAGGTGCACAGGTGGTCTTGAGGGAAGTCCCATGGTGCCAGCGACCTCCAGGCCCTTTGCTGATTCTTAGCTCTGCTGGACCAGAGGACTGCGGTGGGCGTGGGGAGGGGAGGAAGGGCGTGGGCTCCTGTGGCCTGGAGCAGGGGTTGGCAGACTTTTCCGTGAAGGGCCAGAGTGTCATTATTTTACTAGTAAGTGTGTGGGTCCCGTGACATCGGTCACAGCCATTCATCTCTGCTGTTGTAGCGGAAAGCAGCCGTAGGCAGCACCTTTCAGGGCAGGTGTAACTGTGTTCCAGCGACATTTCATTTCTAAAAACAGGCAGGGGCTGGGGTCACGGTGGGCCATGGTGTGTGGACTCCTGGCCGAGACCTTCTCCCGCTTGACCTGTATGGGGTCATCAACTTAACAATAGGAGAGAAATAGCCCTTTGTGGTTGGGAAGCAAGAAAAACAACCCCCAGACAAAGGACCTCAAAGGATGGTGGGTGAGTCCAATAGCGCCCCACCCACTCCGCACTGTTAAGCTGTAAATGGTGGCTCTATAGCAGCGGTTCTCAACCTTCCTAAGGCCGTGACCCTTTAATACAGTTCCTCATGTTGTGGTGACCCCCAACCATCAAATCATTTTCATTGCTACTTCATCACTGTAATTGTGCTACTGTTATGAATCATAATGTAAATATCTGCTATACAGGATGTATTTTCATTGTTACAAATTGAACATGATTAAAGCCTAGTGATTCATCACAAAAACAATATGTAATTATAGATGTGTTTTCCGATGGTCTTAGGCGACCCCTGTGAAAGGGTCGTTCAACCCCCAAAGGGGTCGCGACCCACAGGTTGAGAACCGCTGCTCTATAGCATTGAATTCCCTCCACAGCCAACGCTATTGTTCCTGAGCATGAAATCTCATTTCGCTTAACCCATTTGCAGTAGAAATGCCCGCAAAAGGCATTACGAGCTCCGTGGGCTCTCCGAGCAGTTGCTGTGGGAGGCAGTTTGCCTTCCATGAGCAGTGTTTCTGTTTTTGGAGGAGTGGCCCTGGTATTCAGTGAATTGGGTGCGCTCCGGGACCCTGCCTTCCATTCCTCTGGTTGCGTGTGTGCGTGCGTGCGTGCGCCTGCTTCCTGGAGATGTAATTCACACACCGTAGAATTCACCCACATAAAGTTTATCACTCGATGGTTTTTAGTATGTTCCTAGGGTTGTACAGTCATCACCACAGTCAATTTTGGAACATGTTCATCATCCCAAAAAGAAATGCTAGATTCTTTCGCTGTCAATTCCCCCAGCCCATCTGCTTCAGGTCCCCCAATGTGGCTGCATTTTGAATAAGTTTTCAAAACGTCAGCTCTTGGTTTCTGCTGCCCTGGTTTTCTTTTTTTAAAATATATTTTATTGATTTTTTTTACAGAGAGGAAGGGAGAGGGATAGAGAGCCAGAAACATCGATGAGAGAGAAACATTGATCAGCTGCCTCCTGCACACCTTCTGCTGGGGATGTGCCTGCAACCAAGGTACATGCCCTTGACTGGAATCGAACCTGGGACCCTTCAGTCCGCAGGCCGACGCTCTATCCACTGAGCCAAGCCGGTTAGGGCTGCCCTTGTTTTCTTAACTCAAGGCTCAGCCGTGCCTTGCAAACTGACCGAGGGACCTCCCCGAGTGACGGTTGTGCTATTCAGGCGCACGCCTACAAGACACTCACATTGCTTGTATATTGTAACTGCGTCACCTGCTAACTCTAACACGTCCCCTATATTATGGCTTTATGCTTTTCATTTGTATTCTTTGTTTGCTTTGTTAGTCCTCACTCCAGGATATTTTTCCATTGATTTTTAGAGAGAGTGGAAGGCAAAGGGAGAGACAGAGAGAGAGAAACATCCATGTGAGAGACACACATCATTTGGTTGCCTCCCACACTCGCCGGACCAGGGCCAGGTTTGAGCCTGCAACCGAGGTACGTGCCCTTGACCAGAAATGAGCCTGGGACCCTTCCGTCCACAGGCCGATGGCCACTCGGTCCACTGAGCCAAACCGCTAGGGCTCAGCTGTATTCTTTGTAGGAGGTTGTCCTCTGTAACTTTCCACGTTTTGAATTTAAGTCTGTGTGGCTTTGAAACCTGGCTCAAGTAACACGGAACCGTTTCCCTGTCAGGTTTTCCTCGTCCCTGTTGTTTAACTGCTTATTGTCATCTCTCTGTAGTCATCTGGGGAGGATGAGTTTGAAGCCTTTTAATATCCAGATGATCTCACTGGATGTTTTGAAAAAGTAACCATTGTTCACGTATAAGCAGAATTTCCTGTTCAGGAAATCATTTCGATTAACAATAAGACAGCTGACTGCATTGAATGGTGGCGGCACAGTAGGTACTATGGTTGCACAAAATTTTGTTCTATTAATACAATTAAGTTCTCCTGATTGGGCACTTAACTCTTTGTCTCGGAGTTTACCCTTTGATGCTACCCTTTGATGTTTACCCTTCCGTTGCCCCCCAGTAAGGACTAACTTTGGGGAGAAGAGGACAGATGGAAGGATGGATGTGTGTCCTGAACCCGGCCAGGCAGCTGCTGAGGCCTTAGAGCAACGGTTCTCAACCTGTGGGTCCTGCCCCTTTGGGGGTCGAACGACCCTTTCACAGGGGTCACCTAAGACCATCGGAAAACACATATATAATTACATATTGTTTTTGTGATCGATCACGATGCTTTAATGATGTTCAATTTGTAACAATGAAATTGGGGGTCACCAAGACATGAGGAACCGTATTAAAGGGTCACGGCATTGGGAAGGTGGAGAGCCGCTGCTCTAGAGGGTAAACTCTGGATTTAGACACATGAACAGGAACGAGGTGTTGGTGCAGTTCCAGCTGCATGTCTTACGCTTAAGGTCCATCTGACCTGGACGGGAGCATCGGAGATTCCCACACCAGCCCCCGGGAGCCACCATTTCCGAAAGCCGCTGAACCTGGGGTTGACCGGTGGGGGCCTCCCTGGCAGGGCCCTCCTCCTGGGCGCGGCCCCGCCTCTCCTCGCCCCTCCGTTGCACAACACACTGGCCTGCCCAGCGGACGCGGCCTCGCCCCGTTGCATAAGCTTGCACTTTAGCCTCTCGCCGAGACCCTGTCGGGAAGGGGCCGCCGGCGGAGTGGCTCCGGGCTCCTGTCCGCTCCTTTCAGGGTGAGTATCCTTGGAGCTGGTGTCACGTGCGATGAGGCGATCGCCCAGAACCTGACACCCAGCCTCGTGGCATCGAGCTGGTGTCATTGTAGATCCGTTTTCTTAGAAAGAGTCGCTTCTGGTGGCAGGTAAGGCCACCGCGATCCCAGAGAGCACCCCGTGTCGGCCTCTGTGTCTGCCTCGGGGACACAGTGGGCCTTTGCTTCCCTGTTCGCGCCCCGCAGGTTTCTCTGCTTGGCCTCCCCTCTCCTGGGGGCACCCCCACCCCTTTGCTGCTCACAGCAGGTGACTGTGCCTGGCCCCTCGGGGCTGGGATGTGAGCTGGGAGGTGGCACCGAGGATCAGAGGGACGGACGTGGGACAGGAGAATCAGGGGCCCTAGGTCTGTTCCTGCCGCTGCTTAGCCGCAAGGCCGCGCCCACGTCCCTGACCGCTCAGGCCTCAGCTTCCCCTTCTGTAAGGGGTGGAAGAGGACTGGCTGGGCTGTGGGCTCTGTGGGGAGTCCGAGAAGCCTTGCGTGGAAGTCGGGAGAGGGCGGATGTGGGGGGCAGCTGGCTGGGAGACCACCTCACCCTTTCGAACTGTGTAATGTTGAGCCATGTGCTTTACTTACTGATTTTTAAAAATTAAGTCAATTTAGTTCATTAAAACCTCAAAGGGCAAACTGGTCACTCTCGTGTCAGTGTGCAAGTGCCCTCAGAGGCCGAATAGGAAAGCCAGTTCCCGTCCCGCCGCATAGACCTGGGTCAGGGGTCAGGTGGAGCTGCAGGAGCCATTGAAAGAGTGGAGAAGCCGGGTTTGCACTGTGACGCCCAATGTCACCGTCACCCAGCACCAGCCCCAGCCCCAGCCCCAGCCCGGGAGGGTCCTCTGTTCTCCTGAAATCCCTACAGATTAACGGAGGGCGGGGAAATGCCTCCCGGCAGGTCCCTTCCCTACGGGGTCCCCCGAGGGGGCCAGGGATGGTGGGAGTGAGTCGGCGAGTTAGGGTTTAGGGTTGAGAGGATGCGGCAGGTGTGGGGTCCGGCCCAGCCTCAGGTAATCTTCGGGGCCTTGGTTTCCTCCTTTGTGAAATGTGTCCCCAGTCCTCACCCTGCTCTGCTGGCCGGTTCGAGAGATGATGAAACGCAGGAACGGATCCCAGTGTTTGGCGTCGTTTAGCGAGTGTTTGTTGAGCGCTGACTGGGTACCGGGCAGGTGCGGGCTGAGCAGTGAGGAGCCCGTGTCGGGGTGGCCCTGCTGCTTCCCTAGGCCCCTCTGGTGGCGGGCTGAGCGGTGGGCTGAGCAGCGGGCCACGCACCGGTCCTGGGTCTGCTGCTGGCTGCTCCGGGACCTGTGGCCGCCTCCCAGCCTCTCTGAGAGCAGGGTCCTCTTCCATCAGATGAGGTGGTTGGGCCAGAATTCTTAGCTCTAATGGTCCCTTTGTGGATTGTGAAACCACAGCTTTTCTAGGGGAGAGAGCATTTACACAGAGTTCCCTGGAGATGCTTAGGTAAGACTCTAAACGTGGGACTTTACAGTAGGGAGGAATTTTCCAGAAGGACGCTTGTCGGACAACAGTTACAAAGGACTAGAGGCCCGATGCACGAAATGTGTGCAAGGGGCTCGGCCCTCCCAGCTGTGGCTTTGTCCGGAAGGACATCTGGAAGGACACCCAGAAGGTCGTTCGGCTGTCCGGTCTAATTAGCATATTACGCTTTTATTATTATAGATCACTCGTGGCCCTGGCCAGGTGGCTCAGCTGGTTGGAGTGTCATCCCGTACACCAAAAGGTTGTGGGTTCAGTCCCAGTCGGGGAGCTTGCAGGAGGCAACTGATCTATGTTTCTCTCTCACATCGATGTTTTCTCTCTCTCTCTCTCTCTCTCTCTCTCTCTCTCTCTCTCTCCTGCTCCCTCTGAAATCAATAAAAACATATCCTTGGTGAGGATTAAACAACAACAACACAAAAACACAAAGTATCAGTGTGTTCCCAGCACCAGCGTGGTCTCTGTGTGAGTCTTTGTGCCCTTTCATCTTAATAATTTAATAAAAAAGGAATTGCTTCCAGGTCTGTACAGGGTGGCTGGTGTGTGGCCGAGTAGGAGAAGGGTCTTGTCTTGTGAGATCTTGTCTTTAAACCCGTGGGTTCGTGGTCACTGCCAAGTAAAGAAATGGGATCGGGTTGGGATGGGGAGGAAGAAAGAGGAGATGGTGGGCTTTGGGAATATGGCCAGTTTCGATGAGTTAAGGTTTCTTGTGTTGTCCTTTGACTGTCATCTGTAACAGGGTCTAGAACATTCTCCTGAGGCCCAGAGTGAGACCCCAAGATGGGGGAGATTCCAGCATGCACACTGGAGCCCCGCCTGTTTACTTCGGGCCTCAGATGTTTACAAAGTCCAGAACTCGTGTCCAACATTTAAAAACCAGAGAATCTCGTGTAAGAATACAGACCCCTGGCCTCTCGGGAGAAGGCACCCACCTAGGGCCACGGGGCTTCTCGGTGGAGCAGGCGTGCCGAGTGGCGGCTGCCCCCAGACACAGCCCTGGTCTAGCCGCTCACAGACATTTGGGGTAGAAAGAGAGCTTTCCTGCAACCTGACCCTTTGTTCTACGATGAGGAAACTGAGTCCCAGGCAGACCAAGATGTGGCTTGCTGGGGTGACAGGGTGAAGTTGGGTCCCATCCTCCCAAGTCTTGGAGCAGTGCTCTTGCTGCACGCAGGCCTGGCACCTGCCAGCAGGCGGCAGTGTGGTGCCTCCTGGCCGCACACTGTCTCCTCCTGACTTTCCTGAGCCCTTCTGTTCTCTGTCTTCCTCTGATTTTGCCAGTTTTCTCTCACTAAGTTTTCCTCTTAGCATGGCTCTCTCTTTCTCTCTCTTTTTAAAAAATATATTTTATTGATTTTTTACAGAAAGGAAGGGCACAGAGGGCTCCTTTCCTCCAGATTGGTCCTTCCACCTGGGACTTGAGGAAGCTCCCGTCCCGGTGGGGATGGGGGTTGGCGGGGGGGGGGGGGGGGGTTGGGGGGGGCTTGGGGGGGCAGCGGGGCTGTGCTGCTCAGGCCCCATCCTTCGTGGTCCTGCAGACACGGCACCTCAGTTCTTGGCTCTGGAAGGGAAATCGTCACGACACCCCCTCCGTCGTCCGTGTGTGTAACTGAACATCCTTACCGTATCCATGGAACTCGCATGTCTAGCAGAGAAACGTCCAGCTCAGAATACCCTGGGGATCCCCCGGCATTTCGGGTCGGCCCGCCCAGGAGATGGGCAGCGAGTGGCAGAGGGGAGGACACAGCTTTTCGTCTGACAGCTGAGGGTTCTCATACAGGATCTGTCCCCTGTTCAGCTATGTGACCTTGACCAGCAAGGTCCTCCACAGTGCCTATGAATCCCAGCTTCCTCATCTGTGGAGCAGCACAGACACCTGTGTCTCAAGCTGCAGGGAGGGAGGCCAACATTCTGTAGGCCCCTGGCCCGGTGTTTGGCGGGGAAAGCAGGGTTCTGGAAGGCTTTCATCCCGTGTTTACCCAACCTCAGGCTTCGGATGTGTCTTCTCCATGAGCCAATTGTGGCGTCCCCTCTGCAGGAGGTCCTGGTGTTGGCCCTGTGGCCAAGGCCAAGGGCAGCTCCAAGAGGGTCTCTATAACTCTCTCCTATGCCCTAGTTCTCTGGGCCTTCCAGGCAGCTGCAAACTTGCCGGTGTTTATGTGGCTGGTCACGTTATAGAAAAATAAAATATTCAGGGTTTTTAAAAAATATATACATATATATTTTATTGATTTTTTTACAGAGAGGAAGGGAGGGGGGTAGAGAGTTAGAAACATCGATGAGAGAGAAGCATCGATCAGCTGCCTCCTGCACACCCCCTACTAGGGATGTGCCTGCAACCAAGGTACATGCCCTTGACCGGAATCGAACCTGGAACCCTTCAGTCCGCAGGCTGATGCTCTATCCACTGAGCCAAACCGGTCAGGGCTATTCAGGGGTTTTTTTAAGGCATTTTGGCACAGCCTCACCTTTTGACACTTTATCTCACTGGTCATTACATGCTTTCAGGAAAGCGATATCCCATGGGCACGGGGACCCACACTGTAAATAGGTTGACCTTCAACCCTGGAGACGTGGAAGGGAAGGTCAAGTCTCAGCGTTTGAGCAGCTGCCAGCGTGCTCACAAGTGACACGTTATTCTTAGAAGGGATTTTATTTATTTATTTATTTTGGACACCGTTGCCTTCCCCGCCAGCAAGTAGCAGTGACAGCAGAAGGTTCCAGTCTGGTGTGTGGGTGCGTCGTGCAGGAATGAGTGGGCCCGCTCCCCGTTCTAGGGCGGGCTGGCACTGCCTGCCATGGAGCAGGTCCGTGTTTATCTCAGAGGTGTCGCCAGTTGGGCATCAGCCTCCCGTGCCCCCGAGTCCCCTCCGTCAGCTGACAGCCGCCTTCTAGCCACGAGGCCTCTCCCCGAGATGAGCTTCCTGGGAGCTTTCCCGGGATTGTGAGAGGAAGAAACTTAACTACGGGTCCATCTGGAACCTTGCAGATGGTGCTTGACGTTAGTGGGAGATGAGAAGAAGTAGGAGATACCTTCTGTCTTGAGGTGGGGCTGTTGGCTGGGGCCGGGGGAGGACATGAACCTCGCCCAGGGGCAGAGTTGGCCAGGTATGCCCGCTGTGACATTTCCCACGGGAGGCAGAGGATCCCAAGCGTCCAGCTGTTGTGTTCCTTCCAGGGGTGAAGAGCTTCCCGGAGGCTCCAGCTAAACCTCTGAATGTCTTCACTCTCTACGTCAAGCCCTTCTCCTGGGCTCTTGACAAGCCACGGGCTTCCTCGGCTGAGTGTTCTGCAGTGAAGCGTTGCATGTGAATTGAGTGAGATGGTCGTGAGGCGGGGGGAGCCAAAGGGAGACCATTCGTCTCTCCACCTGTGATCCCATATATTTTTTGCCTGCTCTGTGGCTGTCTTTTTTTCTTTAATTTAATATGTCTTTATTGATTTTTATTTGAGAGAGAGAGGAAGGGAGAGGGAGAGAGAGAGATAGAAACACCAATGATGAGAGAGAATCATTGATTGGCTGCCTCCTGCACCCCCCCCCCCGTCCCCCCCCCACTGAGGATCGAGCTCTCAATCCAGGCATGCGCCTTGACCGGGAATCGAACCACGACCTCCTGGTTCATAGGTTGATACTCAACCACTGGCCCACACCGGCCAGCTGTGTGGCTGTCTTATTGAACAGGAAAGAGACGGGGACTTGGGGGAGCCTTTGGATAGCTGTTCTTCTGAGCACAGGTGTCTCCAGAGTCAAGTGAGCGTGAGCGGCCCTGCGGTCACTGCCCTGCTGCCTTCGTTGCCTGGGTTCGAGCCAGGAGAGGAGCACAGGGACTGGGCCTCCCTGCTGTGCTGCTGTGGTGCCCAGGCCCTTCCTGCTCCCTCTCTGGGCTCCCCTGGCCTGGAGCTCCCAGGACTTACCCAGCCTTTGCGTGTCATTTCCCCTGTGCGTTTCCTTAGAGCTGGTCCTTTCTCCTTTAGTTTGATGCCAACGTCCATCTTTTAGCAGTTCCCCATAATTTTGACCTCTTGTCAGCACCCCCTCTTTATTTTCCCCTGCTGTTGGGTTTTATTTCTCTCGAGAGTGTTTTTGTTTGTGTATTTGTTTTTGTTTTCCCATCCTTCATACGTGTTCAAGAGGAATGGGAGACTGAACTGGTCTCCACCCGGATCCACCACCTTGGTTTTCTGCTTCAAGACAGGAACTTGGCGCAACCACCTCCTTAAGAATTGACTCCGTTGTATTCTTCTCTTGTGAATGGTTTTTCTCACTGAAGGCTCGTTTCTAGCCCAGTTAGCTCTTCTCTCTGGCCCAGCTGCGTGCACCGCGGGCGCCTTCATTTTTATGGGTTGACAGAACCACCGCTGCGCACATGAGTCTTTTACCATCATGGGTCCCAAATACTTCCTGTGAAATGGGCCGACACAGTGATTGATGCCAGAATCAGTTGATAGCTACCCATTAGCATTTATTTAATTCATTCCTCCTGGGGGTAGGAAGTCGTGTAGGGCTGGTCCTGGGAACATTGGAGGTTCTTGCCCCATTTATGATTTATTTAAAGGCCTGCATTCGTATGCTTTGTATGGATTGAACCACTGTCACAGGCAGTACCTCAGCCACTGAGCACAGTCTGGGCCAGGAAAGTGGGGTGGATTGAGGACAACCCTGTATGGAGTATGATGATGAGACGTTGAGTGTGATGGTGGTGCGATGAACGTGAGATGTTTGCCATCTCACAGGGAGATGAGTCAGATACTAAAATACCTAGAAGGAGGCAGAACCTCATAAGTGCAGTGATGGACGTTCTGACAAAACGCGGTGAATGCAGTGGTCCCTTGGTATCCGTGGGAGATTGATTCCAGAACCCCCTCAGATACCAAAGCCCAGAAATGCTCACGTCCCTTACAGGAAATGGCATAGTACTTGCAAATGACCTATGCACATCCTCCCTTATACTTTAAATCATCCCTAGATGACGTGTAATACCTAATACAGTATAAATGCCATGAGATGTTTGTTATGCTCTGCTGTTTAGGGAATAATGACAAGGGGAAGAAGTCCATGCCTGTTCGGTACAGATGCAACCTTTGTAGGCCTAACCACAGAGTACACATCAGCAATGGTGTAACTACCCCGCCCCCCCAAATAGTTTCCATCGTGGTTGGCTCATCCGTGGATGCAGAACCTGTGGCTGTGGAGGGCTGATTGTACAGAAGCGGGAAGACAGATGGATTCTGCCCCGAGTGCTCAGAGCACCAGTGTGTCAGAGGAGAGGTGGCATTCGAGCTGTGCCTTGATGGAGAGCCACCTGGTGCTCTTCTGGTGGGAAGGCCAGGAGCACCCAAGCTTTGCAAGGCCAGGCCCATGGCTGTTGCATGTACCATTGTGTCTCCTGTGTCTCGTACCCAGGACATGTTTGGATGGATGCAGGGAAGGAAATGTAGGTGAGTGAACAGATGAATGAATGAATGAAGTGAAAGCAAGACCCTATGTGGAAGGGACAGCTTGAATGGTAAGAGAGCGGCAGAGAGAAGGTAGGCATCTTGGTGAAATGATAACTGGTTTGGCTTAAGCTAGGAGTGATGATGGAGGGAGAGTGGCCAGAGGAAGGCTTGGAAAGAAAGACTTGGCCCAGACGCTGAAGGCACAGGATTTTGCCTTTTCTTCGCAGGAAGTGGGCAGCTAAGGGGCAGGAACTGTTGCAGGCAGTGCTTGGCACTAAGGGTGCATAATTCTAATGGTGAGAGTGGAATTGATTGTTGATAAAGACCCTTGTCTGGCCCCTGCGTGCTGGGGGGAAACAGCCAGAGACACCTGCTCTCAGCCACAAGGTTAGTTAAGTAGCAGCAGCGAGGACATCACCGGGTCTGGGCTCATTTCTCCGTCTTCCCTCCAGACGTGTGCAACAGCACGGACCTTCCGGAAGTCGAGATCATCAGCCTGCTGGAGGAGCAGCTGCCCCATTACAAGCTGAGAGCTGACACCATCTACGGCTATGACCACGACGACTGGCTCCACACCCCCCTCCTCTCGCCAGATGCCAACATTGACCTCACCACCGAGCAAATCGAAGAGACGCTGAAGTACTTCCGTAAGTCCATCCGCTCGCGGGGCACCGTGGCGACCAGTTCTTCTTAGCCAGCCTCACCTGAGGTCGTCCTGGTTACAAGGCCCGTGCCGGCCGGCCAGGAAAGGTGCTCAGGAAGCATGGCTGTGAGGTTTAGTCCCTTAAAAGGCCTGGAGTTTGAGTGTTCTGATGAGAAATTTTAGAGTCGTGGGGAACAAGTACGAATTTCCTTTTTTTTTTTTTTTTTTTTTTAGTTCATCTTCACCCAAGGATATTTTTCCATTGATTTTTAGAGAGACTGGTAGGGAGGGGGAGAGACAGAGAGAGAAAAACATGGATGTGAGAGAGACACATCAACTGGTTGCCTTCCGCATGTACCTTGACCTGGGTCAGGAAATGAGTCTGTGACCGAGGTACGTGCCCTTGACCTGAATCGAACCCAGGACCCTTCAGTCTGTGGGCCCACGCTCTATCCACTGAGCCAAACCGGCCAGGGCCAAATTTCCATTTGAACTGACTTTCTCTTAACTGTACAGAAGAATTTGAAAATGCTCCCTTATCCCTCCAAACCAAAAGTACCCCGTGAGTTCTTACTGGGAAGGAGTGTGTCAGCATTTAAACCCAAGATATGGGGAACATCCTGGCCACTGAGTACTTATATGACATAGCAAGACCAAGGCTGATGGTTTCTGTGTCAAAAGCTAGTCCTTCAGGAGAGACCCACAATGGCCCTGGGGCAGCGAGCCAGGCCTGCGGGGGCCCCAGAGCCCCGCCTGGGAGGGTGGGCAGTACACTAGGTGGGTTTTCAGTGTGTTTGTGATAACAAGGGCGTGGAGCCTGACTTTGCAGGCTTGAAGAAAACGTAATGATTTAGAAACGCCTACCAGTGCTCTTTCCGATGTTCATTCACGAGGTGCCTTTGTAGAAACATGTCACTCTGGAGAGAGTCCCAGCAGCCCTCTGACATTGCTAGCACAGACCAGTCTCCTTTCAAAGTGACATCATTACCTACCCGTGTGTCATTGTGTCACCTTAAAAAGGGAGCACGGCGATCCTGCGTCTACTTGGAGATAACTTGGTTCAGAACAGGCTTACACGGCACCTGTAAAGTCTCCTGTCGTTTTCTCCATGGACGGGTCTTCCGTTTTCGTGAATTCGCGAAATCATTTATAATCAAGTCAGAACGACCAGTTTCTCCGTTAGTGTCTCCCAGGCCGTTTTCACATTCTCTCTATCAGAGGTTAATAGGAAAGGAGTTCTGCTTAAGCCGCCCTGTGTTTTCTTATCAGCACACGCCCCACGGTCTGTCTGTGGGCACCACGGATCGTCAGTTTCAATGGGAATAAAAAGAGACGAGTCCACAGCAAGGCAGCCGGGAAGCGCGCTGGGCTTGTGCTCAGGTTCAAGTTGGCGCGGTGGGCCTTCTGGTGTGTCTCGTAGATGCTGGCATCTCTTTGCGAGTTACTCCCAGTGTCTGTGCTGACAGGGACCTGGGGGACGAGAGCAGCCTCCGCGGTAGGCTCCGGGTTTGGTTCCTTCCGACTGCCTCACAGGAGAATTCACAGCAGGATTGTTTTTCTGGAGATTTCTGCGTGTTACTTTCTCTACCGTGAGATTCTGCAGGAGCCTCATGGCTGTGTCTGCCTCAGGAGGCTCCCGAGTCCCTCCTCAGACGTGCTGCTCGGCCATTGGGTTCATGGTGTCATTGGAGCACCGTCGTGCGCACTATCTCACTGTTTCCGGAGAACTTTCCCCTGAATTGCCTGATGTCATCCTGTAAAGTGTCGACCGTTTGGGCGGGGCTGGTTTTATTCTAGGGGGGGTGCAAGCGTAGGGGACTGGCGGTATCTATCCACGCAGCTTCTAAAATCCGTGAGTAGCAGACTTGACCAGACCCTGCGGCTTATTTTCGGTTGGTTGGCTTTGCTTTTAGTTATCTATCTTTAAGAGAGAACAATAAAAGAAATCTTAATAGATTTGGAAGTGGGACAACACAGATTCTGGTAAAACCGGAGGAACCAGGATAAGCATTGAGCAGAGACTCTGAAAGTTCTTGGAGCACGGTTACACCCAAGCCTCACCTTCATCCTGCATTCTCCTCTGTGGTGCCCGTGCTTAGAGCAAAGGAGGGATGTTCTGGATGCCGATGACATGAGTGATCAGGTGTTACCTTAACCACAGCACTCCCGAGAGCGAGGCTTTCGAAGCAAGTTCTGGGACCCTCAGAGGATCTGGAGAGACAGAGGAGGGGTTCTGCCAACTTGTAAAGGGAAAAGGTACATCTTTAGTCCCATTAGCTTCTAGTTGAAAGGCAGTGTTTCCTTTCATTATGAACGTAGAAAACGGCACCAGGGTATGAGCAGAATCCGTGACTTTGCCGCCGATAGAAATCACGGGTATTTTCACGTCATGCTACAGGAGAAGCTGATACATTGAACCGTCACCTTGCTCCTCATTGCTTCGACAGTACATCTGTTGTTACATGTTGGTATTCCTTGGGCTGACAGGAAAGCACTGCAATCACAGGCTTTCTTCCGGCCTCAGTGCCTGCCCACAGCGCAGCTGGTTTCCTTGCGGTCCTCGGCATTTCATCTGCACACCTTTCTCCTGAGGAGTGGCCTGGGAGCCCTGCCAACCTGGCCGAGGGTTGCTGGAAGGCACAAGCTAGCCATGCTCTGTCTGTGGCGGCTGGGGTTTGTTTGTTTACACGTGTGTCACCCAGGAGATGCCGTGGCCCACAGCCCTGTGACTCACAGGTGTGTTAAGTCATTGGTGGGGTGTGTGAGAACATAGCAGCACCCTTCCTTCAATTTAGATGTTTCTGCACTGATTGGGGCAGGGGTTCTGTGCGGTGGGTGTGAGTGGGGATGAGGGGGCTCCCGTAGCTTCCCCAGGTCCGGACCACTGATGAACGAGTCAGCTATGCTGTTTCTACACAGATCAGAGCAGGGAGAAAACTCAGCTCCCTTCCCTACCTGTCCTCCCCTAGAGAGGAGAAACGACGCTTTGCCTTTGAAATCTGGCCTTCACCTGGAGAAGAGAGAGGCAAGAAGCTTCGGATGTCCACCTGACCACATGGTAGAGTGGCCTTTTTAGAAAAAAATTTCAACACTTCCACAGTCAGGAGGATTTTTTGGCTCCTGATGAGTCTGAGACACACAGAAGGTGAACATGACCCACAGCACAATGTGCCCATAGAGATGGGGCGGTTAGGGCTAGATGGGCCAACAGGAAGTAAAAACCGTCAATGTTTAATCTTACTTGGGCCGGGCGCGGTTTTTAATGCTGTACGTGCCGCTCGTGTAACCCTCACAGCGACCTGGATTTTAATAGTCTCGCTGTCCCCATGGGACATATGGGGACACTGGGGCTCCTGCTCAGTCACACAGCAAGGTGGGTGCTGAGCGTCACACCTAGGCTGACGGGTTTGACTCCGTATCTTAACCACTCTCAAAGCAGCTAAAGGAGAAAAAATTCTAGTTTAAGCATAGAGCTCATTTGGAAAAATTGGAAAAAAAAACACCCTCAGTTTTTGAATATGTCAGTAGCTTCTTAATTTATGAAATATATATCCAACGTAGTCAACATTTATTTGTTAAGTATGTTTTTATTGATTTTTGAGATAGAGGGAGGGAGAGAGACAGAGAGAAACATCGATGAGAGAGAAACATCAATCGGCCCCTGCAGGCGATCGAGGGCGTGTGCCCTGGCCGGGAATCAAACCCGTGACCTCTTGGTTCGTAGGTCAACGCTCAACCACTGAGCGGCATAAGCCGGGCCAAAATTTATTTATTTATTTAAAATATATTTTATTGATTTTTTACAGAGAGGAAGGGAGGGGGATAGAGAGTTAGAAACATCCATGAGAGGGAAACATCGATCAGCTGCCTCCTGCACACCCCCTACTGGGGATGTGCCCGCAACCAAGGTACATGCCCTTGACCGGACTCGAACCTGGGACTCTTCAGTCCACAGGCCGACACTCTAGCCACTGAGCCCAACTGGTCAGGGCCAAAATTTATTTTTTATTCAAGGTCACTGTTCCAAGGGGAGCTCGGCCTGATGTAGCTGGCATTCACGGGGAGGTTTCCTTCTTCCCTGTGAGTTTTGCCACCCTCCTGTGGTCTGCAGGTCACGCCCCCCTGACCTCAGGTGGGCACGACACTGTGCTGTAGATCTTCGGACACGTAACATTCAGCAGACAGCAGACATGAAGGTCGCCGCGTTGATGTGTAGGTGGCTGCGGCTCCTTCTGGTTCCTCTTTCCATGGGCCGTGCCGTGTAACTTTTGTTTGAGGAACATTGATCAAGAAAAGAAATTTCTCTGTGTCTCAGGTGTGTATGATCCGCTGGCCACTCACCTCTGAGGGCACCCAGACGGTTTCTTTCCTAAGGAGAAGAGAAGGTTATGAAGCAAAGAAGGGTTTTGAGACATCATTGTGTTGTTTGCTTTTGCTGGAATGAATCAGCCAAGTATTTATCGAGTGCCTGGTATGCACCCGGAATCTTTTGCGAACTTGATTTGTTTGAGTTCCAGCTGAGGTTTTCTGGCGGAGGAAGCGAAATTGTCTCCTGGACTATTGACTTTCTTTTCTTTCCTAACCAGGGACTTTGCACTGGGTTGGGTCAATGCAGGAAGGTCTCCAGGCCTTTGGCTAGAAGTTTGTACCTTAGAACCACCTTCCTCCAATTCGCCCTCTCTGCCCTCTGCCTCTGATAACCATGGGTCTTATTTCTTTTTCTATGAGTTTGGGTTTGAGTTTTAATTTTTCCCCCCCAAATATAAATGAGATCATAGCAGTATTTGTCTTTCTCTCTCTGACTTATTTCACTTAGCGCAGTGGTCGGCAAACTGCGGACCCTTGAGTGTGGCTCTTCCACAAAATACCACGCGCGGGCGCGCGGGTACAGTGCGATTGAAACTTCGTGGCCACACTCACGGGGCCAAAGAGCCGCATGTGGCTCGCGAGCCGCAGTTTGCTGACCACTGACTTAGCGTAATGCCCTCAACGTCCAGCCGTGTTGTTGGAAATGGTGGGACTGCATAATTTTTTATGGCTGAATAATATTCCATTACACACCACACACACACACACACACACACACACACACACACACAACTTCACCCATTCATCCGTCAGTGTCTGTTTCTGATTTTCAGAGTCAGAAACCGGGGTGCTTGGTACTACTTTATGGATTTCTGGGGCCTACCCCATATCTCAGCCTTGGTGCTTGGCCTGTTAACGAACATGGTTTTTAAAAGAGTTAGGTTTTAAGAGGGCACCCCAAAGCCAGCACGCACGGCTCAGAGTGCAGGCCTGGCCCAAGACCAGGCGGAAGGAGTGTTGTTGTTTTCAATGAACTTTTCAGAGTTTCAAAGATTTCTACTGGATCCCTTGTCAAGATGCACTCTCTCCGAGAGAAGGGGACACGAGCAGATTCCCTCACGGTCATGTCTTGAAGAAACACTACTGCTTCATGGGGGCCCCAGCCCGTCCCTGTGTGGGTGGGGGCGCTCGGATTTTCCTGACTTAAACATTCAACTCCTGGGTGTAACAGGGCGTGGAAAGCTAAGTCAACACTGTGTAGCATTGGGGAAAAAAAGAGTTAGGTTTTAAAAATAACGTATCTTCTGGTCATAACAGCACTCTAATTGTAGATAACTTGGAAAATAAAGACAAAAAGATGACTAATTTAGCAACCACAACTTACATTTTTTTGAGATATTTTTTATTGCTTTTTCCTCTCTAACAAACATGTTACATATTTGGGAACATAAGGCTTTTTTACTTAATGGTGTATTTTGACCATTTTCCCATGGCATTTAAATTCTTGAAAATCCGTATTGCGTACTGTTCCATCATGTATATCTAACCATTTGGTCTATTATAAGGAACCTCAGTTGCTTCTCATTTTTTATCAGTAACACATAAGTGAACATCCTCCTCCATATGCATTTGTCCACCCAACTCATGATTTCTTTAAGGCGTATTTCTAGAATTGGTTTACTGGGATTGAAGAGGTAACGATTTCTAAGTCTCTTTGACCTGTATTATTAATAAATAACCTATGCAGTGATCACCCCTGACAAGTCTAGTACCCACCTGGTACCATACGTAGTTATTACAATATTATTGACTGTGTCCCCAACGCTGTACTTGACATCCCCATGACATGAAATTAAATACAAATTGTCACCATGGCTATGACCTTGAAAAACAAGAACAAAGGGAGGGGAGTTGTTGAAGGGTCTGCTTCACTGAGGGCAACGAGACTAACAGAAATTTGAGAAGAGGCCACATCAGACATCAAGAAACTGCTGGTGAGCTGGACTGAAGACCAGTCATAGAAGTGCATCCCTCTCAGCACCAGCACGATCACAGCCAAAGCATAATGTCTGTGCGATGCTAGGGGAAGGGCTGGCCCGACTGCAGTGTTGAATTGACTGCTTTTAGCTGCACAGATGTCTGCAGAGCCGAAGGCGGGAGCAAAGAAGCCCTGGCTGCACAGTCATTTCCCACATGGGAGCCACACGTGGTCACAGTGCCACATGTGGTCACGGTGCCTCATGAGGTCACGGTGCCTCACGTGGTCATGGTGCCAGATTTATCCACCCACGTGGTCCCTAGGCTTACTTCATCACCTGCCACCTGGCAGCTTTCATTCTTTCTCATCAAACCCGATTCCAACATTATTTTTTTCTCTTTCTTTTAAAAACAAAAATGCTTGGCAAGTGATTCCGTACAGATTGACCGTTTTCCTTTTCATGTTCATCCAGCATCTTTAAGACAAAGCTGGAACGGGCCCAGCTGGGAAATTGACATGACAGCTCAGCTTGCACCCCGTCCACTACTCTTGGGCACTGGGCTCAGGCCACAGCCGTTTGAGAGTCACAGCAGGTGCACGATCGGGGACCCTTGGAGCTGGTGTTTGAAAGCCTGCGACATCTGCTCCGTGACCTGCGGGTCCCAGGAGTAAGGTGCCCAAGTGGCCCTCCCAGGCTGCAGGCGGCAGACTTGGGTGTGCGGCACGTCCGAACCCTGTTCCTTCTCTGCCCCTTCCCCGACACACAGCGATTTTAGCAATCACCCTGAGGCCAGGGGCGCTTGGCTGTGCGGTGCTCCACCGAATGCTGTGTCCCTGCTTTGGGGTGTCTTCTCTGAGAGCCAGGCTTTGTCCTCCCCAGCACCCCCTTCCCCCCGAGGTGGGACAAGTGCCTGAAATGAGGTGGAGACCGTCTGGGAGGGTGGTTGACAGCAAGCTGTTCGTTAGCAGCCTGCCTTCTGCCGCGGGAGCTCCGTGACTGGCAGCCGCAATGTTTTTAAAAATCAGAAGAAGGCTGCAGAAGCATCCTGTTAGGGAATCTTCTGTAGCGAGTGGAAGGAAGGCCTGCCTGGAAGGCCGTGTTTCATGAGGGCCCCGCCGCCCCCCCCTGGAATGGAGGGTCAGGGCCCTTTGGGGCTTCCCCTCTGCCTTAGGCTCCTGGCTGGCTGTCCTCTGCTGCGGACGGAAGACCAGCAGTACTGTTTCCTGGAGGGGGAAAGCTCTGGAGACTGGGAGCATGTTCCGGAGGGGGTTGCGGCCTGAGAGGCTCAGCTTCAAGCAGGAGGGAGAGGCCCAGGGAGCCGGCCTTGCACCACCCGCTGTTCACTGGGCAGCCAGGGCCTCGGCGTGGCCTGTGCTGATCATCGGGGGCACGGAGGAAGTGGCCTGCGGCAAGATCTGTCGCGCCTGGGACCCTTCGGGGCAAACTCATAATTCATAGCTTTGATCCTCAATTGGACGTGTCTGCTCACCTTTCCACTGTATTGAATAACAAACTATTGGAAATTGTCCCATGCATACAACGAGTATATGTATAACATTGGACATACTCATATGACTTTAATGCAGATGCTCACACAACTAATCATTAGAAACTTGAAAATTTTATTGAAGTCTTTTAAACATTTAAATTTGATGACAAATGTATTTATTTAGTTAGATTCCCCTTAGATGGCAGACAGGCTCTGTCAGAGTCTCTGACAAAAGGGAACATAGACTTTACCAGGCTGCACGGCGGGGCCAGGCCTTCCTCCTACCTGGTGGTGTGGTTTGTGACCACAGCGCCAGGCTCTCTGTTCTCTTACCTGCCTCCTCGTTCCCTACCCGGCAGCCTCCCCGGGCACAGAAATGCCAGACGGTGCCGTGTCAAACAGACACACGCCCACCCTCCCCTGCTTCTTAAAGTGGATTTAAAAATATCTTCTCTTCTGTTCCTTTTCCCTCTCTATGTCACTTGCCCTTTCCGTTTTGATGTTCACTGATATTCACGGCCTTTACAGACTCGGCTCGTTTCCTTTAACGATTATTAACTATTTTCTTTTCGATGTTCAAATTGTCACCACCTGGCCCTTGGCTGGCCTTTGAAGCTGGCTTCTGTGCTTCTCGCTTCTCCCCCAGGCCCGTGGGGAGCAAGCGGTCTTTGCCTCCTTGCCAGGCGGTGTTGCAGGCCCGCCTTGATTTTTCCCGCCGTGAGCATGGAATCAACAGTAATCCCAGGACCCTGTTAAGGTTTAACTCAAAGCCCGGGCACTACAGTGTTGAGTGCAGTGAAGGCGGGAGTGGCTTCCTTGTTGGGCTACTTTCTTGATGGAGCTGAAAGTCACATTTCTTTTTAAAACCACAGAGCCACATCAATATTTTCTTTTTTTTTTAATGTGTTTTTATTTATTCAGAGAGAGAAGGGAGAGGGAGAGAGACAGAAACATCTCTGAGAGAGAAACATCGTCAGCTGCCCCCTGCACGCTCCCTACTGGGGCGTGTGCCCGACCGGGAACCAACCAGTGACCTCCTGTCCCCTCTGTACTTATTCATACTCTCTCTGCTTTCTCTCTTTCTCAAAAAGTCAATGGGATCTGTGTAGTCTCTGGACTTCATGTAAGTTTTGTTCCGTAGCGCATTACTGTGGAGAAAGGTCACCCCTCCCCCCCCACGGCCACTCCTGCTCGTCACTGTGAACTCAGTGCCTTTGAATTAATTATGCTGGGAAAATCTAATAAATGAGGTTTCTACTTCATTTCCCTAATTATAGCTTAGAAAATGGTACTCTCTTTTTAATAACTCGCACTGGCTTGTTTCCTATTTGAAATAATTAGTGATGAAGATGATTGCAAACTCGCTTTGTCCCGGGCACTGTGCTAAACGCTGTGCTGCGCATTCATTCATGGAAGCCTCGCCCGTGTGCTGCGGGCACTGTGGCCACCCCATTCAGCAGATAAGACTCGGGGGTCTAAGAAGGTCACAGGGAAGGTGAACGAGGAGCCTGGACCAAACAGGTCATCTTGACTCCAAAAGCCCATGCATGCTCTTAACTATGACGTTAAATCGCCTGCCATTAGTCTGTCCATCTGTCCTTCAGTCAGTCCCTCCATCTGTCCGTCTGTCCATCTATCCATTATTTTTTGTTTTATGGTGATACAGTATGACTAGAACATTTCCTTTTAACACACTTACACACACACTCACACACAATCACTATCGCTATCACTATATCCCTCCCTCTTCCTCTCCCCCTCCCTCCCCCCTTCCCCCTCTCCCTTCTCCCCTCCTCCTCCCCATTCATTCAGCCTACCAGCCTTTGAAGAGCCTTGCCATTCACAGCAGGGTCTGGAGACCAGCAGCAGTGCCTTCCCGTGGGGCCTAGTTGGAATGCCCTAGCAGTGGTTCTTAACCTTCTGGCCCTTTAAATACAGTTCCTCATGTTGTGACCCAACCATAACATTATTTTCGTTGCTACTTCATCACTGTAATGTTGCTACTGTTATGAATTGTCATGTAAATATCTGATATGCAGGATGGTCTTAGGCGACCCCTGTGAAAGGGTCGTTTGACCGCCAAAGGGGTCGCGACCCACAGGTTGAGAACCGTTGCCCTAGAGGGCTGTCTCTCCCTAGAAGTTCATTCCTCGAGGTGCTCAGTGCCTTGGGAAGAGCAGGGGGAGGTGGCCCATGGGTCGCTGTGGGAGAAAAGCATCCCTCCCGGGCGTGGTGTAGGGACCTGTCCTACGGCTCCTCTGCACGTTACACAGTCCGTAGCGGGGAGTTAAGAGGGAACCGGCACCAGGGCCACACCGTTGTCATGGGCCCTGACACCCAGCGACCGTCCTCAGCCAACAGGCCACGGGGTCTGTGGCAGTTTTGTTTTAGAACAACAGCTTTCAACCCGGACGCTTTCGCCCCGGGGGACGTTTGGCAGCATCTGGAGACGTTTTGGGTGTCACATCTTTTTTTTTTTTTTTATAATATATTTTTTTTATTGATTTTTTACAGAGAGGAAGGGAGAAGGAGAGGGATAGAGAGAAACATCGATGAGAGAGAAACATCGATTCAACTGCCTCCTGCACACTCCCCACTGGGGATGTACCCACAACCCAGGTACATGCCCTTGACCGGAATCGAACCCGGGACCCTTCAGTCTGCAGGCCGATGCTCTATCCACTGAGCCAAACCGGTCAGGGGGGTGTCACATCTTGGAGGAGCAAGGATGGTGCTCCTTAGTATCTAAGTGGGTACAGCGGGGCTGCTGTTAAACACCCTACGATGCCCAGGACAGCGTCCTCGCACACACACACACACACACACACACACACACCCGGGCACAGAACGATCTGACCCTAAACGTGAGTGGTGCTGAGCTTCAGAGATCCTGCTTCCGGGGGGATTTGACCTGCAGTGGCTCTGAGCTCTCTCTATCAGCAGCTCATTTTAATGAGGTATTTCAAATATGCCAAACACCAAGAACTAGTAACTTCTAACTCCATTTTTTTTAAAGAAAGTAAAACATTACAGGTGTGTTTATAAGGACAGTTTCAAAGCCCCATTCCCTCTCTCCCTCCCTCCCTCCCTGGGGGCAACCACCTTTCTGAAGGCGGGCAGTCCCCTCCGGGTGTGTGTTTCTGTATGAGGGCCTGTGACATCGGTACGACGAGGCACGGGCAGGCTGGGTTTCCGAAGTTTGAGCAAAGGCGTGAGCAGAGAGCAGGACTGTGTCCAGATGGAAAGGCCTCCCTTTTCCAAGCGATTGACGTGTCCTCAGTGGCAGGCCAACATCTGGAGAGGTGCTTCCCCTTTGAGTTCAGATCGAGGAAAGAAAGCGCGAAGGAAAGAAAGCGCGAAGGAACGGCCGCAGATTTTCGAAGGTGGCCTTTTGCAAACGCAGCCTCTGTGGTGGCCCAGAATCGAGCACCTAAACTTGTCCTGGCGTTGATGGCGGTGAAGCCCCGGCCCCCCCAACCCCCCACCCCCGCCTGCACCTTCCCTTCTCCCCGAGTGGCACCTCGGCATCCTTGGGAGACATTGCCTCCATCTCGACACCATTTTTCAGAGCCGGCCAGTTTCTATGGCAACGGAGAGATGGAAAGATGAGCGGGCGCGAGCTGGAGTGAGCTCTCCGGGTGGTGGTGTGTGTCCCTGACGTCACCCTCCATGCGCCTGGATAGGATGACTCGGGCTGCTCCCATTCAGGGCTGCCGGCCGGGCTGCCAGGGTCTTGGCCAGCTCGGCACAGCTCCTCCGCCCCCCTCCCCCGGAGTTCCCTTCTCCTCGCCCCTCTTCTGGTGCGGTGCAGCCGGCACTGAGCATGCACAGATTACCCGGGGCGCGTTCCCGGGCGCTCTCCCGCCCCGGGCTCTGGGAGGGCAGGGCGGCCGGGCAGCGCTCTCCTTGACGTGGATGGCGCGGTGAAGCCCACCCTTGTCTGCCCCGACTATGCAGAAATTCATCGAAGCGGATTATTATGAGCTAGACTGGTACTATGAAGAATGCTCGGACGGTAATGCCGGCCCCTGCACAGCACAGCACAGCAGGGATGTGGAGGGCATTGTCTCCAGGGAGGGGGGAGGGAGTCGGGCAGAGGGAGGGGGCCCTGGGAGCAGCGCCGCCAGCAGACATGCGTGGCTCTGCCCGGTTCCCAGGCGCCGTGGGGGATGGCAGGTGGGCAGGGCTCACGCCCCCGGGAGGCTCCTCTGCGGCGGCCGGTCTTGGCTCGGAAGGGGAGATGGTGTTGGGGAGCTGGGCTCGCGAGCATTGTAAGTTGCATTGGATCCTCTCCGGGGTGAGGTGTGAGTGTGGTGTTGGTGCGCGTGTGTGCAAGCGGAGCTGTGTTTGCTGTGCTCGCGCTGTCGGAGGGGCGAGGGGACCGTGTGTTTGAGAGGTGGCTCTCTGGACCGGCAGCAGCAGGCCCGGAGGGACCGCCCTTTCCTGAGCTCAGACCTGCCCCGGGGAGGCCCAAGAGGATGCCGCAGCAGCTCCCAGGTAGCAGGTGGTTCAGAGGAATTTGCTTATGGGATCCACAAAGATGGGGGGGGTTGGGATGTTGGGAGGGGCAGGGAGAGATCACATCCTTCCCCCAGGTCTCAGTTTGTGCCCAGAGGGCGTGGCACATTCCAGAGGACGCTGGGTGGAGCTTGTGTGGCCCCACTGGCCTCTGCAGGGTTCAGGCCACAGGGGAGGGGTCCCCATGGTGCCGGGAAATGAAATCATGTCTGTCAAAACTCATCCGTCTTTAAAATGACCCTCAAACCACATGCCTTCACATGCACACGCAGCACACAGAAAGGACACAGTGCGTATGCTCACGGTGAGGGTCTGTCTCCCAGGGAGGACCTGTTCCCAGCCCCACGTGAGTCCGGCATAGGTAAGGCCACGGCTGTTGAGTGGAAGAGGGAGGTGCAGGTGGCTCGCACGGTGGTACCTTCGGTTAACCTGAATGATGTAAGAGGCTGGGAGCTGGCCTCATTAGGAAGCTGAGCAGTTGCATAATTATCTCTGATCTGCGGATATCTGCCCCGACCATGGGCTCCGAAGAGGGGGCCCCAAGGCTCTCCTGGGTTGCTGGGGGGGATTGAAAGGTGCCGAGCAGCCTCCCCAGTTGAGCCCCACCGGCCCCCAGCGTTCGACGAAGACAGTGTCGAGTCGAGTCTGTGTCTGTCTTTCAGTATCTTGAGTCATGATGGTGGTGGGCAGCTCTCGAGGTCTTGGGGGACAAGGTGCCTGGCTTCTTGTTTTCTTTTGCCTCTGTTTATTCTGGAAGCCAGTTCCCATCCCGCCCCCTATAGCGTGCTTCTTTCCGGAAAGCATCACTGAGCTCTTTGTTGTTTCCTTGGTGATTTGTGACTCAGTGAAGCCTCCATAACTTTTAAAAAAATATATTTTTATTCATTTCAGAGAGGAAGGGAGAGGGAAAGGGAGGGAGAGAAGCATCAATGATGAGAGCGAATCATTGATTGGCTGCCTCCTGCACGCCCCCTACTGGGGATCGAGCCCACAACCTGGGTATGTGCCCTGACCGGGAATTGAACTGTGACCTCCTGGTTCATAGGTCGAGGCTCAATCGCTGAACCACACTGGCGGGGCTCCATAACTCTTTGAAGTGTGGGCCATTGGCTACAGCAGAGCACCTGTCCCTGGGCCTGTGGGTGAGCTGGGTGTGGCCATGGCTCATACCGATCCATCCTAGAAGCAGGGGAGGAAGGCTCCTTACAGTCTTGACCTAGTTGCTATGCCGTCCGGCTCTCTTTACACCCTCGTCTGTGGAGATAAGGCCGGTCCCCGGTGCCGGTCAATCTGGAGGGTGAGCGGAGGCTGCTTTATCTGCGAGGCTGTCAGAAGGATTTTCTTACCCAGTAGTTTCTCCATTGAGTCTTTTGGCCCCGAGGCAGCCGGGTCTCTCTTCTTGCAACAGGAAAGGAAAATGGAAGAAGAGGTGGCTCATCTGTTGACGGGTAAATACATGTTGCTTGTAGTGACGGTGTGGATGTGTGTTGAGCAAAATGCATGGCCTTTATCCTCACCCTCATTTGGATGAAGGGAGAGAGCCATTGGGACGGGATTTCCTGGGACAGCTGGCATTTTCACAGTCCCGTTGTACAGAGAGTTAGCAAATCACACCACGGTTTATTGGGCACCGAAGGGTTGCTGGGCACCGAAGGGTTGCTGGTTTGATTCTCGGTCAGGACACACGCCAGGGCTGTGGGCTTGATCTCTGGTAGGGGGTTTGCAGGAGGCAGGCGATTGACGTTTCTCTCTCTCCCTCTCCCTTCGTCTCTCTCTAAAAATCAATTTTAAAAAAAGATAGCAAATGGGGATGGAAGGAGAACAAAAGCCCAGAAATACATAGTTCAGGAAACCCACCAAAAATGGGGTGACTTTCAAGGACACACTAATGTTGTCATCATTCCCATGGCTCTAACCCAGAGGTTCTCAACCTGTGGGTCGCGACCCCTTTGGCGGTCAAACGACCCTTTCACAGGGGTCGCCTAAGACCATCCTGCATATCAGATATTTACATGACGATTCATAACAGTAGCAACATTACAGTTATGAAGTAGCAACGAAAATAATTATTTTATGGTTGGGTCACACCATGAGGAACTGTATTTAAAGGGCCAGAAGGTTGAGAACCGCTGCTCTAACCAGTTGGACTCTGTCCCGGCAGGTTAGTCTGGAAATGCCGTTTGCCTCTGTATCTCTCGCTTCTTTGAAGTTGCAGACCAGCCTTCACCTCCCAATCCCGACCTTCCCGGGGAGGAGGCCGGAGGTGGGAGCAGACACACAGCTTGGCGGAGCCTCCCGTGTCCTTTGGCATTGGAGTCCTTAATGAGGAAGACTTCTAGGGAACTTCCCATTCGAATACCAAAAGCTGAGTCAGATATGTAGAAAGAGATGCGAAATCATCATCTGTGTCCCAGTTACTGACGGGTACTTACCTCGCAGGGTCAGCCCTGAAAAAGGTGGTGGGACAAAGAACCGCAGGGCAGTTAGGGCCCCCCCTTGAACGGTGAAATGAGAAGTGGCCGCCGCCGTTTTTTACCGCTGAGCTTTAGGGGAGTTTTGCTCCATGTGGGATGGCTGCAGGCTCCTCCCTGCCCAGTGTTGGCTGTGGCATCTTACGCCCCACCCCCCACCCGTCAAACACACAGGAAGACCCCAGAGGGACACGAAGGGCCGGGACTGAGATTTTAAGAAATCGGAGGGGTTGGCTGCCCGGCACCTTAGGCGATTTTTAGAGATTTGAATTAGCCAGCCGTCACAGAATGTCCACCGTGTACAGTTTAAACTCTGGTGCCAAACAGAGTCATGGTTCTGGACACTGCACGTGCCCCATCTCTATTGGCAGAACCTCGAAAGCCTGGCAGATCATGAAAAGCACCCGTGCATTAATACAGCAGGAGACGCACGCCAGAGCAGGAGAGGCTCTGAGAATTTTTAGCACCTGCTTTCGGGGATGCTGACATCCGGCGTGTGGAGGAAACTTGGGGCCGTTGTCAGTGGCGACCAGCCCCAGGCACGGGGGTCTGGAAATAATGCCTCAGGTCTGCTGCAGAATCTTATGCTGTTTCTTGCCTATGCTGGCCACTTAAAAAAAATGTATTCTTATAAAGAGAAGGAGGGCTTTTTAATTTTCAAAAAGGCTTGGGTTTAAGCATGTGCTCTTAAAGAAACAAGGCGCACTTCTGCCGCTATTTGAGAAAGAGATGGGATAGCAGAGCACTGGCCTGGCGTTTCATTTGAGGTCTGTTTTGTGCCCTGACCGGGACTCGAACAGCAACCTTTCGGGGCAGGACGATGTCCCACCCACTGAGCCACGCGGGCCAGGGGGGCAGTTATTTTTGCCATCATCCAGCCTCCTTTCCTCCTTTTACATGTTATAGCTTTGAAGGTCGGGGCAGGGGATGGTGTAGCTAATAGCGATTTTCTAAATGGGGAGACTCAGATAGGTGGCTGGAGCTGGTCCTGTGACCTCTGGCTTTACGGTGAAACTCCACGGCAGTGCGCCAGGGCAGCCAGGCGTGCCGTTGCTCACTGGATGGCAGTGACCTCTAACACGCCACCCCAAGGTCAGGGTGGCTGGCGTGTGAGGGAAGCTTCGTCAGAGGTATCGTCAGCGTGAATTGAGAGCTGTTACGGGGCCTTTGAGATGATGTTTCTAATTTCCCTGCACTCTGTGACCAACAGTGTCAGCAGGCCTCACCCCCTTTTTCCATCTCGTGTGCCGTGGAGGTACCTTTGGAGGTAGGGGCTCATGTCTCCCTTCCCAGACAGCACTCTTCTGATGGCTGTTAAGGTAATTTTTTTTTTTTAAAGGGAATGAAATGTAACTGTAAAATGTAACTGAGTTTTTCATCACCAGCTCTGCTAAAAGGGAAGGGTTGTTTTCCCACAGATGTAGAAGCAGAGGGCTAGAGCAGGGGTGGGCAACCCCTGGCACGCGTGCCAAACATGGCACGCCAGTAACTTTTGCTGGCACGCGAAACCCTCTCTTATAATCTTCCATTTACAGTTTTTTTCTTAATATCGACTTTTTTATTTTTCAGATAAATTCAGTGTAGGTGCATCTGAGATAAATAAATAATTTTACATAACAAGTTCTCTTAAAGACCATAGACATGGATTGACGAGAGAGGGGAAGAGCAATTTCTATGCCTCTGCCTTAACTCTCCCTGCCTTCCTAGATCCGACCAGTGTTTTGGTTTCATCCACATGCGCTTGGGAATCTTTGGTCTCAGGGATGAATTTTGTTAAGTCTCGTAATAGGAGTAGCGTACGGATGAAAGTGGTAGTTCGTGCATATCTCTGAAGGTCACGAAATAGAAACCTGATGTAGAATCTCTGTCATCAGTGATGCAGCAGCAAAAGTCCCACTGATAATATCAAACGGAGTCATAAAGTTTTCTGTCGACTATCAGTGTACATGTATACATTAAAAAATAAATGTATTTTTCATCATCATATACTGTGTTTTTGTCGCTCGAATGAATTTTATTATTTCTTCAAGGTTCTTCACATACGTACACCTTAAGAGATCTCAAGTAGGCGTAACATGTTCTCAAAAAATTAGGGTTGGCACGCAGAAGGATTTTGAGTCAGAGATTTTGCTGGTTTTGGCACGCACTCACAAAAAGGTTGCCCACCCCCGGTCTAGAGTGAAGCCACGGTTTTAGAGCTGTGTTTCTGTAGAGGACAGGTGTGTGTGTGTGGGGGGGGGGGGCGTCAGGTGGGAGCAGAGGCCGAGGGGAGACCCAGGCAGGGAGGCCAAGGAGCGTAGCCCTCACCTCCCGAGAGGAAGGGACCCCTTTGTGACGATAGACGGTCTCCCCCGTGCTGTTCAGAGTGGCTGTGGAGCGCTCGGAATGTAGCTGGTGTGGCTGCATTTTGGATTTTATTTACATTGAAACACGAATGGCCCCAGTGGCTTGTGGCCCCTCTTTGGTCAGTGCAGGGTGGAGGGGATCTGGAGAGGGACGCGCACGGAGGGACATCCCTCTGCCCTGCAGGAGGCGGGTGGCACCTTCCTCCTCGCCCTTCCCATGGGAGCCGGTCAGGAACTCACTCCCCGCCTCCCTGCTCTGGGCCCCAGGGCTGGTCCTCGCCTCTGGGGCAACAGTCACACCGGCTGCTGGACTCTCCCAGGGCCGGGCCGGGCCGGGCCACCCAGGCTCCCACGTCCTGTCCTGGTCTCTCCCTGGCACGGAGCCCCAGGCTTTCTCACTGGTCCTCAGGGGTCATGTTTGCCTTTGGCTTTCGGACAAACTGCTCCATCAGAGAGGACCCTCTCTGGCCCCTCCCTGCCTCTAACCGTGGAGTGAATGCAGTTAGAGATGAGGTTTGAGAATTCCCTCACACCCCACAGGGAGCAGGGGAGGGAAGGAGGGGAGATTTGGGTGGTGGTGGGGGATGGATAGCCTGAAAAATGATGAAACCTAGAGAAATGGGGTGACGTGGAGAGTCTTGTGTTCAAAATGCCACATCCCAAATGTTGTTTTTTCTAAATGTGATATATTTAATCTATATTATGTAATAATAGATGGAGGCTTGGACACCATTTGTTCAGGGTAGCCTGGATTTCAGTTAAAGGGTGAATAGAACCAACTTGGTTATGGCTAAAATCAGTTCACACTGATAGGAAACCAGCCCTTGTTTTCATTAACCCACAGGAGGCCCAGCCCAGTATCCTGTGCGTCTTACCGCCAGCCTGCTCCTCGCGGAATGAGAAATGCGCGCGGCGAAACCCTCCCTCCTCCCCTCCCAGGGCTCCAGCCCCACCGCCGTTGGAACTGATTGAATGAACAAGTCCAATCTGATAGCATTTACTGAGATGAAGGAGAGATCATTTTTCCTGAACGCGTATCTTTATAAACATTGTGCCTAAAACGTACGCAGGTGTTTCCTAAGGTGATGGCTGAATTTCTAACCCTCCTTTCTTTTCCCCACAAAGAATGTGTCTTCCGTGCGATAAAACGTCGCCGTTGTGTTCAGGTTCCCAAATATTAAGCGGGCGTTCCGCCGTCTCTGGGTTTTCATTTTTAAATAAAACCCGTCTTGCGTTCTGGCTCTCCATGTAGAGGCCTCGTCTGTGGTCTCCCGTTCATTCGTATGGAGGCAGCAAGGCGATTTAGCAGGCGTGTTCAGCTGCCTGGGCAGGCTCCTGGGCCGCAAGGACTCGTGGGTGAGAGAGACCTCGTTGCTGAACTGGCGCAGAGAATTCCTCAGGGTGAGGGAGGTGAGTGGGCAGAGAGCCGGATAGGTGTCTCCGTGTGGCTGTCAGGAGCAGGGAGCCCTGCCACCGTGCAGCCGGGAGGCGGCAGAAAGGCCCCAGATTGCAGACTGTGCAGTGATGCTCTGAGACAGGAGCGCCCTTGGGCCGCGTTTTAGCGGGTTTGATGGAGGAACCTGCCATCGTCGCTGCCACAGACAAAGCCGAACGGTGCTGAGGAATCGGCAGTGAGATGCGCGCTTAAACTGCGGCTTCCTCTTCCAGGCAACGTTGCAAGCCGATAGGCTATAGATTCTTGTTTTTTTTTTCCTTATCCCAGCAATTAAAGCGCTGTGAATACACCAGTTGAGGGTGAGATTTATAGGAGGCACTTTAAAAAAGAGCACATGCAATGTATTATTACCAAAGGAAGACGGGGATGAATTACGCTTAGCACGGGCCGTGGTTACGTGCTGTTTCTTTTTCCTTCTGCCGGAATTCAGAATGATCGCTTCCTTCTCTGTTCTGCACTGAGCCAGGTTTATGTCTGCTTCTGAAGCAGCCCGCGGGGAAGCCCTCATCTGAGGGCGTGGGGCAGTCCCCCACTGGCACCTCCTCGCCAGAGCCCCACTTGGTACGCGTGTACCTGGCGTGTACCTGCCTGCGGCCGGCGTGGTGTTGGCCTGCGCAGTTGCTCTGAGACTTCCTGGAGGCTACTGTTCGTCCCTGTGTCTGGCTGGGGAGGAGGGGGGAGGACAAGCCTCAAGGCGGAGAGCTTGCTCTGAGATCCTCACCTGCCTGCCCGCCTCCCCTCTGAAAACACAGCACCTGGCAGGGTCGCCCCAGGGCGGGGCAGGGCATTTCCATTCCAGGCAGGTGCTCTGCCCCACCCTGCCTCGCCCCTCCTCCCAGCGCAGGGGAGCCACCCCCTTCCGGGTCTGTCTCGGGCGATGCTGGGCCAAGGGCCCTGTGCACACCCTCCCCTCCAGCCGAGCCGGGGCACATCCCAGGCCCCGGCCAGGGCCCAGCGAGAGCCCCGGGGACCTGCCCCGGGGACCCGGATGGCCCAGCTGGCCCAGCTGGGCAGGCAGCCAGGAGCTCCCTCCACGACAGCCCCTTAGGGCGATGTGTTGGCTTTGGGGCGACTTTGGCAATGTCCCTGAGAGACGAGGGAGGGGAAGAAGAATGTTTTGAGTACGATGGCCAAGATGAAGAGAGGGAGCTGGCCCCGGCGCAGCAGGACACCCTGGATCTGGCGGAAGAGGGTAAATTCTTGCTTTGCACCCATCGGGTGCTTTTGCTGTCAGTGTCGAGGCGGGCTGGCTGCTTCGCTGAGCTCAAGCGCTCTTTCCTTTTCTTATTGAGCTGTAACGTCAAGCACAGGGAGCTCCCGTGGAAAGTGGCTCAGTGACGCTCATGTGAAGCCACCTTGGGAGACGCACATGCCTGGCCCCCGGGGAAGTCCCCGGGCTCACACCTGCCTCCTGGGAGACCACTCGCACATGGGTCACCTGAGATTTGTTCTGCCTGTTTGGGGATCCATGTAAATAGAATCAGACCGTGTGTGTTACTTTATCAGGCTGCTGTGGCTTAACCAAGGTCTTTGAAATTCATACGTGTTGTTGCAAATCTCAGTGGTTGCCTCCCCCCCCCCCCCCCCGCCCGCCCTTTGTGGCATTCCAGTACTCCATTTTAAGAGTTTTAATTGTTTTCTTGGGACTGAACGAGTTTTCGTAAATTAATGGGCAAGAGACTGAGTCATTATAAATAAAGCATGTTTTTGTGCTGGCGTTATTTTAAAAAATTATTAATGACTGATTTGAAATAGGGATTAAAAAAAAATTTAGAAATATTTCAGATAGAAAAGTCCAAGGGCTGACACTGATGTCACCTGGGAGCCCACCACCAGGCTGTATTGGGGTGCTGTTCTGTATTAGGGTGCTGTGCTGTTCTGTATTGGGGTGCTGTGCTGTGCCATATTGGGGTGCTGCTTTGGGCGAAGAGGGAGGGTGTTAGTTAAATAAAGGCGTGCCCACGTGCTGGGTGTCAGTTTCCTAATTGGGTTTGTGGGGCTTTAACCCACAGCCCGGAGAAAGGGATTTGGGGGGTAAAACAGGACATTGTAACAGTGACTGCATAGATGTTCTTTAGGTCTTGAGCAGAAACAGTTGGAATACCCTTTCAGAATTCTGCACCGTGGTGGCCTATTTTCATGTCTCAGCACAACTTTTACTTTTGAGATTATTTGTAATTGGCCACATACAAAAAGTATATATTTTGAAAATATTACTAATGCTTCAGGACAGTTAAATGGATTGAATTGGAAAAAGGGGGGAAGTGGGGACAACAGCCAGAGGCGAGCAAGGGGGCTCCGTGCTGAGGGCTGGCACCCGGCCTGGCCTCTTCACGAAAGAGATGGAGACAGGGAAGGAGGGAGGGGTGACAGACTGAGGGGGACTGTGCATTTGCCGGGTTCCTGGAAGCGCTCAAGGGAAAGGCACCCATCTGCTCCTGCGGAACCAGGGCCAGCTTCTGCCCCTCAAAGCCAGGCTGCCTCGCATGCCGCCCGTGTACCCGCATCACCCGAGAGCTTGCTAGAAATGCAGACTCCCGGGCCCCCCCGGCCCCCTGCATGTTAACAGGACCTGGAGCGGGTCCTTGTGTACATGAAAGCATGAGATGATGCGCAGTTGCCTTAAAAGATACTGAGATGATTTGTAAAACACCAATCATTGGACCTGACGGTCCTACACTGAAGGCTGTGGTTCTGAAGTGTTAATAATATTTTCAGCACAGTCACCTTTAAAAAAAAAAAAAAAAGACTCTTTGGTGCCAACCTGCTTAGCTTTCTTTGTAAAATGGAATTCGCCAGGCTTGCTCCTGGCCGGAGGGAAGTGTGTGGCGTGGGCCGGGAAGGTGGAGTTTGGTGTGGAAGGATCGGTTTCTGTGGCCAGTGTTCCTGGGGACCTGGGCAACCCGTTTTTCTCTGACACCGTCACACCCCCCTTTGTTGAGTTCACAGGAAGCAAGTCCCATGTGTGGGAGAGAAGTGCTCTGTGAACAGTGAAAACGTGTGTGGGGTGTGGACATGCCCTGTTTTCTACCCTAACTGGTTGAAAAGAGGTGCTTTTGGTTGAACACCAAAGAGCAAAATGAGTGTTTGGGTTGCTCTGATAGCTACGGGTTCAGGAGACACCCGTCCTCTCCCGGTCACCTTGTGGGGTGATAGGCACTATTTTTTAAAATATATTTTATTGATTTTTTTTACAGAGAGGAAGGGAGAAGGATAGAGAGTTAGAAACATCGATGAGAGAGAAACATCGATCAGCTGCCTCTTGCGCACTCCCCACTGGGGATGTGCCCGCAACCAAGGTACATGCCCTTACCCGGAATCGAACCTGGGACCTTTCAGTCTGCAGGCCGACGCTCTACCCACTGAGCCAAACCGGTTAGGGCGATAGGCACTTTTTAATGTCAAAGCAACAGAGGTTTGGTAGGTCGTCCCTGTCCCGAGTCCCAGAGCTGCAGGCACAGAGCAGGCCCTCACCCTGCCTCCTGCCACCCCCAGGCCCTACGCGAATGGAGTCCCTTTCCTGCCCACATCTGTCTTCAGGGAGAGAGAACATCCCTGCTCTGTCTCCGGAGACTAGCAGGTGCAGAACCGGAATTGACCTCAGGCGGGTTCCTGCGGAGTGGCGCCCAGGAGGGCGGCCTTTGCTTCGCTTCCCCAGGCCCAGGGCTCAGGGGAGCTCCAGCCGCTCCAGCCTGGCTGCTGGGAGTGAAACTGCAGGTCACACCCCTGGGTCCCAGCCCCACCCCTGGTGCCAGCAAAACACTGGCAGAGAGTGAATGTTGCCCTCAGTGCCTGTGGTTTGCACGTGGCAGATTCCCAGGGCTTCCTTAAGGAAGTGCTTAAAGAAGCAGCTTGGTGATCTTTCCTCACCTGGACGCGTCTGAGGCTGCTACCCGGTGGCAAGAGCAGTCACTCCGTCCCTGGCAGGACTGGGGCAGAGCCCGCGAATGGTCTGCATTTCCCAAGTGCCCTGAGCGCAGGTTTAGTTTTTCTGAGCCGCTGGCTGCAGGAGAGAGTGGGCCCGGCCCTTAGAGGTGACGGAGAACGGGGGGTGGGGGGGGGTGGGGGGGGGAATCAGCCCTTTGCACAAAGGGTAGCTCTCAGGTGTTGAGTACTAGCCAGTCATTGTCAAGAGAAGCAGAGATGAAAATATGCCAGTTGGCACCCAGAGCCCAAGGGCGTGCCTCGGTCCAGGCCCACACATCTCTGTCCGCAGCTGCATCTGCTGGGCCATCCACGTTCTCCAGTGGGTTCCAAGGCCAAGCCTGAGAATCGGCACACACAGAGCCCACCCTTCTGTTTGGAGGGCAGCCCTGGCCTCACTGATGGGGCTGCATGCGGGTGTGCTGAGTCCCAGAGGTGACGCCTTCAGCCCTGTGGAGTGGGAATCCAGCCCAGAGAAAGGCCATCGGCCGCCCTGGTGGCTGTGTTGACAGTGTGGCCTGCGGCACATGCGGGTGCCCTGCAGGACTCTCTCCCCTCGGGTCACAGATGAGGAGAGAGCTGACCCCGCTTATCAGTTCTGCCCTCAGCACTGTTCCAAAGGTCTCTCTGCTGATGGTGTTTATCACCTAAGTCCAGCCTGGGGTTTCGTTGTTAGTATCCATGGCAACTCCACGCAGGGCATGGAAAATTGGAAAATGATGTCAGTTGCTCAGGGTGGTCCTCTTCCTAGGTTGCGGGTACCAGTGTTACCCCATGGCTGGCCATGAGCAAAGCTCACCCGTGGTCTGTGTATGCTGGTCCTCTTGCTGCTCTGCCCAAGTCTGGTACCTGCCCCCTGCCCCCCTGCCATTCCCAGCCTTCTCTGAAACTGCCCTCACCATGCACTTCCTACTAGTGCCTCTGAATTATGCTAATTTATGCATGTTTACCTTCTCAAAGAGGCCAAGAACTCCTTGAGGGTAGGATTCATTTATTTACTCAGCAGTTTAGAGCGTCAGCTTGGGGGTCAGACAGATCAGGGCCCTTCCCTAACAGCTCTGTGACCTTGGGCACTTTCCTCAAGTCTCAAATGTGGACAATAGTAACACTTTCCTCCCAGGATGAGTGTAAACAAGAGCCCTTTGTTATCATAGGCAGGCCCAGGCCGGCCCTCCGCCCTCGTTAACTACCCTGGTGGTGAGTGGCCACCTTAGATCAACCCTGAGTGTTCCAGCCTGGGCGGGGAGGGCAGGTTTGGGGCATCTAATAGACCAGGTTCAAGTCCATGGCTATATCCTGCCTGACCTTGGACAAGCCATTTGGCCTCTCTCTCTGTCTGGTGTGTTCAGTGGGGATCATATTTGTATCATGGGGTTGTCCTGGGTTTTAAGTAAAATGATATTTGTAAAATGCCCGGGGTGGCAGTGGGCATGTTGTAGATACGCAATAGTCATTTCGTTTCTTCTCCCTGCTTCTTCAATGACTTGCCTTGGGGCCCTGGCACGCAGGCTGCTGTGGCCTCTGCTAGTGCCTGTGAATTATGCTAATTCTTGCATGTGTCTTACCTTCTCAATGAAATCCTCACACTGAGATTTCAGCCAATGCTGCTCATGAGCAGGAAAATGTAGCCAGAGCTGTATTGTCAGGTCGCTTCCTCTGGCATGTGAGTGAGGCCTCTCTCCTGCCTCCCAGGGCCCAGACCAGGCCCCGTGAGGGCCCAGCAGACTGCTGTTGGTAGTGGGCCGGCCTCGGGGCTGGCTCTGCCACCTGGGCATCCCAGAGGCTGCCGTGATAAACCAGCACCTTCCCTCGGCCTGTGGGCTTCTGGCTTCAGACCACAGGTGCTCATCCGTGGATGCCTTTCTCGTTGATGCAACTTCTTTCTCTCTTTCTTTTTTTATTGATTAAATTATTACATATGTGTCCTTATCCCCTCATTACCCCCTATCCCCCCCACTCATGCCCTCACCCCCCTGTTGTCTGTGTTCATTGGTTGCAGCGTCTTTCTTAGCAACTGTCTCCCCATCTCTCCGTGTCACCTTGGACCTGAGGTAGCCCCTTTGTTTTTCTCTCAGGACTGTCCTGGACACGTGCTTATCTCGGGGTGATAAGAAACACACCCCTCTCGGGGGGTTGGTTGGAAGTGAGCCTTTCCTTGCAAAAACTGGTCTGAGAGCAAAACAAAATCTTCCCCCCTTTTAAAGTATCAGGTGGGAAGGGACACGGGACACTAGTTATATTTTGTTTGTTTTCTAAACCAAATAACGTAGTTTTTATGGATCTTAGTAGGTTACTTGGGCTATTGGGTCAAGTCTACATTATTTTGATATGAGAGGACAATAGCTAAGCAAGGGATCGGCTGAACCTCCCGGAGGTGGCCCTGACTTGGGAGAAGGCAGGAGAGTGTTGTGCCTGAGAAGAGAGTCCAAAGTCAGACTCTCCCCAAAAACCCGAGAGAGTCAGCCCTTGGTTCTCTTCTGGATCATGAAATTGTTCTGCCATCGGAGCTCATTTTGATGACAGTTGTCTAATTAACAATAGCCTGGTGTCTGTGGGGCAGACTAGTAACTTATGTGTGTTTCATTGGGTGATTGGCTATTCCTAGCAGTTACCTGCGAACACCGCTGAGGAGGGCTCGGTCGGACTTGAGATAATAAAGAATGCTTTCACACTGTTGTGTAATAGGGAAGGGGTTGGGATATGGCATATGCAGCTCAGGGTGGCTTGTTTGCGTATTATTTGATAACTTAAAATATTGAGGCACATGCCCTAACTGGTTTGGCTCAGGGGATAGAGAGCATCAGCCTGCGGACTCAAGGGTCCCAGGTTTGATTCCGGTCAAAGGCATGTACCTTGGTTGCAGGCACGTCCCCAGTAGGGAGTGTGCAGGAGGCAGCTGATCGATGTTTCTAGCTCTCTCTCCCTCTCCCTTCCTCTCTGTAAAAAATCAGTAAAATATATTTTTTTAAAAATCGAGGCACAATGTACATACCATAAAAGTCACCCATTTTAAAGTGGACAGGTTGATGATTTTTAATAAATTCACTGAGTTGTGCCACCATCACCACTTTATTCCGTTTTAGGGCATTTGTATCCCCCTCCTCCTAGGACAGTGATGGCGAACCTTTTGAGCTCGGCGTGTCAGCATTTTGAAAAACCCTAACTTAACTCTGGTGCCGTGTCGCATATAGAAATTTTTTGATATTGGCAACCATAGTAAAACAAAGACTTATATTTTTGATATTTATTTTGTATATTTAAATGCCATTTAACAAAGAAAAATCAACCAAAAAAATGAGTTCACGTGTCACCTCTGACACGCGTATCATAGGTTCGCCATCACTGTCCTTTGAGATCCCTCATGCCTGTTTATAGTCCAACCCGTTCCCACCCCCAATCTAGGCAACCATGGATCCTCCTTCTGTCCCTCTAATTTGCCTGGACTGGCTACCTTATACAATGTACAGTCCTTTGTGTCTGGCTTATGAGCAGGAGGTGTCTGAGGTTCCCCCATACTGTCGCATGTATGGGTACCTCATCCTTTTTGTGGCCGAGTACTATTCCACTGTGTGGATATACCGGATTTGTTTATTCACTCAGCGCTTGGGGGTCATGTGGGTGGGTTCCACTTTCTGGCTATAATGAGTCATGCTGCTGTGACATTCGTGTGCGGGTTTTTGTGTGGACATGTTTTTGTTTCTCTAGGGTAGGCGCCCAGGAGACTTCTAAAATTTTTGGAACCTTAGGTGAGTCATCTGACCTCTCAGAGCCCGAGTTTCCCTGCCATCAAGTGGGGGAGACACGTGTCCCACCCACCAGCACGGGCCTGGCGGGATACGCTGGCCTGGCTGCTGTGCGGTTGGGTGATGGCCCCTCCAAAGCACTTTGCCGGTTTGGCCCCGCCTAGATGTCTGCAGATGGCTCCCAAGGGCCCAAGGGGCCTGTAAACGGCACGGGTTTTACCATAGTGGACCCCAGAGGTGAGACTAGGATAGGGGTCGGCTACCCTCTTCCTGCTGGGCCGTGGGGAGGGGCAGGAGGTCCCCGGGTGGAGACGTGGGAGAAGGTCCCCACAGAAGGAAATAGCAGTGCCAGGCCAGACACCTGAGTGGCATCACAGGGGGTAGATGAGCGGGGGTGGAAAATGGGCACAGGTGGCCAGTGAGGAGGCGAGAAGGCTAGACCGGGGCCAGGGAAGGGTGGTCCCCGTGTCTTAGGCGTTGAGGCTGCCGCTTGTAGGCGGCGGCAGAGCCGCAGAAGGTCTGTAAGCAGAGCATTGACACATTCGGTTCAAGAGCGTGGAGGCAGCTTTGAAGGACAGCTCGTAACGCCCGGAAACTTGGCATCGGGGCGGCTCATGGAGAATTTATGGGCAGCTCTCTAGCTGTGGCTCTCGGGCTGGGAGCCTTCCACCCCTTGTTCCTTTGAACAGGGCAGACGGGTTTTACGAGGTGCGTTTCCTGTGGGATCAGGGGCCAGATTTAGGGGAGCTTTTTCTCCTGACACCTGCTGCTGCTGGTCAGAGTGAGAAGGGATAGGTCACTGATCTGTGGACCCTCCTTTGCTCTGACACCCAGGTCCCAGCTCCTGTCTCGAGCAGACTCGTCAGAATTTCTAGGGCAGTGGTTCTCCACCTTCCTATTGCCGCGACCCTTTAATACAGTTCCTCATGTTGTGGTGACCCCCAATTTCATTGTTACAAATTGAACATAATTAAAGCATAGTGATTCATCACAAAAACAATATGTAATTATATATGTGTTTTCCGATGGTCTTAGACGACCCCTGTGACAGGGTGATTCGACCCCCAAAGGGGTCGCGACCCACAGGTTGAGAACCGCTGTTCTAGGGGGTACACGAATATTTTCAAAGTTATTCAACATGCCTATACTTTTTTTTTTTTACAACAAAGAGTGTAGAAAATAAAATGTACTTTAAAAACAAAACAAAACACGGATGCTGAGGCACAGAAGATAGGCCAGGAAATAACTGGGGAGGGGAAACTGGAGGTCGGGTTCTAAAAAGTGGAAAAACAATGTTCTAATCAATCTGAAATGACCTATCCGTAAAGTAGGGGCTGCTGAGTTGCGGGGATCAGTCTAGAAAGCACATTAAATTCCAGGGCTGTCAGGGACTTCATAAATGATGTCTGCTGCCCCTGCTGGGAGGCCCTTCTTATGTTGAAATTCACCATTTGCTAGCTGTGTGGCTTTGGATGCGTTGTTTAACCTCTCTGGGCCTTTGGTGACTGCTGTGGTCCGTTCGCATGCTGCTGCCCACCGCCAGCTGGCTGGAGGGCTCCATGTACCTTATCTGCTCTGGGCAGAGCATGGCAGCTCTACATCTTGAAAATTAACCATTGTCGGCGGCCTAGGAGTCTTCACTTGAAGATTTCTCAGGACCTCAAACTGATGAACTTTTTACAGCAGTTTGAGCTGGACTCCACCTCCATCAAGTTCAGTTCTGGTTTAAACCAACCCTCACGCATTCTCCTTGCCTTTTCCAACCTGGCAGCTCCAAGGGAGGTGAGGGGAGGGGAAGGAAAGGGCCTGAGGCCGGGGGTGCGGCGGGGGGGGGGGGAGAGGCTGCGGGGGGACAGGCGGGGAATGGGAGCCCCCGCCCCTGGCTGCCAGGGCTCTGTGTTGCTTGGGTTTCAGATTTGGAACCAGATTTTAGGTCACCTTCTGAAAGCTGGAAAATCATGCCAGCGGGTCAGATTTCTCTGAGCGCCTTCCCTGAGATGATCTCTACTTGGGTTTAATAAAATATTTAGAGGCCGATTGCATTTCACTTGCAGCTGCTCCTGAGGTTGGCAGGTAGTACAGTCCCCAGATGCCTCGCGTGGGCTGTCACAAAGCCGAACTCTCTAGCATCTTAGTTGAGAAGAGTTAACGAAGAAGTTATTATTTAGCCCGAAAGAGGCAGGTTTCAAAAGAGTTCATACTTTGGCCCTAAATCCGTTTGCATTCACTCCTTCCTCCACCGAATAAAACCCACGCTACCTTCTTGGTGTTTGTCGAACTGCAAATCAGTTCCTTGCCATGGACTTAAAATAGAACAACCCTGAGATTTTTCATCAGAATAAAGTCCTCTTTCATTGCATGAGCCTTTTTCTCCAGTGGAAGGGAGAACAAAGCCACACCGTCCCAAAGTGGCCTGCACGGAGCCTCCTATGAGCCCAGTAAATTATACATGTTATGAAACATTGCTGTGTGTGTGTGTGTGTGTGTGTGTGTGTGATTCAAGGATCCTGTGCCTGGCCTTTCATAAAGGCCAATATTCACAACATCAGAGTTTGGAGTTAGGAAAAGTTTGTTGATCAAGAAGGCTCCAGCTTGAGAAGATGGGAGTTGCCTTAAAGTGTCTGCAAATCCATCTTAAGAGAGCCCAGGATTCAGGCTTCTTTTATGTCAAGGGAAGGGAGCATGGGCAGGGCAAGAGTGTGTGACAGCTTGGCACCAACAGGGATCCAGGGAAGAGTGTGAAATTTGTAAATCTCCTAGTTCCCTGGTCCCTTGACCCCTGCTGATCTGTGTCTCGTCTTGAGGCTCCTGCAAATCTTTGCAGAAAGCTCAGCCTCAAGCAGAATTCCTCTGTAATTAGCACATAGATAGCAGGAGCTTCTTCCCTGAAGGCCCTGGGAGAAATGCAGGCTGGAATTAAGATGGAGTCAGTGAGAGGGAGCGTTTCACTCGGCTACATGTGCCGCAGTAATAGTAGAGGTCTTCGGGGTGTGGATTACAAACCTCTGTCACCCTAGTTTTCATGGTATGGAAACTGGTTGCAAAGCCTTAGAATTTAGGCCATTTGGGGAGCGGGAGGGCTGTGCCATCATGAAATGACCAGCTAAGACTGTTGCTTAATGACTGTACCAATAGCTGCTTTCTGAAGGGTCCCTTCCCTCTCTGTCCCCGGGGTTGGGTCTCTATGGTTTGTGAGGTCTGGATTCCTGTTGGTCTTGGTGATAATTTTGGTGGCTGTGCCGCTGACCCATTTAATTTGCTCCGTTTGTAGGAGGCCAGATCCCTGTCCACCTAGTGCCGTACCCCCAGCACCACCTCTCAGTATATCACACACCATGTCAAGGCCTTGCAGAAATTTGAGGCCACCCCTACTCCCTCACCCCCTTAGAGCTTCGGGCTCTTCCCTGGAACTGGGAAATGAAACCGGGTGGTACTGAGTGCTGAGTGGGTTGAACTTGGCAAAACCAACATCCTTTTGTGCCTGATATACAGGCACAGTTTTGAAACTGCTTTTTTTTAGATGGGTCATTGGTAGTTTCATGGTCATTTGTTTTCTTTTTAAAAATTAAATGTAGCTGTAACCGGTTTGGCTCAGTGGATAGAGCATTGGCCTGCGGACTGAAAGGTCCCAGGTTCAATTCCGGTCAAGGGCATGTACCTTGGTTGCGGGAACACCCCCAGTAGGGAGTGTGCAGGAGGCAGCTGATCGATGTTTCTCTCTCATCAATGTTTCTAACTATCCCTCTCCCTTCCTCTCTGTAAAAAATCAATAAAATATATTTTTAAAAAAATTAAATGTATTGGGGTAACTTTGGTCAATAACATTATATAAATTTCAGGTGAACAGCTTTATAACACAATGTCTGTATATTCCATTATGTGCTCATCACCTGAAGTCCAGTCTCCTGTCACTATGTATTTGACCCCCTTTACGCTCTTCACCCTCCCCTCACTCCCTTTCCCCTCTGGTAGCCACCATTCTGTTGTCTGTATCTGTGAGTTTGTTTTATTTGTTCATTTGTTGCTTTTTGTTTTGTATTTCACATGAGAGTGAAATCATATGGTTCTTGTCCTTTTCTGTCTGACTTAATCCACTTAGAGCGATACTCCAAAGATCCACCCATCTTGTCACCAATGGCGGCATTTCATCTTGTTCGTGGCTGAGTCGTATTCCATTGTGTATCTGTACCACAGCTTCTTTATCCAATCATCTGCCAAAGGACATTTAGGTGTTTTTTTTGCCATGTCTTGGCTACTGTAAATAATGAACAGAGGGTACATATATCTTTACAAAGAAGTGTTATCAGATATTTCAGGTAGATGATACTCAGAAGAGGGATTGCTAAGTCATATGGTAACTGTAGTCTTAATTCTTTAAGGAACCTGCATTTCTGTAGTGGCTGCACCAACTTACATTCCCACCTGGGTTCCCTTTTCTTGACACCCTCACGAATACTTGTTATTTCTTGTCTGATCGTTGTCCTATTTCTTGCAGTTTTATGTGCAGAAAGAGTTGGCCAGATGACTAAGACGTATAATGACATTGATGCTGTCACTCGGCTTCTTGAGGAGGTAAGTGTTTCGGGGGAAGGGAAAGGGTCGCTCAGAATTGACCGTTGTAATTGGTATTGACTAAAGCGTGCATTACCGTGAGTCTCAGGGAAGAATCTCAGAAACGGGGCCTTCTCAGGGGATCACTTAGAGCAGCGGTTCTCAACCTGTGGGTCGCGACCCCTTTGGCGGTCGAACGACCCTTTCACAGGAGTCGCCTAAGACCATCCTGCATATCAGATATTTACATGACGATTCATAACAGTAGCAACATTACAGTTATGAAGTAGCAACGAAAATAATTTTATGGTTGGGTCACAACATGAGGAACTGTATTTAAGGGCCGGAAGGTTGAGAACCACTGACTTAGTGGCTTTATTTTTTGTGTTGATAGCTTTGTAGTTCTTTGTAGCGGTAAGTTTGTTTATGGTATTTTAGGTTTTACAATGAATGGATGAATGATACAGAATTGGGTAAGCACGGAAAGAATTGCTAGAATACCCAGTTTCAAGATTTTTAAAAACCCTTAAAATACATTCCCACAATATATTTTCAGTGCATCCAAAAAATATCAGGAAAAAAAATATCATTACCCATATCTTTGCAATGTATTCTTTTTTACTTACAGCAGGTTAAGGGGATTTTATTATGGATGTGTGTATTGGGGTGTTTGGTCTCCGCCACTCTTCCCCTTGTCCTGATAGGAATCACAGCTGAGTCGCTGCCTTTCTTTGGAAGAGGCGGGTTTCCTGGTGAACGCCTCGCTGCCCCAGGCGTGTGACCTTGTACTGCGTGTGCTTGTCTTGGCTTTGGTTCCATTCCCTCCCGCTGTGATTGTTTGCTTTGGTTTGCACGCCTGCCGCATGCAGATGGGGTGCTGGGAGGTGGGGGGGGGCGCACAGGGCCCCAAAGCAGGGCCAGTGTGGAGCGTTTGCATCTGGGGGTGCGGGGACAGGATTCGCAGCTTGCCCTAGCTCGGAATTTACCTCTGGGCAAGGCTTGCCTCCTCCCCGGTTACCGAGAGGGTATTCCGAGGGCTCGCTAGTCACGCTTTTTATCCTAAAATTGGTGAATGGGATGAGTTAGCTGCCTGTGTGGGCGGCAGGGTGCTCTCCAGCTCCAGGGTTGTGTTCATTGGTTAAAGGGGCTGAGCAGCAAGTCACCCTGTGTTTTCAAACAAAGCCTGTCTGGGAAGAGGGAGTGAGCAGTGAGAATGAGTCCACCCAGCTACCTTTCCCGGGCACTAAAAGAACCCATTCTGTAATAGCCTGTCTCCAAGGGCCTAAGTTATTTAGTTGTAGTCTTCTCGCCATATTTGAATCCAGTGGTCCTTTCCTAGCTGCTTCCCTGCATTCAGAAGTAAACGCTGTTGGCTGGTGGTAAGAAATGGGAGTTTTTTCGTTCTTATAATTCTCCAAGAGACACTCGGCCAGCCTGCCACCTTAGAAAAGAGAAGCCAGAGACACTACCTACAGGAACTTTTTTGTTGTTGTTTTCATTTCATCCGTAACTATTTTTACTAGAATGTCTTGCCCTTTTATCCCCCCCCCCCCCCCCAGCAGAGTTTTCTTTATGTTCCTATAAGGATTAGGTTTTTGGTGCAGAGGAGGTGAGAGCTCGGGTCAGTGGGGCAGGGCCCAGTGGGGACGGGGTGCAGTGAGGAGGGCGAGGGGCGTGGTTGTTGAGCTCCCGCCCACTCGCTCTTCTTCCCCTTCCTGTTTCCTGGTCCTCCTGGGCTCTGGCCTCCCCCTGCTCTCGCACTGCCTTTCCCAGCCGGTCTTCCTTGTTATCGTTTCTGCTTGACTTGTTTGCAGTGGAATGTGTGTACAGAATGTGGCTGAGGCTGTGCTTGTTGGAACTCTGCAGCTCGGAGGTGTGGAGAAGGCACAAAGTTTCCTCCACCCTCAGGGTTCTTCTGGCTGGCCTAGTAACCAAGTAGACGTGAGACCGGTCAGCAAGAGAAAATAACCCAAGCGGATACCGACATATGCATGGGAACCCCACATACACGAGAGAGTCCAGGACCCCACCTGCAGGAGAGGATGGGAGACAGAAAGGGACCATGTTCATATAAGACATCCTGAGCTAGGACGAGCCTGGGTGCTTCAAAGGGTCATTGTCGGATGAGAAGAAGAGCAGATGCTTGGTAAATAGAAGTTTGTCCTGAACTTAGTTATGTCAAAAGAGGTTACCTCTCATAACCTTTTGCTGTGGGCAATGCCCCGAATGTAAGTTCTCGATAGTTAAGGGAGGGCCAGGAGTTGCCTTTAGCTCAAAACAGTCTGCATACTGCAAAGGCACGTCTTGAGGTGACTCGTTCTGAACCCCTACGGTTGCATGCTGGAGATGCAGAACAGTGAGGCAGCGAGCCAATGGGCATTAAGCCCCTGTTGGGTACAAGTCTGAGGACTTGCTCTAGTGAAATCGAGTAGACTTGAGTGAACTTGGTGGAGACCACACTTCTAAGGGACATGGACTTGGTGTTGCAGTTTTAGCTGAGTGTCCTCCGGCGGAAACCACTTGGACTATAGCCTCTAGGCAGGTAGGTGTGCAAGTTCCCTCACACAATCCCTTTGGGTCCTTTCCTCCAGGTGCCAAACAGGCACCACTGTTGAGTCTGAGAAGTCATCCAGGGCCATTGAGCGAGGACCCTCCTTGGTAGACACTGTAGCTGGCGTGGATGCCTACACAGAGATGAGCATCTTGGCTGAGTGGGCAGACTCACTGGCCACCTTTGTTCCATGGGAGGGAGTGCTGGGGAGACACAAATTGTGGGAATGAGCTGGGGTATTTACGGCTCACTTCACGTGACACCCGGCTGGCTTCTGGGACAGTGGAGACAGCAGTTACGGGCCTTAGCAACGTCAAGGACCTGGGGCGGGGTGCAAATCCCTATCAATCCAGAGTCTTCCAAAATTACACTCTGACCTCCAGTCATTCAGTGAAACGCCTGTGATAAGCCAAGGGAAGGCGTGCTGCTGTTGCACGGAGGAGTTTGGTGGATGTGTAAGAAGTTAGAAATAAAAGCTACTGATTTTTATTTATTTACTAGAGGCCCGGTGCACGGATTCGTGTACCAGGGGGTCCCTTGGCCTGGCCTGCGGGGATCAGGCTGAAACCGGCAGTCCAACATCCCCCGAGGGGTCCCGGATTGCGAGAGGGCACAGGCCAGTCCGAGGGACCCCACCAGTACATGAATCCATGCACCGGGCCTCTAGTATTCATATAAGATCTTTGGTTACTCTCTTCCCACCCTTCACTCTACCCTCTTCCCCCCTTTCCTCTGAGATTCATCAGTCTGTTCCATGTTTCCATGCCTGTGGTTTCCGCTCCTGCGTTGAGCATCTGCCCCCTGGTGGTCAGTGCAGTCATAGCTACCGGCCAGTCAGCCAGTCGCTTAGGCTTTTACATATATCGATTTTTTTAATGATACAAGTCAGTGAATCATTAAGCTGGAAGATTTTTTTCAAGGGTATCTCAGCTAGTCTGCCCCTCTGCCCTCCTCCATCTGACAGACAACCAGGCCCAGGGGTGTTCCATCAGAACCCGAACTCCCACAGTTTCAGAGTTGAACATTTCACCTGCAGCAGGTAGACTGTGGACCTGTACCCGCTGTGAGACATGCACCTTAGGTTGTGGCCCAGGACTCACATAAGTACATACATGACAAGCAAAAGCTTATGTGTGAAATCGTACCCTTATTACGTGGAAGGCACTTTGGTATTTCATTTCTGCGCTGTTGAATTTCTTTAAACCGAATCGTCAGCTGCCACTACTACAGTGATTCTCAACCTGCTCAAGGGTTATTGCCTGTCTTTGGAGAAAGCTAACCTGGCGTGTGCCTGATCCTCGCGGAGCGGGGACCTTGACCTGAGGCCGCGTAGTTAATAGCCGATCAGAAGCTGCGACCGACTCCTGCCCAGCTTTTCTTCTTTTTTCCTGATCTTAACTACATGAACCTAAAAATAAAAGGCTTTTCAAAGTGAGAGGCAACAAGCATTTATTTGAGATTTAACAGACAAAGAAGAATAGCTATTCGGGAAGCACTGATTTAGGCAGAAACCGAAATTATGTTCCAGTTTAGGGGTAGTTATGAGAAATGGGGACAGTTCCATCAGTAGAAGGAAGACACTCTTATTGGTGCAGACAAGCTCACATGGGGATGTTTATTCTAAAGCAGGGTTTGAGTTTCCAGTCCAGTCGTCCGTCAGTCCTGTTGTCATAATATCTGCTTGCTTGTTATCCTGAAAACAGTTCTTTGGGACACGAGGTTACCCAGGCTCGTTCTAAAGGGGATTGTGCCCTGTTTTAACGTCTCAGAGGTTTGAGGCACGAGACATGCAAGGCAGTGCCCCTGGGGTGGCAGCTCCGGCTCCATTTAGCGTGGCTCCGTTTACATTGTGTTTCTTAACAACTACCCGCTCCCATTCCTCTGCCCTTCACGCCAGGTGAGCAGAATAATTAGCACAGGCTTCTGAAATCATTTCGTTCCCAGAGGTCTCCTCCCCTTGCCAACTGCCACCTAAACGTGAGCAAGTTGAGTGTGACCCCGTGGCCAACAGCCCCTCCGGCGGGCTCAGGGAGTCTGCTTCTGGCGATGGCGGCCGCCCACTGTCTCCACTGTCGGGACCCTTGACAGGCCCCGCAAGGCTTTCCTCGGCGTCCTGCTCTGAGAGATGTCACCAGCTGAACCAACAGACACTTCTGTGTCAGGGACACACCTCTGATTCTGAAGTAGGGCAACTTTTATGCCTTGTTGCTCCAATTGGAAAGTACTTTAGAAAAATAAAGCCTCGCCCGGCCAGCGTGGCTCAGTGGTGGTTGAGCATCGACCTGTGATTCAGGAAGTCATGGTTCAATACTCGGGTTTCCGGCTCCATCCCCAGTAGATGTGCAGGAGGCAGCCGATCAGTGATTGTCTCTCATCGTCGATGTTTCTCTCTCCCTCTCCCTCTCCCTTCCTCTCTGAAATTATATATATTTAAAAATAAATAATTAAAACAAAGCCCAAGTAGATTCCCATTAAGTAAAAGAAACGTGTTGCTGCATTTCAGAGTATCCGGAAACATTTTTGTTTCATAGGAGGCAAATCCAAGAAACCGGGTCAATTCCAGCTTAAAGTGTGCTGAAGAGGCTGCCTCCCTGCTTCTTGCTATACTTGGCTCTCTCACAGAAACAGTCTGGAATTTCTGGGTCCATTCATTCATCCAGCAGGTGGCCACTGGGTGTTTCCATGTGCTGGTACCTGGCAGTACAGGTAGCCCAGCCGCAGGCCTCCCGGAGAGATGGCTATCAGATGACTACACCAATACCAACAGCAGCTGCAGAGAAACGTTCTGGAAGCAGGTTTTTCCTGCTGGAACAGAGACTTGTTTTCATCAGATGTCAAGGTTTCCTTCCAGGGCCGGGGCCTGCGTAGCTCCTGCAGGTTACGTGGGCAGAGTGGACACCTCTTTGAACGGGTGTCCGGTGCTGGTGAATGGAGGGTGAATTATTAATCCCTTTGTCATTTCTAAATGCCCTTGTTTTCCTCTGTGGGCTCCTTCAGGACGTCTGAGTTTTTTTTTTTTAAAAAATCTCTGCTCTCCCTCTGCCTTTCACAGAAAGAGCGGGATTTAGAGTTGGCTGCTCGGATTGGCCAGTCGTTGTTGAAGAAGAACAAGACGCTCACCGAGAGGAATGAGCTGCTGGAGGAGCAGGTGGAGCACATCCGGGAGGAGGTGAGGAGCCGGTGCTGGGGCCACAGGCGCCGATCAGGGTGAGGGAAAGGGTCCCATTCGGAGAGGCCCCCGAGGGCTCACCCAAGCCCTGAGCCCAGAGCCGCCTGCTCTCGCGTGGCCACCTGGACACAGAACGCTGCCTCCCTGCAGCTCCTGTTCACTGTGTCTCCTGCCCACAGTGGGGCCTCGTCTCCCATTTGGTAAGATGACCCATGTCTCTGGGCATTTGCCCAGCTACTGACTGGCTAAGCTATCTGCCCCCAGACATCATTCTAGAAACTTCTAGTCCCCTCTCATCTCTTCTCCATACCAAAGTAAAAATTGTAAATTGAGGCAGAGGGATTTTTTGGCCAAAGAGTAATTCATTGTATTTTTCTCAAAGAGGATGAAACGTAACTGTTTGTTTTCTTTGAGTAGAACAAAAATCATTTAAAGGCCTTCACTTTTAAGGAGGATCAATGTATTTTTTTTTTTTTATTGATTTCAGAGAGGAAAGGAGAGGGAGAGAGAGATAGAAACATCAATAATGAGGGAGAATCATTGATAGGCTGCCTCCGGCACGGCCCCTACTGGGGATCGAGCCCGCAACCCAGGCGTGTGCCCTGACCTGGAATCAAACCGTGACCTTCTGGTTCAGGTCGACGCTCAACCACTGAGCCACGCTGGCCGGGCTAAGGAGGAATTTTTAAAACGCTGTCACTGAGCAGCAGGTGTTTGAGCACGAGTGGGGACGTGGTCCTGTGAGGGGCGTGAACGACGGGCCGGCTGTTTGTGCAGGTGTCTCAACTCCGGCATGAGCTGTCCATGAAGGATGAGCTACTCCAGTTCTACACCAGCGCCGCGGAGGAGAGCGAGCCCGAGTCTGTGTGCTCAACCCCGTAAGTCCCTGGGGTCCGGGGTCACAGCACAGGCTGGCTGCCGCCCATGTCCTTGGAGCTGCCTGGGCAGGGTCGGTCACCTTCTCCAGCAACACAGGTCAGCCGCTCCGGCCTCCTCCGACCAGGCACCTCCCAGTGCCTGGCACAGACCGTGTCACCATTGCAGTGGGATGTGGAAGGACAGGTTTTTTGTTTTCCTCTGACTGGGGCTTCTTGTTCATTTGTCAGTTCAGACTGACATGGCCTGGCATGTTGGTAGGTCACAGGGTGGGCTCTGGTGATGGGGTTCTGAAGCCTGAGGTGCTGTGAGGGGACCTGGGGAACAGGAGGTGTGGGGGCTTCTCTGAGAGTCTGCAGAGCCTCATGTTAGCGGCATGGACTCAAAAGCCAGATGGTCTGAGTTCAGTTCTCGACGCTGTGGCTTCTTAGCTGTGTGTTCTTGGCTAAGTTACTTAACCTCTCTGTGCTTGTTTCTTTATTTGGAAAATGGGGATAATAAGACTAGCACTTAGTTCATAGGGTTATGCGCAGTAAGTGACTTAATACCTGTATTTGAAACAGCAGTTGGCACCCAGAAGCGCATTATACATTATACATTATACATTATACATTATACATTAAACTCCCAGGCATTCAGAATTGTGTGGGCTTTAGATAGAGCCCGTTTCCCTGAATTCTGAGACAACGTGACAACTGCGAATTGTGGACAAGGGTTGGGTTGTAAGTCTGAAGTGGGAGCGAGCCTGTGTATCCTGGGGGTGCGGGAGCAGCCGGATGGGCCATTGTCACGCCTGCACGTGTCCTGACGCCCCTGGAGACGGGCTGTGTGCCTCCCCGTGGTGCACCGGGCGGCGGGGGGAGTGTGTCTCTCCCTAGAACGCGATCTTACCTTCTTCCCAGGTTGAAGAGGAATGAGTCATCGTCCTCAGTCCAGAACTACTTCCATCTGGATTCTCTTCAGAAGAAGCTGAAGGACCTGGAAGAGGAGAACGTTGTACTTCGATCCGAGGTGGCGTCCGCACCCTGCTCTTGTCCGCTCTGGGGGGTGGCGGCCCTGTTCCCCTTATCTGCCCTTCGCAAAGGTTCTCTGTCAGAACCACCTGAACCTTGGCTCATTCCTGTGCTGGGTGTTGCCTCCCAGGGCTGGGGCGGACCCGCTGGTGAATTATGCAGCGTGTGGAGGGGCAAGGGTGGGTGGCAACCTGTCCCCCTTTGCAGGGTAGAAGGGGATCTTTCCAGGGTGTTCTCCAGCTCTACGGGCATGACGTGGAGGCCCAGTGTGAAGGCCTCGTTTTCCTGTCCCCCCAGGTGACACCAAACAGTACCCGAGGAAATAGTGCCTGAGAACTCGGAGACACATTTCTTAGTTGAGACTGAGCAGACACACACTGGGAGCTCCTGCTTCTGAGGGTCCCTAATTGGCTGGGTTTTGTGCTCGGTACTTTGCCTGCATTATTTTTTACTTTATTTATTTGTTTTTAAAAATATTTTTAATTGATTTTTTTTAGACAGAGAGGAAGGGAGAGGGAGAGAGAGAAACATCGATGTGAGAGCAAAACATTGATTGGCTGCCTCCTGCAGGCCCCCTGCCAGGGATCGAGCCCAAAACCCCCTGGGCATGTGCCCTGTTCAGGAATGGGACTGGCAACCGTTCCGGGCACAAGACAGTGCCCAGCCAGCTGCACCACGCTGGCCAGAGCTGCCTTGCTTTTTTAAAATCCCCACAGCAAGGCTGGGAGCTGGTGACTTGCGTCTCATTTCCGTTGGGAAGGCAGGACCCCGGCTGCCGGAAGTTTTGATTTCCCAAGGCCGTGCAAATCAGTGGATGACAGACCCCGGATTTGCAAGTCTCCGTGACGCCAGACCCCACACTGCTTCCCCTCACCCCCCGTCTCTATCTAGAAACGCTGCAAATTCAGTACCTTTTGTCTTAAGTATCAGTGCGTCTTTGCTCTCTAGCCAGAGGGGTGGTGCAGCCTGTCCATCAGGCCCTTGTTTGTCAAGTCGGGGCTCATTCCCACCTGAGCTGGCTCAGCCCTCTCCCCACCCCACCCCCAAAGCTCATCCCATAGGGCAGACCACCCGTCACCTTGAAGTTGCCCACACGTTGGAAACAATCTCATGTCTGGGCTGAACGGGACACTGAGGCATGAGGAAAGGGTCAGGCTGTCTCAGAAGTCACCTCTTCCAGCCCCTCGTTTACTGAGCGGTTGTCTTAACTCTCTGCCAGCCAGTGGCCCAGCCAAGACTCGCCCAGTGCTCCCCATTCTGAGTCTGGTGCTGCCCCTCCCAGTGTGGTCTGCCCCAGGTAGACACTAGTCCTGGGCACACAGCAATGGCCCCTCCGTCAGTCTTCACCTAAAGCAGCGGTTCTCAACCTTCTGGCCCTTTAAACACAGCTCCTCATGTTGTGACCCAACCATAAAATTATTTTCGTTGCTACTTCATAACTGTCATGTTGCTACTGTTATGAATCGTAAATATCTGATATGCAGGATGGTCTTAGGCGACCCCTGTGAAAGGGTTGTTCGACCGCCAAAGGGGTCGCGACCCACAGGTTGAGAACCGCTGACCTAAAGCAACCAGGGAACCTGATCCCAGCCAGAGTCCGCTGCCCCTCCTCGGCTTTCAGGAGGGTGGTGTCTCTGTGGGGCCAGGACCTTCTGTCTAACTGGGGTGTCCAGATCTCTAGCCTCCCACCTTGTTAGCCGGGAGCAAGCTACACAGAGTCCTGGGATAGCTCCTGGGCCTCTGAATTTTACTGCTTTCACCTCGTACCTTGTTTTTGTTCAGCGGAATGCAAGAGATTTAACTCCAACTTAGTAGAACCTCATAGGACAGTGCCCAGCACATAGTAGGTGAATGTGTTAGCCATTCTCCTTGTGGCTAGCCTTAGAACGCCCATGGTAGGCAGAGCTGTGTCCTAGGCACGTTTTGAGTCACAAAGGGGTTCAGGCTCTGAGCCAGGACAGACACAAATGAATAGACAGACAGACTGGACCCAGGGATGGCTCGTAGAGTTATGGTGAAGCAGGGTGTACAGCTCCTGTGCGCATGGCTTTGAGGGGCGCCCTCGGTGGTACGTTTTCCAGCTTTGAGAATCTGAGATGCACTCACTAAGGAGGGGATTCAGATGGACTTTCTGTCTTTGAGGGTGCAGCAGGTGACAGGTGGGGAAATGCCGAAGGGTGACTTCCCAGACCCAGGTGAGCCCTTGCTCCAGGGCCCAACCTCGCCTGCCCCAGCCGTGCAGGTGTGAATACGGGGCCTCTCACCTGGGCCTTGTCCACACACAGGCCTGCCAGCTGAAGACGGAGACCATCACCTACGAAGAGAAGGAGCAGCAGCTGGTCAACGACTGCGTGAAGGAGCTGAGTATGTCCCTGGCCCTCGTCCCACTCCTGTTCCCTCTTTTTTCTTTCTGCACCTGCCCGCGTTATGAGCACACAGGTTCACATCCCCTGACCAAGTCCAGTCTCCCTGCCAGCTGGGGCTCAGTGGCGTTTTCCTTAAAGCTAGAGGTCCCCCAGACCTTCTGTGGCACCCTCAGAAGTCACCCTATTTGTGAGAATTGGGACCTAGGTTGTCAGTCATACGTTGTCTTAATTTCTCGCTGGTATTTAATTTTAATTTTGTTTTCTACTGGAATTATTTTATTGGTCAGTTAGGTATAGCTTCAGAGTCCTATGTTGGAGATATGGAAAAACTGCTTTCTAGTCATCTGATTTGTGAAAGTTGAGGCGAGAGTTCTTTTCACCCTCCCCATTGTGAGTTAAAATTAGACAGAGCGGTAAGGAGAATATTTTGAGTTTTGTTAACATACTAAGTAAATGAAACACACCCTCTGTTCAAACCGAGTAAAATGAGTTCTGGCTCTGATTGTGGGTGGAAAACACCCGAGGGGTTGGGTTGGGCACGTATTTCCTTTCCAGAGCAGGGTTGACGGGAGTTCCTGGGAATATAGGGACTTGTTCACGGGTGGAGAGTGAGTTTTGGCCAGACTCACCTTGGTATGGGTGTGGCACCTCCTGGCTGGCTCCAGGAGCCACCTGATTTCCTATGGGGAGGCAGCTTTGGTCAGCGGGTTAGGCTCTCACGGTGAGCCTGGGAGCCCCAGCTGGGAGCCAGGCTCCCCCTCATGGCGGAAGGAGCCAGGGGGAGCCGCTCTGCGCTGCTTCACCATCGAGCAGAACGGGCACTCTCAGGCCCTTCATATGCCCTCTTTGCTCCCACCTCCCCCGCCCCACCCCCATCTCAGAATAGAGGGGCTTTCCCTTGTACAAGCCACCAAGCAACCATTCTCTCTCGGTGTGCTGGGGGGGGGGGGGTTCTGACTTCGCCTTGCGCTGGTTGCTTCTGGGCCAAAGGGGACGCCAACGTGCAGATCGCCAGCATCTCGGAGGAATTGGCCAAGAAGACGGAAGACGCTGCCCGCCAGCAGGAGGAGATCACGCACCTGCTGTCTCAGATCGTGGACCTGCAGAAGAAGGCCAAAGCGGTAAGCCGCCGTTCCTCTGCCCGACACCGGGGGCCGCTCTGGGGTCGAGAGGGGCCGCTGACCCCGGAGGCAGTGCCCTTCCTTTCATCTCTTAGGAGTGACTGCCTTTTGGAGAAAGAGCTTAGCGCATCGGTTCTCACCCTGTGGGTCGCGACCCCTTTGGGGGTCGAACGACCCTTTCACAGGGGTGGCTGAAGACCATCGGCAAACACATATATAATTACATATTGTTTACAGTAGCAAAATTACAGTTACGAAGTAGCAACGAAAATACTTTTATGGTTGGGGGTCACCACAACATGAGGAAGGTTGAGAACCACTGGCTTAGTGGCTTCAGTAGCGTACTCCTCATCACCACTTTCCTCCTCGGAATATGTTCACATTGATAGGCTCCACCAGGACAGCTGCTGTAGATACGGCGTTTGGGAGTCGAATCATCTAGTCTCATAGTTGTTACACCCGCACCTGTGTGCTCTGCAGCAGCCGGTGTCCCCTTTAGCTTGGAGATGAAGCAGCCAGAAGGCAGTCTGGTTTCCCGTGTTTGGCCTTTGCTGGACGCGTGGGGTGAAGCGCTTCCGGAGAACAGCTGTCTGTGGGGGAGGGGTGGGGAGAGGCAGGAGTGGGGTGGGCCACAGGGAATGAGCATGAATGTAGGAAAGACAGCCTTCAAAGTGATCACAGACGGCATGTCCTCGGTGTAAGATGACGGTCCCTGTGGGAGGGCCCAGGTCCTAATGGAGCAGATTGCTGGGGGAGTGGGACGTTTCGGAGCCGCCTGCGGGAGCAGCCTGCGGGACAGGAGCAGCTGACTGCCTGTGCGTTTCAGTGCGCAGTGGAAAATGAAGAGCTCGTGCAGCACCTGGGGGCCGCCAAGGATGCCCAGCGGCAGCTCACGGCCGAGGTAAGCCGCTCCCCCTCATTTCATCGGGGCCCCCGGTGCCAGGTCGGGGGCAACAGCCTCTCCCCCTGACGGGCCTGGGGTTGTGTTCCCCTCAACAACCATTTTTATATTGAATGGAAGGTTGTTTTGACTCCTAAGCTGATTCCCGCTGAGGCACTTACCGGTTGTGAGCGTCTGCGAGGCCGGGCTCTATACCTGCTCGCTAAACAGTCCAGTAAGAGATGGCACAGAGCACACCCGTGAAGGGAGCCCAATCAAAGGCACCCTTGAGACCGGGGTGTCTTGATGAGCTCTCCCGTTCGGATATGGATGTTGCTAATCTTAGTTGCCCCTGGTTAGAGGTTTAGGAGATTTTGGAGCCGGAAAGCGTGCTCCCCGTGAGGACTCAGGTGTTTGGCTTCAGAGGCCTCCCCGAGTGCACGTGTCTGGCTGGCTGTGCATGTCTTGCTGGCTGTGCGGGTGGGCGGGCAGGTGCCCGGTGCTCACGAGCTGCCTCCCTGGTCCCCCGCAGCTGCGCGAACTGGAGGACAAGTACGCCGAGTGCATGGAGATGCTCCACGAGGCGCAGGAGGAGCTCAAGAACCTCCGGAACAAGACGGTGCCCAACACCACGTCCCGGCGCTACCACTCGCTGGGCCTGTTCCCCATGGTACGTGCCTCCGTGCCTCCGCTGCTGCTGCGCGGGACACCCCGGGCCCACCCAGAGGCGGGCTGGGGTGGAGCCTGGGGGGGCGGCCTCTCGTTTTGCAGCGTGGATTGGGTTCGAGCTGCGGGCTCCTGAGCCCAGCCGGCAGCCTCTTAGCCACGTGAGACAGACGGGTTCTTCACTTTCCATCCCTCTCACGCTCACCTTTTCTCCGCCTGCTTTGACGAGAGAGATTTTAGTAGGAACTAGATGGAGTAGGAACCTCGGGTGTTGGGAAGGTGTTACTTATCCATGATTTTTTCCGATCTGATGAGGGTATGGGCTACTTCGGCTGCGCCAGTGCATCCCAGAATTCCCGAGTGGCCCGCGTGGTGCTGCTGGCTCTCTGTCGGCCGGTTAATCGTTGTGCCGGTGGCATCAGTATCTGTGATCTAAAAAGATCTTCCTCTCTGTTCCGGGGGGGAAGGGGGGGTTATGTTGTCCATATTTCCCCGCCGTCTCATTGTTCAGCCCTGGCCTGACTTGTTCGCTGTTGGGCTGTAGGGAGCAGGGCTGAGAAGGGGCTTGGCAGGAGGTCAGCTCTCCCTCTGGTGCTTGGGCCGTTGCCCTGGCTGGTCGCGTCCCTGTGACACGTGGTGAGCTCCCTCACTCTGTCCCCTCTCCGCCGCGGCCCTGGGAGGCGAGCACCTTGTCTCTTTGCCGTTCCCTCCGCCCCTCTCTCTACCACCCTGCACCTAGAGCTGCAGGTGCTTAATAGATTCGGGTGGTGGGCGGACAGACTGGAGAACAGCGGCCCAGAACGTTTGTATCCGGGCTCCGTTTCCATGGTTTGATGAAATACCGGGTTCCGAGGAGAGAACGTTTGAGAGAAGCTCCCCTGGACGTGGTGGGAGTGGACGGCCGTGGAAATGTTTGTGGAACTCAGTCCTTTCTGAATTTTCCTTGGGGCTCTTTCCCTTCACCCAGCCCTTGTTGTCTGGCCCACTCTTCCTAAATCAGGGGCGGGGAACCTTTTTCCTGCCAAGGGCCACTTGGATATTTATAACTCATTCGCTTAATATCATTCACTTAATATAAACTTACGTTGCTATGGAAAAAAAAAAAAAGCTCCTAAATTTATTGAATTTAAAGTCCTGCTTGCAGTTACCTGGGCAGGGCCAGACCAAATGATTTCGAGGGCCTTCTACGGCCCGCGGGCCAGACGTTCCCCACCCCTGTCCGAGATCATGACCTCTTTTTCCTTGTTGCTCTCATACATCCAAGTCAGGCTTGAGCTCTCTCTCTTCTTCTCGCGACCTGATTGAAATCTACTGCGACCGAAAAGGCACACAACCTAGTCAGCTCCCCAAGGAGCAGGCCGGCGATCCAGGATTCCAGGGATCCCCATGAAGAGCGTTCTGTCCCCCAGTTCCTCGACTAGAGCTGACCACACCGGCTCCCAGACTCGCCTGTGTAGCTTTACACACTTCCCGCCTCGGTTTCCCTCCTTCCTGGCTTCTCACTGGGGCGCAGTGGTCTCCAGGCCCTAGGACCGTCTCCATTGCATTCCCCACCCTCCAGGACAGACCTGTGTTTTTTCAGATCGAAACCATTGCCTGAGGAAAGTGGGGTTGGAAATCTGCGGCCGGGTTTCCTCTGCAGAGAGCCTCAGCGTTCCTGTTCGCTGAGATGAAGCTTTTGTTTGTCCCTTTCTGTAGCTGATGGCACAGCTCTGTGTTTGAAGATGTCTATCTTTAAAGTGCATGATGCATTAAAGGTACTTAAATCAAACTAACGTCAATCCATTGGAGTTAAATGCAATCAAGAATTCAGTTCCTCAGGCACAGGGGCCCCATTTCCAGGGCTCAGCAGCCCCGGGTGGCTGGTGGCCCCTCGCTGGACAGAAAGGGAGCATTCCTGGCATCGCGGGGATGCTGGTGGTCAGCGCAGTTTTAGCCCTTACATTGACCTCCTCGGAGGCCTTCGCAGGTGCTTTTCTGCCTGCACCTGGTTCTGTGGGCGTCTCCCTATATCCGTGTGTGGGATTGTCCGTAGGGCTCTACCTCACACAGTGAGAAGTGGTGGGCGGCTCAGAACCTGTGTGAGCTGAGCAGTTAGCAGCCCCCAGACGGGGAGGACAGTAGCTTAGTGCAGCCCCTGTGGGCATGACCTCACCTGGCTGCTCAGAAGCGGGGCTGCTCAGAAGCGGGGCGGCCCATGGGAACTTGCCCGTCAGTGTCATTCAAAACAGGCCTCTCTCCCTCCCTAAGTTCCCCGCCTCTCCTGTGGCCACAGTTGGGGTTCCGTGGTTTGGCCAAGGGAGCGTAGGATTTGCTTTCAGACCCTCAGCCGCATGGAAGCAAAGGGGCTTTCGTACACTCGGTGCCGTTCGGTGCCTGCCGTGTTCAGAACCTGCCTGGGGATGGCTCAGCCGGGGCCTCTGACCATGGCAAATGCTCTCTGCCTTGCATTGTGGGACGTTTGTGGTCTCTGAGGCCTCAGTTTACCCTTCTGTGGCCAGCCCGAGCACGAGCCTCTTTTAGAGATAGAGCGTTGGAGTTGCAGCTCACACGGGTGTCTTCTGGCTTTCCCCAGGACTCCCTGGCAGCCGAGATCGAGGGGACGATGCGGAAGGAGCTGCAGTTGGAAGAGCCCGAGTCACCAGACATCGCGTAAGGCCTTACCTCTGAGCTTCCCTAAGGGACCACCTGGCGCCCGGTGGTGGTCAAAACGAGCCATGTTTGGGCCTCAGGCACCAACAGTGATCACTGTGGTCCCTCCACAGACTAAGGGAAATGAGAGGACACAGCTGACATCCCCCCCAGCTGTTAAAGATAGATTATGATCTTCCAGGAGGTTGGGACCGGAGAGATGTATTTAACATCTCCACACAAGTGCCGTCTTGACACCTCCACTCACTTTCATCTTCCCTCTCAGTGAAAACCATTGTTTTTAAAATGTTAACATCTTTTAGGAAGAGGAAAAGCAGAATGCGAGATACACCTTCAGGGGTGTGAGCAAGGCGTCCACTCCCTTCTGGATCCGTTTAGGGGTGTGGGCCTCCGCCATCTCTCTCCCTAACTCGCGACCTCGTGCTGAGGTGCGAGGAGGAACCCGTGGGTCCGATTTCACCGTGTTTTCTCTGTACCGAAACCCCAGAGGCAGAACCGAAGAGGGATGATGGGTCCTGCGCGTGGCTCGTATCCAGAGCCTCGGCCCCATCCCAGAAAGACGCGTCCGTTATGGAAACGTGCCTTTTCTCCTTAGAAGGAAACAAATGGGCATCAAAATGTGTGGCTCTGCTCAGAAATAGTTTCTAAAAACAGACTGATCTGATGTTCATCATCTCAGAAGTTTGACTGACTCGAAGTCTTGCTTTTTTTATACAGTCACGTGCCACCTAATAATGACTTTCAGCCCGTGACGGACCACACATACGACGGGGGTCCCCATACGGTTAAAAAGGAGCTGAAAACTCCTGCCACCTCGTGACACCAAAGCTGTCACAGCGTCACAACACAACGCGTCACGATCGTGGCGGTGCTGGTGTAAACAGACCGACGGCGCTGCCACGCGTATAAAAGCGTCACATACAGTTGTGCACAGTATTGAATGCTGGACAATGACAATAGAGGACTCGGTTACGGGTTTATGGATTTATTATACTTTTTATCATTTTTAGAGGGTACCCTCTCTACTTAAAAAAAGTAAGTTTGCTGTTAGTGTGCCGTGTGACGCCGGCAGCAGCCTCACATACCCCTGTTTCACCGCGTCTCTTGATCGCATTGTTCGCTTGTGTTTGCTTTAATCTCCGGTGGTTTTGCACAGCAGCAGGCGGGACAGGTTTGCGGCCTCAGGGCCCTGGGCTCCGCCACCTAGGCGTGTGTCAGTGCCCGCCGCGGCGTTCGCACAGCGACCAAACTGCGTAACGAAGCGTTTCTCAAACCGTGGCCCTGTCATGGAGCAGCACGTGACTGTGGGGGAATGGTCAGGACGTGCTCCTTCTACAGATCCTTGCTGAGCCCTGTTAGGTGCAGAGCAGTACACACTGCCTCCTGGGGTTTGCCTTCGGGCGACGCTCATGAAGGAGAACTAGCCGGGAGACAGCACGACTTGAGTATTTTTATTTGGAGGCCAAGCTGGAGGGGGGCGGAAAGCAGGATCGCTCCTGCTAGCATCCCCGTTAGGACACAAGCATGAGTGAGAGCCCCGACGTCAGTGGGTGGTGAGTCTCCTGCACTCCAGCCAGCACCCTGAGAAACACGTGCAAGGCCCAGGAGGGCAGGCAGGTTGTTGGGTGCTCACGTGGGCCGGCTACCTTCCTGGCTTCCCCGTGGATCCTTTCGGGAGGGTTTAATGCCAGGGTCGTTCCTACACTTGCTCACTCACGGATGGTGTTGTGCATCCTCCCCAGTCACCAGAAGCGAGTCTTCGAGACCGTGAGGAACATCAACCAGGTGGTCAAGCAGAGGTCCCTGACGCCCTCCCCCATGAACATCCCCGGCTCCAACCAGTCCTCGGCCATGAACTCCCTCCTGTCCAGCTGCGTCAGCACCCCCCGGTCCAGCTTCTACGGCAGCGACGTCGGCAACGTCGTCCTGGACAACAAGACCAACAGCATCATCCTGGAGGCAGAGGCGGCCAACCTGGGGTGAGCGGCGGGCGCTGGTGCTTTTGTGTGCGGGAGACGGATGGGTGTGGAGTGAACTCAGGGTCAGTCCTCAGAGTGGGGAGACCGATAGGAATCGCCTGGAAGATACAGACCCTTCAGTTCTCAGATGCGTTTCACCGACCCGAGGAGCCCAGGCTTAGCCCTGACGCCGATCTTGTCACCGGTCGGAAGGGTGTGGCAGGACGCGGAGGGGAGTCTGCCGCTCTGTGAAGTGCCGAAGGGCGGGATACGTGAATGTGTGTCTGTTCATCTTCATGGTGAAGGCTACAGCATAGACCCTTTTGGTGGCTGGGATGTTCGGAAGGTTGAGGAGCACCCAGGCTCTATCTCATGAATCTGTTTGCTTCGGAAGGTGGGGTGCGGGGCACCCCGCAAGTGCCCGCCACACCGAGTGTCCCCGGGTGGCCCTTCCTCCGCAGGGGTCGCCCCTCTCCAGCCTGAAGCCCTGCAGAACCCCGCCCCCCGCACACTGTCTACTGCGTGCACACGAATCCTGTGACTGCATAACATCGTTTTTTCTGACCAGTTGGGTCAGACCGTTGGGAAACTGCTTGGTCAGAACAGCTTGGAGCTTTCAGCTCCTTAAATTTAAGAAGAAAGAGGGGAGTCCCTTGAGCCTGCGGCCCTTCCTCTAACTAGGAGCCGCAGCTGAAGAAGGCTTCTTCCCCGGGAGGTGTTGAGAGGCCTGGATTTTACGTCGTGTATGCAAGTTTTCATTCTGCCTCAGTGCCTTCTTCCTCTGTTCCCTCTTACCCCCACTCCCACCCCCCCAACCCCAAAAAACCAGTAGAGGGAATTAGTTCTTCAGGTTAAACATTGTTTCTCTTCTTTTGGGTTAATCCTCACCAGAGAATCTTTTTTCCGTTGCCAGAGAGTAGAAAGGAGGGAGAGCGGGGAGAGAGAGAAACATCTGTGTGAGAGAGAGACACTGATCGGTTGCCTCCTGCACGTGCCCGGTAGGGGCTGGAGAATGAACCCGCAATCCAGGTACGTGCCCTTGACTGGGAATCGAACCCAAGATCCTTCCGTTCCCAGGCCGACGCTCTAACCACGGAGCACACCGGCCAGGGCCGTTTCCCCATTTTTGCCTCCATCTCAACAGCCTGCTGTGGCTTCCTTAGAATACCCACAGTCACCCTTGCGCATTCATCAGGAAGGCCTCATTGTGTGTGGTGCAGCGCCCCCTGCTGGGCATGCCACCCTCACCCGTCTCCCCCTCCTTCCAGAAACAACGAGCAGAGCAAGAAGCCGGGGACACCGGGCACCCCAGGCTCCCACGACCTGGAGACGGCGCTGAGGCGGCTGTCCCTCCGCCGGGAGAACTACCTGTCGGAGAGGAGGTTCTTCGAGGAGGAGCAGGAGAGGAAGCTCCGGGAGCTGGCGGAGAAGGGCGAGCTGCTCAGCGGCTCCCTCACGCCCACCGAGAGCATCATGTCCCTGGGCACGCACTCGCGCTTCTCCGAGTTCACCGGCTTCTCGGGCATGTCCTTCAGCAGCCGCTCCTACCTGCCCGAGAAACTCCAGATCGTCAAGCCCCTGGAAGGTGATCCCCGGGGCCCCCGGCCCCTCTGTGTCCTGCTCGGGGACTCCCTGTGGTCCCTGATCCACCACCGGCCCGCGGGGAGCGTCTGTCACGCCTACTCCTTCTTCTTCCGGGACAGCCGCCCGCGCTGCTGGTTTGAGTTCCTCTGAGGGACCCTGGCCCAGGCCCCCAGCTCGGTCAGTCCCGTGCGGGTTGGGATCAACACACACAGGCGCCCGCCTCTAGCCTCGGCCGGGAAGCCAGCGAAAAGGACGGGCCCGTGTTGGCTCTCTAGTTCTCTTCGCGTTTGCATTTAGAGCCTTAGCCATACAGATATTTTGCGTTTAGATCCTTAGCCATACAGATATTTTGCATTTAGATCCTTAGCCATACAGATATTTTGCATTTAGATCCTTAGCCATACAGATATTTTGCATTTAGATCCTTAGCCATACAGATATTTTGCATTTAGATCCTTAGCCATACAGATATTTTGCATTTAGATCCTTAGCCATACAGATATTTTGCATTTAGATTCTTAGCAACACAGATACTGTTGAGAGCCAGAGGCACTGCTCACGGGCCTGCCCGCCAGGTCTGAGCAGCGTAGAGAATTCACGCTTTGGCTTCTCAGAAATGTTGCTGTCAGGGAGGGGGTGCAAAGCTCACGCCCTAAGTTTTCTCAGTAACCACAGGAAAGCGATTTGCAGTTTGTCTTTGCAGTTTGTCGGCTCCTGTTCCGCTTCGACCTTCGAATAGGGTGGCTTTCTTCCTGTGCCCTGTTCTGAGCAAGGCCCCCAGACTACCGCTGTCTGGGGGCCAGGACGGGGTGGCTGTGGAGGCCTGTGAGTTCTGTGCCTTCTTGATCCTGCCTTTTCCTGGGGCAATTCCCTTTTTTGCTACCAGGGACACCCCAGGTGATTAAACTCCTGGAAAAACGCACCTGTTTTTCTCTCTTTTTCCTCTAAGCTTTATAAAACATCTGCCCTTTCCCCACCACTACCCGGCCACATCTTTGTATTTCTCATTTTTTACCCCTGTAGTTTGGGAACCCCGGTGAGTTTGAGAAGGTGTCTTGGAATTCTGAATTACATTTCTGGTGAAAAGCCAAATCAGAATTTCTGTGAGGCAGTATTTCTCAACTTTTGAGAAAAATTCCCCCCTTTAAGGGAATTTAGATATCTATTCCCCCTGAAAATGTCATACCACAGGTATACCGTTCATGTACTATATGTATATCTGGGCTCTGTGCCTAAGAAGAGTAGATTCTTTTCACCCCACAAGAACCCATCCTCAGCCCCTTGAGGGTAGTATCTTCTCTGTTGGGAATTCCTGCCATAAGATGAGGTTCTGCTTGTTAAAGACCCAAGACAACTGGGGTTCCATATTCTCCGAAGGAAGGAGGGTGGGTTATGTTCTTCTTTTCATGATTATTTTTTAATTGTATAAGTGAGGTCCTTCTTAGATTTCAAAAAAGGGACGGCTTTTTTTTTTTTCTTTTCATGTTTATTCAGTTGTAAGCTTGGTGATTGTTTTCTGATCCACGATTATGTCTGTTTTTCTTTCAATAAAATCTTCCATTTCTGCAATTTTGCTTTCTGCCTATCTTTTATTTATTTTTTTTCTCTTTTGTCTCTCAAAGATCATTGGCGTTTATCATCTCTATCTTGTCTGCTTTCTATATTTGACTTTGTGTTTCATTAAGTTCATCGAAGAATATGTTTTTGGATCCATTTTCCAAGCATTATTGCAGGAAGAGATTTTTTAAAAAATGCATTTTGACCAATGCATCTTTTTTTTTTTTCTTTTAGTCTTGTGACTTAGGCAGCAGTATTTTTGTGATAAGTTAATGGAATAAGAGGAAATCCCTTTAGACTTGCAAGATAAGTTTCATCTATAGTACCCTGCTTACCCGAACGCTAAAACCACTATCATTAAGAAGTCATCTCTTATTGCTATGGCCTGTAACACATCCGCACGATAGAAGTCCCTCTGGCTCCATTTGGTAGCTCTTGGTCTTTTTTTTTGCTGTTTAAAATACAACCAATATTTTATTTCTTCCTTCCCTCCACGATTATTTTTTGTGTTACTAAGCTTACTTTGCTCAGGTGTACGGCTGGCATGGGAATCTGCCCGACCCTGAGTTCAACGCAGCTGTAACCATGACCTTGGCTAAGCCACCTCACCTTTCTGAGCCCCCTTCCCCTTATCTGTGAAGTAGGGCTCCCGTCTCCCACACGATACTGTAATGAAGAGTAAACGTGATGTGCTTTGTATTACGCTCAGCACCCTAATTGGTGCTAATGAAAACTTAGGCTCCCCAAACTTAGCCCTGTTCGAGCAGCTCAGGTCTAACGGTGGCCTTACTGGTGTTGAGACCTGGGCCTGCGTCGTGTTGGGTCCGTGCTCTTACATCACCTCTTTCCACTGGCCCACTAAGAAGCTGGTAGGATTCCCGTCCCCTCCAGCGACCCCGGTAACTGTACCTGCGGCGAGGCCCCTGGAGACGGGTGGCTGGGATCACAGCAGATAGCCAATCTGCGTCTTCCATCGGCATCTCCCTGCCTGCTTCATCAGTCTTGCCGTCTGCTTGTTGGAGTCGGCCAAGATCGCCGGCTCGGTGTTGAAGCCCGCGGGCACTCTTGTTTCCTCCGCTGACCTTACGTGTGTTAAGCAGGTGACAGACAAAACAATCAGACTAGGAGAGATCTGTGTTACAAAGGTGAATCAGGCAGTGTATTTCCCTCCCTGGATTTTGCTCTTCCTTTCGGATTAGTTATAACCAAGATAGCATTTCCAAATAAACAAGATAATATGTAATTAGGGGAAAGCGCACACTTCTATGCTGTATGTTACCCAGCAGGTTTAGTTCTAACTTTTAGGCCCCGGGTGCTCCTCTGACATAAATGGATTTGCTTTTTTTCTTCTTCGATGATGTGAATACTTATTAGTTTCAACAGTGGGGTGTGAAAGGAAGGCAAACGGGGGAAGGGGCGGTGACCATAACTGTGTTCTCTGTACTGCCCATGCCCGTGTTTCATAGAATTGCATCTTGGTGCCAACTAGAAGCACGACGGTTCCTCTCTCCACCTGCCCCGTTGTCTGACCGCAGCCTCATTCTCATGGGGTGGGCGGGGGGCGGGGGGGGAGGGGGGGTAGTGGTGGGAAGTAGCTGGTAGTGCAGTCAGCCCTCACTTCACGTCGTCCATAGTTTCTTGGAATTGCCGTGCCCGTGTGTCGTTGACCTGACTCCCAGGACTTGCCTCTGGGAGTCCGAGAGGCAGTCTGTGTGGTTCAGAGGGTGGGCCCTGGAGCCAGCCTGGGTTTGAATCCCAGATTGGCCATTGGCCAGCTATGCAGCCTCTGGCAAGTTACTTTACCTCCCTGTGCTCGGTTTCCTCCTCTGTAAAGTGGGGACAACAGGGTTATCGTGACGATGAAGTGAGCTCATACATGTAGACCTCTAAGGAGAGTGCCTGGCACTTCGTACAAGTTAGCTGCTTGATGAGTAAGGGAGGCCTGAGTCTTGGGGTAAAAATCCAAGGCCACGCATCATCTTGCAGCATAATCTTCCATTTGTCATCTCACTACCTTTCCTTGGCTGTGCGGTGTCGGGGAATGCAGATAACCCCCCGCACTTCCGTAGCCTCTTTAATGCCCAAAGCAGACCCGTTGCAGCCTCATTTCCCTCGGTAGCCCTTACAGAGGGGGGAGATGGGGGCAGTCCGTTGAACAGGAAGATCAAGGTGCATGGACTCTGAGCCCATCCTCCAGCCTCACCGAGTTCTTCCCCAGAACATTGCAAAGGTCTCGAGCCCCTTTCCCGACACAGTGTCGACTTGCCCGTTTTTCCCCTTCCAGAAGTAGAGGTGACACGGCCACGCTGCTCCTGGGGGCTTCTCATCATCCTTCTAAGACCCATACGTGCAGTCCGAGCTGGAGGCCATATTCCCCATGTGCTTTTGCTGCAGGAAAGTGTCTGTGCCTCCAGCAAACACATAAGCAGGGGACCATTGTGGGTGATGAATGGGGGTCCTGGGGTGGGTGGGGCATGAGAAATCCCATCAGCAGAAGTGTGTGTGTGTCTCCTGGCGGGCACTGGGCACCCACCTGGCAGTTTTACTGCCCACCATGTATGCTTCTTGCTGGCTGGGGCGCTGATGTCCTTGCTTGTTTGCAGACCTGTGGATTGGGGCATTGAGGGAGGGGGCAGAGATTGCTGAAAAAACCTGGCCTTGAGCACTGAACCCTGGCTGTGCCACCCCTGGTTCAGTGACTTGGCAAAGTCATGTCACTTCCTTGAGCCTCAGTGGGTAATAATTCTCACCTCGTAGGGCAGGGCAGCTTTGAGGAGTGAGTTGATGTAACACCTCTAAAGCTAGCTGTCAGGCAGGCGTGCCTCAGGACAGGGGAGCTCTTTGTAAACGTGCTGCTGCGGCCCCTGGGACTCAGGATCCCACCAACGGGTCTCGGCGGGTGTGCAAAGCCCTGGCCGTGTGCACACAGCGGCGCTTCTAGGTGAGATGCCTTTGGGGAGAGGGTTCATGGCTCCCTCCAGGGTCCCAAAGGACGGAGAATAAGGGCCACGGGCAGAGGCCAGGGTTCCCCATCGGCACTGCTGGCGTTGGGGGCCAGGTCATCCTTTGTCGCGGGGGCTGTCCTGCGTGTGTGCGATGGACATCAGCGTCCCCGGCTTTGCCCACTGGATGCCATGAGCATGTTCCTCCACGGTTGTGGCAACAACAGTGCCTCCGGGCAGTTCCAGATGTCCCCGTGGAGAACCACCGCTCTAAGGGAGAGAACAGCTGTGTGGTGCCCTCAGTCACGCTAGGCATCTCTTTCTTACGATACTACTTCTCTTTTTTGCATTTGGAATATTTTCTACTTATGGCCAATAGATGCCGGGTAAGTAGGCTGCTGCTGTTCTTGTGCAAATGAGGCAGACCTCAAAGCGGGGTCCAGGGAGTCTCCTAAACATGTGCAGGCAGTGCGGGCCAGTTTTTCCCTCTCTTACTTACGTGGATCCGAAATGGCCCATTGACGAAATTCTTTCAGTGCTCCTTGGCTGAGATTGCTCCCCCCGGGAAGTTACTTTCCAGCTGTGATGAGAGATGGGGCCCTCGCTGAGCACGCGCCCGCCCCCAGATCTGGAGCTCCTGATCAATGAGCTAGGGTTCTCTGCTTCTTGGTCACATTCCTGGTTGGCTTCCTGACCTCACCCCCCGCCTGTCCCTTCTGTTCCATCCTGACTTCCTGAGCTGCTGGCTCCTGCGTCCGCTGCTCTCCTTCCTGACGGGGCAGCCTGGTGGCCTGGAGGGGTTCTTGCCCACCCAACAGAGGACACCATTGGTGACCCAGCAGTGACCGTCTAGGAGGCCATGTGCGCAGAAGGCTCTTGCTTGCCCGGGCCCGAGACCCTCTCACAGTCTGCCTGGCGTGTAGAACATGTATTTGTGTGGTTAACTTCATCTGGAGAACGGGGCTGGACCGCCCAGCCTCCCTGGCCGTGAACCCGGCGTACCAGGGCCACACCAGGTGTAGCAAGTGTTCCCAGGGGGGCAGAATCAGCCCTGAGCAACATACGAAAGGTTCTGGGATGAGCCTCCGTAGATGCACGCCTGAACCCAGGCGTCCCAAGCACACCTGGTCTTGGCACGCTTCTCCCTGTGAGCACCTGTGACACCGCCAGGTCCTTAGGGACACGCGCTGGTGTCATTACAGACCGTGCACGGTGTCATCTGAGTCCCAGGCTCCGGTGTCACTGAGGAGATCGGCTCCTCGGCCTCAGGCCCCGGTGAGGACTGGCCAAGGGCTTCCATCACCACCCTTTAGGCCGGACCCCATCCCTAAACCGGGGGTCGCTGGCAGACACAGAACAACTAAGCAAAGGAGGCCATGGCGGTGTCCTCCACCCCCCACCCCCACCCCCACCCCCGCAGCATGTGCTCCACGGTCAGACAGGCTGTCCCCGGCCCCGACACCTTTTGTGTCAGCTTTGCTTATTTTCTACCGCTTCCGTTCCTAAAGTGATCCTGTGTTGGATCTGGGGGTTGACATCAGTTGACTTAAAATAAAGGGTTTGTCCCAAACACAGTATGGCATGAATTTCACTTAAAAAAATTTTTTTTAATTCCTTAAATCGGTGCCCCTTCCGGGCGCGGTGGGTCTTAGCTACTGTGACAGAGGGAGGGGGAGGCAGCACCCCCGTGTCCCTCCCAGGGCCCGCCTGCTGCGGGGCTCGCGTCCTGCTGGGGTCCCCCGAGGGTGGCGAGCGGCCGTCGGCTTAGACGTGCATCCTAACCCTCTCTTCTCCCTGCCCCCGTTGTCCGCCTTCTCTCCTGCAAGGTTCTGCCACCCTTCACCACTGGCAGCAGTTGGCCCAGCCTCACCTCGGGGGCATCCTGGACCCCCGGCCGGGTGTGGTCACCAAGGGCTTCCGGACGCTGGACGTAGACGTGGACGAAGTGTACTGCCTTAACGACTTTGAAGAAGATGACACAGGTGACCACATTTCCCCCCGGGGCCTAGCTACCTCCACGCCAGTGCAGCACCCAGAGACCTCAGGTGAGAGGTCCCGAGCGCACGTGACTGTCGCAGGCGGCAGAAGCTCCCCGAGCCGGCCTCAGGCTTTCCCAGAAGAGATGCAGGAGCCAGCGGCCGCAGAGGAGCAGGAGGAGGAGGAGGGGTCTGGTGAGGGCACCGAGATAAGTCCTATACACCTGGCACCTTCACCGGAGGCAGAGTTCTGGGCCATTCTCACCTCTGTTCCGAGCTCCATCCGTAGTGGCTCTCTGTCTGTAGCTTCCGCGCGTCCGTGTGGGTGATGATGGAAGCATTCCCATTGCGCAGCTCTGTTTCTAACACACAGTCTGATGCCTCCTTTCGTAACATGTGGGCACAGCTCCCTGCCCATCTTGGAGGCACACGCCCAGTGGGGCTCTGGACATCGGAGCAGGAGAGGCTGCTAAAAAGAAGTGGATTCTTGTCCCCACCCACCCTCCCCAGAACACCACTCCTCTCCCCCTGTGTCTGAGGGACAGATCCTTGAGTCTCCTGGCCATTTCCACACTGAGCTGAGCTGGGCAGTTTCAGGGAAATGAGTTCCGGATCGTTCCGAAGGTGAATGAGACCCCGTTACCTGCATGCTGCATCGGAGCAGGAGAGAGCCCAGAAAGTGTGCGGGATTTTAGACGCCCCTCGGTCAGCCTTGGTCCTTTTCTAACTTGGATGCAGGTATCTGTGCCCCTGCCCAGCATGTTTGTTCGGAGTGGGTTTTTAAGAAGTGTTGTAGCCATGCTCCCAAACCACACCAAGCCGATGATGACGGGAAGCTGTCCCAGAGAGAGGCGCAGGATGAATCTGGAAAGCTCATGGCTCGTCTCCCCCCTAAACCGCCCCCACACTGTCCCAACAAGCATGAAAGCCATGGCCGAGAGTTGATAGAACTGCCCATGTCCCAGGTACACGGGCTTGAAAAGCTTCGTGCTCGGGGCCTGGGACCCAGGGGCCATGGGGTTAGGATTTGCCAGACCTCCAGGACCGCCTGGCTGCTTGGCTAGGAAGGCAGGGGAGCTTGTATGGGATAAGAGAAGAGACCCAGAAAAGGAAGGATCAGCCAATGTCTTCCTCCTCATGACAGTCCCGGGAGACCAAGCCTGAAAAGAGGATGTTCGCTCATCTCGGTGGGTCTTGACTTTCATTCGCGAAGGCCGCCACATCCCCTGTGCAGTGCAGGCGGACAGGGCCGGGGTTCCTGGTGGCATCTGCCAGCCCCTGGCTGAGTTCAGAGGCCTACGGCCAAGGGACGTTAGGGGGGGCCAACGTGTTTTTTTTTCTCTAACATAAACTTTAGAGGCCTCATCGAGTTCAAAGGATTTGTTTAGCAAACAGGTTTATTTGTGGTTTATTTTCTTTTCCGTAGCAATTAAGTTACCAGATTAAGCTTGGAGGGGATGACCATGCTTGTTGTGTAGTATCTTCACACCTAAGAGGGGGAACCCAGCGCTGTTGGTACCTCCCTTTGTTAGGGGCACCAGGAAGGCAGACAACAGTTCAGGAAACAGCGTCGGCTGATCCTTGTGGCTGACGTGGGAGGGAATCCTGTCGCGTGTGAGGGCCCCTCCCTGCAGCCCTACACCTGGAACGGGTGTATCTGGAAGTGGAAAGAAGCACCTTTAAGTTGTACAGAAGGAGTACAGCTCAGCAAGTCAGCTGAGAGAGAACTCCTCTCGGAAGATGGAGGGAGAGAGGGGCCGAGGAGGAGGGCCTGAGTCCTGACTGCTTTTCTTACTGAAATGGAGGCGTAGTTCTTGCTTCCTCCCTCCATACTCAAACCCGGCAGCAGATCCATCCCAGCCCCTCGGGGCGGTTGGAAGTGAGGGTCCAACAGAAGTGTGTGGATTGCTGAAGGGGATTTAGGAAAGGTCTGATTGTTTAGACCAGAGTTTTCAGGAGCTTGTTTTCTGGGTGAGACCCCTGAAAAGATCAGTGCAGAAAGCAAAGGCACAGACAATGGTCTGGCTCTTTGTTTTTTTTTTTTTTTTTTTCCTATTATTGGGAAGGACAAGACCCTTTCAATTCCTGGAATGAAAGAAGTACTTCACTCTGAATACTGACCCCAGAGGCCCCGAGGGGCACTAGGCACACAATCTTGGAGTCAAGGGTGGGCACGGAGCGTCCGCAGGAAGGCCTGGGCATCTTCCATCTTGGCGTTTGTAGCCAGGCTGGTCTGGTCCCCACCCTAGTCCACCCTCCACGCTCTGGCCCTTGTGTCCCAGGAGCTGCCACCTGCCTGGGAAGACTGAGTAGGGAGAAACTTAGAAGTCATTCACCCTTTTTTCTTGCAACTGATGATGTCAGGAAATTGGGAAGTCTTTACACCAGGCACTTTTGTCTAGAGTCTGCTGTCTCCTGGAGAAAAAGTTTTGAGTGCATATTGAAAAAAAAATTTATTAACATATTTTCATGTATTATTTTTGTATCATTATTTGCTGTTTTTTTTTATCATCCCATGTCTTGAAAACGATGAGTCCTTGTTTTCATATTTGTAAACAATTTAGATAATTAAAGTGGATTGTTTAAAACAATTTTAGATTATAGTTTTACTTTATTTCAGTGACATTTTATGATTTAATTCATCTAGAAAGGGCACTTTATCAGAAGAAGGAGTTTGCTTGCCTTGCTTGTGCTCTGAGTTTTATGTAGTCATGAGCAGGGAAGCGCCTGTGTGTGGTAAAGGATTAGATCAGAGTTTTTAAAGTGCGCAGCTATGATGGTAGATGTTTGGACAGACAATTTAGTTGAATTTTCTTGGATGCCTTGATCTTTAAAGGGGAGAAGGAGGTGAGACAGAAGAAAGTGAAGATCAGTTTATTTTAATACTCAGACATGTGGAGCCCATTTAAAGGGGAAGGGGGTATCCTAAAATAGGCTCCTATAGGTATACAGATCACGGCAGCCTTCGCACAGCGGCCGTAGGGGGCTGTGCCTCATCTCTGGTTGCATTTTCTATCTGGCAGCTGTGTGGGCTCACGTGAGGGGTCCTTTAAGGACCAGATGCCACAGTGGACTTTAGAGAGGAAAGTTTCTGCTCTCCCAGCACCTTACCAGCCTGTCCTCCCTGTGGGTGAGGGAGGACGGGCACCATTCAAAAGGACTGACGTGCATGAGCCGGTGTGTACACATCTGCCTCGTGGCTGGCCAGACTGAAGAGTTCCAGGCGTCCTCAGTTCCCCACCAGAGTGTACTTGGCTTGTCCCGTCTTCCTCTTCTCACCATTAGTGCCATGGGCCGTGGGGAGAAGGTGGACTTTCCTGCCCATCCCCCCTGAAAGCCCGAGTTCCATCAGCAGCAATCACCAGGTCTCTGCATTAGTCACCAGGTCTACGTAGCAATCATCGAGTCCATAGCAATCACCAGGTCTACGTAGCAATCACCGAGTCTATAGCAATTACCAGGTCTAGTAGCAATTACCAGGTCTAGTAGAAATCGCCAGGTCTAGTAGCAATCACCAGGTCTAGTAGAAATCGCCAGGTCTAGCAGCAATCACCAGGTCTAGTAGAAATCGCCAGGTCTAGTAGCAATCACCAGGTCTACATAGTGTACTTGCAGATAACCTCCAGCACAGTCTGCAGGGGCCTCTGGGCCATCGCTGGAAATGGGATGGGGTAGGGTGCCAGGCCCCCCCATGACTGGTGCAGCAGCAGGATCCCAAGCACCCAGTTTTCCAGTTGGTACCAGGTTTCACAGGCCCCCAGAGGAGCCTAGCACTCCGAACCCTTTCCCTAGTGCACCTCTCCAGGCAGAAAGAGACACGTTGGGTGGATCAGAGAGTGGTGAGCAGGGTGCCTGTCGCCCGTACAAGCCCTCCAGCGCCCACTGCAGCTGCCTGAAGGGCATGTGCTTGCGCGTGCCAGGCTTTCAGAACAGAAATCCGCACATGCACCACCGGTATGTAGTTCACCAGCGGAGACCTCGAATGATCCAGGACTCATTAAGTGTAAAGGTGATCTCCGATCGATGAGGATTTTGTGCCAGTGTCAGGACCTGGGGAAGGAGGAACACACCAAACTAATGGAGGACTAGGGGGTTTACTGGGCAGTGTCCCTTCCTTCCTGAATAAAATCCCGATGAAGCCGGTTTACTCTCTCCGCACAGCTCTGAGGAAAAGTCAGGCTGAGAAGAAGAAGGAGGGCTTAAGTAGGAAGTCCCAGCACTGAGTCCAAGAACCCGTGTCCTCGGAGCCCGAGTGAGCAGCACCGCGGACAGGCCCCATGCGGTGGGGACAGGGGACTTCAGCAGTGAGCCGCCCCGCCCCTGCCCTGTGTCTTTCCTACGAGGACAGCTCTCTCCTGCTCGCAGGGTGGTAGGAATCGACCTGGAGCTGCTCTGTGGCCGCACAAGGAGCCCCGGCGACTCACTCACTGTCCCTGTGTTGTGTCCCAAGGAAGGGAGGTGCTGCAGCGGCCGGGCAGGCGGTGGTGACACATGCGGAGAGAGCTGACGGGCCCCGGTGTCCCAGCGGTATTTCCAAGGGGTCGAACCTCTGGCTTTGGCACTTTTGATGCGGGTTGATCTTCCTTGGTCTTCTCAACCCATCTCTTACTTCTGGGGGACAATGACTTCCGAATTTTAGCAGCCTTTTCCTCTCCGCAAAATCCATTCGCATTCGATGGGTTTTGCTTCTGCTGATGCAGCTGTGTCTCTGAAATGTCCATCTTATACCCCCTGTTGCAATCGAAGGTCCAGATGTGATGGGGGAGGAGGAAGTGGGCATCGAGTCCCTTTGATTTGATGTTCTGGCCATGCGTTTAAATGGGGCGCGCTTCTGGTTTCAAATCCAGCCTTGCTTTTGTTTGCCATCTTTTTCAAATGTTATCTGTCTCTCACTTCTTTCGTCTTAATAACTTCCGTGTACCGCCTTTTCCTCCCCTCCCTCCCGCCTGAATAACTCCCTGCGTTATTTGGGTGCCTTTCTCAGCTCTTCTGTTGCTTTTGTTTCTAGACCTTGTGGCAGGCAAAGACTCGTGATTGTTCGGTTGCCTTTTTCCGTAGCTTATTCCATTTTTTGTTTTGCTCGCAGCAGTTTCTCGGTTATCCGAGTGCCTAAGCCATTCCATCTATTGGTTGAGCAGCACAGATTCACAAAGGCTATTTTTATGTGCCTCCCCCCTCGCCCCCCACCTTGGCCTGGAGCTCCCTGTGGTTGAGCGTTTGCTTCCGTGGCCGTGGCACTGGCTGCCACGCCAGGGGCCACGGAAGCCTCCCTTGACCCAGAGAGGTGGGTTGGACCATAATAATCAGGACGAACCAGTCCCGTGTTGCTCCTTGAGTCACCACCGCCATTTTTGTGCTCTGGCTCTGTCCTGCCTGCCTTCAATTTGCGTGTCTCCAACATATTTTGTTTATTTGTTTCATCGGGTTTCCAGTTGGGGTTTTTTGTTTTTGTTTTCGTGTTTGTGTTTTTAAAGACACAATCACTCGTGTGGATCTGGGTCTGGAGCACCAATTTCTTCTGTTTTGGACAAATCCAAGAGAAAACTTGCCATAAAGAGCTGGAAGATTCTCATTCGCTGCCTTTTGAATCTTCAGGGTGCTCATGGCCTCTGATACTTGAATCTGTTTTCTCCCAGGAGGTCTCTGGGGGCTGAGCTGCTGCAGGGGGTGGGGGGTGGGGCGGGCAGGGGGTACCTCGGTCCTTCATCATGCATGCTAGTTGGAGCAGCATTTTTTCCTTTTTTCTTTTATTATTTTTAATGTTTGAGTTATGAACGAGGATGACCTCTACAATCATGATGTCTCCTGTAGACCTCACTACCCATCACTCACCAGCCTGCTGCTGCATGGTCCCTACACTTCTGTGATCCACTCTGCTCCAGCTCACAGCCTCCAGCCGCCTTAGCAATAACTCTGGAGACCTGCAAAAGGAAGTCAATGGGAGGAAACTTGCCGTCTCATTTTCGTTAAAATCAGGCATCCTGGAGACGCAGGAAAGCGGCCTGGCGTGGGGCTGGTGCTGCCGGCATCACCATGTCAGGCAGCACCACACGTGGCCCCCGGGCTGGTCTCAGCCGCGTTGTTGCTGAGGCAGCTGAGCTCTCATGTCCCCGCTGCAGACCACACACAGGCAGTAGTGGAACCAGCCTGCCCAGGCCGCGCCCCTTTTGTGTCAGCAGAAAAGGGAGCCCCATGAGCCTTGCCCTATTTCCAGGGGGCAAGCGCCTCTCCCCACCCACCCCGCGCCCCTCCCCTCCGTTTGGCAGAGCTTGGCACCCGTTTGCCAGTGGAAAGCAAAGCAAAGCCACAAAGACAGAAGCCGATTCTGACCTCTGAAGAGGGAAACCAAATTGACCCCCGCGGGCCTCTTAGCCCCTCACACTGGATCCACTACTGACCCGAGAACGCGATGCGCGGCCCTGTCCGGACTGGGTCGGAAGCTGGGGTCCGGTGCCCCGCACGCCAGTGCTCAGAAGTGTGGCTGCTTTTGAGGGACCACCTTCGAGCCAGAACATTTGCGTTGCACCTTCCTGGCCCAGATCCGGTTACCAAGGTAGCTCATCGCTTCTTGCACCTGTTGAGGGCCAAGCTGGAGCTCTCCTTTTCTCCTGGGTGTACTTGGATGCGAGAAATATGTTTTGTCCCTTCCCCCTCCTCCAATCTAGCACACCACCCTGGGAAGTGCATGTCGCAGACCAACTCCACCTTCACCTTCACCACCTGTCGCATCCTGCATCCTTCAGACGAGCTCACGCGAGTCACGCCAAGGTAAGGGACCCCAGGCCTGGGGGGGAGCGGGGGTGGGGTGAGGTGGGGGCTCTCCCTGAGAGACATAATGCCGAGGAAAGCCCAAGTAGAGAGGCTCATTCAACACTGCCTTGTCCAGCTGGCGCCATCTCGTAAGTTCCTGCAGGCTCCTGCTCGGGGTCCCGTGTTTCCGTTTGTCCTGAGGTCCCTGTTAATTCATATCCAGGCAGATAGAGGCTGGACCACCTTCTGTTGCCCCTTTCGTTGGTCATGGAAGATTCCCAGGCCCGAAACCCACATCTACTGGCATTTTACCCCAAAGTTTGCCAGTAGAACCCGCAGTTTCTTCCCTGAGCCCCCCAAACCCTTGTGCCCCTGCCGTAGACCACAGGAACCATGCCCACAGCTCCACTGATGGAAATGATCACATTTAAAGACCGGACCACGTGCCCAGCATGGTCCATTTCCCTCTGGTGCCTCCGAGAAGCAGTAGAAATTGGCACCTTCTGGCAAGGGGACTTGTATGGCACGGGGTGGTCTGCGTGGCTTGATTTCAGGCCTTCCACAGCTTCCAGTGAAAGGGAGTGACCGTTTTCTCTGTGGTGCAAGATGCCAGGGGGGTGAAGGTAAAGCCGAGAAGGAGGGAGGCGAGCAGGACCAGCGTGGAGGGAGCAGCCGCCCCGAGGCGCACCCTCAACTCTGAATAACTCTCCGCAGGTCATGTGAGGAGGACGGCGAAGCAGCCCCATGCCCCGTTGAGCTGAGAGGAGATGTAGGGCAGACAGTGAGCCCACGGGCGAGGCAGGGGGTGAGCACCCGCCAGCCGTGCCTGCCCCGGCAGGGCCACGTGGAAAGGGCTGTGTGTGCACGCGTGGCCGCCACTAACCCGGGACTTAGGCGTGGGTGTGCCTCTGTGGTTGCGCCTGGCTAACTCGGCTTTGACGGTGGATACCCCTAACCATCTAAACCCCCCAGTCGAGCCGAGCGCCAGCACTAATACAGGCCTAACCGAAGTTCTCACCGGAAGGGATCTCCACATGGTAGCTTATCTTCCCCATCTCCCTTCCTGCCTCCGGACAACCTGGCTTTCCCCATCCTCTTAGGATGGGATTGTGTTTCAAACCGTGGGACAGGGCTTCCTCCGGGGGGAGGCTGGCACCGGGCCTGCACACCGGCCTGCATCCCCAGGGCCTGGGGAGTCAGGAGCAAGAGAAGGCTCCTGCCTGGGTTTGAAAGAATGGCAGCTCAGCACAGAAGGAGACGCCCCCTAGGAATGGCCCTGGAAACAAGATGTCTGGTCCAGAGCCTCTTCGCCCTCCGTTGCTTGTAGATCAGTATTTTATAGAATCCTACCTGCACCCTTTGAAGAGGCCACCGTTTAACCTTAGGAATCGCTGTGGTTTCTAATCTCATGTCCCCGAGTGCTCCCCGACCACCAGCATCCTTACCTGAGCTTGGGGGGGGGGGGGGTCGGGGGCAGCTCGGTGTGCCTCTCCCTGTGCTGACCAGTCAGCAGCGAGGTCACCTGAGTGAGGAGCCGGATGATGCTGCAGCTTGGACCTGCCTGTGATGGTGCTGCCCGAAGGGGCGGGGCCCCCCGCTGTGGTCATTCCGGGAACCGGCTCCGGAGCGTGTCCCCTTCCTTCCCTTTCCCTACGTTGGTGCTTTGCCGAAGGTATCTGGTCCTTCCCCCGTCGGGCTGAGGAGAAAGGGCCCTGTCCCCAGCTCCCAGGCCACCCAGCTGGCCTGCTCCCCGGGGGCACCTGCAGTCACAGCCACATGCGTGGGCAGCACCGGGAAGGTCTCATGAGACTGTTGGGGTGCTGCTTGGCCCCTTGGCTGTTCCTGTAGCAGCCGCACACGGCTCCCATGCCCGAGTGGCCTCACCCCTCCGCCGCAGCTGCTAGAAGAGGCCCCTCCTGTCCTGGAAGCAGACAGCTAGGCCTCCCCCTGCTGGGCCTCTACACTGTCTGTCCTCATTCCTGGCCCCAGCTTCTGGAACATGGTGGGTCCTTAGTCAGCATGACACGAGTGGACGTGGGAACCTTTGCTGTCCTTCAGTAGTAGGTCTAGACACCCACTGGGCCTTTGTCTATGTGGCTCCATAGATGCAGATCTGCTAACATAGCATGGCTTCCCCCGACCCCGTAACTTCTCTCGTCGAGTTATGGATTTGGGCGACCACGGGGAGGACTAGGTGCCGCTCCCTGCAGAGGAAAGAGCACTGTCCTGGGAGTCAGGGGGCGGGGTCTGCCGCTGACTTGATATGCACTTTTGGCCTCTGTCTCCCGTCGCCCAGGGGCCCCCTACCTGGATGTCCCGCCTGCTCTGGCCATTCCGAGATAAACTCATAGCCCGTAGTCTTGGGTAACTTCTGCCCTCAGGGAAGTGGGTAGTGGGAAGGAACTCTGGAGTTTGAGTCCATTTGGGGGGGAAAGAAAACCTCTCTGTCAAAGGGCTTCCTCCCCCATTTGGGGGTCACGATACTTGGGTTCCATCCAGGGTCTTCCCCTTCCTAGCTGAGTGACCTTGAGTGAGCCACCTGACCTTGAGCCTGTTTCCTCACCGGCAAAGGGGACAGTTATGTGCACCCTGTGCAGCTTCCTGTGAACTGAAACCGTGCCCCCCCCCCCCTCCACACACACACAAGGGAATCCGAGCCCTCTGGGTGAGCGGGGCGCAGACATGGAAGGAAAGGGCCATCCAGGAGCCTGGACGGGGTGGTGGGGGAGGGCATCCTCTCATCATGTCCTAGGCCCGCCCTGCGCCCCTGCAGGAAACTGCCCTTTCCCTGGAGCTCGGGGCATTTTCTGATGGATGACCGCTTGTCTCTTCCTATCAGCCTTAACTCAGCCCCGACTCCAGCTTCTGGCAGCGCCAGCCACTTAAAGTCCACGCCGGTGGCCACGCCCTGCACACCCCGGAGACTGAGCCTGGCCGAGTCCTTCACCAACGCCCGTGAGTCCACGACCACCATGAGCACGTCGCTGGGGCTGGTGTGGCTGCTGAAGGAGCGGGGCATCTCGGCGGCCGTGTACGACCCCCAGAGCTGGGACCGGGCCGGGCGGGGCTCCCTCCTGCACGCCTACACCCCCAGGATGGCCGTGATCCCCTCCACCCCGCCCAACTCGCCCATGCAGACGCCCACGTCTTCCCCACCCTCTTTTGAGTTCAAGTGCACGAGCCCGCCCTACGACAACTTCCTGGCTTCCAAGCCGGCCAGCTCCATCCTGCGGGAGGTGAGGGAGAAGAAGCCGGTCCGGAGCAGCGAGAGTCAGACGGACGTGTCTGTCTCCAACCTCAACCTCGTGGACAAAGTCAGGAGGTTTGGCGTGGCCAAGGTGGTGAACTCGGGGCGAGCCCACGTCCCCATCTTGACTGAGGACCAGGGGCCTCTCCTCTGTGGGCCTCCGGGCCCCGCACAGGCCCTTGTCCCTGGAGGCCTGGGACCCGAGGGCCTGCCTCTCGGATGCTCCACCGTCACGAGTGCCATCGGCGGGCTGCAGCTCAGCGGTGGCATCCGGCGGAACCGCAGCTTCCCCGCCATGGTGGGTTCCAGCATGCAGATGAAGGCCCCCGGGACCCTCACTTCGGGCATCTTGATGGGTGCTAAGCTCCCCAAACAAACCAGCTTGCGGTGAGGGTGGCAGCGGGGCCCTTCCTCGGAGGAGACCAATCTTGTCCTTCCTCCCTCGCTTCCCCCCCTGCACTGCGCTCTCTCCCTCTTCCCTCCTTGCCCATCCCCTCCTGAGCTTGACAAATCAACCTCGTGCCTAATGGGGGAAGAGTGGAGACTTTGTAAAATGTGTACATAGGACTTGGAGACCAGTATCCGACCTGCCCTTCCTTCAGATCCCGCGGGCAGTGCCCCTGCACTGTCATTGCTCTCGTGAGGACTTCACCTGTGCTGGCCTGGGGGCTGGGCAGGCCCGTGTCTTTTCCTCCTTCTGTCCTTGAGAAGCACTGAAACTCCCCAGGGCATTCTTATCCCATGGATAGGAAACCAGGGAACTCGGGGCTGGCTGCCAGTGTGCCCGTCATGAGCTGTCACACGGCACAGGGCACAGTGGGCCTGCCACCCCCCACCCCCCCACCCCGTGTCGTTGGGCACCTGCCTCGCTCACCCTGTAAGAGCGTAAGGAACCTCCATCCACAGCCACATGCAGCTGGCGTGGCTTTCAGGACCGGAGGGAGAGCTGTTCTTTCTTTTCTGGGTGATCCAGCTCCTTCGAGACCTTCATACTCTGCCTCAGTGGACGGTTGCTTCCTTTTTGAGGTGTGACTTTTGCTTTCCACGCCTTCAACCTGAAGTCATCCTTCAATGTCTTGTGATCAGCTGTCAGGCCAGACACCTGGCCCGAAAGAGAATGTGTTTACACTCCGCTGTGCGTGTCCGGTTCCATTTTTCTACGTTTTATAGGCAGGGAAGGCGTGGTCCCAGGTGGGAAGTCCCAGGGTACGTTCTCTCTGTGGTTCTGTGACACCGAAACACAAGTGGCGGACACACCAAGCCGCTCAGGAGATAGCTTCTTTCTGGGACCCAAGTGCACAACCCAATTGAGTAAGACCAGACCCAAGACAACCTCAACGATAGCATTACAGGGAAAGGGGACGGGGAAAAGGTTATGAATGAAATACATCAACAAAGGGAAAAGAACCAGAAGCAAACGTCATACCAGACTGGTTCCCGGGAGAAACGAGGCTTCGGCCTGGGGCTCGCTCCTTACTCTGAAACCCGAGTCTGGTCCAGGCGCATACCCTTCCGTGGTCTTTTGTGGCAGCCATTCGAGGCCCACACATTCTGCCCCCCAAAAGCCCTCTGTCTCCCGGTGCCACTTTTTATCCTTAGGAAAAGATAAAGGTGCTTGTGACACAAACATAAGTGAGCAAGGGGGCCCCGTCCCGTTGCTGTCGCCGACTGGGTCTTGAACTCGTATTTATTATTTATGTGTGCTGTATTTTAGACAAGCACCCTCTCTCCTGCTCCAGTCACAGAGTGTCTGGCACTCTCGTCTAAGCAGGTCATTTATTTATTCTGATCTGAAGACTACAGTGTACCTCATGTTGTCCCGTGGCCATTTGTCCCCGACATTTATGCAAGGGTAACATCACATGCAAATGAAATTGCCATTTTGCACCCCCCCACACTCCCCTCCCACTTGGCAAAGGATGTGTCGTTCAATTGAAGGCGTGTAACCTTATGTCCACCGGAGATACTGTAAGGAAGTCCCCAGGAGCAAACCCCAGTCCCACGATTTCAGACTATTTATTCTGTGAACACGAAGGTGTTGGTCAGTTGTTCTCAACACTCCTCGTGGCTGTATGCGTGCACTCAATGCAAGAAACGTATATCTTTTTATCTGAATGTATTTTAAAGCGGTAGGTAGATTAACAAAGGAACATGAAAACCATGGATTGAATGGACCACTTTATGTATTCAGAGAGAGGAACCACCCATCATCACAAAGGAAAAATCAGCAATTCAGAGGTTGCAGTATTTAGTGTAGTAAATGAAGGATCAACATCGGGCAACCATTCTGAGAAAGTGTGTTGTAATGCATCAAAAAATCAATAATAAAATTTTATTTGCTAAATGAATATCAATAAAATAAGTTCAAATGATGGAAACCACAATGGTATTCTGATTTGCATTTTTTGATCTTTCTCATTGGTAGGTGATGACCTCTTTATGTAAGAATTGAAGTTTTTCAGCTGTTTGGGGAAATTAAAAGCCATGCAGTTCTTTACATACTGTTATTCCTGTCCTTTATCTATATATATAAAAGCCCAGCGACCAAATGGCAGAATGACCAGTCAACCAGTTGCTACACAGGAGCTGCCCCTGGTGGTCAGTGTGCTCCCACAGTGGGAGTGCCGCTTGGCTGACTGGGATGAGCCGTGCTCCCACAGCAGGCTGGTCCCTGCAGGCCACAACCCCCCACCAGGGCATGAATCCATGCACCGGGCCTCTAGTTTTAACATAATACAATATCTTAGACAACTTTCCAATCAGAACCTGAAGCTCTTCCCTACTTTTCAGGGCTGCATACTACTACACCATGTGCACATACCCAATATGACCAGTATAGACCAGTATTCTATGGCTGGGCATTGAGTTAACTTTGCTACCACAGCACTATCATGAAAAAAACCTTGCATATATGTAATTTTACACATACGTGAGCACATCTGCAAGATAAATTCCTTGATATTACCAAATTGCTGTAGAGTTGTGTTAAGAGACTTTTAAAAACCGAACACCATGGAGGATCACCAAATGGAGAATTGTGAGACAAGGATAAAATAGAACTTATTCTGCCACCTCCAAGTTGGCAAGCAGTGAAATTATGCCGGCAAACAGTGGGTGGCGGCAGTGTGGATTTTATGCCAGGTGCACCCATTTAGTAGTGGTGTGGCCTTGGACAAGCCACTTCTTTGGGCCCTCCATTTGTTAACCTGGAAAATGGGCACAGGAATCCTTAGGATGAATTGGCCGAGTAAGAACATTTTGAACACCTACCATGTGCCAGGTTGTTGGTCGGGGGGATCTGGTGATAAACCAGCGAGCGGCTTCTCTTGTGGAATGTGCCTGCCATCAGGTCACGGGAGAGAGGCAGCACTAGACACGGAAGCGTGGCATGATGAGGGCGAGCAGGGAATGACAATAGGGTGGTGGGAGGGAGTGGGTGGCTGCCTTGGGATGTCAGGGAAGGCCTCTTCGGGAGGTGGCATTTGGGCCAACCCTCTGAGATGTAGCACAAGAGCATTTGCGCAGAGAACAGTTGGTGCCAAGGCGCAAAGGTAGGAAAGCCCTCGGCGTGTTTGGAAAGCAGAGAGAAGGGCGTCGGTAGAGAAATGAATCACGGTTGTGGCTGGGAAACCATGGTGTTCGCCCAACGGGCCATCTGGTCTACATGTTTCCCAGCCATGCAGTGGGCAAGGGCACACGACTGTTCTGGCCAGTGGGCTGTGAGCAGAGAAGAATCCATGCCGCTTCCTGCCCCTGAAGCCACGTGTTGAAATGGTGGTGACACAAGTTGGCGGAGACCCGTCATCCTGGGTCCAGACTCCCTGCCAAGCCGCATTTGATGTGGTCTGAAGGAGAAACAAGTGTGTGCGGGCCCTGGGACGTAGACGCCACCTGGGGAGAAGTTGGTGGCAGTGGGAAGTTATTCTGAATTATCTGAATGGACTGGCTGCTCATAAAAGGGATTCAGTCAAGATTTAGAAAAATATAAAATTCATGTTTTGCACATTTGGGCTCATGGCTGGAAAACATCGTATCCTGGGAGAATGTATTTTCTGTGGCCAGTAGAGGGCGCTTGGAGACAGCAGAAAACTGGAAGGAACGGCCCTGAGCATCCAAGCCTGGCAGTCAGGTGTGTTGGCTTTTCCCTGGGAAGCAATTCAGGCAGGTGGCTGTGCCTAACCGAGACGCTGAGGGAAGTCATGAGGCCTGAGCCAAGTTTGCCTTGATGAAGGCACTCCAGGCCAAGGGGCAGCATACGCACAGGCTTGGGGTATAAGTGAAGAAATTGAGCACAAAATGGGGAGGAAACAGAGGAAAGCAAAGCATAGTTTACAAAACATATTCTATACGAGGGTGTCCTCCCCTTTGGAAATCAATCCACCCCATCTTAATGCCTCTTCCTTGCAAAAATAACTTTCCTCTTTGCTTTTCCCAGAGACATTTGAAAGTGGGTTGTAGACAGCATGGCGCCTCACTCTTTAATACTTTAGCCCGTACTCCCAAGCTCCACACGGCCGCAGCACACTGAGGGAACCCAGGGTGGTGGGTACTTAGCCAGTCACCCTAAGAAATACCCAAGGTTTTGGCTAACCCTGCTCGGAAGTCTCAGGGGAAATTAGCGAGGCAATATTTTTTCTCTCTTTTGGCTTGACTTCTGGTTTACTTATCTTCAGGACTAGCAATAATTTGAAGATGCTGATAAAAAGCACCAATATGCTAATGTGGCTCAATCTGGAAATCTAGCTAAGAGGTCAAGATTCTTTCCTTTTTCGCTTAAACCCCGAGACAAGAAAAAAAAATGGTGTTTCTGTGTTGCTGTTTGTTAAAAGGATAAACACAGATTTCTCCCACCCTCCCTTCCCTTTTACCTGTGACTGACAACCTGAGCACAAAGGTTCCGTTGGGGGCCAGATGTTGGGGTGCATTGTGTAAAGATCCCCTCACTTTAGTGTTACAGTCGGGTTAGGAAAAAGCAAGTCTTGGGAAAGAGTTCTGTCCTCCCTCTGGCTGCTGACCACGTTGAGACTTGCGTGGTCACCGGTCAAGGCAGGCTGGGCCTCTCAGAGCTGAGGTTCAGAGCCATCCACAGGTGCAGGGACCACGGGCAACTGTATGCCTCAGCCAGGCAGGAGCTGACTCCCCAGAGGGCTGCAGGCTCCATCCTCAATGCATTGCGTGGTCTTAGGCAAGTTTGTTCCCTATAAGACGGGAGTGGGGGTAGGGAAAGGGTGTGTGTTGGGCTAGAATGATAGCTGTTGTTTTTTTCAACTTGTAAATCTCAGTGGATCAGCAAAAAGGAGTCCATAGAGCAGCCCTAATGGGCAGAGCTGGGGGTGCAAAGGGCCAGAACAGCTGGAGGAGTGGCCTGGGGTGGAGGCCCTGCCAGCTGGAGGGATTCAAGCGGGGCAGCTGGCAGAGGGGGGTGGGGGGAGAGGAGTGAGCCGGTAAGGGTGGGAGAGAGGAGGAAGACGGGGAGGCAGGGGAATCGTGGGGGTCCCCAGGCTCCCTGAAAGCAGAGCTCACGAGCTGCTGTGAGACTCACTAGCTTAGCTGCAGAAGTGCGACCAGAATCCCGAGACAGGGCCAAGGGAGAGCCAGGCTACATGCCCCGGTTCCTGGCAGAGACCAGAGCAAGGCGGGGCAGTTAGGAGGGGCCGTCCTGAGTTCCGGGGTGGCGTTGAGTGAGGGTTAGGGGACCAGGGCTTCAGGCTCCCTTCTCCCCCTGCCCAGGAAACTCCACCAGGTCCCCTCAAAGCCACCTCAAATTCCACATACGCTACTGTGGCTCCACTTCCAGCTGCCACTCCGGGCTCTACCCAGACGCATGGGGGCTCGATCCAAGAAGGGAGGGTTGTCTGTCTGCAGTGGTGCCCAGATGGGGCCCGGGAACCAGGGTGCAGCTGTCACACATGTCCTTACACACACACACACACACACACACACACACACACACGTCCTCCCCCCCCCCCCCACCTGCAGCATTGAAGTCAGCTCTCTGCCCTCCCCCCAACCCCCTCATTTCTCTCGCCTTGCCTGGGACCATCTGCAGCAGGACTTCATCCCTGGGCACGGGAATCAGGCTTCTCTTTCCCCACCTTCTGGGGGGCCCTCTGCCCTCGGGAGACACAGGGTGCAAGGGCACAGAATGAAATCACTTTAATAGCATAGCGACACTGGGGGACCAGGGGTCATGGGGAGGGAGACGTTCGCCTTCCCGTTTGTACAATTCTGCTGAGGTGCGTGGCTGCGCCAGACAATCTCTACAGGGTTTTCACATTGAGAACTTAATAAATAGGCATTTAAAATGCCAGACTTCAGAGACAATGAGCTGTGAGTGTGAGTGTTTTGTTATTCTGCCTCCTGGGGGCCAGGAGGGAGCTCTCCGTGGCCCTGGCGAGGGCTGGGGCCCTACGAGGGGTACTCGTACTCCTCGGCGCTGCGCCGGCCGAAGTCCATCCAGCCCATGTAGTCCCGGTCGCTGATCCGGTGGCTGGGGTCCCGGCTCTGCAGGTTCTTGATCATGGACATGCGGCCAGAGGGAGCTATAGGGGCAGGGAGGGAGGAAACAGGACCGTTACACCTAGAACATCGCTAGTTCCGTTTGCAAAGGAGAGCAATGGAGTGAGCCCGGCAACAGGTGTGTGCACCCTCTTAAAGGTTCGCGATCTGCAAGGATCAGGTGAATTCTCAGCTCCAGCCTCTCACAGCTGGGACCTGCCTCGGGGTGTTTCTCCTCACGCAGCTGGCCCTCAGCAGACGCCCACCGAGCCTCCCCCAGTCCTCCCCCATATCTGTCCTTCACTCCTTTCTATCCCTGAGCACCCCTGGCTCTTGTCAAGGTAAAGCGTTGACAATATTTTGTTGTTGGAATGGTGAAAACGAAGGGAGTCAGGTCCTGTTGCTAGATAAAGACTGTTTAAAAATCATTCATTTGAAAGCTTCCTTCTTTTTTAAAAAAAGAGCTATTAAGAAAAAGGCACCGTCAGACCTCAGAACTCAGCACATCAGTAGCATCGGAGGAGGGTGGGCAGAGAGAGAGGCAATAAAAAGGTGATTAAATTCAGCCATTTTGACCAAAATGCAATCACTGAACCTGAAATGGGCCCTTTGGGATGGCAGTTAAGTCCTTAGGAACAGAACGAGTCTCTCTGTGTCTCAGCACAGCGAGGGCGCGGGGACGTGAAGAGGGGGTTTCTTCGGGCGCATGTGACACAGTCCCAGCCCAGAGAGAACACACACAGTGCCTCCTGGGAGGAAACCAGCACCAAGCTTCCTCTTGTGCAAACTCAGGGGCCTCCGTGGGCAAAGCCAAGGTGGCTTCAAGAGTAGAGGGACAAAGGCCCACTCAGTGGTCCCACTGTACTGGGAGCACTGTCCCCACTCTCTGTGGCACCGGGCGGGGCCTTGCTGGGCTTGGGGCAGGTGTCCGTTACACCCCTCATTCCCCAAGGGGCCCGCTTCTCCTCAGGACTTTGAACCTCCGCAGACAAGTCCTAATGCCAGACTTCTCAGTGCCGCCCAAAGAGTCCATTACCTCTTTAGACTCTTTAAGCATAATATATCCCACAGTTGAGTAAAAAATCTGATTCCATCTCAAAATATGTCAAATCATCCAAGAAACGGTATAGTATTTATGTTAGTAAATATTTGTTCTTTGTTCATATTCTTCAGGTAGAAGAGCATGACTCCAGGCTAAGATGTGTGGGGGAAAGTCAAGGTCAGTTCTAGGGAAGTGGTTTGGTGACTAACTCCCTTCCCAGAACTGTTTCTTGGGCATCTTTCCTGCAAGTGGGGAGGAGAGTCCAGATTATGGCTCAGTGAAAAGCCAAGGACATACCAGACTGGCCCGGCTGAAATGCAACCCACACCTAAGGACAGATACTTCAGTAACTTTCAGACAGACAATCACTAGGCGCCTCAAAAGTTTTCAGGCTTTCTGACTGCTGATTGGCAGTCCACCTCTTTCAATTTAATTAGCAGGGAAGTAAAACAGAAGATGGTAGTTGGGCCCAGCCGGTGTGGCTCAGTGGTTGAGTGTCGACCCACGAACCAAGAGGTCCCTGGTTCAATTCCCAGTCGGGGCACATGCCCCGTCTCTAGGCTCCATCCTCAGTAGGGGGCGTGCAGGAGGCAGCCAATCAGTGACGTTTCTCTAGCCTTGATGTCTCTATCACTCTCTCCCTCTCCTTTCCTCTCTCTCTAAAAATCAATAAAAACATATATTTTTTTTTAAAAAAGAAGATGGTAGTTGAGACAATTTCCCAAAGAGAGGACGAAATATAACAAATCATCTGTTCCTTCTGAAATCGCCTGCTCTCAAAGGCCCTGGTCTCACCTTGGCAGGAAACCATAGGAGACTCTGGAGAGAGAAGCCCTCAGGAGACGGGAGTGAGGGTTCAAATCGAGGCCCCGGCACACCAGTAGGGTAAGTGAGCCTCCTGAGAAGGAGCCACCCCTGTCCCTCCCAGCAGTGTCTGCCGTGGTTTTATTGTCCAGACCGCCCCACCCATCGCTGTGTTCACCATCCGCGTGGATAAAGTTGGTAGAAAAAACCTGCCTCAGTCGCAGTCATGATCCCTTAGGACCCTAGATGTGGACAAGCTTCCCTCTGAAACACACCCAAAGTGGCTCTCTCACCTCCTCCCTCTTTAAAGATGAGACGGGTCCAGGAAATGGACGGGTTGGCGGGGAGGGAGGAGGGTCCTGTAAGCCACTCAGCTGGGGAGCCCCTGGGTCACCTTATTCCTGGAGAAGAACTTTGCTGAGGCTGCACTTGGGGACATCGCTCCAAAGCAAAATCACAAGCGGGGCTCTTGTTGGGTAATGATGCTACATCACTGCCAAGAGCTCAAACCTGCTACTGGCCCTCTCCCCGGTTACAGACGTTGGCGGAAACGGACTCATTGTCACTCCTTTCTGCAGTGGGCACTCAAGTGTGCGTAGCAGGGGCCACTTCCTGCTAGAGGGTTTCGGAGTGCCAGGAGCTGGGCGCCCGTCCCTCTGCATTTACAGAAGAGGCTATTGGATGGATCTGCGAGCCCTTTTGGGGGCAGCCGTTTGCTCAGGAATTCTCTTTTCATGTCTCCAGAATATGGTGCAGCACTTTATCAGCAACACCACGCCAAACATTAGTTTAAAGAAAGCTCTTTAAAAAAAGTTCCCCTTACTAATAACTCTCCGTTTGCTGCAAAGGGCATCCAGGAAACTGCACTGCCGGGCACAGTTTAACGAGAGAGAGAGAGAGAGAGAGAGAGAGAGAGAGAGAGAGAGAGAGAGAGAGAGAGACCTTTCCTCTGGAAGGTTTACCCGCCTCGATCAGGCAGCCGCTAGAGAAGTGGGCCCGCATGGGGAGTCCCGCAGGAGCGCAGGTGAGGAGGGCAGGGGAGGCAGCCTACCTTTCCGGGCGTGTTGGATGTATCTGGCCAGCAGCGCGCCCAGGTGCGCTGGGGGCTCGCCGTCCACCCTCTGCACCGCCCTCAGCTGTCGCCGGGGCGCCTCCTCGTCCCGCTGCGCCCCAGGGCCCTCGGGGTCCGGGGGAGGCACGGGCTGCGCCAGGGTGCCCGCCGCCAGCGCCGCCACCAGCACGCACAGGCACACGCCGCTTTTCATGGTTGCAGAGCAAAGGGGAGCTGTGAACGAAGAGAGGAGGCGGCTTGTGCTTTCGCGGCGGGTCGGGGCACCCCGGGAACGGAGAATAGGGTTCAGTCCACAGACTCGCGGGCGGTGCCAGCACCAGGGCTCCCCGAGCGCACGGAGCCCAGCGGCCCCGGGACGCGCGTCGGGGCGCATGCGGCTTATCTTTTGGGTGAACGACACCGCCGTCTGGGGGCGGACAGAGACCCTGCCGTCTGCCCTGTTTAGCAGAAGGAACCTCCTGTTGTCTTTAACTTTGGGGACGTGTTTGCAGCGGTCTCTCTTCTAACGGCCAAAGCAAAAGATGAAAGACAGTGGGGGGACCTCCTACAGGGAAGCCGGGATGGGAGATCCCGGACCCCGGAAGAAGGTAGCACCTTCCCAGGCAGCTAAGAAGCCGAAGGGTGGGGGGGGCGGGGGCGGAGAGAAGCACCGTTTAAAATGTGGGAGTGATAAGTAAAAGCCATCTTTACAAAGTTTCTTCAAGGTGGACTAGGGGACGGGCACAGGCAGGGTTTGAACAAAAGTCAGGACCGTGGGCTCGGTTCCGGTGGCTGGCGAGGCTCCGCTGTGTTAGATCCGCGGGCAAATAGAACACACGCCTCCCCCAAGGAACCGCGCCGCAATGTCCAGCGAGATGAACTTCGGTCTTAGGCGCTCTCGGCGGTGTGTCCGAAAAAGACTGTAACCACTGCTCCATCCAGCAAACCAGCCCCAAGGCGCCCGCTAATCCCAGCAGACAGACGTCCCCGCGCCTCACCCGCCTAAGGACGCAGCGGCTCAAACCCCCACCCCCACCCCCGCTCCCCTGACCCCCCTACAAACCTCACTGTCAGACCCGTCTTTCCAGATGCAGGAGAGACGGCACAGAAAAAGGAACATAGAACGGAAGGGGCTCTTCGGGGGCTCGCCACTCGGCTCCCCTGGGAGAGGGGAGCGGGGACCTACCTGCAGAGCAGGAGTCGCCGGCTTCGAGGTTCTGCGCGGGAGCGGCGGGCAGCGGCCAAGTTCAGGGGCCGAGCGCGGCGGCCGCTTAAATAGCCCCGCCCGGCGCCGCCGGCCAGTCAGCTCCGTGCCCAGCGCTGACGCAGCCCCGCGGCGGCACGTGCTCGGGGGCGGCTGCTGGGGCGACAGCCCGGGGAAGTGGCTCCTGCCAGAGAGGGGGCCGTGGCTCCGTGAAATCGGGTGAACCCCTCCCCGCGGGTGTCCGGTGCCCAGCCCCCGCGCTGCCTCCCCTGGCTGGGTCCTGCTCCCTCTCCCCTGCCCCGTCCAGCAACCGGGCGCTCCAGGGTGGGGAGCCAAAGTCTCGGATCTCCTCCCGGATGAGAAGCTGCCCGCGTTTAGACGCGAGGGGCCGGACAGGAAAGTGGGGGCGGGGGGGGGGGGCGGGGGGAATACTGGCCAGGGCTGGGTGTCAGCAAAGTGCAATGCTGAGCGCGAGGGGGTGTTGGCCCCTCTGAGCACCCCAGGCTGCGGCTGGTCTCTGGACTAAGGAGCTGCCTCCTGGGGGCAGGGAGGAAGGTCTTCACTTTCTTCTCAGCCCCAGGAAAGGCCCTCGCAGACCTCCAGGGCCCTGAGAGTGCATACGCTGGGTCAGTGGGCCGGGCCATCTGGTCGACCCCGCTCCGCCACCGGGGCCTCTGTTCCCGCAGCTGTAGAAGGAGGGCGCGCCTTCGGGCTTTGCTCAGAGTTGGGGAAAGGGCTGGGTTCTCTTCGGGACCCAGGTACCTCCTGGCCTGGGGCGCCCGCAGCGCTCGCGGCTTCTGGTCGCCAAGCGGCGCCAGCGAGCGTCCCGGAGAGCCCCCCTCTCCTGGTCTCCCGCTGCCCTCGGCATCTACCCTGCCCTCCTTCCCCAGTACCCGAGCACTCGCACCCGGCCCAGGCTCGCCGGACTAAGGTTGCTCCGCTTTGAGATGAGCCCGGCCTCACTGGCCCGGCCCCGAATGAGAAGGGGAGACCCCCAGGCACTGGTGTGACCTTCCCTGCGCATCACGCCCTGGCTCGGAAGTGGGCGATCGGAGCCAGACAGCCGCGGGGGGGGGGGTCCACACCCATCTCCCCTTTGACATCTGCTACCTGGTGCCAGAGTTCAGAGACCCTGCAAGGGCTCTGCCAACCCCATTTCTCCAATGGCACACAGTCTCAACCTGGGACCTGAGGGTCGCTACCCATCCGCAATCCATCCGATCCATCAGGGGCCCTCAGCTCCTTCCTGCCCTTCCTTTGCCTCCTGGAGAAAGATTTGGAGAATTTCTTTCAAAATGGGAATCTGTATTCAGCCTCGGGTCGGTCCGGCATGGAGGGACTGTGTGGATGCTCTCCTGGGGTCTTGGGGTGGGGGTGGGGGGCAGAAGCTTGGTGGGAGAAGGTGGAGCAGGGAAAGGGTCTGGGAGCCTGGGCATGGGGTTGGCATGAACCCATGCCAGCCCCTGCCAGAGGCCCCCGTTAGGCTGTTTGCTATGTAGACCTCACTACTAAGAAAAATGAGTTTGCTTTTCAGTGCAAATGAAGACAAGGGGCGTTACCATGGGTTTTTACCTGGCTTGGAGGTTTTGTATGTCACCAAGTGTGAGATGGTAATTCAGTTTTACCCTACGCCATCCTCTTGTCTCAGAAAAAGGACTATGAGTCATGCTGGCTGGGGCCCTGATGTGGGGGTCCCTGCCTTCACCCAGGGGGCTGACAACATGGGAACCATATCCACATGCGGCATTTGAGAGAGAGTAGCAGTGAGAGGAAACTTGTGACTATTGACTGGCTTTGGAATCTAGAAATTTCCATCTGATTGTGGGTGAAAAGAATTCCCCATTTGTTGAAAACTGAGTGAAATTTCCAGAGTCTCCTAATTTATTATTCATAGGATTTAAACTTGTTACAAGTGATCCCCATTTAAAGGAGGTCAGGAGACTGTTTGCTGTCATTAGAGACGTGTTCGTTTGAGAACTTCTATTTTGGGTCTGGAGTTTTTTTCTCTTGGACACATATTAGAAATGCCATTATTTGTCTTAGAAGTTTTCGAAGGCCCACGTAGCCAGTGCCATCTGCCAATATAGGGAACGATCGATGGAAAGAAAGCAGTCACTGTGGTTGTCGTGAACAGCATTTCCTTTTCGCAAGGATGAGTTCCTTTAGCGTCTCTTATCTTAGTTTGTGTGCTCACAAAAGCAGGGCTGAGACGGGCATGTGGCTGCAGGAACTGCCTTTGGGAGTGATGTCATGGAGCAGGGGCGAGGGTGCAGGGGAGAGAGGAGACAACCAAGTGCATGTTGGTGGCAGGTCACTGCTGTGGCCTCAATCCCATGGGGACTCTGTGAGTACCTCTTGGAACTTGCCCCATAACAAGCCCACCTGAGGCCGGTAGAGAGCCTGGGGCATCTACCCACCAACTCCCATGCACGTTGACTGGCTGACTGGCTGCTGCGAAAGGGGTGTTAGCTCTCCCTTCACTTCCAGATATGCCACGAAAAGCCCCGACCAAGATGGGAGGAGGGGTGCACAGTCAGGTCCTGGTGAGATCTCTCTTCCTGGCTTACAGATGCCTGTCTTCTCGCTGTGTCCTCACATGGTGGAGAGAGAAAGCAAGCTCCTTGCTTTTCTTCTTACAAGAGCTCTGGTTCCATCACCAGGACCCCACCCTCCTGGATCTTAGCCAACCCTAGTTACCAGCCGAAGGTCACACCTCCTTTGGGGTTAGGGCTTCAACATATGAATTTTGGGAGGTCATGAACATTTAGTCCATGACAGACTGCACCCTGCCTGGGTTTGGAAGAGCGCCTTATTCTTTCACTGGCGTTTCTATAAGGTGGGTGGACTCAAGGAATCTTAAATCTGGGGAGGACCTTGGAGACTGTCATTCCAGGGTCACAAATCCCAACGCCACCAGGAGGAGTGAAGCAGGCTGGCTTAAGAAAGGCAATAGCAACATCACAATGACAAATGTCCAGTGACACGGGTGGGCAGTACTTAATCCCACTGGGAAACACACGGGGCCGGTGTGGAACATATTCGTCAGAGTTATGTCACCTTTGGGGCCAAGGGAGCTGAGGCATGTGTACATCAGCTCCGGTCCATGGCTGATTGAGGGCAGTTCCGGGGAGGGGTCATTAATTCCCTAGCACCTCAGGCCTGCTGCTAATGCTTTGTAGGTACTCAGTGTTAGAGCTACCATATTTTACCTTCATTTCCTTGGTACATAGCAGTTGCCCAATAAATATTTGTTGACTGAACCCTTCAGTTATATGAACATATCTGCCAATGTGGCAGATGACAGGCACTGTGACTTATTCACTCAGGGCAAGGATTATGCTGGATACATGTTTGAAAAATAGTAGTATTAATAATATAAACCATAATAATGATAAACAACTCTTGGTTCAGTTGACTGCATTGACAAGGCATCCAGTGGTGAATAAAAAGCCATTTGCTGGCCTTCCTCTGGGTCACTGACTCCCAAAGAGCCACCCAGTAAATTGTTTTTAGCACTGTTTCTTACAGCCAGGGGTGTAAGAGCCATCAGAAATGAGAAGGGGTTAGGAATAGGTGACAGGAGTGAGAAGAGGTCAGCTCCCAGCCAATCGATCTCCATGCAGAACGAGCCTTCGCTTTTCAAACTAATGCTGGAAAGCCCTCCAACGATGGTTGCCGGGGTAACGGGCAGCCAGAGTCCGCAGGCCCGTTTTCTGGCTCACTTTCCTTGGTAGAAGTTTTAGGGGAAGCTCCCTGGTCGTACTTGTGGAAAGTGAATGGAAAGGGTGCAATTCCTTGAGGGGCAGTCTGGATCTTTGTGGTCCTGAAGTCGCAGCTTCCCTTGGGAGCTGACTCCTTGCAGCAGGGGACAGGGGTGTGTTGCTGACCTGCGCCAGCTGCCAGCAGAGACATGTCCCACCTACCCGCCCACCAGGTGCTGGATGGCCGCCATTTCCTCTCCTTTGCATTAAGGCTTGAGGGCACAGCTGTTCCAAGACAGCCTTATCAGGAAGACTCTTCGTCTTCACAATGAACTTAAAATGGCTTGAATTGGTAGTAAATGCAAATAATTCAAAATTTAAAGGGTAGGAATGGTATAGAGTGAAAACTAAGTCTCCCTCTCATCCCTGTGCTTCCACCATCCAGTTTCTCCTCCCTCGAGGCCAGGAGTGCCTCCAGTTTCTGGTAAATTCTTCCAAAGAGAGTCCATGCACATACAAGCAAATCAAAGAAGTCTCTCTCTCTCTCTCTCTCTCTCACACACACACACACACACACACACACACATACACGCACATACACACACACCATATATAATCTCCACATGGAAGCACAGAACATGTGGTCTCTGCTTTGCTTTTTTCACTTAAAATATGCAATTGAGGTCATCCTGCATTATTGGCATCACTCTGCCTCAATATCTGTAGAATACTCCATTGACTGGATGTGCCTTCATTCAGCTAGCCATTTGCCTATTGATAAAAATTGAAATCGTTTCCAATACTTTTCAATAATAACGGAGGCTCTTTGACTATCCATCATTCTGCACATGCACAGTTTACCTATGGGATGAATTCCTAGAAGTGGACTTGCTTGGTTGAAGGGTGGGAACATTTAGAATGTTGGTAACTGTTGCCATGCTGACCACGGAGGCAGCTGTTCCCAGCTGTCAAGGTCAGCATGTTTATCCTTTCTTGCTTTTAATGCTTCAGCTCCAGCACCTTGGCCAGCTCCTCGGCCAAGCTCACGGCTGGAGAGCCTTTGCTCTGGGGTTGGAGAGCTGGCCCCACTGAGCCGCTGGGGTTTCACCTTTGAGCCACCGTTCTGTTTTCCAAGACTTATCCATGGTATTTTAGGCCAGTAAAGTCAGAATGCGAAACATCTATCATCCAAAGCAGGCGTTGAATCAGATGGTCTTGGGGATCCAGCCTTAAGAGCATGGACATTTTAGGCTTCATTCTTCTCTACCTGTTTCTTGCTATCCTGGCTCAATCCAGGAGAGCAGGAGGGCAAAAGCGGGGAGCAGGGCTTGAAGGGAGGGGCTCCAGAATGCGGTGGAGTGTGTGTGCGCGGAGGGAAGGGGGCAGCATGTGGGGCCCAAAGAAAGAAGCGGTGCAGAGCATCAGGGAGCTGCCATGCCTTCTTCACCACACTGCTGACCGCCGGCCTGACCACACCATCGGGGCCACACTGGCTTCCCCTGGACAAGCCCGAGACCCGAGTGAGCGGGGACAGGGAGCTCCCAGCGGTGTCCGGAACCTACTGAGCTTCTCCAGAGGTTGGGGTTTTCGGAGCAGCCAGTTTGGGGCTCCCTCGCATGGGGATAATGCTGAGCAACGCCCAAAGGGCATGCTGGTGGGAAGGTAGCCAGAAGAAAAGAGAAAGCCATTGCGTGCCGAAAGGCAGTAGTATCCGGACGGCAGGGATTTTACCGTGAAAGTAAAAGTTCTGTTTGATTTTCCTTCAGGAATAGCACAAACCTGCGGCAAGCGCAATGAAGTGCTAAAAACCGGCAGCCTGGAAACGAGGGATCTGGGCACATATTTTCCCAGCACCCGGAATGATGAGCGAGGGAAGGCGCTTGTTTACCAGCTGCCCAGACTTCCCCGGAGATGGCCAGGGAGCTGCCAGCTGGGCCCAGGGGCTGCGGGGACTTGCAGAGGAGTGAGGATATGGTCATATCCGCCAGCTTGCGTTGCTTATGTAAGTTTCTGGAGTGTGGAGAGGGGAGGAACAAGAGACTCAGTCTTGAAGCAAGACTATTGCTTCTAGTTGTCTTAGCTATTTGTCCCTGTCTTAGCTTGGGTCCCCCCAAAAACAGACCCTGAGACAAAAACCTGGATGCAGGAGGTGCTGGGGGAAGGGCCTCTCAGAGAGCTGAACTGAGAAGGTAGGAAGTAGGGGAGAGAAACGCTGATGCCGTGTGTGCGGGTCCATAAACAGGCCACTGCAGCGGGGGGGCACCTGGGGCTCGGTCTTGCTGGGGCCCGTCTGGGAAACTGGACAGAAAACACCTCGATTTGTCCCACTGGAGCGTTTACCCATGACTCCTCTGTGTTACTGTGGGAGGGTCCCTGTGGCAGGTGGAGAAGGGGGGCAGGTGCTTGGTGCGGGCAGCCCTGGGCATGGACAGGAACCACCCCGGCAGCTGCAGGTGGATTCAGGTGGGCTGAGGGGACATGGTGAAGGAGCCACAGTGACTCACCCACTCGACGTGGGAACCTCAGGAAAGCTCCCATTGCATCACGAACTGCCGGAATATGCATCACCCTAATTTGTTCTTGTTCTGGGGGCGGACATGTAAACCAGGGAGTGCACATACTTTGACGTGGAGAAATGTTCAAGACACACGTCCTTTTCTCAAGCAGGGCACGTTTCTCTTTCTCCTCTGGCCCTGGGAAGCCCATCGTGAAAACGGTGCTCGCTTTAAGTCCTAGGCTTCCTCCCACCCACGGGATGAGCAGGCCGCTCTGGTTTCCTGGCCGTGCCTGGCTGCCAAACGAAAGGGTAGGTGGGGGGTGTGCATGTCCTGGAATGCGGTCAGCTGTCAGAGGGGAAACCTTCCCCGTGTGGGGTGAGGCCGGGGACAAGGACACCTGCATTGTCAGCGCCTTCCCACATTCAGCTCCTCTCGGAACAGAAAGACTGAGCTCAGGATGAGAGGCTGCGGAGAGAGGCACCTTGGGATGGTCATTACTCGGCTCCGTGCCAGGGCGCCCCAGGGTCACCCCTCCCTCCCTCCTCTGGGAACAGTGGCTCCATTGAAGTCAAGGTGGAGGAAGAAAAGCCCTAAAAGTTCAAGTCTATGAAAACCGTCCAGTTTTAGGAGGTCTCTCCTGGGCTCCCCGTGGACGACCCCTTGTATAACAAGAAGCTAATTTTAAAGTGAAATCCTGGGTGCAGGAGCGGGCGTGAAAGTGAGGCAACCCTAATCCCCGCAGGCGTTGCCAGGCTGCTAAAGGCCTGCGTCTGTGCTGTACACACAGCTGGGAAGATGAGAAGCGAGGAGCTGGGTTTGTTTCCAGCCAGGATCCTGGCGCTCACAACGCAATCTGCTTCCCTTGGGAGATCCAGATGGACTCGTCTGGGGAAATGCTGCTGGTTTCGGGGCTGTGGTTGCGGTTTTCTTTTCCTCCACCCATAGCGGTTTTCTCTCTAGCTGTAAAGAGGATCAGGCAGTGGGCCTGGGGTGGGAAGGAACTTGCCTTTCCAGAGCAGGCCCTCGCAGAGCCGAGATGCTCCATCAGGGGCCAGGGGGGCCTCGCCTGCATCTATTCAGCACCCACCTTCCTGACTTGCAGCTCCCAGCCCCTGAGACTCTTGGTGGAGTGTCCTTTCTGGGAGGGGGAGCCTGCTGCCAGTTCTGTGAGTGAATGCCCGGCCCTGGGAGCAGCCCTCCACCAATGACTAGGAGGCAGTGGTCAGCACAGCCCGCTCTCTCACCCTGAGCTGTGTCCCACGCTGGCTTCCATGGCTCCCCGGCAGGGGTCTGCCCCCATGGCCCTTGGTGACACCATGCTCAGGAAGACTACCAGTTCAAGAACAGGGCCCTTTCCCTTCATTCTTGGGACGGAGACATCACAGGAATCACCAACCCTGAGAAGGCAACCCGCAGCTGAAGTCAGCGGCAGTCCCTGCTGCAGAGAGTTGCTTTGGGATGATTTATACTCTCCCAGCGGGGGTAGGGGGGCGGGTGAGAGCGAGGGGTGTCCTTCAGCGTGCTCACACTGTAATCACTTTCAAATCCTGCACAGTGTCCTTAAATTGTAGTCCAGTTTGCAAAACTAGGCCAGCGAACAGGTCAATGGCAATGCAACTCTGAAGTGCACTTGACGTTGTCAACATGGGAACAGCTTTTAGGAGGCCTTTTGTGAGCAAAGCATTTCCGGTACGGTTTTGTCATCCAGGTGCGTGTATGTGCATGTGCACGTGTAATTTATGGCACCATATTTTATCCGTTCTAAGATGTGGCTATTTTTCACATTGGGAAATAGGCCATGTGTTACACTCGATGGCATCTGACCGTCGCGGCAGGGCTGTGGTTGTCACTGCGCACCGATGCGTGCGTTTGGCCTTGGTTATGCACACGGATGTCACTTCAACTAAGTAATGAGGATCGTTGCTTGTTGACTTTAAACGCTATTTAAAATGTCTTTGGGGCGGTTACACCACAATTCGGCATCGTGTGCATAAAAGGACCCAGAAACTTCGGTGACACCTAGAGATACTGTCAGTAGAGCATATACTCATTGTTGGAGAAATAATTGCAATTCCATATTCTCTCGGCAAACAACAGTCAAGAACTTGATATAGGTCACAAAAGGGAAGACGAAGCTGGAGTGCATTTTGCATCAAGATACTTGCAAAGGATTGCTCAGTGCCCCCAGGCCATGCAACCAAGGCAGGAGGGATGGCCAAGCTTCTTAGAACAGATGAAAGAAATGCAAAGCAACAAGAGGCAGGTGTGACTGGTACACACATCATGCAGGATGATTATGAAGGAATGGTGTTTAATCAACAGCATGTTTTTGCTTCGGTGTTTTTAAAATAGCAGCGCATCTTCCAATCAAAGAGTCTTAGAGTCCCTGAGAAATGGTATATTGGAAACGACCTACCCAGTTCATTAGCAGCAAATGTTGACGCTACCCGGAAAATATGTTCAGTATATTACAATGCTTAGCAAATAATAGGCACTCCCCCCACCCCCAAGAAAAACCCCACAACATACATCCTTTGTTTGAACCCTCCTGTAAGTAATTCTAAAACTATGAGGCAGCTGGTATTAGCACAAGATAGCAGGCAGTGCAAGATTTTGACTCTTGAGAGAAGAAAAACTGGCATTTGAGTTTGGGATTCTGTTTGTGGACCGTCACCTCTCACTCATGGGCTTAGACTATAATCTGACAAACAGTAGATTCAGGTACCTTACTGTTGTATGGATTGAACCAGGAAAAGTAAAAATAATGACCAAATGCCCATGGAAAATTTGTCCAGAGGGTTTAAATTTGTTCCACTTCTCATTTTCCTCCATGGGGAGAGACGAGGGTAGGGATTAGTGGGAAGTGGTTGTGATAAAGGAATAAGTAAGAGAGAAAAGAAGGAAAAACCCACTAACAAAATCTGAATCTACCCCTTTGGTTAGTTTTAAATTAAAAAACACTTAAAATCAGCTTCCATGTGTGTGGACTTATTATTTAAACTATCGATCCAAATGCTTCTCTCTCTTTCCAGCTGTCCGGGTCGTGGTTATTATTTTTTCCAGGTGAACGTTTCAATTTCACTGACATCGTTATCTCGTGACCTTGGGTGACAGGGAAGTTCCTTGAAATTAAAGTTGGTCCCATTGTTTATGCTATTCATCACTTGACGATGTAACCTGAGACTGTGCTCTGGCTTTAGGCTGAATAAAAACAATATTGGGCCACCTTATCACACCTTAATAAAATTACTGACCGTTGAGCCAGGCAGAAATATTAGTTTACTGGAGCAACAGTGGTGATGTAGTGTTTCTCAACCGAGGGGGAGGTTTGCCAATGGGAATAATGAAATAAACTGTGCAGGTAGGTGTGGAGGTGCCATTGTCCTAAAACGTCTGCCTAACTTCCACCAACTCTGTGCAGCTTTCCTAATCACCCCAGCCTATCATGCACTTATCCTGGTTTTCTCTTTAGCGATCTTTTCATGTGTGGCTATTATATGTCTTTTAAAATGAAGGTACTGTCTGTCCAGCTCCTGAGAGTAGGGACCATGTTTTATGTCCTTTTCTATTCCAGCATCTAAGTGCCTGACATACAAACATTAGTGCTACCGATGAGCTTAATCTCTTTATGAATATTATCATTATTAAGTCTAATTACAGTTATTTATTCAAGATATGAATGTGAGAGATCACCTGCAAAGAGACTTATTATGGCAATTTAGATGTTCAACTGAGTAATTTTATAAATAATTAAGAAGTTCATTTTTGTTTAGGTGATTATAGAAGAACAATCATAGTTTTTCAAAGCAAGAAAGGAGCGATTGTGATGACGTGGTTCCAGCATCCACTTTGGAGTCAGACAGATGGGGTCTGACCTTTGGAGGTCAACACTTGGTTTTGCTTCTTAGGTTTGTGATCTTGGAGGAATTTGTTCCCTCTTTTGCAGACGTGTACTTCCTCTCCAAAGAGTAATAGATAAAATGTGAAGAGTGCACACTAAAAATAGCTTCAATTAAAAACAAAATCTACATATCCATGGACTGGGGCTAAGGGTTCAGCCCTGATGTCCCCAAGTGCAGAGGCGAACAACAGCAAAAGGGACTGGAAGTTCAAAGTGTGTCATACAAGAGGCAAGGCACCTTATCCAGGTTCCCCAATGGGAGCCACAGGCTGGGCTGGGGTTCCCTTACTCCCAAAAAGGTAAAGAAAAAAAATTCACATCCTACCACTTCCTGGAGCCAAGGCTTGCTCAATCTACAGAGCTTCATAGGCAGGCGTGGCCAAGCCTACGTAAACCAATATGTGACATCTCATAGCATCAGCGAGCTGGGTGTCCTAGGAGGCTGAGTGGGGCTACAGAAAAGCAGTTAATAGGCAGTCAAGCACTTAAGGGGTGGAGAGAGAAGGAGAAAGGAGAAAGGACCGAGCAATTCAAGCTAAGCTGACAGATAAATTTGAAAACACATGAGGAAAAGCGAAGTCTAAGAAAGGCAGCCAGTGAAATTAACAATCAAGAGATGAGTTCATACTAGATAAAATGAAAATAATAGAGAAATCTTAAAAAACACTTTATGCTAAGAATTCTTAGGAGATGAAGAAATAGTCATAAAAAATGAGAAATATCTGAATAAAAACAAACCAAAACAAAACAAGGCCAGGTAGATAGGCTAAGGAGCCAATTAGAAATCTTAGACATAAAAAATAATTTATGATCATTGAAGTAAAAGCTCAATAGACAAGACAAACTCTAGTATTAATATATCGGAAGTGTGTCATAAAGGACGAACCCAGAAGGTGGCCCAGAAAGAGGGAAGAATAAAACTCAAGGAGAGGCCAGGCCGGTGTGGCTCAATGGTTGAGCATCAACCTATGAACCAGGAAGTCACCATTTAATTCCTGGTCAGGTCACATGGCTGGGTTGTGGGCTCAGTCCCCAGTGTGGGACATGCAGGAGGCAGCCTATCAATGATTCTCTTATTATTGATGTTTCTCTCTCTCTCTCTCTGAAATCAATAAAAATATATTAAAAACACCCACCCACAAGAAGAGAGGTTAGATTGAGGCTCTTTAATGAACACCTGAAAGGACTCCTAGAAGAAGTGAACTAGGAAGGGGAAGAAAAGTAATATTCTAAGAAGATGCTGAGGATTTTCTAGAATTAAAGAAAATCTTAAGCCATTGGACTGACAGTAGGTGCCAAAAACCACGCAGGATAAAGATAAAGTCACATGTAGACACAGTTGAGGAAAACTTCAGAATATTAAGGGTAAGGAGAGGATCCTTATTAATGAATTCCAGGAAACAATGGGTTACTCTCTTCAAGGTGCTGAGGAAGAATAAGTGTCAGCATAGAATTCTATCTATAGCTGAGTCCCTGATCCTAACAAAGTTCTCCAGGGAAGGGTCAAGCCACACACCCACTTCCCAGTCCACACCAAGCAAACATCCAAAGATACAGCTGTGGGTCTAGGGATCCCCTCATCCCAGTCCAAGAAAAGACATCTGCCTCTGCCTAAGCCCAGGGTGGTAGAGCCCCCTCCCCGACCTTGTCTAGAGAGAGAGACGGAGAGAGAGAGAGAGAGAGAGAGAGAGAGAGAGAGAGAGAGAGAGAGAGAGATGATCCTGGTGCTAGCACCACGGAGGGGCGAGAGCGCTTCTTGAGTTCAGTGCTCACCCTGCCCTCAAACACCAAAGCTTGGGATCCACCAGTAAAACCAGTTCACGGCCATCTTTCCAGAACTCTTTCCACTTTAAGTTCTTCTCACGTGTGATTTCTTCCAGCGTTGGCCCCTGTGACTGCTGACCTGTAGAAATACAAGTAGGATAACCAACTTGCCCCATTAAACCCTTTGAGACTATGGTCTGTTTCCTGCTGGGACCTGGTGGATCTTCCCCAAGCCAAGAAGGTGGGAATGGGCCTCGACTGGAGCAGGAGGCTGAATACCACCAGGCCTGGGTCTTGGCTGGCGCCTGTTTCCACCTCATACATCTCATTCAAATGGATCGTTTAAACTGGCTTCCTTTGGTCGGCACCCCAACCAGAAAGGCTGTTGTCTGAAGGAAAAAGCCCCCTCCCACTCGCTGCCACCTGGAGGGTCACGGAGCTTGCCTTCTCTCAGGTGAACCTCTGTGGTCCTCCTACGTCTGGGGTGACAGAGTCTACAGTTCTGGTGGGAAGGCGAACGCCCTGCCTCTCTGCCTGTGCTATCTCACCGCTGCAGCCGGAGGAGAGGCCACTGGACTGCCCACCCCACTCGCAGGAAAACAGCAATGCCAGCTTGTAATTTATTCAGAGCAGAAAGAAACTCGACCTTCACAGAGAAGAAAATAACTCTGAGGGGAAAAGTGTTGATGAATGAAATGTCATCATTATTGGCCTTGACCTGTAAGACTTCGCCATATCGTGATAGACATTCATAGACGAAAGGGGCACCTATAATCACCTTCTGTTACTGCCTAAGGTTTAAATTCTCAGAAAGTCCACAAGTGCGGATTCCTTCTCCCCCTCCCTTATTCAGTGCTAGTCCACCAAAGGGAAAGGACATTTTAGCTGATATGTTTGTTGATGCAAAAGCAAGTTTGGCTGGTGCTAACACGTCTGCTTTTACCATGGAGCCCCGTTTGCCTGCTCCCTGCTCTGCCATTTATTGGGTACGTGGCCATGGGCAAGAATTTTAATCTCTCTGACTCTTCTCTCAGGGGCAGGTGGTAATAATGATCACTTTGTAGAAAAACACACCCTAAAATGTTCCCAGGAAGAAATAGTTTTCTCTTAGGGTAAAAAGAATGTTTGTGACTAGAATCAAAGACCCACACGCCTCCTCGGAAAAAGCATGTGGGTGCCTGTGTTCATCATCTCTCTTCTGTCTCACCTGGGAGACAGTGCAATTGGTGCATTTGCTCTGGAAGGTTCTGGAGTTGTTCTCCACGCTCAGCGTTCTCACCATCTCCCTTCACTGCTCCCCCGTGAAGGGGATGGGGAGAAAGGGCTGATGGGGACTGATTTGGAATAAAGAATCTTAGATTCCCTTTCCTTCAAAACAGCTGGGATGCTGCTGAGGACACACGGGGTGAATCCCAATGCTCCCCAACAATCCCATTCAGAATGGAAAGGGCTTAGTCATGGCCTGGAGGAGGTCCTGGTGGGGGTGGGGGTCCACATCCACAAAGTTGAATGTCCTCTTCTGAGTACTCATCCGTGAAATGGCCATTGTACTGAGCAGGGCCCGCCTCTGCAGTGTCACAGAGCGGCCCACGCCTGGCTGAACTGCAAGCACCGCGCTCTTGGCAGGAACAAGTTGCAATCGAGCTAATTTCTGAGTCTCATTGACAATGAAGTGGTTACATGATTACAGGGAACTAAGGCCAACTTACAAAGCAGGGCTTATGTTAGGATGTTCTGCTCTGGATTCCAGCTCTGGGCCTAGGAGATAAGAGACTGGCTTTGCAAAGTTTAAACCAAGGCTTCTGAGATTAGCCTGGGTCTGAAAGAAGTTGACCTGACAGCTAATAAGAATTTATTAAATAACTTTATTGAGGTATCAAGTACAATAAACAACACTTAGTGTGTACAATCTGACCCCTTTTGACCAATGTGTACACCCTTGTAGCCATCACCACAGTCAAGATAACAAACATTTCCTTCTCCCCCAAACTTTCCTGGTGCCCCTCCCCAATCTCCTCTCCATTCCCACGTCACCACTGATCTGGTCTGGTCCCCACAGATTTGTTCCTATTTTCTAAAATTGTTAATAAGAGTTTTAAAGTGACCTGAAAACCATGTCCAGATAAGACAGAGCTGCCTTCTTAAAACAGGTGGGGTAGCTTCCTGAACCAGCCCAGGTGGGAGCGGAGGCCTCTGGGCCCAGCAATACATTCCTGGAAGTTGCTTCTCACTGTCCTTTGAGAAACGAGCCATATGCTAGCCCAGGTGGTGGCGTGTGCCTTCGAAACTTTGCAGTAAGAGTTTGCCAAGTGAAGCCAAGGGTTCCAGGTGGACAGAGTTGAGGATGAGGGCGGCAAGATGGCCAAGGCACTGATCCTGATGGCCAAGGGCATTCATCTCTGCCAAGATTAGAACCAAAAGGCACGAAGTTTCAACTGAAGCACAAGGAATGTAGGAGGAGGCCCTTACATGCCAATGTCTCTAAACAATGGAGCAGATTGTAGCAGAAAGAGTGAAATAGCTCCTTGGGGCACTTATTATGATCACTGATTTTTAAAATAATATTCTTATCTTTATGAATTGAAATAGCCATGGACCAGCCTAAAGGCAGAGGAATCGACTAAAGACATTCTAAATTCTCATCCAGGTTGGTTCAGTCATAAAGAAAGTTTTCAATAATCCCATGTTTCAATAGAAACACGCTTTGAAGAGTAGCCTACCACATGGGCATTTAAAAGGGTTTGAGCCTAACTTGACAAGCTCCACTTTGAGACTATGGGCAGGAAGTCTTTTGTCAAGAAGGGTCGGCGCTGCGCAGGTCCTCTGACATAGGTTGTGAATCTGCTACCCCTGGGACATAAGAAGGCATAATTAAAAACTGATGTGATTTACATCAACAAATAAATCAAATCATGGCCATTTCCCCCACCCCCACTCCCACCCCAAACATCCTCGCTCAAGCCATTAATACTTAATGGATACAATTCTATCGTTGAACAAATATCATCTCCCATATCCTCGGACCTTTCAATGATCCAGGGCTACAGGTGATCAATATGTGCTACCGGAAAAATCATTTTGTTTCTCTTTTATAAAACCACATTACAATTACATTGGGAATGAATGTCAACTGAATGGGAAATCAATGCTCAGACATAAGGGCATCCTTTGTGGCCATCTCTATTGGGGCCAATAGAAAGCCAAGGGACCCGTATAAAGACCCTGGGACTCTGTAGTCCCGCCTAGCCAGGCCTTGCCCTGTTGGCCTCTTGTTACCTTCCTGGCCTCTCTTCCCACTGTGTTAGGCCACCTCATAGCCTGTCGCCTCTTGCTGAGTGAGTTTTGCCAGCTTCTCCTCCGTTACTCAAGCCATCTCTTCATTTCTCCAGCGTGCTCCCCAGGGCTGGTGTTCATTCAGGCCAGTTGGTAGGTCCCTCTGCTGACATTTCTAGCCCTCAGGTCACCCTTTCTTCCACCAGCCCTCCCCCCTTCCTCTCTTCCTGGGCGTTCTCCTTCAAGGGTGTGGTGGTTCCACATGGAAAACCCCAGGTTGCCCTCTGGCAGAGGTCTACCTTAACCTGGCCTTTGTTTCCTGAGATGCTGGAAAGGTAGCCATGGAGACACAGCTGTGGGAAGCCCAGGCCGGGGTCCTGCTCCCTCTCCCCTAGGCCATAGAGGCCTTCCATCTGCTGGAAAAGGAGGCACTACCTCCTTTTCCAAAACAGTCTCTGCTTTCATTTGAGTAGCATGTCTTCTGGGAGCAGAGGACAGTCTTTGGATTCCCTCAAGCTCAGTCTGTTGGTTCCTGGCTATTTCACGGGTGAGAAAACTTAACCCCAAGCTCCCTGGGCGAGGGGCATGGAGAGGATGATGACTGGTCTCCTTCCTCTCTGGCCAAAGGTGTGAGCAGGGCCCCGGTTCGCACACAAGGCAATATTTTAAAAGGCGCCCCTTCTGGGCAGACTTACTGCTAAAAGCTCTCCCTTTGACAGTGGAATGACACAAAGGAGCCTCTCAGGAGATAGCACAGTGGGATTTCCGCCCACTCACCCCTCACGGTCTGGTACACAGTGCAGAAACCGAGAGGTGAAAGGTGGGTGGGTGTGGACAGGGTCCCGGATTCCTGCAAGCACACTTTTAAAGGGAAAGATGGCTTCAGCATTGCTCCACTGCGGGGGGAGGCTGGAGGGAAGCAGAGGAATGTCTCTGGAGACGCAGAGAAGGCTGCCAGGAGGGGATGGTACTTACACTGAATTTTTTTTTTATTGTCTAAAGTTTTACATATGTCTCCTTTCTCCCCAACTGACTCCCCCCCCTCCACAGCCATTCCCACCCCTGGCAAGCCCCCACCGCCCCAGTGTCTGTGTCCACTGCTTATGCTAATACGCGTGCATACAAGTCCTTTGGTTGTTCTCTAACTTAAGCTGAATTTTAAAGCACATTTGGATGCATCTATAAAGGCAGGAAAAGAGAAAGTCGTGGGCCTTTTAGACAGAAAGAATACCACCTGTTAATAACACAAGGAGGATGAGGCAGCCTGGCTTTCCTGAGGTCTGAAGGCAAGTTTGGTATCACTCACTAAAACCAAGGATGCTTATGAAAAGTGGCAGGAGGTGAGGTAGGGAAGTCTAGATCCTGGGTGAGTGTGGGGCCAACCCCAAGAGTTCCTGAGGCAGCAAGAGGGCATGGGAGGTGTGTGGGCAGGAGAGTGACGTGGTGAGCTGTAGAAAAATCACCCCGGATGCAGAGGTGGGGAGCGAGACGGAAGTGAAGGAGATCACTTGGGAAGCAAGTATAGCCATCCAGCCACAAGGGGATGGGGACCCGAACGGAGGCAGGGACAAGGAAATGGCCAAGATGGGACAGGCCAGAGGTGTCAAGCAGGTCGAGTCTACAAATGTCAGTGACCAATTGATGTTTCAAGTGATGGAAACAGAAGGGTCTAAAACATTCCTGGAATGATTGACTGGGTTGAAGGGTAATTTGTGGTCATTCGCTACCACACCCCTGTGAAACTAGCACAAAGGTAAATTAAAACTTGGACTTCTTGTTCCTGGGGTGTGAGTTATTTATGGCTGTATAACAATTACCCTTCTTCTCCATGCTAGTCTTCAGCAGCATGTCACTAAGTTCACCCATGCTCAGAGAGGAGAGGATTAAGACTCTACCCTTTATAAGAACAAGTTTTGAAGAATTTGGGAACATATTGTAAACATTATTGCGCTGAGGTAATGGAGCTCCTCGCAGAGGTGCCCAGGACTTGGGCTCTACGGGCCTGAAGCTCTACAAACTGGCTGGGCTGCAGAATCGACTGGTGACCCGAGTGAGGACAGGAGAAGTTTGGAAGGACAGGAGGCTGCAGTCTGAGATTTTAAGGTTTTAAGGCTTTGGAGCTCAAGCACAGGCTATGCCAAGTTCTAGGGTGCAGACAGGATGTTGTTTCTAAAGCGGGAGGTTGAACCATATGAAACAACGGACTGTCGGGAGCAGTAGAATATCAGGAGTTTCGTATGGTTCAACCTCCATAATCAGGAATGACAGTCACTAAAGTCTGAGTTTCTGAACTGGACTTCAGGCTAAAGAATCTTGCTTATATGGTCTCTGTCCTCCTAACAGAAGGACTAGCTGGTTTTTTCTTTGCATCTTTCGTGTCCCCTCGGCTGCATGCCCACTGCCTTCAGAAAACCACTGTCACACAGGGAAACGTGGATCCGGCTGCCTTAGTCGCTGAAAACCTGCTTCGAGCTTTCCTCGTCTGGGCTGCGGCAAATGGCCCCATGTGATATGGCGTTATTACTCCTAAACGGAGTCAGAAATAACATTTTAAAACCATTTCCTTAACAAGCCTTTAAGTGGCAGCCAATGCATCCCAAGTTAGTGCCTGTACTCCTGTGAGCTCCCGCTAAGCTCCCGGTCCCTTTGCCACAATATCGCCCTAACAGGAAGAGAAGCTTCTCATAGACCAGACACGAAATGAAAATCACCCAAAACGATTACCATAATATCCTTTAGGTCGCATAACGTTATGGACTGACGCAAGCCGCTTCGTCCGTGCCCATCAAAGGCTTTCTAAACGGCACGCGACAGGAGCACCCTGTGGCCGGCATCTATTAACAGGATGAGCAGCCTGGGCACGCTGCCTCATCACTCCCACTGGCTCCCCGAGGCATAATTAGGGTTGAATTTTTCATGAACATAAACATCTTCTTCTTTGTCCACGGAGCTGTGCTTTGTGCTCGACTATTTCCAGCACGCAACTCAGGAAAACAGGAAAGGGGAGAAGTGAGGCACAGGCTCTGTGAATGCAAGCGATTCTGGGGCTGCTGTAAGCGCCCCCTAAGCACCTACCATGTGTGGGTAAACATCCTTCAACCAGGCCCCCTGAGCAGGTTGGGTGAGGTCTCGGCACTGTCCCCGGAACTGAATCTTTCCTCTCAGGTTTGGAAGTAGAAACAAATAGAAAAAGTCCTTCATGTTTAATGCTAAATGGATCTGCTTACTACTCCCTAAGTCTAAGTGACATGGCAGCAATATTTTTTCTGCGCCCAACTTGTTCTTCCTCCTGGCGTATCCAGTTGCGTGGTGTCTGGTTTGATCGGCAGTCATGCTTGAAATGCTTTGTCCATGGGATTCATCAGCCATTGTCCCCGGATGAGTCTGACTAAAATATACGTCTAACCAGGCCATCCCCCTTCTTAAAACCGTTCAGTGGTTTCCTGCACCTACAGAAGGAAGTCCAAGCTCCCTGGCCCAGCCTCCAGGGTCTTTGTGATCTGCTCTGAATAACCTCCATCTGCATTTCCTGTCTTTCCCATAACAGGCAACCTACACTCCTGACACAATTCTTTTCAATTGCTGACTGTTCTCTAAATCTACCCTTCTTTTACATAATCCCCCAACACAATTTCCCCCATTCTCCAGCTGGCTGAAAGAATACTTCAGAAGTTAGGTCAAGCACTCACTACTAATGAGCCTGCTGTCAGCTGTTGCCGGCATGATTGATGGACAGTAGAGGACCTGAGCCCCCTGGCTGCTCCTCCTGCGTATCCCAGCCAGAACCCTGCAGGTCTCTTTACCCGCTGCCCCCACTGGAGCTCCCTCTATGATAATGCTTCCTTTTTCAGAGTTCTCTCCTTCGCATGTTGTGGGGGTGGGTGTCCTCCCTCCTTCCTGACCATTTTTCACCAATGGCACCCTCTCTTACTTTCCAATTGTTAGGAAATTTTTAAAATACATTTTCTTAAATGTATAGGGATTTGTGTGAGGAGACTACAGTGGATGCATATGGTCCTCCTGATCCAGGAGATGTCGTTTTTAAAAAGTGTAACCAGACAATTAGGCAGCGTTGACAAAGACGTCCTTGGGTTCCCAGAGCAGAGCTTTGGAAACTACAAAATTCGCATCTAGCCTATTTCCCATGAACATCTTAGGACTCCAGAGAAGGCCTCTAGGGAAGGGTTGTGTTCTTGAATCCTATTCCTGTCAAGGGTTCACCATTGTGGTGACAATGACTTGATCATTTGGTGATGCTACCATTGGCTGGAACGCATTCAGATTCATAGCGCTGAGAAGCTAAATCAATATCATTGATTGTAAGATGATAAATGATCCTGTGGCACAAGCCCTGTACCTGATAATTGCCACTTTATCAAAGGAAGATATCTTTAAACAAGCTTTAATAAGGCTGTTAAATGTTTCGCAGGTAAGAGCTTGAAGTAGTCACCATTATGGAAAGAGGTTGAATTTATTTGCAAACTGATAGGGAGTTGTGTGATACAAGAGAAATTGCCCATGAAAAACAGGACAGATAACAAGAGTACCCACACTGTTCTTACTCTGCCTTCCCTGGCTCCTCTCAGAGGGAGCAATGGACAGCATCTCCCACCATCCACGGGCTCCACCTGTCTGGTTCCTGACTCTATCGAAGGTCACAGTGGCAAGGGTTCCTACGTTTTTCAGAGCTAAGGTACCCATTTGAAGCTATCTGAAAGTAAGGACCAAGGTGGTCTACTTGATCTCCCATTATCTTTGATATCTAAGATGGTGTCTCGGTGTCCTCTTGGCTAAGGACCTTACATCCTCCTGCAAAGACAGTGGAAACAGCATGGATGAAGACCCAGTTCCTATCATGGCACCAAAAGCCATCTGTGACCTGGCCCTTGCCTATATGCCTGAGATTGTCTGCCCGCTTGTCATTCAAGGAAATACCCTACATCCATTCACTTGGAAGTCTACAGGCTGTGAGTCTGTTGTCAGGATTCAGGAGAGAGACGATGAAGGTCTTAACCGTCAGTGGTCATCAGATTGAAGAATCAATAGATTCTAGAGGTGTTCAGGAGTCAGAATCAACTGAGCATGGGGACAACAATGGTATTCATTGTTTTATTTTCACTACGTACTCATCAGGGCCAGAGTGATGACACCAGCTTCTGAGCTGGCCAGTTCCCAAGTCAGGTAGCAATTTTAAAGGAAAATAAATTCGACATTAGAAATGTTTGAGAACCCAAGAGTAGAGATGTCTAGCAGACCAATGAAATACAGACCTAGAACGTGGGGAAGCTATTTGGTTCTGGGAAGTGGATTGAGAAGTATAAGCATATGCAAATTGAAATGACAGGTCCCCTCATGGATAAGGAATGACTTGGTGGGCCTTTAGGTGTGCATTTTCCATATTTTTAAGTGACTAGTGCTCACTTTTTATCTTCAGGATCTTGAGCTGAGTTAACTGCTCAATTGTGTATAATTTTTTTTTAAGGAAAAATACATGGTTGCAGAGTTTAAGTTTTTCTCCAAAACGACTCTTAAAATTTAAGCTGCCAAAGAAGTTCAAAGTCCAGAACCTGAACAGAGCAAAGCAAGGAAATGGAAATGAGGAAAATTCTGTTTCTAGGCACTGCTCTCTGCAGTTTTGATATTCACAAGTGGCAAACGATGTGCGGCGTCAGAGCGAGGGAGTGATGGTTTATCCAGTGTGCCTGGCCTTAGGCCAGGTGTGTGCTATCAAGCAATCTTCCCAGTAACATGGCTCTACGTGGACCATCAACTGATCTGTCAATCAAGCAATCACTCAACAAAAACTTTTTGAACTCTGACGTCCAGTGCTTGGCTGTACAGAGCAAGACCGTCCAAGACCACAGGAGTAGACCAAGTCCCACTAGAACTGGAGGAAGCAGCAACCATGGTTGGCTGCTTCTGTTTCTCTTCTAAGCCCTGAAATTTGCAAGAGCAGGTCAATTATTCCAGAAGTTTCCTGACCCCCCAAGAAAAACTCACAGGAGGTTCCCAGAATTACACAGCCTCTGGGAATTTTACCATCCCCTCTCCCATCTCACCCATAACTGCCATGAGCCCATCACCAAGCCATTCCAGATAAATCATCTAAGTAAAAAGAGTTCCCTTTTTATGCAAACGTATTTCACACAGTCCCTCAGTGACCCTTTCTCCAGGCCAATCCAATTGCTGCCCTCTTCCCCACCCACCCCCAGTCAGCTCAGGAAGGAATCCTGCAGCCACAACAGTGAACCATAAATAATCAGCAAGTTGGGATCATTTAATGCTGATTTTATTGTTCATTTTTACTTTTTACTATGGAGATTTTTGAACACATACAAAAGTAGAGAAACCTGTATAACAAATATAACAAATTCTCATTTTTACCCTCTATTTGCATCCATGCTTTGCCTTTTTTTTTAAAGAATTTTTTTAAATTGATTATTTTTGGAGAGAGAGAGAGGAAGGGAGAGGGAGAGAGAGAGAGAGAAACAACATCGTTGTGAGAGGAAAACATCAATCAGCTGACCGCTGCACGCCTCCTACCGGGGATAGAGTCCGCAACCCAGGTGTGTGCCCAGACCAGGAATCAAACCTGCAAGCTTTCGGTGCACTGGACGACGCCCAGCCAACTGAGCCATAGGCCATCCTTTACTTTTAAGCAAATTTCAGAGCAGTTATCACTTTACTAGTAAATCATTCAATATATGTGTCTAAAATACAATGGTTCCTTTATTCGAAGCTTAACCATAATGCTATTATCAACACCAAAAAATTCTCAATAATGATCTCATATCCTCAAGTTTTATTTGTTTCTTTTAGCAAGTGGCACTTTTCTACAAAAACAAGCATTGCATTTCCATCTACTTTCTCTTCCCTCTCCTGGCCCAGAAGCAGCCCCCTAGGCTCAGGTAAACCACCTCCGCCCCAGCTGGGGGCCGTGTCCTCATTTACATCCTTCCCTCCCAGGGCCAGTCCTCTGTTCCCTTACTTGAGGCTGTTTAGTACATTTAAGGGAAATTCTGAACTGCTTCCATAGCTCTCCAGCTGGACAGAAAGTAATTATAACAAATCTGACATTCCAGCTCTGGCTTCAAGATCCCTCCAGGGTATTCATTAGTTTATTTTCATTGTGGACTCTAAACATTGGGTCCTTTACTTAAAAGACATCCTTGGGTTTTGTTTTTACCAACAGCCCAGCAAGCAAGCCCAAATACTGCAATGCAAATGATTCAGAAGAGCTTGTTAGCAAAAGCCTCCTGTGATCAGGCTGGGAAGCCACTTAAAAAGCAAACTCTACCCAGTGGCCTCATCCGCTCAGCAGAGACATTAATGGGGCACCACGGACATGCATAGCAGCCATTGCAGAAGGGTTGCAAGCACAGTGCTCCCAGAGACGGGCCATTCTGGTGGAGAGGTAAGGTGTTTGCACAAATCGGATGACTAGCACTCGCCAGTCCTCAGGGGCTAACGGGACAGCTCCCAGTCAGGCCTGAGCTTGTTCCTGAAGTCGGTGGGTGCGACTCATGCCTGGAAGTCTGGGGCCAGCTCTGAAGGGAGAAGTGGTGGGTTTGGGGCTCCAAGCTGTGGGTGGGTTATAATGGAGGGCAGAGCTGTCAGGCAGGGAAGCTGTTCTGAAGGTCAGATGCTATCTTCTGAATGTGGGGCCAGGTCAAGGAGGGAAGAGAGCCCTCAGGAGAGCCAGGTCGGGGTGCAAGACAAGCTGGCCTCCCCCTTCCCCAGACAGAAACGCCTGCTTGTGACAGGTGTTCCTGTCATTGAATCCACACTGTTGCAAAAATCAGCCTCGTGTTATAGGGCGACGTGTGACTACAAGTCCCGGATGTGGGTGCCTAGCCCTGCTCAGCCCTGGGTGAGGAGTGGGCTCCATAGAGATTTTCTCAAGACCCAGCACACCTGTGTGCCGAGTTGGGCACCTCTTACCCACACAGGTTTATGTAGCTGAGAAAGTTCTGGAAGATACGTTCCAAAGTAGAGTTGGATTGAAAACCAAGCAAACCCTACTATGAAAGCAGGCTGCCCATCTTGCTAGAAAAATCGGGATATTTTTAGTTGTGAGAGAAGCTCAAATTAAAATGTATTAAACAAAACAAAGGCATTCGCTGGTTCACATAACCAGGAAGTCCAGAGAGAATATGGCTCCGGGCCTGGCTGAATCAGGGGCTCAAATAACATCTGCAGGAAATTTTCTCTTTCTTTCCTCTTGGTGTTGGCTTCATTCAGAAAGAGGCAAATTTGACCATGAGCAATTTCAAGTTTTTGTTCTGCCAACTTAACATCAAAGGAGAGAGAGAAACTCTACTATTTTCTAGTTTTTGGTTTTGGTAAGAACTTTCTTGATATACAATTCACATCTTAAACAGTTCACCACCGTAAAGTTCATCCACTTGTGTAGGCCAGTGGTTTTTTATGCAACCATCATCACAGTCAATCTGAAACACTTTCATCATCCAAAACCCTGCATCCTTTAGCAGTCATTCCCCATTTCCCCCAACTCTCACCCCCAGCCTTAGACAATCACCAATCTACTTCCTGTTTCTACTGATTTGCTTATTTGGGACATTTCATATAAATGAAATCATACAGTATATGGTCTTTTGTGACTGTCTTCTTCCACTTAACATAAGGTTTTCCAGAATCATCCGTACAGTAGCATCTATCAGTATTTTATGTCTCTTGATTGACTAATAATATTTCCTATTATTTAGGATATTTCCAATATTTTAAACATGGATATATGACATGTTATTTGTCCATTCATTAGTCAGGGGACATTTGAGTTGTTTCTGGTTTGGGCTGTTGTGAACACTGTTGCTGTAAACATTTGCATACGAGTTTTTGTGTGGACCTGTGTTTTCATTTCCCTTGGGTAGGTCCCTAGGAGTGAAGTTTCCGGGTCAGATGGCGATTCTATGTTTAACCTTCTGAGGAACTGCTGGACTGTTTTCCATCGTGGGCGCATCAATTTACATTCCCATCAGCACTGCATGAGCGTTTCCGTTTTTCCACATCCTCACCCACACTTGTTATTATCTGTCATTTTGATTCCCATCACCCTAGGGGGCGTTCAGTGGTAGCCCCGTGTGGTTTTCATATGTATTCCCTTGGGAAGGAAAAGGGGTAGGAATAATCCTTTGAGAGGTGAGCATCATTTCAGAGAGGAAGTTCGAACTCAGCATTAGCTGAATATTTATGCAAAAGGGACATTCAAACTAGAAGAGATAGAATTGTCTTTTGATTAGTGAATGTAAAAGTTTTCTGCCCTCAGAGGGAAATGACTTTAAAATAAGAGGTGGTCGTATATTATCCCATATGCATATCATGCGTACACACACATTCACACACACATGCATAAACACACACACATACATATATGCATGCTCAGAAAATTGCAGACAGGCCTGGATCTTCCCATTGCTTCACCAGGACTCTCCCCACCACACCACACGCCCATCCTCTGAATCCCTGGGTGGACGCTGGCTGGTATGATGAGCTGGATTTGATTCATTTCTAACCGTGAAGCTCTGAAAGGTAGAAAATTGCATAGGAATAAAAGCCTTGGAGGATGACAAAGAGCGATTGATGATAAATGCTAACTCTTACAGGAGAGAATGTTCCTTGTTTTTCCTGTACGGATCATCGGCTCCCACTGGCCACCGCATGAGTGTGCACTTCGGGTGTCCAGCCTCGGGCATTATGGATGAAGATGTCATGTGCACACTGCAGGGACTGTGGCTCCTCCAAGGCAAAATCAATGCTCAGCTCAACCACCACCTACTAACAGCTGCTGTCCAGTGCCTGCAAGACAGTAAAAACGAAGCTGTGATAAGAGGCAGGCTTATCTTCAGGTCCAAGGGCGAGGCTGAAGGCAGGAACTCCACCTGGGTTATCACCTGATATTCTACAGCCCCCTGGGTTTCTTAGCAAAAATTAAAAGCACCTGTGGAAGCAGCCATCCCCCAGGAGGCGAGGAGCCCCACTCAACCCTGCCTGGTGTTGACCCGGTACAAGGGAGCACTCAACTCTTGCCTAGAACTGCCCCCCCCTTCCCTGCACACTTTCCTGCCTCACTGTGGAGAGGATGACGTGAGGATCCCAAGGACTCTTCACGGATAAGCCATCTCTGAAGCCTTCCCAAGTGAGGGGAAGACTGGGAGTTCCTGGCTGAGACCTCAGACTAGGACTGAGGGGGCTCATGGGGTCCCAGACGTGCAAGATATGGGCAGATCCAGGCCGGGAGGGTGAGGATCTATAGCCAGGACAGCGCCTCAGGGTTGTTCCAAGCAGAAAAATCCCAGGACTCCAATTAGCTTTTTTGCTGCTTCTACTGGATGTTTAGCATTAAGATCTTAACTTGAGCATGTCACTAATTATTCTCATGTTTGTGTTTCAAGAGTTTATTCCCTTTTCCCCTTTGTTTTTAGAAAAACTCTTTAAAATGTCAGTCTGCCACAGTTGTGCAAAAGGGAAAACCTGTTTCTATTGACTGCAGTGTCTGGAGGCCAAGGAGCAAGCCTGGAGCCTGGGGCTGAGACGGGGCGGGGGGATGCTGGGGGCAGAGGCCGGAACCAGTGACGTTCCACGGCACCAAGTGGTTGAGCGTCAACCCATGAACCTGGAGCATAATCTTGAGAAGAAATCTGAGATGTAGCCGATTAGGAAGCCAGGGTAGTCACACCTGTCAGCCATTGCGTAATTCCCTGGCTCCTCCCACTCCCTCCCACATGCAGGTCCGGGGACTCTGTAACAGAGATGGCTGATGGAAGTCAGGCCGACATTGTGCCCAGAAGCGGTAAGGGTCTTCCACTCCACAGCACCGTGGAGACTTAGTCTTGTCAATGGGTGTGGGGACAGCTGAGGTGTCCATTCTGCCTAGTTCTCCATCCCCACCCACTAGCAGGCCTCTCGCCAAAGGTCCTGGGGCGCTCAGGCCCCCTCTGCTCTGTCGGGCTCAGATGAACACTGTAGGGGACAAGGGGGTCTAGCCCTGGTGGCCCCCACTCTGGCACCACGTTTATCCACCACAATTTGACTTCTCCCCCGTTGTGCAGGGAGGGCCCTTTCCCAAGTCTCTGTCCCGTGTGTTCTGAAATGTCCGTCTCCTGATCTAAAGGCACCGAGTGCATCTGCCCGCAGAGGGAAGAGAGGCGTCCCCGACTCCAGCTCCTGAGAGGCCCGGGCGGCTTCCCGCAGAGCAGGGACCTGAACTCCCCGTCCTCTGGGGAGCCAGCTTCACAAGAGCCTATAATTACAGCCACCGGGCGGGGAGACTTGAAGTGATGATTAAGACATGAATGCAAAAGCAAAAGGTCTCATTGTCTTTGTGCTCATTCTGCCTCTTTTTGATGACTACACCAAAAAGCTCTGTTCGGACAATTAGCTTAATTAGCAGATTAGAGAAATTAATGGTTTTCTAGTTTCATTCCAGGCCCCACGCCGTGTGCCCAGCGGTTGGTCATAGCTCAGCAAGGGTACACATATCCGGCCTGCTTCCTCCTCCCACGGCCCCCTCTTCCGGGAACACTGGCACCCAAGACTGGTCGCGGCAGACAGAGATGGCTGTTCTTTCACCGTTTCTGGGTACGTTAATTTGTTTAATAACGAAAAGTTGGAAATGCAGTTGTAAAAAGCAAGCACTAACCCCACACGCTCAGTAGGAGAAACCAGGGGGCCCCAGGTGCTGAGGGGAAGCTTGCTTCATGGAAGAAGGCCAGCCAACGGGTCTAGGCGGACTGCAGGCCGAACACGCCGTTTCGCCAGCACCATGAAAGCAGTCGACTCGGGCGGAGATTATTCATCGTCGCTGCTGCGTCAGATGAACGGTTGATGGGGAACTCAAGGTCCATGCAGTGCCATAGGGCCATCCCACAGATCATTTCCGGTGGCACATTCAGACCGCCATCACCTTCCCTCCACAGTCCAGCTCCACCGTGGGTCATGGTGGCCTTGGATGTGCCCACAGCGGTGAAAGCTTGAGCCACGGCCAATCTGGTCTTGGCAGAACGTCCTGTGACCCTGTCAGCACACAGGATGGGAGGTTGTGAGAAGTTGCCGCGAGGCCATCTCCCACTCGCCTCCTATCTCCCCTGGGAGGCGGTCACAGAAAAGTTTCTCGCAGCTTCCAGACTCTGATAAGGGCCTGGGCCTTCTGCTCCACCCCCGTGGCCCCTGGACTCAGACCACGGCTGCAGAATATACCAGTGCTCAGCTGCAGCCGGCACGGGCTCCTCAGCCGGGAGCCCACAGTTTGCCTGGCAGGCATCCGGCCCCTTCTGTGTCACTGTGGTCTTTTCTGGCATGTGAGACGGGGTCATGAGAGGTGGCACCTTCAGCACACTTCCTTCCCCTGTCTGCGCAAGGGACATTGTCAGAATCTAAAGTGGCTTGTATCTTTACTGACCAAACCAGGCAGACATTAGCCTTGGGCTTGCCCTCTCTGAATTATATCCACTGGACCACCAGGGAGCCTTGGCCTGGCCTTATCTGGTAGGTGAGACCTTGACCGAAAGGGCCAATTGGACAATACGGTCTCCCAAAGTGGTGTCCTATGGAGCACACAGCATCACCTATGGCAGTGGTTCTCAACCTTGGCTGCAATTTAGAATCACCTGGGAATCTTTTTAAAATTCTGATTTCTGGGTCTCATCCTCCAGAAATTCTGTTTCTTTGTTGTGGGGTGGGGCCACAACATGAGTAACAAAGGAACAGCATTTCCGGAGGATGAGGCCCAGAAATCAGGATTTTAAAAAGATTCCCAGGTGATTCTCATGTGCAGCCAAGGTTGAGAACCACTGGCCTATGGTGTATGCTAGTCAAAAGCTGTTCAACGTCAACAAGCCAATGTCGTCCAGAAAACCTCCCGGGACTGGGGAGGAGGGCCGAGTCTGGAGCAGGGTGGGAGCACAGCCAGGCGAAGGAGGGGCAGGGAGCAGCTGAGCCGTCCAGTATGAATAGTGAGTAAGGTGCCCGCAGGGAGCCCTTCCATTCAGGCAGGGTATGGAGGGCATTCTTGATGCAGAATTACTAAGGCTCGGCTGGCCTCCAGGATGGGAGCCGCTGAATGTCCTGGGACGTGTGCGCCTGTTCTGTCCTGGGTCCTGCCAGGCACAGCGCTCAGGACAGGGTGAGCTTACAGTGCTCCTGTCTCTAATCTAAAAAGGAGCAGTGTCTTTATTACAGAAGTCACAGATATAAAAGGCCCCTGCAGCCCCCGGTGAGGGCTAATGGGAGCTAATACTTACTGATTCTCACCACCACCAGGCTCACCGCATTCACAGCCTCACAAGCGTCAAGAGGTAGGCACTGTTCTCATCTCCACTTAACAGACGAGGAAACGGAGGCCCAGAAACGGCGCCCCATCTGCACGGAGTCACTCATTCGCCAAGGAGAGAGCCCGTGTTCCAACCGGGCAGCCTGGCGTCCAGAGCTGAACCACGAGGAACCTTTCGGTTTGTAGGGGCTGCAGTTTCCGCGTCTGTGCTGGGAGCCCCAGGGCGCTGCATTGAACTCACAGGGGTGCTTAACAAATAGCCCATGATTAGGTAGATATTTTTTCAAATTTCTCCCTTTTTATAAATAATGCTGGATAAATATCTTTGCAAATAAAGACACCATAATGCTTGGCCAAGAGATGCGTATGTGTTTATACATGTCTGTGGCACAATTGCTCTCCGGTAAGGTCTTCTCTAACCTCGTTCCATGCCCTAGCTGGTTTGGCTCAGTGGATAGAGCATCAGTCTGCGGACCCAAGGGTCCCTCCCGGGTTCAATTCTGGTCAAAGGCAGGTACCTCGGTTGCAGGCTCCTCCCGGGCCAGGCTCTGGTCAGGGCATGTGCAGGAGGCAACCAATCGATGTGTTCCTCTCCCATTGCTATTTCTGTCTTTCCCTCTCTCTCTAAAAATCAAGGGAAAAATATCCTGGGGTGAGGATTAGCAAAAATAATAATAACTTTATTCCAACTAACAGTGTATAAAAATAGCATTACTGCACATTTGTTCATCTTATATATTGTCCTTTAAAAATACTCATCCTTAGATTTAAAAAATGCGTTCTCATTATGGTTTTTATGTATTTTCTCAGTTGCTAATAAGTTTGGGAATTTTTTTTTCATTTGTTTATTGGCCATTTGTGGTTCTTTTGTGAATTGCCTATTCATGATCTTTGCTCATTTTTCTCTTGGAATGTTCTCCTATTCCTTATTGATTTGCAAGAGCCTCCCTTCAATTTTAATGAGAAGTTTAAATCCCCGGCACAGCTGTCGCCATGCTGATGGCTGCAGTTCTTGCAGATCTAATTGTTTCAATAAGTCCCACTGGTGACTCAGAGGCTAATGAAGGTGTAGGTCTGATTGATGCAGCTCAGAAAAACGACGTAATTAGAAGTTTCCTCTCCCAATCAGAAGAGCCAACTATATTTATCAGTTCAACTTCCTACTTTCCCCCCTATTTTGAAAAAATACATTTAAATATATCCCGCTGGTCTTGGCAGGGTGGTGGGGAGGACGTGAGAACCGTGTCTGGCTGTTATATAAGCCTCCAATTAATGTAGGGTCTCATTTCCTCTTTTAGGCTTCATATTTTTGTCTTTAAAGGGGAAGCTTCAGATCTCTTCGGCTCATCTCTGCCTCTGCTGCTTCCAGAACCAGGCGGGAGGACATCACCTAGCAACCGGGGCTCTGCTTATAGACACAGAGGCTCCAGGAGAGAAAAATCAGGCGTTGGAATGAAAAGTGCTGGCTTTGAACTAGAGAGCTGTCCCCTAGTGAGATGCAATAGCCAAGAGGTCCTCCCAGAGGAAGCCCAGGGTCGGGAGCCCGGATGCAGAGTTAGGGGTGGGGGGTGCTTCAGGTACAGCCTCATCTGGAAGCTTCACTCCCCACCCTGAAGAGTGAGAAGAAGCGGAATGCTTTCAACTTGGGTGTAGAAACGTTTCAGCTCCTCTTCCCCTCAACCCCAGAGTGAGCTGAGACAGACAGCTTAGGCTCTTGGAATCCCTGCTGCTCCCCAGTTGTCAACAGTGGGGGGCGGGGGGCCCACAGGGCCCACACTATCACTTCGAACTTTGGGCACGAAGGCTGCAACCTGGGGCTTCAGTTTGATGTTTGGATCTGAGCAGGAATGTGCAAGACCACTCGTTGTGAGGCGAGGGGCAATACTGACATTTCCAGGGTGCTCTACATCCATCCTTAGGGGATCCATGGCCAGAGGTGGGGAAAGCCCGAGTCACTGAGGTTCTGAGGAGGGTGGGGGCTCTGGCTGGCTGCCTCTGGTGCTGAATCCTACTGGCAAACTGTCCCCCTTTAGTAGTTACAGTATGTTTTCTTGAAACAATCCCCGCCCGCCCCCCCCCCCCCCGCCCCACACACACACACATACATTCCTCATGAATTCCCACCCTCTTATTTTTCCTTTTGTTTCTCCATGGGACTTGCTCTGGCCAATGGAATATTACTGAACAGGACAGGAGCAGAGGCCTTAAAAGTTCTTCTGTGGTTTGACTTGCTCTTCTGCCTTCTGTTACGAAACAATAAGCCCCAGGGAGCCACTGGTCCGAGGAGAATTGAGGAGACATGTATCATACACCTGAACTTGGTGTAGCTTAAACGAGGGCCATCCCAGCCAACCCCCAGCCCCACGAACAAGGACAAAGAAAAGGTTGGTTGTTGTCACCAAGAGTCGAGGACTGTTTGTTAAGCAGCTTTATGGTAGCAATAGCTGCATAATGCACCGTTCATGACTCCCTACCACTCTTTCCTTCTAGATGTCTTGTAGTTTCTGAAGTCTGGTTGGGCAGTCCCTTCTTCAATTCTGTGAGCTTTATCCTATCCTAACAGATTCTTCTCTTGGTTACCGTTATTTGGAATTGATTTCTGAGGTTTGTCACCCAGGACCCTGATTGGCAGAGCTCATCCACCAAGTCTTCTCGACAGAACCGCCTGCTCCTCGGTCTGATTTCAGAAGCTTTCTCATATGATCGGAGTGGTCACCCGCCCCCCCCCCCTTCCTTTTCTTCTCACACAGCCTCCGCTGCATCCAGCTGAAACAGGTTTGCCCTGGACCATGTCTGATGGACTGCAGACATTTGCTCTGCCTGGAACATCTTCTTCCCATCTCCAACTGCTGAGGTCCTGTGTACCTTTCAAGGCTCCACTCAATGTCACCTCCTCTATGAAGCCTTCCCTGATTTTTCTGGGAGTCCCCTCTCCCCTCTGCAATGCGGGAAGCAGTTGGCCCTTGTCCAGATGGAGCAGACCTTTCTCGATAAGCTGCTACGGTTTATTCCCTACAGGGACTCATTGAGGCCACCACTCGGGGGAAGCAGAGACAGCCGAAGCTCTTTTCCGTCTTACTCATTCCTGTTCATCGCTTTCCAGTGGCATTTCCTGACACTCAAGGCCAAGGGCCTCATATTACCTATTTCTGTATCCGTGATGCCACGCTCAGGGTCTAGACCAAAGGTATTCTCTAGAGAGTAGTTGGTTATGTGAATGCAGGCATAAACAAATGTCCATCTTTTCTAGGATCTTGGGTTAGAACAAGCACACAATAAAAATATAGTACAGGGTGTCCCAGCTGATAGCTCAATTTTGAAAATAAAATGTTTTGTGTTTTTTAATAAACACTGCCTTTACAATTATTCAAAGTTTGTGTATACATGTTTTGTTTTGGGGGGGACACCCTATATTTTTAGCCAATGAATGTTTCCCTTGATTCTGAGATAGGACCTGGAGATTATCTTATCTGCCCTGTTCAAGGATGAAGCTGGGTCTGGGGTCAGCCCCTTCCTGCTGCACTTGATAGGACCCCCTGTGCTCATAGGTCCAATACTTGTAACCCATGAAACCAAGGTCCAGTGTGGGGGAGCGAGGAGCCAAGTTCACGCAGACAATAAAGGGATGGGTGAGAATTAGAAGCCAGATCTCCAGACTGTCAGTCCTCTATTTCTCACGAGGAGTAGCAGACCAGAGAGGGTCCCCACCAGGTTTTCCCACTGCGTCTTCCTACACAGCCCACGGATGGGGAGGGCAGCACCATCCCTGTGCCAAACTCCACAGACATGAAGGCTGCTGTTCTGTGCCCAGGAGGATTCTTAAAATAAGAGTGCTGCCCGCCTCTGTGGGCTGGAGCCAGCTGTCTCGGTACACTCGGTTCCCGGATGACAATTTCATGCTCTTTACTTGGGGCAGTGACTGATGACACAGTAACTGGTCAGTCATGCGCACTTCTGTCCTGATAGTCAAGGCTTGATCAGGGAGGGGAGATGCACCATGCAAGGAACCAGGAGCATATCATGGGATGGAACAGGCAGGACTTTTGGAGCAGGGAAGATCTGAGTTCCAGTCTTGGCTCTGCCACTTCTTGGCCCTGTGGCTTCTGGTCTCTCATTTGTGCAGTAGGAGTAATGACAGCGCCCACCTCAGGGACGGGCTGTGCGGTGAGTACTGGGTCTGACCCACCGCGGTGGGTAGTGAGCAGTACCTCACTCTACAGGATCTTTTGATGTTACACTTACATCTTGAGAGATTGGATATCAAAGTACAACTTTTCCTTTTTAAAAAAAAATATATATTTTATTGATTTTTTACAGAGAGGAAGGGAGAGGGATAGAGAGTTAGAAACATCAATGAGAGAGAAACATTGATCAGCTGCCTCCTGCACAGGCCCTACTGGGTATATGCCCGCAACCAAGGTACATGCCCTTGACCGGAATCAAAACCCGGACCTTTCAGTCCGCAGGCCGACGCTCTATCCACTGAGCCAAACTGGTTAGGGCCGAAGTACAACTTTTCTTGAAAAATCAGGTCTCCAACCCTAATGGTGACTCCATCAGTGCACCACAGTCCTCGCCTGTCCCTATTGCCTCCCTGTCATTCGTGCCAAATGAACCTTTACATTGTGTTTTTTCTTAGAGTAAATTAGATTTTTCTAATTCCTTACAGCCCCTCAATTGTGTTCTCACCTTCCTGACTTCTGTCAGCATTTGCGCTTTTGTTACTTGCACATCAGCTTACCCCGATTCAGTTCTTCAGAGACACCAGGAAACCGTCCTACGTCATGTCCTGGCCTCTCTCCTGTGCCCTAACCCTGCTGGAGGGCTGAAGACACCGCTCTCCTTCAGACAAGCCTTGTAAAACTGTGGCTCTAACACTTCGTGTTGTGACCTCAGACAACTGCCTCGACTTCTCCGGCCTCTGCTTCCTCATCTGGCACAGGACTCTGGGTCATTCAGGCACCTAGACAGCCAAAGCCAAGTCAATGGCCAGTTCACCCAGCGTGCTGAGAGCCGGGCTGCCAAATGAACAATCCACCAAATCACTTGAGGCTTTGAAGTATTCTGTTCTCATCAACCAGCTTTCATCTTGTCTCCATAACAGGATTTTACTGAATATTCGACTATTGTCTCCCCCAGCTCCCAGCTGCTGCAGCTGAAGATCAAGGGGGGTGGGGGGGCCGCATAGGAGAATACATTCATGAGACTGTGGTCTTGGTTATGGAGACGCGTAAAAATTTGTTATCCTTATGACCAAGAAAACATGAATGAAGGATATGTTCATAAGAATCCTCCTTATTAAAGAATATATTACACTTCCTTCTTCCCCGCTCTCCCCTTTCTCCACCCTTTGGCTCCCGTGGCGGCAGCAGGAAATGGAACAAGACTCACTGGGCTTCCGCTTGCTGTTTTAAAGGCAAAATGAAAACTGGTAAACGAGAACTAAATACTTACACAAAACAAGGAAATTTTTCAAAGTTGCCATTAAGCCAATTGGGAAATACACTAGGACTTTACTCATAGGAGCTTTGGGAGCACTAAATGAGCTAATGATTCAAAGGTCCCTGGACAGCACTCGTAAACAGCAACTATTGCTGCGCTCGGAAGGACACCGTCCCCCAGCTTGTCGCCAAACTACAACCTGAGTCACCTAACTCCTCCTCCGCCCCGCCCTCAAGTCCAGTCAAAATCAAGATCTGCCCGCATCAAGGTGACTGAAAGAGACCCCCAAGAGTCTGCGGAGGAGGGAATGAGTAGTCTCCTGAGAGTTAAGCCAGGAATCAGCTCATGACCAACAGAACAGAAGCCAGAGGAGAAGCCCCAGGCCTTCACTGGAGATGGGGGAACCCGGATGGACGCCCACGAACCAGGGAAGTCTGTGGTTACACCTGAGCAGGGCCTGCCCTCCCCCTGCCCAGGAGGAGCTGCAGCCATTCCAAGTACCCATGACACAGTGATAGCCCTGCATGCCAAGTTCATGTTCACCATGCCACCTTCGGATACTTTGGCTTCCAGGGGAGCGGGGCCTCTGGGAAGAAAATGCGCTCACCCCACTGGTGTGACACTCCAGACTGCTTGGAATTAGTAAATTTTCCTTCTGGTTTGTTCTCAGGTCCCTCGGTGGTTATGTTTATTCAAGCATCCAATAAGTCGGGGCATGAAAAGATTGAATTTCTGCGCTTATGTGCCTGAAGAGTGACTCATTCTCTAAGGTCAGCATCCCCTGATGGGGGCCTCTCTGCATGGCCAGTACCAAGACTCTATTGAGACTTGGGTTCTTCCCACTGGCAGCCTCAGGTGCCTCAACAGGACATCAGAAGGTTGGATGCTGTCCTGCTGCTGAAGACAATCAGGTTTGAAGTTCCCCGAGAGGCACCAACAAATTCTGCTCTTGATCAGGACTTATGGCCTTTCCTCATATTGTTGGAGAGGAAGGGGGAAAGTTCCTCCCCATATTAGCCTTAAAATCTAATTGAGGAAAATTCTGTTGCCTAGACAATGGCATATTAAATTGTTCAGCAAATGCAAGAACTTATAAAAAAAATGGTCTCTGATCTACAGAACTAGGGGACAATAATAAATCTTCCAGGATTTGTAGCCACGCTGACAATATATCATGCTCAGAAATTGCATTAGCATGTAGATGCGCTGGGCGGAGGGCTGCCGGCCCCTGAGGCAATAGGACGATGCTGCAGAGCAGTCTGGCTTCTTGTGGTCCTGGGTGCGTCTCTGAGCACAGGGCCAAGAGCAGGAGCAGGGAAGGGAGACAACGTAGGTGTCAAGCCTACTCATGACCTACGTGGTGCAGCACAGGCTGGTCACCTTGTCTCCTTAACATCTCTTTGAACCCTCAGCATATGCCCATGGTAAACCTTTTGCTGTTTTGTTTTTGTTTTAATCTCCTTTATATTAAGTTTCTTAGGGTGGCCAACAAGAGGAGCCCGTTCTGGCTAGCTCAGACAAAAAGCAGCACTTGCGGTGTCACACTGCTGGAGGCCACAGAGTGAAAAGGAAAGCCAGCTCACCCAAGGCTGGAGAAGGGCAGGGGCCAAGGGCAGGTCTGTGGACTCAGCAGCAGGTTTGCTGACCGCCTCTTGGGTGTACTGGCGTGACCATGACTCAGCAACCCAAGGTCTAGGTCCTTCAGTTCAAGGTCAGAGAATGTGATGGATTCAGCCTCGACTGGGTTCTCCCCTAGAGCTATCAGGAATGGTCAACGGGGTGGAAACAATGCAGTGCAGACAAAACCCACGAGGGCTCATCCATGCGGGATTTGTGAGCTGGTCCCAGGGGGGCAGGATAGGTGCAAAGTCAGCAGCCTGTCTCCTTGGGTTTCTCCCAGGCATCTCTGTCCCAGGGACCTAGTGTGTTCAACGGGGCATTTATTCAAGGGCAGCAGAGACACTGGCCTCTGAAACTAATCAAGGTATGATTATTTGACCCAGTGGCCTTAGGGCACCAGCAGCAAGTAATATATCTGTTGCCAAGCTTGTGTATCTGTTCTGTCGTTGTCAGTCAGTATTCAGGTGGCCGAGCCAGCTTGCCTGGAGCTTGTCCCTTTCTGGAGACTGTACTAAGGTCTCTAGATGATCTCCAACCCCTGAAGTACTCTGGCATTTTGCTGAGCTGCCCCAAGTGGTTCATCATGGGCCACATGGGCTGACTTCAAGTTGACACAAGAGGTAGATTAATGGACTGTGTTTGTCCCTCCATGTAAAAGGCTCACCAGCAACCCATACTGGGGTCAGGGGACTCTCGCTTCATCCCACCCCAGCTCAGCTCGGCTGGTTCCACATGGACAGCTCTGGTACCTTACAGCCCGTTCCTAACGCTCATTTGTGCATTAATGAAAGTGGCTAGCAAACTTGGTGCTCTCTGTGCTAGACTACGCTAGATACTTTGCATGAACAATCTCACTCAATTCTCACAGCAACCAGATGAAAATGACTGTTTTTCTTTATCTCGCCTCATTTCACAAGTGAGAAAATTGAAGTGCAGAGAGATGTCACAACTTGCCCAAAAATCACACCTAGCAAGTGACGAAATCGGATTTGGACCAGGACAACCTGAATCCAGATCTAAATGTTTAATCTCTGTGCTACTGCTCTTCTGGTTGTAAGCAACAGAAAAAAAATGAAACAACAACAAAAACACCTCTAGCTGGCTGCCCCATTCATCTACTGTTGCATATCCAGCCACTCCACATTGAGCAGCGTATGCCAACAGTAAGCATCTGTTTTGCTCACAAATCTGCAACCGGGGCCAGGCTCAGTAGAGACAGGTTGTCTCTGCTCCACGTGGCATCACCTGGGACAACTGGATTGAGGCGGGAGGATCCACTTGCCAAGGGCTCAGACATGTTGCTGAGATGGTGCTGCTTGTGGGTTCCTCTCTACATGAACTTCTCCATGGGCAGCTTGGGTTTCCCCTCAACATGGCGGCTGGGTCCCAAAGCAAGCACTCCATGGAAAAGAAAGTGTGAGTTGCCAATTTCTTAAGGCCAAGGCCTGGAAAGTGCCACAATGTACCCTCCGCTCACTGTAGGATTTACCTTTCCTGGAGATTCCAGAGTGCGTTGGTCAAAGATGAATGTTTAGCAAGTATTCACTTCCACCTCACATCTCCATAGGAGGTGTGTACTGCCCTGACCCACTGATGTTGGGCTAGGTCATGTGACTTATTTTTTATCTCATGGTTGGTGTGTTCTCTGCTCTTCAGCTTTGTATTTGGCCGTGTTATTGGCTATGACCAATGGGATGCTAGCAGATGTGACATGAGCAGAGGCTTGAAATATGCTTGTGAGGTTGTGCTTTTTAAAGAAGAGCACCCAAGTGTAGCTCAGTGGTTCCAGAAAAATGGAAACTTTAATGGAGCAGTATTAAACCTAACTGTGAACGCTAGCCAAGTCCTGGTGAGCCCAGCTTAGATCCAGTGACCTGCAGACATAAGAGAGAAAAATAAATGCTTACTGTTGGAGCCCACCAAGGTCTGGATAGTTTGTTATGCAGCATTACTGTGGCAAGAGCTAACTGATACAGTAACCAATGTTGGAACTTTCCTGTCCTTCACCCTCTTTATAAGTGCCTACTCCAAAACCTGGATAAAATCTTAAATTTGTCTTTGTCAGATTTCAGTATTTCAATCTCTCTTAATTCATTTAAAGAAAGTTTTTCAACCAATTGGCTAAACCAAGAGATTATTTAAGAATTTCATTTGAAAACAGTGAGGAAGAGAGGGGTTGGCCGTATTCTTTGTTGGTGGTGTAGAGTGATCAAAGCCAACTGGCTTAAAAATGATCCTGAACTTTGAAAGAGGCCAGAAAAAAATGAAAACCAACATTGAAATGACAGTGCATCTGAAAGGAGCCAGAACTTATTGCTGGGATAATAAATTGGAGCTTTCTGGAAGGAAAATCTAGCCAAAAATGACCAAAAAAAAGTGACCCAAAACAGCAAGTATTTTAAAGACCAAGCTTCAGGGGAAAGCTTACGCGATTGATTTACAGACTTCTTTGTCAAGTCCCCTTTCACTGGGTGCAGATCCCTGTAGAATATAAAATTCTACAGAAATAAATCCGCCTTTGCCCAAACAAGTAGACACAGGAACCGTTATTTACATTTGCCTTTCAAAACAGCCGGTGGGAGAAGCTTCGGAAGGCTGATTTCTGGTCACTGGCTTCCGCTAGAATCCACAAGGATTACGCTCAGCTTTGCGCTTATTCTAGGGCATGTATAGCTGAACGCCGCCACAGCTCTCCGGGAGGGAAAAGGAACGCCTCTGGGATTACACTGTGTCCTAACAAGCACTTGGAAGCTTTCAAAAGTGTCAGTGGTAGCAAAACAGAACTAGCCAACTGCATTCTGGAAGGAATAAGAAAACAGATCCAAATTCAGAGGACACGTATGGATCACCTACTGTGTGCCGGGGAATGGCGCCCTAGGTAGCATATACCCCGTCTTTTACCAACAGCAAAGCAAATATTTAGAGACTGCTTATCTGATGTCCCAGGGGCTGATACATTTCTCTCTTCCTTGTTCAACAAAGTGTTAGAAAGATACTATTAATCACTGAATGCACTGAGTTAGCCCACAGCCAACAGACAATGTAGACAGTGTGTGTGTGTGTGTGTGTGTGTGTGTGTGTGTGATCTTTTGGTCCAGGGAAGAGAGAGTCTTGGACAAATCATCCTTCACCAGGCTTTTACTTTATTCAAGTTTTTGTGTTGTAATGATGTTTAATTATCAAGGAAATTATTATTGCTATCAGGGAGATAGTACTAGCTAGAACTCAACTGTTTAGGATAATAATGCACTATGTACATCTCACTTAATCCTCATATATCCCCAATCATTACTTTCCCAGTTTTCCTGCCAATTTCCTTGTTTTTATAGATCAGGAAACTGAGGCTAGACCAACTTCAGGGGCTTCCACCGCTAGTGAGTCATGGGCTGAAACTGGAACCCAGGTCTACTGAATGGCAAGGTCCCTGCTCTAAACCTCCTCCCTAAAATGACCCTAACTCAGCCCAAATGAATTTGTTTATTCGACAATCACATGTTCTCTCCTGATAGATACAGCCCGTTGCTTTATGCAAGTGTGTGTGCGTTCTGGTCAGGTAGGGGGTAGGGAGGAATACACAATGAAAGGTACACATCTATTGGAGGGAAATGGACTATAAACTGTTGATCTTTTCTGGTTAAAAAAAACACACAACTTCATAATCAATATCACATCTGTAAGCAAGAGTGAGACACAAAACTTGATTGTTGTGCGTCTGCACTGATGTCTATCTTATGCACAGTGTAGGGCAAGGATGTCAAACTCAAAGGCTAACACGGGCCAGATAAACAAGGGCCACAAGTTTGATATGCTTGGTGTAGGAGGATGGCAACAGCACTCACAGTGAAAACACGGGTGAGGAAGGAATAGGAATTAACAGGAGGAAGAGCAAGAAGGAGGCTTCAGGCCCGGCCAGCATGGCTCAGTGGTTGAGCATCAACCTACGAACCGGGAGCTCACGGTTCAATTCCCAGTCAGGGCACGTGCCTGGGTTGCAGGCTAGATCCCCAGTAGGGGGCGTGCAAGAGGCAGCCAATCAATGTTTCCCATTGATGTTTCTCTCTCTCCCTCTCCCTTCCTCTCTCTAAAATCAGTAAAACATACTTTAAAAAGAAAAAGCTGGAGACCCAACTTTCTACCTAATGGGTAGAATGGAGAATTAGCACCGATCTAGTCCCAGGGTTCAGAGGGAGCTGTGTGGAGGAACGATAGGTTTTGTGTAGGTACCAATCCATTTCCCTCACTCACCAGACTGGAGTAAAGCCAGGTTAATTAGTCCCTTCAAACCTCAGTTTCTCCACCTGAGTCATGGTTATGATTCATACCGATCTTGTAAGGTTTACTCAAGATTTGAAAATGTTGTATGTTAAGGCCTAACAGTGTAATATTTGTACAATTGGAGTTCATGTGGTAGCTGCTGGTGATAGAAGTAATAGTGACAGGAATCGTTGAGATTTCTTAATCTGGCTTTGATCTTTCTGTAAACCAGAAGGGGAGATCTGGGCCCAGAATGAGTGCTAGCAGGAACGCCCGTTATCAGCGGGTTTGAGGGCGCCTCATCAGGAGAAGATGTGGGGAAACCCCAGAGAGGCCGTTCTAATCAATACACTAACATTTGCTCTGTCCTTGAGCCTCACCCCCATGTTGACACAAGTGGCCATTAGAGGACAGGATGAGCCGCCGCCGAAGTAATGGGCTGGAAGGAGGCGGCAGCACGCTGGGTGGCCCCTGAGGGGCCGGGGCGCACGCCAATTGCAGGCTGCATTAATGTCTGGGGTACGGCCGGGCGGAGGGCAGGGCCATTATCACTTCGGGACCCACCCAGCTCAATAAGGAAGTTGCCTCACGGTCTCAAGCGCTTCTCGTTGGCCTCAACAGCAAGTGCCAGGCCAGCAGCATTTCACTGTCCAATTCATGCTGGGACGGCCCTTTATCTAGAGAGCGGGGAGGGCCACGAAACCCACCGAGCAGACTGCTCAGTCGTTAGCGAACTCGAGCAGAAGTTCAGCCCCTGCCATTCTAACTCACAGTTCTTTCTTCTTTCTGAAAGTGGCCAAAAGGTAACTAAAGAGGGGTCCTGCCTGCCTTCTGGGTGGCCACGACTCGCTTGTGCAGCTGACTTTTAGTCTAGATTGAAGAGACTAACAGAGGGTTATGTACATTATAGTTTGTCCACATAAACGGATACTGCGCAGTCGTTAAAAACGGTGCTGGAATCCGCCATAGACTATTAAGACCACAAAATATTAACTGACACAAGCCACAAAACCGTATGCCCGGGAGCAGTCCATGTGTGTAAGGACGAGAACGTGCACACGCTCACCCTGAAGTGGGGAGGGTGCGCCCACAGTGATCGACACCCCATCCCTGCGCCCAGGTCCTCTCCACGTGGCTGCACGACAAGGAGAACAACTTGATTCTGGTAAGGGGGAGGTGGGAGTCTTTACTCCCCTTCTTTATGACTATCTGTACTCTCCGCGTTCTCTTCACCCAATACAGGCTGTTTGTGTTGTTTTAAGAGTGCTACAAGCACGCACTCCAGCATCCACAACTGGTGTCTAAAACGCTGACGGTGTGGGGGGAAGTTCATAGAATGCGGTGCGTTCACACCATGGGATGTTCACCGGCACTGAGATGTCGTTCTGAAGAGTCTCTAACAGCACTGAGATGAGCCCTTCCGACGCCCTGCAGTCCTGCCCCTCCAGTCCTTCCCTCCTATACTGGGCTGAACCCCATCAGAATTCGGGTTCCCGCAGGTGCCCTGGCGCCTGGGGAGCCGATGATGCTGCTCCCACTTGCCTGTCTCCGGCCGCTGAGCTGACACCTGCTGCTCCCTCCTCTGCAAGACCCTGTGGGCCTCTGAGCTTCGGAAATAAACCCCTTTCTGCTTAAAATCGAAACGCGTGTAGGGGAACAATGTGTTACCATGATTTTCTTTCTAAAAAGAGGAAGTTTACCTGTAGCCTTGCGTGGCGCTATTGAAAAGAAAGCCCATCCACAGAGAAAGGCTGAAACGGGGGGCCACTGAAGTGTGGCACTGCTGTCTTTGGGTGCCAGGGTCACGGCGGGCGCTCCTTTCTTATGTTTCTGTATCTGTCATGGCTCCTCTAGTGCGAGTATGTGTTACTTTTAAAAACGTAACTCTTGCCCGGCCAGTGTGGCTCAGTGGTTGAGCATCAATTGACCTATGAACCAGGAGGTCATGGTTCGATTCCCAGTCAGGGCACATGCCCAGGTTGGGGGCTCAATCCCCAGTATGGGGTGTGCAGGAGGCAGCCAATCAATGATTCTCTCTCACCATTGATGTTTGTATCTCTCTCTCTCTCCCTTCCTCTTTGAAATCAATAAAAATATATTTAAAAACAACTCTTTATAAGAAAGGGCAACTGTCACTGGATTCTCTCCACAGAAGTGCAAAGGGGACTCTGTGGCCTCCTCCATCCACCTGTGCGTCTCTACGCGCTGGACGGGAGGCCTCTCCTCCGCTCTTCTTTGACTCCCCTTTTCTTCCTTTTTCTACTTAATATTCATAGACACATCTCATTTTCCAGATCCTTTCCTTCCTCCAAACCCTCCATCTGAGATTAATAAGTCATAATCACGGTAAATGATGCTTAGCATAGTAACAATCACAATACAATCACACAAGTGGAGACCTCTGGCCCAGGTTGAGGAAGTGGCTGGTTTACTCTGCATCCTGCATCCCTGGAAGGAAGCAAGCTTTTGTCCTTTTCCACCTGGAGCTGTCAAGCGGGACTGAGTGAAGGCCGCACACGGGAAGGCGTCTTCATTCAGAACATTCAGCTGGGAGTGTGGCGAGGGCCGCGCCGGCAGCTACAGCTTGCATCCGTCCAACCACCGCGCCAGGGTGTCGGAGTACTGGCAGTTCAGGGTCCAAGAGGGCCTGCGGAGAGGACCGCCAGGGAATCAGAGCTCACGTTCTCCAGGGATCCAGCCCCCACGGGCCCCTTTACACCGCGCCCTGGCCCCTGGGGCACTGGAGAGGCTACCTCCTGCTGTGGGCATATTTCTCAAGGCTCTTGTGCATCTCAAGTGTGTCTCTGGCTGCCGCCCCCACACCCTAACATGCTGGTGCTCCCTATGCTCGCATGCTCACCCCCCTAGCCCCCAAACCCTGCAACAAACACACCTCTTTCCATAAAGGAACTGTGAACTGAAAGACTCCTCCCAATCCTGCAAGGTCGGTATTTTTAACTTCTCTGCCTTACCTCACCTTCCAAACTCCTAGCAGCCCCTCCACCTGCCCAGGTCCGCTGCACTGCGCTTCTCTAACCTCTCTCCTGGCGCCCCTGGAAGTGATCCCCCTATTCCCAGCTCCTGCGGAGAGGACAGTCAGGGAGTCAGAGCTCAGGCTCTCCAGGTCCTCCTTTTCCAACCCAGAAGCTGTGGGTGTCCCCAGGCCAGCTGCAGGCCATTAGAAATTCTGTCAGGCAGGCCTCCGTGAGTCCTCCGGGGTCCTTGGTCCCAGAATCGAAGGGGAGGCTCTGGCTCCTGCCCCTCGTGGATATAATAAAGCAGCAGGGAAACACCCAGGCTCTCCCCGGGCCAGGCAGGCATTGCAGAAGAGACTCCTGCGGCACGGGGGGGTCTTGGTCTCCTCCCTTCCTGTCTGCCCCAGCTCGGCAGAGCTGCTGACCTGAGCTTTGGGAACGACATGGCTGCTGATTAGCTCAATAAGAGCTCACGTCCCTGGGAATTCTGAGCAAGCGAGAAAGCCTTGATCAGCCTGACCCGGCATCTCTCTACTTAGCGCGCTATACTGTACAGATGGTTTCAGCTCATTAGTGCTCGCCCCGGAGGGTCAGCCAAGCTTCCAAGTTCATTGGAAAGTCAAGGCGAGGTATGCAAGCTATGTTAAACACTCAGAAGACAGCTCCCATTAGTAAGGGGACTCCCACCTAAAACACAATCAAATCACGGATTTGTGGTGTCGAGACCCCTCCCCGCCACTAGCCATTTGAAAAACATAAAAATATTTTTATATTTTTATACCCAAATAAATTCCAAGAAGGCCGAAATTTAAGAATGAAAACATGACAATTCTATTTTGTAACTGAATTAACAAAAACTCAATGTGAGATTCAGTTTGTGCCAGCCACTGTTTTAATACAGAAGAAAATATGGCTCCATTTCTCTACGGTCTTGGAGCATGGAAAACTTTCTAAAAAGGACATCCCACAAAAACTCAAGCCACACACACAAGGAAAGATGGAGGGATTTGATTCTGCGAAAATATTAAACTCCTGGATGATGAAAATACCATAAGTCAAGTCAAAAAAAAAAAAAGAACAAACTTGAAAAAAAACAAAAAACAGTTCACAAAGATATGATGGACAAAGGTGTCATGACCCTAATTTATGAAGGATATGTGTAAAAGCAATAAAAGGAAAACATTGTTATCCCAATAGAAAAACTGGCTGAGAACATGGACCAGCAGCTCAGAGGAAATGGCTAAGAAAGACTGAGAAGATACCCAATTTATTTTACGTTTTAAAGATGCCAAGCAAAACAGAACGCTATTTTACAGGCCACAACTGCCGAGAACCACACAAGTCGAAATGCTGCAGGCTAATGAGCCGGGGGAACACGGCCCCCTCACACAGTGTAGCTGGAGGCACGCCCTCTCTGGAGCCAATTTAACAATTTGTCTCCAACGTTTCAATGCACCAAGCGGTCCCAGCGGGTCTTCTGCAAGGGATTTCCATAGAACACGCTTGAAAGAACATAAAAATTCCGAGAGCAAGATGCTCAGGTAGACTTGTTGGAAACGGCAGCAGGAACCAAATGGAACCACCTCACTGGCAGACGCGCCCCAAGCAGAGGTCACCGGGCTGGCAGAAGCTGCTAGGCAGTGATGGAGAACCTTTTGAGCTCGGCGCGTCAGCATTTTGAAAAACCCTAACTTAACTCGGGTGCCGTGTCACATATAGACATTTTTTGATATTTGCAACCATACTAAAACAAAGACATATTTTTGATATTTATTTTATATATTTAAATGCCATTTAACAAAGAAAAATCAACCAAAAAAATGAGTTCGCGTGTCACCTCTGACACTCGTGTCATAGGTTCGCCATCACTGTGCTAGGGAGGGGTTCGCCAGGATGGGCAAGCTCTGTCACATGTGAACAAAGCTGGGTGCCGTCAGCGCACGCCCTGGGATGCCGAGTGGATTTGGAAATACCTTTGCGATCGTTTTTATCTGGTTCATGGGACATGGTAACTGGGTGGCCTTCGGGAGGCTGCTGATCCGTTTATTTTTCAGTTTAAAATATGTCTGTGTTATTTTATTTTTATAAATTAACAATAAAGCTGCTTCTGGATGACGGCTTCAAATGCAGCTTTGGTCTTTCAAGAGGCACGAGGGGGCACCTAGGACGTGCCAGGCATAGAGCTAGATGCTGGAGATACGGAGACACGAAGGAGGCAAAAATATCTGGCTGAACTCAGCTCCCAAAGAGACAGCAAACAGCTAAAAACAAAAGCCCTGACCTTTGAGATGGACAAGAGACTGGACAAGATCTTCAGAGCGTAGAGGGCCTGTGGGCTATGGGAAGGAACACCACGCAGGCTCCTACAAGTGCAACACGTCCCCCTGCAGATCCGCCCCCGCTCCACTGCTGCCCCCGCTCAGGAGACCCGGTTAGGCCCCACAGGAGAGCAGCACAGACCCTCCGGCTGCTTTGTACTTGACGAGAGCATGGGTCCTCTCTGCAGACTGTCCCCAGCGCTTTAGAAGCTGGAGCTTGGAAAAGCACAGGGTCGGCATCCATTCTAGCACCGTGGCCAGAACTTCAATCCCTCCTGACAAATGTATAAGAAAAAGCCAGATAACCCAATAGAAAACACCCTAAGGGGATATCCTAAAACGCCAAAGAAGATAAGACAAATTTGCTATTCACCTTTCAAATGGCAAGGGTTTTATAATTGGTGAGAGTGTAGTCAACAGGTATTTCACTCAACTATTAATATTTGTGTAAATTGGTACGGGCTTGCTGGACAGTCACTTCACAACATACATCAAGGATCTTTGAAAGTATTCAAAAACCCTTGTGGGAATACAATAATGCGAAACAAATAATCAGGGATACACAGAGATTTATTACAAGGGTGCTCATCCTGAATAACCCTACACAAGATTTGAGTGGCGGCTGGGGCGGGAGGATGTTCAACTTAAGACAATTTGGCTGATAATGATCTCCTTCCTTCTGTGGCCTTGGGGTCGTAGGATGCAATGGTGTTGTTCTGCTTAACTTGGCGAGGAGGGTCCCACTAGTTTGGGACTGCAGATGTGCAGCCAAAACTAGACTGAGATTAAGATGAAATCTTAATTAAGGTAAAAGTCTTTAATACAGAATAGGTAAAGATGGGCCACTTACCATGCTCCCATTCCTTGCTTTCCTTTTACAATTCTCTTGGCACACTCGATTGTCTTATTTAAATTTGGATTCAGTAAAGCTGTGGAGAAAATGAAGTGCAATGATACCCAACCGCCACATGGCTACATCAGAGCATGTCAGGGAAGGCCCAGGTGCTCACAGCAGAGAGACTTCCGTGTGGTTCCAAGAACACATCTATCCCTAGATTTTTCCCAGACAGCACTGGGTGGCCGGGGGAGGGGAGGCAGGGAGGGATAGCAGCATGTGGTCATCTTTGACTAAATCTATTCACTTCTTCTTGTAATTCTTACCATATCTTCATTAAAAATATATGGGTATAGTGAATATTCTGTGTTAGGCAACATAAGAAGTAGTGGGAAAAGAATGACCCACGTGATAAATCCCTGTCCGTGGTGCCTGCCGTCTGGAAGTGGGTTAAGAGTGTAGTCAATTACAATACAAGGAGTACCTGGAATGGTGAGGGATGCACCTTGAATGGAGGCACCTAAGTTAGACTTGAAGGATCAGAGAAAAGGGTATTTGGGCCAAATGATATCTAAAGGCATAGGCAAGGAAAGCGGGTTGAGGGAGTCACAGAAGGAAAATTGTTCCAGGCAGAAGGAACAGCGTATGAGAGGGCCTCTGAGGAACCAACATGGCTGTCAACCATCCTTCCATTCCCTCCTTGGAATGTGGGAACCAAGACCTCCCTCCTGGGACCACAGCGATGCCCTCCTTCTGGCCTGCACTACAGCCCCCCCTTCCCTAACCGAGTCTGCTTTTCTTTAAAACTTTCCCTGGAGGGAGGGGACCTACCTGAGCAGGACATGTGCTGCCTGTAAAGCAGAACCCCAGGCCCTTGGCTTAAACTCACTTTGCCCCGCATGCCTGCCTATTGCTCCAACCTTACCTCCCATTGCTCTCCTCCGGGACGCCACCACCCAGGACCTGGCAGGGGGCCCTCCCTGGTGGTGGGTGCTCCACCCCCGCCACCCACCGTTGGGACCTCATGCGGTTCCTCCTGGCACTCAGTGCTCAGTAGATGCTCACGGGACGAGTCAATCTTGAGGAACCGCCTCCTCTTGACCACAGGGGCTTGGACCCTCCTAAGCAGGCCCAGCTCACTGTGGGTTGGCCCAATCCTGCCTCCTCCCAGGGGCCACTTCTGCCTGTCACAGTGGCAGCTTCTGTTCCCTCGAAAGAGCGTGCGGTGCCAAGTGTGGGTAATACCAGGCCCAGCCGGAGCCTCTACGCTCACCCGTGAGGCTCAGTGGGCTCTCCTGCCTGCAGCTTCCTCCCTGCCTCTTCTCAACACCAGACACCTCCTCTGCCCATCTGGATGCGGGTGTCCATCGCTCTGCCCCAGGCCTCCCACTGTGCCTGGCTCACAGCCCTCCTTTCTGCCTGTGCCCCAGGGGCCCCACCCGCCAAGCCCTCCTCCTCCCTGCTCCAAACTTGTAAACTCTGGCCTAGGAAGGCAGACCTCTGAACTCAAAGCTGTGCCCCGGAGGGCCCCAGTGAGGATTGGAGGGAGGGGACCTACCCGAGCAGGACACGTGGCAGCGGTTCCTCCCCCGGTCGCACCAGTCGGGGTTGCGAATCTGAAAGAGCCCGTAGCCCGTGTACAACCCATCTATGTCCTCGTAGATAGCCACGGGGTTGAACTTGCTCTCAAAGTAAGCCAGGCACACCCCTAAGGTGGAACAGGGGGGGTGTGTGTGTGGTTCGGAAGAGGGCTGGAGTTCGGGATGCTTGGGTGAGGGGCGGAGAGAGAAGGGGTGAGGAGGAAGGGGGCTGAGAGGGGCCTACTCACAGTTTTCAAGGCTGTAGCCCTCAAAACCACTCAGGCCTCCATCGTGGAGCCTCTTGGCCACCACACAGCGTCCCAAGACAGCAGCGCCACTAGGGACCACCAGGTAGCCAATGAGGGAGAGAACCGCTGACGCCTTCATCTTCCCCAGGCTCCTGCAATTCTGGGCAACAGCGGCCAGGTAAGCGGGCAGAGTCACAGATAGTTTCCACTGAAGTCCCAGGGGCACGGGGGCTCCTCTGAAGGGACAGAAGAGCACTGTGGGGGTGGGGGGTGCGACTCAGTGTGTTCAGAGAAATGGGAGTCCCTCCTGGCTTAACCACGACACGGCTTCCCATCTCAATTCTCCACTGCAAGTTCCTGTAAACTCAGATACCTGCAGCCCCACCCTCTTCTTAACCTCTTGTTTTCTAAGGAAATTGCTCTTTTGAAGGCCTCTCTCTCTCTCTCTCTCTCTCTCTCTCTCTCTCTCTCTCTCTCTCACACACACACACACACACACACACACACACACACACACTTTCTCTTCAGCAAAACCCAGTGGCTTCCTCTTGGTTCGTTCTCACTCATCTCTCTCTCACACTAGTTACAGGTGCTGAAACCCTTTCTTCTCCTTTATTGTGGAGGTGGAACTTGGTCATTAAGTGCATTTTGGAAAACAGAAAAGGAAAGACATGACCAATGCACCAAATACGCTGTGGAGGAGCGCCTAGCATCCAAGTGCTCAGGTGGCCTGGGTCCACATCCCAGCTTTCCACCCGCAGTGGCTGGGGTCTTCGTGATCCCAGGGGCGAGCTAAGGGAGGTACTCGGCCTCTCTGCCTGTTTCCTCACCTGTAATCGAGGTGAAAGTAACCCTCACCTAATTGCACTGATTTAAAGAGAAAAATGAGTTAAATATGCGAAGCACTCAATCTCCCGTGGACACTTGTTTTTCTGAGACCTGGGGCACTGCACGCCCTTAGCTTAATAACTGAATTCCAATGCATCTGAGAGAAGTTCGTTGACATTTCCCAACAGAGCAAGCAATATTTTCGGGCAATGTCTGGCTCCCAGAGTTCAGGCCCTTCTCAGCTGATGAAAGTCACGCTCAGCCCTCTCTCCCTGCCTCTTCCCCAGCAGACAATTCATCCAGAGCCCTGTCCCCAGTTCTTCCAAAACCTACCCACCTCTCACCATCTCCACACCACCCTCGTCCAGATCATCACCATCTCAACTTCTGTCGAGGTTTCCTAATTGTATTCCTCTTTTGCTCCCTTCTCCCCATTCTCCGCACAGCCCTAGAAAGACCTTCCTAAAACCATGTATCCCGTCACATCACTCGCCTCCAATGGACTCCCCTTGTACTTTAAACAAGATCCCAACTCCTCAACCTGGCCAACAAGACCCTTCCTGACCGAGTCCCTGAGAACTTCTCTAGCCAAGTTTCACACCTCTCCCCTCCTTGTTCACGCTCACACCACCATGTTCACCTGGCATGTTTTTCTTTGAACATCCCAATCATGCTGTTTCTTCTGCCTACAACAGTGACGGCGAACCTTTTAAGCTCGGAGTGTCAGCATTTTGAAAAAGCCTAACTTAACTCTGGTGCCGTGTCACAAATAGAAATTTTTTGATATTTGCAACCATAGTAAAACAACGATTTATATTTTTGATATTTATTTTATATATTTAAATGCCATTTAACAAAGAAAAATCAACCCCCAAAAAATGAGTTTGCGTGTCACCTCTGACACGCGTGTCATAGGTTCGCCATCACTGGCCTACAACATGACTCCACCCAACCACCGCATAGCTTGCTCTTTCTGGTCATGGTCTCAACTCAAAGTCACCACCTCAAATAGGACTCCCTGACCACTGCCCATCACAGACAATCGTTCTTATCTCTATATATAAGAGACTAATATGCAAAGTGTCCCCTCAGGAGTTCGATTAGGAGACTGGGAGTTTGCTTGCTCACTATGACGTGTGCTGACCACCAGGGGGTGGCACGGAACGAAGGGAGGCCCCAGCCAGCAGCCAGAAAGCCCCAATTGGTCCTGATTGCCAGCCAGGCCTAGGGACCCTGTATATGCACAAATTTTGTGCACTGGGCCTCTAGTTTTCTTCATAATATAAGTCAATTTCAGAAATTACCTTATTTATTTATTTGTTCCCTTGTCTATCTCCCATTACCAGAGTGTAAGCACCAGAGATGCAGAAACCTGGTCTATTTTGTTCTCCACTTTATCCCCAGAACATAGAACAGATCCTGGTGCATAGTAGGTACTCAATAAATCTCTCTGGAATGAATGAATGAATGAATGAATGAATGAATGAACGAAAACCTACTCTTCCCAACAGAACTGTCATCGGATGAGCAGTAAGTGAATTTGTTGATAAGTGTCACTTGCAACTGGGTATTGTCACACCTGTCCTGGTTCCTGCCCACCATATACCTGCTTACCAGTCTACCAGTCCTTCTGCAGGTCTTGGTGCCCTCTTGAGGGAGGGGAGGAACAGCCCCTGTGGCAGCTTCAGTCTTTGCTACGGAAAGTTGCTCTCCCTTCACTCAGTTCCCTGGATTTTTCAGATGCCACTTCTTAATACCCCTTTGCCTTCACCCAAGAGCTTCTAAACCATATGTCCTTCTCCATTACCTGTTCTTCTAGAATCTTTTCTATGACATCAGTTGCTATTCACCAGAAAATTCTGAAGCAGGGAGGGGTCTGTCACTATAGCATTTGTATTCTTTTTCTATTGCTGCTGTAACAAGTGATCTCAAACATAGCAGATTAAACAACACAAATGTGTTGTTTTGAAGTTCTGTAGGTCTGAAGTCAGACATGAGTTTCATGGGCTAACATCAGGTGTTAGCAGGCTCCTGAGGGCTCTTGAGGAAGATCTGTTCCCTTGGTTATTCGTGCTGTTGGCAGAACAAAATTCCTTGTGGCTGTAGGACTGCAATCCCATTTTCTCGCTGGCTGGCAGCTGAGGACCATCCCAGCTGCGAGGGCCACCCACAGTTCTTGACCGGACCTCCCTTCTTCTAGCTTCAAGTTCAGCAAGAATGGGTCAAATTTCCTCTCCCACTTTGACTCTCTCCTGCCTCTTTTTCCATTGTCTCTCTCTCTCTCTCTCTGACTCACCTTCTGCCTCCTCTCACATTTTTTAAGGGCTCATGTGATTGGATTGGCTCACCCAGACAATCCAGGATAATTTTCCCATCTCAAGATCCTCAACCTTAATCACATCTGCCATGTCAATCACATTCTGAAGTTCTGGGGGTAAGGGCGTGGACATCTGTGGGGAGCATTATTCTGCCTGTCACAGCATTCTCTGGGCCCCCACAGAAATTCCTTCTAGTGTGGAGCAGTGGGAGAAGCCCTTATTTTGCTTCTCAACTCCCAGTGGGGCCATAATCAAAGATGTCCTCTCTTGGAGCCTAGGCAACCTCATTTGTGACATGAGGGCATCGGAGCAGGTTATCTTTAAGATCCAAAAAGGTTAAGAGATGTTGAGATGATTGAGAATTAATGTTGGCCTTTTGAAAACCCAGAAAGTCCTTCTAGCTTGACTCAGTTGTGACTGGTAATTAATTGATTAATTAAAAGTGATAAAGTGGAGGGGGGGAATGCCAGGCCATAAAAACAAACTTAAGCCCATAAATGCACAATTGCTCAACAATCATTAGAGATTACCTTTTCTTAGATATGAGTTACTGGCTGGGGCACAACGTTTTTTATAAAGCAATGAGGCAGCTCTCTACATACTAAGAGGGAAAGATATTTATGAAATATTGTTAAATGAGAAGGAGACTCAAATCAGTAGCTCAGTATGCTATCATTTTGCAAAACAGTAATAATGCATGTTTGCTTGTTACATACATAAAAAAGTAGGCAAGAAATGTACGGCAACGCTTGACCATTATTTTAAAACAAGTAAATAAATTAAACAATTAAGCAAAATATTTTAATTACTTTTATTTTTAACATATATACTTTTATTGATTTCAGAGAGGAAGGGAGAGGGAGAGAGAAGATAGAAACATCAATGATGAGAAGGAATCATTGATTGGCTGCCTCCTGCATGCCCCCCACTGGGGATGGAGCCTGCAACCCGGGCATGTGCCCTTGACCAGAATCGAACCTGGGACCCTTCAGTCCACAGGCTGACAGCTCTACCCACTGAGCTAAACCGGCTAGGGCTTAAGCAAAATATTTTAAAAGGTTTTAATGGTAGAGCAGAAAGTAGACTTTGAATCATTGCTCTTATCTTGGAAGTTTTGTGCGCGCGCGTGCACACACACACACACGCATGCACACACACACGCATGCACTTCTGACTCCGAGATGGGGAGCCAGCCCTGAACACCTGAGTCTCATTTGCCTTCAGCTGCCCTCAGCTTGCCCCAGCCCTTCCCCTAGCTCTTCCCCAACAGATGGATCTCCATCTGCTCTGCAGACACGACCAGATAACACAATCTATAATTACCTTTGTATCTGTGTCCATATCTGCATCTATATCCATACAGTGTCTGGGGTGGAAAAAACGCCTGAAGATCAGACAAGATGCTGGCCAGCCAATCCTGACACTCAGAAACACCTGAGGTAGAAGTTCCCTTTGACATGAGCTAGTTCACCTGCATTCAAAGTTGTTTCTGGCCTTGGAGCCCCTGATGAAAGGCAAACTCATGCAGAAGCCCTTGCTGCTAGCTCCCCTTCCTTCCTTCCTCCCTTCCTTCCTTCCTTCCTTCCTTCCTTCCTTCCTTCCTTCCTTCCCTCCCTCCCTCCCTTGTGAGTGGACCATAGGGGTCATATCGGGACTTGAGGATGATGTGGCCAGTTCATCAAGTTATTCACACCTGAGCAAGACAGAAACAGGATCAGGACAAGAACTCAGGGCTTCTGACACCCAGAGAAAGAGGGCTGAGCACACATTTTTGGTGGTCCAGTCAAAGCCCCCCCTCCTTCTAAAAGAACCCTCATAGTATTTTGGGCAGAGACCCAGGGATTGCAAAGAAGGTGGGACCTGCGTCTGGCCTATGGATGGGTGTGTGACCCAGTTCTGGCCAGTAAGATGTATGGGGAAGTGCACTGGGAGAGGGGGTCCTGGGGATGAATTTCCCTGGGTCAGAGACCACCCGCTTCCCCTCTGAGCTCAGCTGCACGAGCGTGATGTTTGGAGTTGCTGCTGTCATTTTTTGACATGAAGGGACCTAGAGAATGGCATTGATGTCAACCCAGAGCCCCGCACCGCCGATCCCTGAGTCAGTGTCACAGCTGCCCACCTGCAGACCTCTTATGCAAGAAGCGCAAGGCTCGGTGTCCTGGCCCCGCTTCAGCCACGTATTGTGCTGAAAACACCTCCCACTGGTCCTAGGGATGTGTGTAAATCCACCACACGCTTATCTTCAAGTGCAAGCATGTTTAGCTGTGCTGTTGCTTGTCTAGTTTAAAAATATTCCGCTTCCTCTGAAATGGCATCAGGGAGAAAGCGCCCCGCTTTTGTGAAGCCATTGGGGGCTGGCTGAGGAGAGGGGGCTCCCCGCCTTGAGACAGGCAGGGGCGGGCGGTGCTCTTTTATGGACACTCTTCTTGTTACCGGGGTCCAGACAAAGGCTCCCCGGGCCACCCACAGGACACCGAGAGGGAAGGAGAAAGACGTCAGGCTGTGCTGAGCGGGGAACAGGCAGGGGACCCATCACGACCCGCAAGGCCAGGCGTGGAGGGAGGGAGGGAGGCGCAGCATCGTCCCAGTGTGAGGGTGGGGTGCGGGGCTTGCGAGCCCAAATCACAAAGGGGATGAGAGAAAACAGCAGGTGAGGTGACGCGCTGTCCCCATTTGCCTGGGACTAGGGGGCTTTAAGGGATGCGGGACTTTTATTGTTAAAATTGAGAAAGTTTGGGTTGTAGAGACTCTAAACATAAATACTTGAATACATGAGTTCCACAGGAGATGGAGTCACACCTGCTCAACCCCCTCACACACCCCTCCCCGCAGAGGGACAGAAGCAGCTGAGCCAGCCTGGCCTGGGGTCTGGCGGGTTCAGGACGAAGTGTCTTCAGTCACTCCATGGGGTCTGCAGAACAGAAGGCAATAAAGGGATGGATGGATGGGTGGATGGATGGATGGGTGGATGGATGGATGGATGGATGGATGGATGGATGGATGGATGGGTGGATGGATGGATGGATGGATGGATGGATGGATGGATGGGTGGATGGATGGGTGGATGGGTGGATGGGTGGATGGGTGGATGGATGGATGGATGGGTGGATGGGTGGATGGGTGGATGAATGGGTAGATGGATGGATGGATGGATGGATGGATGGATGGATGGATGGGTGGGTGGATGGATGGATGGGTGGATGGGTGGGTAGATGGATCGATGATTCCAATAGCGTAACTACTTATATGACAGTTCTGTTTCTGACACAGCTACTAGTATTTTCCATTGACTAACATAAATTCCATTGTTTGACAAACGCTGGTGAATCCACCACCTTTCCCTTCTGGGCCTGAGGGGTAAAAGCAACCCATCTGAGGCCAGAAATCAAAAATATCACATTGCACACGATTTCCTACTCGTACCTTTCTGCCTTGAAGAGAGTTGCTTTCCATTGGAAGAGTTGTGAGCACAGAAAAGACAAGTTACCATCTAGAAGCCTGTGCCCAGTGCCAGTGAAGAGGGGCCATGGAAAGTGGCATGGAGGTGGCACTGACCTCTCCTGAGACCAGGCTCTGGGGCATTGCATCTATGGGTCATCTCATTTCATGCTCCTCAGACCCCTGAGAGTGGGTACTCTTATCACCCCTATCCCAGGGGGGTGGCGCTAATGCTCACGGGATCTAGGTGGCCAGCCACGGTCACACACAGAGGAAGTGGTGGTTCTCACGTCAGTCTAACTGCAGAGGCCACCCTCTGAAGCCCACACTCTACTGGTTTCGGTCCAGGGACAGAGGCCTGGCTGGGTCCTGACGCTGTGGCTGACCAGCTGTGTGACCAAGGACAGCATCCTTCTCCGCCTTCAGAATGGGCACAGGTAGTGCTGACCTCCTCGGGCGGTGTGGGAAGTTCCAGTCCATGGTTGCCCTCTGTGAATGACAAGGGAGACAGGTGTCCAGGAGCACAGTGTGGAGGATGCCTGAGCGGCCAGGTGTGATGAGAAGGAGCAAGCAAGTGGAGGCTGAGAGCCGGGGTTCACCCTGGCTGCCCATCAGAATCACCTGGGGAATCACCCCCCAACCAGGGAGCCTGAACATGTGAGAGGGGACCCAGGCTTCCGTATTTCTGCAGCGGCCAGGTGACTCCATAGACGGTGCAATCAGGGTTGAAAGCCATTGGCCCCTTGCTTTTATTTATTTATTTGTTGGTCGGTTGGTAAATTTTTAAATTGAATTTATTGAGAGAACATTGATTAATAACATCATACAAATTTCAGAAGTGTAACATAATTCAATATCTGTGTCCCCTATTGTATGCTCACCACTGAAAGTCTACCCCATTCACTCTCCCCACAACCCCTTCCCCTCTGGTAACCACCATTCTGTTATCTGTCTCTATGACTGGTTTTCGTTGTGCTTGGTTAGTTCCTTTTGTCTTGTTGTTTTATATTCCACATGTGAGTGAAATCCTATGGTATTTGTGCTTTTCCGTCTGACTTGCTTCACTTAACATGATAGTGTCATGGATGGGTCTTGAGGGTGGTAGCCCCTTGGAGGAACATCGGGGTCCCTGGGGGCTTGTTAGAAATGCAGGCTTTCAGGCCCCACCCAGACCTGCCAAATGCAATTCTGTATTTGAAGATGATCCCTGAGTGATGCGTGTGTGTGTGTGTGTGTGTGTGTGTGTGTGTGTGTGTGTGCACTAACATGCAAGCACCCCTGGGCTGGCCCGAGGGTCCTGCAGGTGAGAAAAGAGGCCACACACCAGGCAGGCTTTGAACCTGATTAAAATCTAAAGTGCGAGCTGCTGGCGGGGGAAGTGAGGGCTGGCTGTTTACACCAATAATCTCATCTCCTGGCAAACGCAAAGGGCAAGGGTGGCGAGGCTGTGTGTGTTTAAACTTCAATGAGTCTGCGATGGTGGCCACTCAGGAAGTCAGGGATTCTGCCAGCAGCCCAATGTTTGCTCATCCGCCGCTATATCAGCCCGTGGACTAGCATTATCCGGTGTCAACAGCGCCCAGGCTGGGAATTAGCAGGAAAATAGCAGCCCGCGCGAGGCCTCGGATCATTACAGGGAAACAATTCCCAGATGAGCAGCTCTCCACCCCTGGCAAACGGGCTGTGGAGAGCGGGTGGGGGCTGGGTCCCCAGAGGGGCGTGAGCTTGCCCTCTGTGTCAGAGCTTGGGGCAACCTCTGCTGTGGACTTTCTTAGGAGAAAAAAGGGCTCTATAGCTTCTAGAACAGTGGTTCTCAACCTTGGCTGCACATTAGAATCACCTGGAAATCTTTTTAAAATCCTGATTTCTGGGATTTTACAGAATGGGCATAAATAGTGCTGGGACTGGGGGGCTTTAAGGGATGCAGGACTCAACTCAAATGAGATACTCCCCCAGCGGCCTTTGGAGTCCTACGTGGACCTCCCCTGCTGGGCAATTTGCCCCTTTCCCGCATCCATTTCCCATCACCTGATTCCTTTATTCCTTTCCCCAACCTCTTCCCTCCCCCATTCCCCCTTCCTACAAAAATATTTGGTTCTCCTGATCCCATCCCCTAGCGGGAGCCCCAGACCACAAGCATCTACCCAGCCAATGGCTTCTTCTCAATCCTTAGATTCGCGGCAGGGGCAGCGTTCACTCCACTCTTCCTCTCTTCCTGTGAGAACAGCAGTAGCCCACCCCAGCCATGGGGCTTCCCACAGCTTGGTTGACACCTCTGTTTGGCACCCCCCCTTCACCCTCCCCCTCTTCCCCGGGAGATACTGTGATTGTTTGTGAGCTTCTGGGACCCAGACTGTGGCTCAGCCCTCTTTGTGGCCCCTGGTGGAAGCTCAAGGGCTGCGTGGTGAATAGAGGGATGGATAATCACTAAACAGAGGGGACGGCATTTGATGTCATATCCAAACCGCTGTGCTGGACACTTTGGGGCGCTCACAGGCGCCATCAGCCATTTCTCCTGTTCCCAGCCCCCCGCTTGAGCAACATGAAGCCTTGCTGTGCTGAAGAGAGATCCTGGAGAAATAAGACGCGTTCATGAACTTCCCTTAAAAATACACGACAGCCTCAAGAAGAACAGAGCGCAGCAGTACCGGTCTCTCCCGCTGTGGGCAAGTACCGTTAGATCGGACTTAACTGCTCTTACGGATAAATAACAAGAACGTGGGCAACGTGAAAATGAGAAAAACAGTCAGGAAGCCCCAAGGGAAAGAGCACAGCGAGAAATTCTTGTTGGAAAAGGCAGACATGGGGGTGGGGAGGTGGGGGAGGGAGGGAGGGCGGAAATCACAGTCATTTTCAGTTCCCCATTCTCCTCCAAAAGAAAAAATGCACGTAGCAATTGAAACAAGTAGGAATGGGTTGAACTAACAGCCTTGACAGCTAGAACTAGAGTAGAAATAAGGAGGGGGAGTGGGAGAAAGTAAAGAAACCATTTGAGTCCCAAAGGATGAAATAAAATGTATTTTATTCAGAAGAAGAACACAGAAGATATTTTCCAAGCAGTTGGGAGGATCCTGAGTTTGGCAGATGGGAAGGTGGGATTTTTCAGGCTGTGCCCAGCCATCTGAAGAGCCTGCTCTCCTGACACAAGCAATCCGGTCTGCTGGTAGATTCTCAGCTGCCCTGGACGCCGGCCCCCCCCCTCCCCCCGACCCTCTGGGGGCTGTTCTCATCCCAGCCCCTTCACCACCCGCTGCGGGGAAAGTGTCTAAATCAGCGCCTGCAGGCCGAAGCCCAGCGTCTTGCTGTGCTTTCCCAATGCTCGCTTCGCTCTCCTCCATGCTGAATCGCGGGGCGAGGAAGGGGAGGTTTTGGGGGTCACGAACGCCCCGGGGAAGCTTGCCAACATACAGATTCTGGGTCACGGGCCTGGAGTAGGACCCGAAAGCCTGCCTTCTTTCTCCAGCTCCCAGTCCTACAACCTATTTCGGGTTCCTATGTCCTCACTGGGGTTTGGCCTGGGGCAGGGAGCGAGGCACAGAGCAGATTACAGATGGCTACATATGCTTTGACGTGCCTCCCTTAAAAGATAAGTCGCGTTCCCTGCTCCGGCAGGTGGGCGGGCTCTATGCCTGCTGTCAACCAGCTATCACAGCGGGTAACAGTGTGACCTTCTACCGGCTGCCGGGCCCAGGCCCAATCTAAACTTTGTCTGTCCACCACGCCGGCTTCATCTGTCCAGGGGGTTTTAAGGGCGGGTCTCTTTGTATTTTATTCTAACAGGGGACTCAGGGTGGATGGGCTTCTTACATGATGGCCCCAGGCCCAGGTGCCCGCCTTTTGAAACATTGTTTTTGAAAGCCCTGCTTGGTCCTCTCCACGTCCCGTACCTGGTTCCACGGCCTCTGTGACGTCATCCTTCCCGCTGACCTCTGTGTGTGTTCGTCTGTGTGAGTTTCTCCAGCTCGCGCCCAGGGATGTGCCTGCAAAGGTTTAGCATCCCTTCCCCAGCAGCGGGGCGCGGCTTGTTAGCAGAATGACCCCCAAATGGATGGTTCTCGCCGTAGGTTCGGTGTCAGGGCAGCTGCTTTGCAGGGTTTTCATAAATTAAATATCTCCGGCGCCGCCAAAATTAATCTAGAGGCCGATCAGATGGAGGGTTCGTAAAAATAAAAGTGCTGGGAGTGCAACTGCGTGGATGGAAAGCCTCTCCATTCTGAGGAAACTAATTGCTCCCCAAGGGCTGACGGCAAATAATGAGCAATGAAGGAGGCCGGGATTGTGTACAAAGACCGGGCCCCTGTGGCTTTGATGCATTTATCATGAAATGCCTTACAGAACCTCAACCCAGTGGGGGCCCATTGCCACTGCGATCATAGCTCGAGATGTGTTTAAGATTCTGCCTTGGGTTGGGTTTCAAAAATCAAATCCTTGAGAGGGGGGAGAGGAGGGAAAGGGGGCGGGGGGAGAGAGGCCATAAAAGCTTTGGAAAAGTAGAGAACTGACTATTGGAATCTACTCTTACCAAGTCTTTGAAACATGTATTCCAAATCCCCCCTCTTTTTCCCTCCTACGACTTTTGACTAGAAAGCCACGGGGAGATCCGCTTTTGTGACTGTAAATACAGGCTTCCAACCTAGAACCCAATGACACCCATGATTCTTGGGGTACGTAGGTAAAATCTTAGAGTAAAAGCTTCCGTTCTACCCAGGACTCATGATCGCAGAGATCTCTCCATCCCACCTGTCCTCCACCTGGCCACCACCTCAGCCCTCTGGAGCTTTCATTAAGCACAGGAAGTGTTTTTAGTAAAGAAGTTGAGGGCAGAGGGAGAAGGAAGGCAGGTGGAGGTGCTCATCACCCGAGCAGCTCTGGGACCTCTCCAGGTAGCTCTGGGCAGACAAAAGTGTTCACAGGACCGCCCTAACTGGTTTGGCTCAGTGGATAGAACGTCGGCCTGTGGACTGAAGGGTCCCAGGTTCGATTCCGGTCAAGGGCATGTACCTTGGTTGCGAGCTCGGTCCCCAATAGAGGGTGTGCAGGAGGCAGCTGATCGATGTTTCTCTCTCATTGATGTTTCTAACTCTCTATCCCTCTCCCTTCCTCTCTGTAAAAAATCAATAAAATATATTTTTAAAAAAAGTATTCACAGGACCTGAGAGTAATGTCTCCGTACATTCATGAAGATCCTCAGCTCACCGCTTGGGACCCTATTCTACTCTTAGGAGGTGGAGCTCCGCTCTACAAATCACAAAGCTCCCAGCATCCAGGCATTAAGAGGAGAGGAAGCCTTGAGCAGGTGCAGGATCCCGATGCCCTTTTAGAAGGATGTGACGTCAGGACTCCTGGCCTCCGGTTCAGAGGACGCTTCCCTACGCTACCCACTGGGTAGCCAAGAAAATCCGAGACACAGCCTCCTCATTCGCAGACTTACCAGGAAGTGGGACCCCTCAGCTGGATCAAGGATAAGAAACAAGATCGGAGCGGAAAGGGTAGGATTTGAGGAGGGATTCTTTGGGGGAGACTGTGCAGGGGCCTTGGGGGAGGGGGTGTTGGATGGGGTGCTGCCTCCATTGCTTCAGGTCTGGAGTGAGTGGGCTTCGATGGGCGCGTGCAGGCGGCATCTTTGGGTTCTCTGAGGTTGGCTGTCAGACTGTCTGGTACCCAAGTCTGAGTAGGACCCACGTTGTCCGTGTTTCTGCTCAGAGGCTGGAGAAAGTTTGCAAATGTTTAAAGGGACTCTCTGGGGCAAAAACTAAAGTTGCATTCCGATGATATGAGTTATACTTATTCAACATACCAACTTCAACTGCAGTTCCGACCTGCATTATGATTCGCAGCGTGGGATGTTACCGCACATTGAAGGAGAACAGCGCTACAGGTTCAAACCTCCGTGGCCTTCGGAGTCAGGGACTTCGCAAACCATGGTCACACGTGTAACATTCCCACTGTCCTGCGCTCCCTTCGCTCATGCATTGAGTGAATACATACCCAGGGCTGCCTCTGACAATGTTCAAGGCCCGGGGAGACAGCCGTGAACAAGCCGGAAAGAGGTCCTGCCCACATGGACTCACGTTCTCGCGAGGGGAGAAATGAACGTGATGTGTTGGGTCTCAGGGCGCACAGCGGCCTCCTGGCCTCCTCCTCAGGGCAGCTCACTTCCAGGTTTTGCATATTGGCCTTGACTTTTTTTAAATATATTTTTGTTGATCTCAGAGAGGAAGGGAGAGGGAGAGAGAGAGAGAAACATCAGTGATGAGAGAGAATCGTGGATCGGCTGCCTCCTGCACGCCCCACCCTGGGGATCGAGCCTGCAACCCAGGCATGTGCCATCACCAGGAATCGAACCGTGACCTCCTGATTCATAGGTCCATGCTCCACCGCTGAGCCACGCCGGCTGGGCTTGCATAGTGGCCTTTAAATGAGGTTTTGTTTGAACCACGATCTCAAAGCCAAAAACCCCATGATCCTCAAGTGGGCAAAACGTTGACCCACTTTCTCAAGACACCCCAGGCTCTGTCTTGGGGCAAATGGGGCATCTCAGGTGTGCGTGTTCTTTCCACATGGGTCCTAATGACACGGATACAACAGGCCCCCTTCCTCGATTCTGGCAGAAGTGGACTTCCCATCATTTTCGGTGAAAGCTGTGCTTCGTGACCAATCCAGTCCCAACTAGTCATCAGGATGCATGCCGCCAGTGGGGCCTCATGTCTTTCTGATTCAGTTTAGATCTCTCCAAAACGCCTCGATTAAATTTGGCTCTTCCCAAAACGTCAGTGGCTTTGATTCAGGAAGTGTGAATGCTCGGCGAGCTTGCCAAGTATGAGACACTTCTCTCTGTCACACTTTCCCCGGTGACTCAGGCCTGTGTCTAACACAAACAGGTACATTTTTAGCCTCGTGGCTGGGAGACAACGCTTGTCAGCCTTCACTGCCCGTTCCCCTCTGGCTTGCAGGTTCACGGTGCCGTGTAGGTGGAGGCCTGCGCACACCTGCAGGGACCTGGCCAAGCCCGTCCCAAGCTTACTCCGCAGCGATGCTCAGCTCCAAGGACTCGGGGACTCAGGGACATTGTGGCTGCATCTTCCAGAAGGTTCCGTCCGTAAAGCACTTTGCAGTTTTCGCGTCTCTGCAGCCCCCTCTGCCTTCTGAGCTCGGGCCCGAGCACACGGCAGAGATGCGCTGGGATTCCCTGATGCGAGGCATTTGCCATCGGCTGACAGATCAGACACAGTGACAGTCCCCTCTGGGAAGTGGCACGAAAAGCTGACAGCTGCATTTTCTGACGGATGACAGGGAGGGGCTGTGAGCGGACCAGGTACACCTGTCCCTTAATGGCTTGGCACTTGGAACAGCGGCACCCCTCCCCCGACAGTGGCCACGGAGATGAAGAACAGGGTTGGGAGGGAACAGTGACCCGACGGTGGAGAGATTCGGTGAGACCTGCGTGTGCACAGGGGGATGCGTGGATGTATCTATGGCGCCTCCTCGGTTCCCTGCTCCCTCTCAGCCTGCAGCCACCACCTCCCGCAGGGACAGAACAAGAGCATCAAAACCTTGGCTGGGCTTTTAAGGGTCAGAAATCTACCTGAGGCGTAGGGAACTGAAGGACTCCGGCATGAAGTTTACAGGTAATCTAGAAACTTCGAAGACCTGTGCCAGGTCAGAGCCAGATTCCCAGCTCCGGAGGAGATGTTCCCAGGACAGAGCAGGGAAGTCACAAGGGACATGGACCCTGGGGTTCCCCCCCACCGCCCCCCCGCAAAAGGCCCTGCTCCTCGACCCGCCTGCAGGGAGCTTGCAGGGGTGAAGAGCATGGCAGAAACCTCAGGCAGGCCTGGGAGCCCCGGATAAAATCTAATACTTGGGACATCGTTTACACTAAAACACAACAACAGCGCACTCATTACTGACCAGAAGTTCAAAGTGAACTAGGTGCCTTGGATTTGGATTTGCTAAATCTGGCAGCTCTACGTGCATCCTGGGGAAACACCAAAAGGTCCCCTCGCCGGAGCATGACAGGAAGACCAAGGTGAGGAAGGCGGCAGGGCCACGTCTGCTCTGCCTGCATCCGAGGGACGAGCCTCTGGTGGAAGTTTCATACGTCGGATGAGGAGGACACGGCTGCCATCTGCAGGGAGCTTTCTCCTCAGCACAAGTGTGGACTCCGGGTGTCACCAGACCAGGTTTGTAGATGATAGAAAGATAGATAGATGATAGATAGACGATAGATATAGATAATAGATAGATAGATAGATAGATAGATAGATAGATAACACACACACACACACACACACACACACACACCAATAAAAGCACTTGCTATGGAGCAGGGACCAGCCTGGCCGGTATGGCTCAGTGATTGAGCATTGACTATGAACCAGGAGGTTGTGGTTCGATTCCTGGTCAGGGCACATGCCCGGGTTGCAGGCTCGATCCCCAGTGTGGGGTGTACAGGAGGCAACTGATCAATGATTCTCTCTCATCCTTGATGTTTCTATCTCTCTCTCCCTCACCCTTCCTCTCTAAATCAATAAAAATATATTTTAACAAAAGAAAGAAAGAAAAAGAAAATACCAGAAGTTGCTTGTCCATTCACCTGACCAAGGACATCTGATCTGTCTGTAATGTTGAGCTGCTATGAGTAAAGGTCTCATGAATATTCATGCACAGGCTTTTTTGTGGACCTTGCTGAACATTGCTTTTGGTTAAATACCTAGGAGTTGAGCTACAGGACAGATCGACCTGAGTTCAAGACAGATAGACATGTAACTTTTTACGTAACTGCCGAACAGCTAGCCACGTGGCCACGGCATTTTTTAAAAATATATTTTATTGATTTTTTACAGAGAGGAAGGGAGAGGGATAGAGAATCAGAAACATCGATGAGAGAGAAACATCGATCAACTGCCTCCTGCACACCCCCCACTGGGGATGTGCCCGCAACCAAGGTAAATGCCCTTGACTGGAATTGAATCCAGGACCCTTCAGTCCGCAGGCCGACGCTCTATCCACTGAGCCAAACCAGTTAGGGCTGGCCACGGCATTTTAAGCTCCCTCCCCCAGCATGTGTGAGTGTGGAGTTCCCGGGAGGAGCCTCAAAGAGGCCGCTGTCCTCACCTGGACCCCGAGGGCCCGGGGTCACCCGTGGAGCTCCAGCCTGGGAAGCCGGGCCGGGCTTCTGGAGCAGGATCAGGCCAGGAGGTTGGGGCGGAGGGATTCTGGAGCAGGAGGCCACCACGCTCACCTTGTGACATGAGGGTGGCGTGGGCCAGGACTGTGGAGATGGCGAGCCCCACACAGAAGGTGCCTGGGGGTCTCCTGCCATCCTCCGTGTCAGCACTGGCCCACCAGGAGTGCAGGGGGCCATCAGGATATATAAACGGGGTTTAGTAGATGCGTCTTAGGTACTCGGGATGGGGCACCAAACAAGTAATGGACCCGGAAGAGAACCAGCAGTGCCTCGCTCACATAATCCCCACATATTCTGAGAAGCCAGGAGGCAGGGCCCCTCTGATCTAGAGTGTAAGGAATTTGCAGGGATGATGGGGCCGTCCCTCCCAGATGCAAAAGACATTGGTGTCTGTGGAAGGCTCTCCCAACAGAGTCTTAGGTCCCCAGGTCATGACCTCTGGAAAATAGACAAGGAATTTGAGTGACCGATCTAGAAGCATCTCTGCGTTTCTTCCGATTTTGCTGTCTTCCCAACGTGTAGTCTCTGCCACACGCTGTGGCTCAGGGCAGCAACACGGGAGCTGACTGACACACACCCTGGTGCTGAGAGGGCATAGCACAGCAGTCAGGCAGGACGGGCTCTGAAGCCAGCCTGCCTGGGTTCAAAGCCCAGCCCTGCTGTGTGATGAGACAAGTTACTGAACCTCTCTGTGGCTGTTTCCTCATCCAAAAAAAAAAAAAAAAAATGAGGGCCCTGACTGGTTTGGCTCAGTGGATAGAGTGTCAGCCTGCGGACTGAAGGGTCCCAGGTTCGATTCCACTCAAGGCCATGTACCTTGGTTGCAGGCACATCCCCAGTAGGGGATGTACAGGAGGCAGCTGATCGATGTTTCTCTCTCATCGATGCTTCTGACTCTCTATCTCCTTCCCTTCCTCTCTGTGAAAAATCAATAAAATTTATTTTTTTAAAAATGAGGACAACCATAGCATGTGCTTCTCAGCCTCTTCTGGGACGTAGTTAATTTAGGTCAAGATCTTAGCGCACGCCAGAGACATGGCAAGCCCTTCATAAATGATGATTCTGGAAGATGGGGGTTTTGTTTAGAAGCTGTTGCAGTGACACAATTAGCTCTAGCTCTCGGAGGAAATGGAAGCACAAATCCAGTCCCTTCCCCCAGGCCTGGAGCTGCTCAGGGTCAGAGCAGAAACCCCATGTTATCTGGGTGGCTCCAAAGCCCAGGCTCCATTCCTTACACCCCCTCCCCACCCACTTTTATTTCCCCGCAAGTCAACCAACTGGGCTGAGGGTGTCCTAAGGCCTGAGGAACATGGCGCTACTGCCACCTGGCGGTGCTGCTGTCACATGGCCCATGGCTGGGGCTCCCACTGAAGACAATAACAGAGATGAAGGAGCCATCCTCAGAACAGAGGACACAGCCTGGCCAATCCCCTGCAACAGGTTCCCACAGCCTCTCTGGAAGCCTTGTCCCCAGAGGGCTCAGGACTCATGATTAGAATCTCTCCTTCTAGAAAGGCACTTTGAGGCACATGCTTGCCAAATTTCCAAATTTTCTACGTTATTAACACACTTGTGACCCGGTGCACAGATTTGTGTACATTGAAAGGAAATCAATTAGAAAGTGGCCGGCGGGAGAGGCAGCCAGACATGCCCTGGAGCCAACCTCCCTCAGTCCCTCCCCGGCCGGCAGCACCTGGGGTGGCACTGTGGCTCCAAGGGCGTCTGCAGAGTGAGCGGGTCCCTCTGGCAGGTGGGGTCCCTCGGCCTGGCCTACGGGGATCAGGCCGAAACTGGCTCTCCGACATCCTCCGAGGGGTCGCGGAGTACGAGAAGGCACTCTGAAAGGTAGCTGTGGTACAGGGTATGGAACGCAAACGCAAGTGTGCAGTAAACCAGACTCGGGGCCAATAGTGTCCCAGCAACAACATAACCCTCAGCCGAAGGTGGAATCACACGGCCCCACGAGGTATCAGGCTCCCTCCTCTCTGGTTTCGGGGTGCATCACCCAAGAACCACTGCTTCTCTGCAGCTCCTTATTGAGCGTCTGCCCCCTGGTGGTCAGTGTGCACCATAGCAACTGGTCGGACAGTGGGAGGGACACTTAGCATATTAGCCTTTTATATAGAGAGATCACTGTTAGTCGTTTGCCAATTAGCTAGCTGTTGTGCAAGAGACAGAAGGGTCAAGGGAATGAGTCACAGGATGGGTACGTTTTTTGGGAAGAAGATAACAATTCAGAAGGACTTGAAGTCTGGGCCTTACCCCAGAAGGGCAGATGTGGTGGGAGCCCTGAAGTGAGAGCCCCCTTTGTAATTCTGCCCCCATTTGGCCTTTCTTTGCCTACTCTCCGACTTGGGTGGCAGCAGGTGGGTGAAAATCCTTAATGAGAAACACAAAGTCCTCTGTGCTATGGATCCTGTGCCCTGTCCAGCCTCGTGTCTCCTACCCCACTTCACACCCTTGGACAGTTCCACCATTTTGATGGGTAGTTATCCTTGGGCTGCTCCTCAAAATCCCACTTTTTGGGAAATATTCTTCATCCCTGTAGGGGATTTTTAAAATATCTTTTTCCCTCCACCCTTCTAGGTCCTTGATTGGGGCTCTGTAAAAAATGGCAGATTAACAGAAGAAAAAATGAACATATGTTTATTAGTATGTGTATCACACATGTAACACACGAGAGCAAACAGAGATGAGTAACTCAAAGGGGAGTTTAGAACTCAGGCTTATAAACCATCATAGGCTAAAGGGGACTTCTGTGGCGGGGGGCGGCGGCAGCAGGTTCAGGACTGAGACCAGGAAAAGTGTGGTGACAAGGGTTGTGTTGCAGATTTAAGTGTTGCAATTTCTCTATTGATAAGAGTAGGAGACAGAGACTCCCCTACAAATGGAAATTTCCTTGATAATAAATGTAAATTTCCTTCACAAAAGGAAAATGTGTGCCCTGTTTCTAGAGCTGTTTCTGCATCTTCAGGTTCTCCACGGCCTTTAACTCAAAACAGCCTGTATGCCAAAGAGGCATATGTTGGGGTGGCACATTCTGGAACCCCTCAACTCCCTAGCACTAAAGCCCACGCGGTGCATACTCCATGCATAGCTTATGCATTGTGTTCTGTGTGAGTGGCATCTCTGGGACACAGCTCCATCCTTTACCTGAATGGTGCCTCTGGGGGCTTGGGCGACTGGGCAGAATGCCCGCCACTGTCACTACTACCCATACAAGTTTAATGGGCATAGTCATCTTCATGACCATCACCTGGCCTCCAAGCCATCATTGATTGTTCTGGTGGTGTGGGCCCCAAAATCAAATGGCACTAATCAGAGAGCTCCCATTCTCAAAATATGAAATTGACATGAGATTCCATCCTCAGGTTGGCTGGGACATCAACAAAGGAAGTGTAGGTGGCAGCCCTGAATGGTATGCTATGGCCCAGGACAGATCCCCTTTCCCAGAGTGGGTGCACCGCCCTCTTTCCCCCTGCTGTGTTGGCTGTTAGCATTCCAAAGCTATCCCTTCTCTGGACAATCACCTGCTGCCTCAGAGAGCCCACACCTCCTCCCGCCAACAGCCACAGAGGTTCAAAGAGCCAGTCTCAAGGTGTAGGAACTCTCCAGTGGCTTTACATCCCAAAGGGCCCTCCCCCGGTCCTGGGTCAGGTCACATCCTTGCTCATGTCCTTCTCCTTCCTATCATGTACTTTTTGGTTTACAGTTAGAGCATTCCTTTGAGTTTATATGGGAAAACCACTTGGCCAATAAAACTGAGAAATTTGAGTTTCATTGGAAAACTATGCATTGTTTATAGCACACTGGGGTCCAGTTTATCTAATCCTGGTTTTATGGGAGCTAATTTGCAACTCAAATTGTAGCTCATAGCAATGCAAACTCATTCTGGCCTAGAGGCATGTAAATAAATTCTGGGCAGGGGAAGGATGCTCCTCTCCTCTATTGGAAAAGCCAATTTGCATCCATTTCTACCTTCATTTCAGTGGTTCTAATCTAACTATACATCCGTTTTCTGGATTCTTCTTTGATTGAGCTGTGAAATTTTTAAGCTTTCTTATTAATGAGCAAAATAAAAGTCTTTAACAAGTGTTCATTTTTATATCTGTATAAGTCATAATTTTACCAGTTTGGGAAAATTATCCTTTAGCAGAATATTGGGGTCTCTGGTTTTAATTCTCATAATAATGGTGATGGGTTTTCCTTTCATTGTCTCATGTATAGGGGAGATGCCATCAGTTCTGCTTACTACTGTGTTACCCAGCCCCCAGAATGGAGCCTGGCATATAGCAAGTGCTCAACATTCAAAAACCAATCAATCAGCTAAATTTTAAAAATCATATGATTATAACAATAGACACAAAAAGGTTTTTGACACAATCTAACACCCATTTATGATTTTAAGAAAACCTCTCAGCGGGCCAGCCTGCAGACTGAACAGTCCCGTGTTCGATTCCGGTCAAGGGCACATGCCCCAGTTGCAGGCTCGATGCCCAGTAGGGGGCGTGCAGGAGGCAGTCGATCAATGATTCTCTCTCATCACTGATATTTCTATCTCTCTCTCCCTCTCCCTTCCTCTCTGAAATCAATAAAAATAAAAAAATTTAAAAGAAAACCTCTCAGAAAACTAGAATTCAAAGAGAACTTACTCAACTTGATGAAGAAACCTACAAAAAGCCTATAGCTGGCATCACATTTAATGCGCAAAGACTGCTTTCCCCCTAGATCAGGAACTAGATCGGGATGTCTGTTTTCACCACCGCTGTTTAATATAGCACCAACTAGAACGTCTATCCCTGCGGTGAGACAAGAAAAAGAAATAAAAGCGTATTGATGGGAAAAGGAAGAACGAAAACTGTCCCTGTGACTAGCCGTTGTGCAAGAGACATCATCTACATTATCTATGTAGAAAATCCCAAGCCATCTACCAAATAAGTGAGTTAAGCAGGATCACAGGAATGAGATAAATAAACAAAAATCAATTGTATTTCTATACCCTAACAATGACAATGTAGAAACTGAAATTAAAATTACAATGCTACTTACAGTCATTCCAAAGAAAACAAAATAAGCTAAAGAAGACCCAAATAAATGGAGAGACATACTATATTCAGAAATGTAAACTTCAACATAGTAAAGAAAGGTTTAATGTAATTCCTATGAGAATTCCCAGCAAGCGTTTTGTAGACCTAGACAAGTGTTTTCTAAAATTTATATGGACAGTCACAGGACCGAGAATAACTAAAAATAATTTTGAAAAATAGGAATGTAGTGGGAGGAATCACTCTACTCCAAATCAAGGCTTAGTACAGTAATCAAGGCTGTGTGATATTAGAGTCAGATGAACACATGGATCAAAGGCACAGAATAGAGAGTCCAGAAATAGACCCACACACTTACGTCCAACTGATTTTTGACACAGGTGCAAAAGCAATTTTGAAGAAAAGGAACAAACAAATCATTTCAACAAATAGATGCTGTAGCAATTGAATAGCCACAGGCAAGAAAGTGACTAAAAGAAAAAATAGCCACAATCCCATATGCAGAGAAACTGGATCACTCCGACTGTGGTGGGGATGTGAAGTGGAACGGCCACACTGGAAGCAGCCTGGCAGCTCCTAACCCTTCCACCACGGAAAGACCCCGCAGTTGCAGCATTGGGCATTTATCCCAGAGGAATGAAGTGTTATGTGCACAGGAAAACCTGTGCACAAATGTTCAGACAGCTTTATTCATAATTGCCCCTAACGGGAAGTAACCCTAATGTTCTTCAACAAGTTAATAAATAAAAAAACAGTGATGCATACATACTTTCAAACTAGAGGCCTGGTGCATGAATTCATGCATGGGTGGGGTCCAGTCAGCCCGCCTGGATGGGGGCCAATCGGGGCCAGCCAGGCCAGCAGAGGGGGGAAGAGGGGAGACAATGGGAGGGGCAGATTGGGGGTGGGGCTGGCAAGGGGGAGGGGCTGTGGGTGGTTGCAGGGGGCCGATCATGGCCTGGAGTAGGCCGGTTGGCCACTGCAGTGCATGTCATAGAGACTGTTTGTTCCGGTCGTTCTGCTCATTCCTCCCATTTCAGTCGCTCCGCCATTTGGTCGCTGGGCTTTTATATATATAGACACTCCACAGCTATTTAAAAAAGAATGAATCTTTGATTGACTCAACGATTTGGATGAATCTCCAAGGAATTACTCTGAGTGGGGGAGAAAAAAAATTCCCAAAAGGTTACATACTTTGGATTCCATTTATATAGCATTCCTATTCCTGAAATGGCAAAATTATAGAAACAGAGAACAGATTTGTGGTTGCCATGGATGCTGATGAGGAATGGGATGGGGAGGGGGTGGAGAGTGGGCTTAGCTATAAAAGGACCAGAGAAGAGATTCTCACGGAGATGGAACTGCTCTGTGTCTTGATTGTACCAATGTCAATATCCTGATTGGGATGTTGCTCTACATAGTGTGGTAAGATGTAGCATCGGAGGAAACTGGGTAAATGGTATACAGGATCTCTCTCTATAATTTCTTACCACTGCATGTGAATCTGTAATTATCTAAAAATAAAACATTCAATTAAAAAATTTTTCAAATATAAAAAATGCTATGTAAATATATCTTAATTTGCTCTAACTTACATTAAAAAATATCAGTTAACAATGTGTGTTTCTTAGATTTTTTTTTCCAGATAAAGCTCACATTCCTACCTGTATTCTAACAAACAATAAGTAGGCACTTTGGGGAAGAATTTCTGAGACTGAGCTTGCTTCCACTTACTCTGCTCATTTCCTCAAAGGCACGTTGTTTATGTCACAGGAAGGGAGTGTTAAGAAAATAATGTGTGTCTGTGTCTTTGTTCACATTTGTCTCTAGTTATTCTAAAAAGCAATAATAAGCTACTTTAGAGGAGAGCAGCTGAGATGGAGCTTTTTCTTTAATAGTGTTCCTTTCCACAAATGCTGCTTACATTCAACTTTCTCTAAAAAGCAATCAATGGCCGAAACCGGTTTGGTTCAGTGGGTAGAGCGTCGGCCTGCGGACTGAGGGGTCCCAGGTTCGATTCCAGTCAAGGGCATGTACCTGGGTTGCGGGCACATCCCCAGTGGGAGATGTGCAGGAGGCGGCTGATGGATGTTTCTCTCCCTTCCTCTCTGTAAAAAAATCAATAAAATATATTTTTTAAAAAATAAAAATAAAAAGCAATAAATGACCTCGCCGGTGTGGCTCAGTGGTTGAGCATCAACTTATGAACCAGGAGGTCACAGTTTGATATCCGGTCAGGCGCACATGCCAGGGTTGCAGGCTCCATCCCCAGTCGGGGGTGTGCAGGAGGCAGCTATCAACAATTCTCTTACAACATTGATGTGTGTGTGTGTGTGTGTGTGTGTGTCTCTCTCTCTCTCCTCTCCCTTCCTTTCTGAAATACATAAAAATATTTTTTTTTCCAAAATGTCCATTTCCATCTTTTAGAGCAATTTCTTCCCCAACTCTAAGATCCAATTCTGAATCATATCTTACTTTTATTTGGCTGCCAGGTCCATTTAATCTCATTTAATTTGGAACAGTCGTTTCTTTTAGTTGTTTTGTGTGTGTTTTTGTGACACTGATGTTTTTGAAGAGTACAGGCCCACCTTTTTGTAGAATGTTCCTTAGTTTAGATTTGTCTGATGACTTCCTCGTGATTGAAGTAATGCACTTACTGGCAGGCACACTACATAAATTATATGTCTCTGAATATCACATCAGGAGGCAAATGATGCCATTTGTCCCATTTGTCCCAAAGTGATGTTAACTTTGATCACTTGCTTGGCGAAGGTGGTATCTGCTGGATTTTTCCTCTCTAAATTTACCTTTTTTCTCTTTGTAATCTGTCGGGGGGGTTGTGTGTTTTTGTTTTTTTTTATGTGTGTTTGATAATCATGTCTCTTAATATCGGGAATATCCATGCTGTCAGTAGAAGGGCAAATATCCTCATGTTTTCGTCTGTAAAAATGTCAGTTTCAACAAAGTGAACTTTGGTGGGACCCCTTTCTAGGGTTGGAAGTTAACACCTGCACTATTTGGCATGGCCGTCCTTTGGGCACCAGGAAGCTGTTTTCACACAGGGCCGAACTCTGTGTCGGGTAAGTGCTGGAGACACTCCAGTTCTGAAATCCATTTCACCCACCATGGTGGGCGGTGGGTGCATGATGAGGAGATGGTTGCTTCTCCAAGGGAACTTCCAGGAGGGAAAAGCTCCCACCTCCCACCTGGACGCTCACTCCAGGTCCCATGGCAGCAGAGGTAGGACAGCCCCAGGTGTTCTTGGGTATGCTGTTTTTAATGTTCAAATAGTCACTATACAATGTTTGTTTTGATGCACATGGACATATGTTACTTGTGTTTTAGAAAGAACTTTATATTTGAAATTAATTAGTGAATGAAAATATTTCATAGGCTCACTAATAAAACAATTCGTTTGTTGGGCAATGTATAAATAAAATTTAAGTATATCATTATTTAAAGCATTTTCTTCCACTCTCAAAAGTGTTCCAGTTTACTTACTTGTAAGACCTAAAACCGTAAAACTCTTAGAAGAAAAATATCGGTGCAAAAGCTGCACGCTGCTAGATTTGGCATTGAGTTCTCGGATATGACACCAAAGGTGCAGGCAACAATAGGAAAAAATAGACCAATTAGACTGCATAAAGAGTTTTGAAATTTTGTACATCAAAAGACACTCTCCACAAAGGGAAAAGACAGCCCCAAGTATTGTAAAAAAAATACTTACAAATCATGTATCTGATAAGGGATTAATATCCAGAATATGTAGAGAAATACTAAAAATCAACAGCAATAACAACACCCAACACAAAAATGGGCGAAGAACTTGAACAGCCATTTCTCTAAAGAGATCTACAAATAGCCACTAAGCACATGAAAGGTTGTCCCCCATCACTAATCATTAGGGGAATGCAAATCAAAACCACAATGAGATATCACCTCACCCATGAGGATGACTACTATGAAAAAAAACAACAACACAGATAATAATAAATGTTGGCAAGGATGCGAAGCCATTGGAACCTTTGTGCACTGTTAGTGGGAATGTAAAATGGGAGAGCCACTAGGGAAAACAATATGGTGGTTTCTCAAAAATTAAAAATAGAATTACCATAGGATCCAGCATTTCCATGTCTGGGTATAGACCTAATAGAATTGACAGCAGGGCCTGGAAGAGATATCCGTACATCCATGTTCATAGTGGCATAACTCACAATAGCTGAAGTAGGAAAGCAACCCAAGTGTCCCTCGGTGGGTAATTGGATAAACAAAATGTGGGCTAGCCACACAATGGAATATTCTGTTCAGCCTTAAAAGGAAAGGAAACTGACTTATGCTGCGAAGTAGATAAACCTTGAGGACATTATGCTACGTGAAAGGCAGCGCTCCCTCCCGGGCAGCCTCGCTGGGGAATACAATGAGACTGTTGATGCCTCCCTGGCAGGAGGAGCACTCAGGCCTAGGAAGGAGGCCCCTGGGAGGTGGGTTCACCTCGCCCCCCTTCCCGTTGGGTCTTTGGCAGCAAGAAACAACACTCCACCCTGGGACACACCTAAATCGCCCCCGCATCCCCCAGCTCCCTCTTCTCCCAGGAGAAGCCGGTAGGCAACCTCGGGCTCTGTGTGGGTGTGGAGAGGGTGGTGCTGGCCGGGCACCCGCGCTTTGAGGTGGAGTGTGTGCTTTGTTCGGTATGGATACTCCAGGCCTCAGCCCGGAGAGGAGGACAGGCGCCGGTTACTCTCCCACATGCCACCCTGCCACACACCAGGGCGGAGGAGGGTAGAGTTCGGGTGCTGAGGGGCCCGTCACCTCCACAGAAAGGGTGTAGCCATCCTCCAGGGCAGCAAGATTTTGTGGGCTCTAAGTCCGCCCATAGTTGAAGCAATAGCTCTCCACTAGCCGGGACATGCGATTGCCCAGAACGTCAGCAGCCGGCAGGGAGAGCCTTCCTGTGGGAGTCCAGGGCTCATGACTGTGTCCTTGGCCCCCGCGCCTCCAGAAGTGGGAAAAGAAGCCTGAGTTCCAGCCCAGGCCTGTTCCGTGTCCTGTGTGGCTTGGGATCTTCCGTGTCCTCTCTGGGTTGCAGCTTTCTCGGAGGTGGGAAGACTATTTCTTGGGCTGTCTCAGCCCTGACCTTGTAGAGGCCGGGACTTCAAAAGAAATGTGAACCCAGCAAGACAGTGTTGACATGAATAATGTGTAATCTACGACAGTACACATGGCAATGGAACAGGTGTCAAACATATGAACTGAGTTAGCACAGATGCGGGGAACTTCTCGGAAGGGAAAAGGAGGTGGTGGCTCCAGAGCCCAGCCTGGGGCTGCTCTGGAGAAGGTTTCCAGAAAACATTGGGACGAAGGAGCAAGTTAGACCTTGAAGAGAGCCTCCCATTCAGAAGGAGCAGAGTGATGGGAGCCCGTGAAGGTGGGGGCAGGGGAGTGGCACATCCATGTGTGTATGGTGGGGAGTCAGGCCGTGGGGAGACTTGGAGGCAGGAGGGGGGTCTTGAGGAGAGAGGATGGAGGAGTCAGGGTCCTGGGGATGGCTGGGGGGTGGAGAACCCAGGGGCAGAGCTGAGATGCTAAGTAGCCTCCTAGGCCAGTGAGCCTCCTGGGCTCAGGGCTGGTTGAACTGACCCAGCCCAGCCTCTGGGCCTGGCTACTGCCCAGCTTTACTCTGCAGTCCTGCAGCCTGTCCTGCCTCCTCCCGGGGCGCGATGAGGTCCACAGGGAGGCATCCGGGCCATTGAGCCTCAAAGCAGCTGATCCCATGCCAGCTAATGAGGGCAGTGGCTTCTGGCTTGAGTGCCTGGCAGCTGGCGCTATGGGTCGAGCTGTCCCAAAGCCAAGATGTGCAGTGGCAGCTGCACTGGCTCTGCTAGTGGCCTGCACAGGAGGAAGTGCCTGAGGGCTTAGGGTTGTAGAGCTGGGGCCCAGCTGCCTGCCTGCTTAGGTCTCTGCTCCGGCCCCCGCTGTGACCACCTCCTTCCAGTCCAGGCCTGCCTGACCTCAGCCACAGCCCCATCACGCTGCCAGAGCCTCCTGCTGGGGATGCTCTGCTGTCCTCCGCCACCTTGCACATCCCAATGGACTCTCACAGGCCAGCGTCGACATGACGTCTTCCTGCATCCCATCAGATACGCTGTCTCCCTTCCCTAAGGGTCCCCAGCCTCTGGTGGCCCTGGCAACGTTTTGTCTCAGATGCCGGAAATATCCTTTCCTCCTTGACTGAGCCACGTACAGCTAGGGCTGAGTCTGCTTCAGCCTCCCCCTTCCCTGGACCCCCGGAGTCTGAATGCACACGCCACCGCCTGCATTTCCCCCAAACCTCCCTGGCTCAACGGCAACCAGCCCAGGCCAGGAGAGGATCTCCAACTGGGGCCATGTGGCCTGAGATGCCCACAGATTTCGGCTAAGGCTCCGGGTAGAATGGGGCATCTCAGCCCTGGTCCGCTGACCCCTGAGGAATACAGGAATAGAAATCAGGGTCATGGATTTGGGTGGGAGAGAAGGACAACTTTATTCCCATTAACTTTTCACTGAAGTTGAGCACGTTTTCCCACAGTGGCCTCAGCAGAAGCTGTAACTAGTGATGTGCACCTCACAGTCCCATTAGTGGAGACAGCTCACAATGTCCTTTATTCTCATTGCTGCTTTAAAGCCATGTCGTTATTCAGCCCGCCACGAGATCTTAATTGAACGAAGACACAGGCATCACTATGACGCAAAGCTGTGTGTAATATTTTGATAGCCGTATTTTAATTGATTGCCTTTGTAATCCTTTACATGTTCTACGCACTTCAAAACCTCATTCTAACCAGAGTCCACAGGCTTCACCAGAGGTGAAGGTCCATGAAAGTAAAAAGGTCCAACCTGCTGCCATGGAGAGACCCCCAGGGAAGAGGGAAGGGGTGGCCTCCAGTCAGGAGGGGTCCTCATTCAACCCTGCAGAGGTGGGCCAGGAAGCCCTAGAGATGCGTGTTCTGGGGCAGGGACGGGGCAGCCATTCTTCTCTGTTTCTAGTTGTTGTTTTTTAGGCTCGTATTTATGGCTTCGACTTCTGAACATTTCCATTTGGTGTGGAGCTTGGCAGAGAGGGTTCCTGGCAGGCTGGAGTGGCCAGCGCGGGCCTGAGGGGCACCAGTCGGTGGCTTCCTGGGTTGAGGTTTTAGGGGGTGGCCAGCAGCCCACAGAATGGCCCTCAGCTTCCCAGCTGAGGTCTGGGAGTGACAGAGCCCAGTGCCAGGGTTTCCTGGAGATGGCCTGTGTTGGTGATCAGACAGGTCTGGGACGTGAGCTCCAGGACAGGCCCTAGCGCAGTGGTTCTCAACCTTCCTAATGCCGCGACCCTTTCATACAGCTCCTCATGTGGTGGCGACCCTCAACCATAAAATCATTTCCGTTGCTACTTCATAACTGTAATTTTGCTACTGATATGAATCGTCATGCAAATATCTGATAGGCAGGATGTGTTTTCATGGTTACAAATTGAACATAATGAAAACATAGTGATTAATCACAAAAACAATATGTAATTATATATGTTTTCCGATGGTCTTAGGCGACCCTGTGAAAGGGTCGTTCGACCCCCAAAGGGGTCACGACCCACAGGTTGAGAACCGCTGCCCTAGAGTGAGCCCACTGCATCTGCCCTGAGAGCCAGGGAGAGTGGGGGCGGGGGGAGCCAGAAAGTGCAGGAGGGTTCCTTCCCAGGGTGGGACTGTAGATAAACGCCCCAGCTTCCCACCAGCGTGGACCGCTCTGGGAGGCTTCCGAAGCCCTGGCTGAGCTGAGCCTCTTCCCCAAAAGTGAGACCTCAACAGCACACGCCCTGCCCCCTTCCTCCAACCATCCAGGATCAGCGCCCAAATAAACTATCTGCACCCAAGTTCCGGCTCTGCTCAGGGGCACCCACACGAAGACACATAGTAATGGAAATATGAAGCTGGGCATAGGATTGCCCCGATACGGCTACCTTTCCCAGCCGCACGCCTTAGCTGTGTGTGGCCATGTGGCTAAGTCCGAGCAAACGGGATATGAAAAGAGGTGACTGTGCAGTTTCCATGTCACTTAGCTGCTGGGGAGGAGGGTGCCTTTCCTTCCCTTTTCCCCTTCCCGCTCCCTGGGGAGCAGAAACGGTAGCAAGACAACTTGGGCCACGTGGACAAGGACCTTCACCTCCTGGCATTCACGCCCTTGAATCGGGAGTGGCCTGTCTGTCCAACAGCCTGTGGCAGAGGTGACTGTGTGTGACTTCCAAGACCAGTCATAAGAGGCACTGTGGTTTCTGTTAAAGAGAAAACCACAGGCCCCAAATGGCATCACTTGTGCTAAAGCCTACACCAGTGGTTCTCCACCTTCTGGCCCTTTAAATACAGTGCCTCATGTTGTGACCCAACCATAAAATTATTTTCGTGGCTACTTCATAACTGTCATGTTGCTACTGTTAGGAATTGTCATGTAAACATCTGATATGCAGGATGGTCTTAGGCGACCCCTGTGAAAGGGGTCGCGACCCACAGGTTGAGAACCGCTGGCCTACACCAACCCTACATTGAATGCCTGCCTAACTACTGTTTCAATCTGCCCTAGAAATGGAATCTTAATCAACCAGTCCGAAATTTTCTGGTCAAGGGCCCTCTCCATCCCCCACAGAAAGAAGAGGCAATCTGCATTTCTGGACCCGATTTCCTGTGTCCTGGCTCCAATCTCAGACAGGTACATATGGCCACAATAGCAGCAGGCTTAGGTTTCCCCTGAAGTTCCAGGCCTGATGCTCATTGGCTCTGCTTGAACATGTGACCATCAGCATGCCTCTTACTGGCCAGGCCTGGGGCTCTAGTCACCCAGGACTAGAGCCAGAGTGAAGATGAGCCCCACCCAACCCCTGAACCACATAGGCCAAGAGTGGGAGAGTTGTGGTTTCCGCCCCATCACTCACGGCAGTGCTACCGAAGGGCGGGCGCTGGGTGATGACAGATGTGTTCTCCGTGGATGAGTTTTCCACACTGACATCAGGAGGACTCAGGACTCCAATCGCTGAGTGGGCAGCACGTGCCAGGCTAGAGCAGCCTGGGCATGGTAAAACACACCCAGCCCATCCATGTGGGGGGAAGGCCAAGACCCCAACCCCTGCTCTGGCCCTGTATTACAGAATCTTCAGGCCCCAGCTTTTCCATGACTTGGAACTTGCCCTAAACCAGGGGTGGGGCATTTCTTTAATGCACTCGGTTCGGTACCTTCCTGAGCAGAACCCCTTCGCATGGTCGTCTGGTGGCACTCAGGTGCCCTCAAATGTGGTCTTGGCTGCAGCCTGCATTACCCTCTTCCCACTTCCCCACTGTAGGTTACACACACACACACACACACACACACACACACACGCAATGCACGCACGCACGCACGCACGCACGCACGCACGCACACCCCTCCTCCACCACTAATCCAAGACTTCCCCTCCCTGACCCTCTGTTCCCTTCAGAACACAGTTCCCACTGAACCCCTTCTTGCTCTGCAGCACCCAGAAAGGCTAAGCCCAGCCTGCAGGACCCCCTCACTCTAACTCACCCCTACAGGGAATTAAATTCTACTCCCCCCAACCACCCCGGGGTCTCCCACCACAGGGCCTGGGCTTCCTCCTTGCTTCCTTCCCCCTGCCAGGGCCTCCCCCTTCCAGCAGTGGACAGACATGTCTACACACCCCAGGGAGGATAAATAACTCATATCTGGAGCCACCACCAGGCAAGAGAGCCAACAGCCAATGGGGTGGCTTCCCAGAGGCTGCAGCAGGTGTCAGGGTTCACCTGGGCTGACCAGAGCCACTGTGGCTGTCCAGGCACCTGCCCCATCTTCCTGAGCCCTGCCCCACTGAGGCCAGAAGAAGCCGCGGGGCAGGGACAGCTGGCAAGTGACTTGGGCCTGGGCAGGATCCAGGCTAGGGAGGAAGTGAGAGAGGCTTGCGGGGCTGAGGCTATTTTTACCCAGACCTGTGCAAACAGAGGCACAGGCTGGTCCAGCCAGTTCTTTCCCTGCCCCGGTGCCTGGCCACGAAGTCTCTTACCAGGTTGGCAGCATCCACTGGGTGGGAGCCAGAGGGCAGGGATGGGTAGAGGAAGGACAGAATGAGAACTGCCCCGAGGTGCCCCAGAGACTCCCCGCCTTGAGGCCCAGGATCACCACAGGCTCACTCACTCCCCAAGGCAGGCAGTGTGGGTTGGGGCTGGAATCAGGGCCCGGGGTCAGCCTGGGGTCAGAAGTCAGCTGGGCTGAACCTTGTGATCAGGGGTAGGTGTCTTCCTGGGGCCATGGGTCACTCCAGGCTGAGGCCCGTGATCAGCATCAGAGATTTGTCTGGATGGAGGCCTATGATCAGGGTTAGGGATCAACCTGAGGTCTAGGGTCAGGCTCGGCCTAGAGTCAGAGATAAGTCACAGGAGGAAAGGCCTCTCAGAGGTCTCCTCTTGCTTGTCCACTCTCCTCTGGCACCCACGCTGGGCCTACCAGCCCTAGCAGAGACACCCCAGAAGTCTCCGGAGAGGGAATGACTGATGAGCCCTGAGGCATGACAAAATCTCTGAGAGATGTGTGGAGGAAGGCATTCCTGGCAGGAGGAACAGCCCAGGCAAAGGGCTCGGACGTGTTCTGCAAGGCAGAGCCCAGGCGTGGGTGGGGGTGGGAAGAGTGAGAGGGCAGCGTTAGAAAGCTGGGGGCAGAAGGAGGGAGGCATCAGCTCTGGGTTTTAGGAAGAATCGTTCATTCATTCGTTCATTCATTCAATAAGTATAAATTGAGGGCTTAACATGTGACAGGCACCATTCTAGGGACTTGAGAGACCCTGGGAACAAAACACGTGGAAAGCCCTGCCCTCAGGGAGTTCCTGCTCTAGCCGGGGAGACAGGTAGGAAATGTAATAAAGTCCATGCACAAATACCGAAAGGACATGGTGCCTTGGAAGGTGACAAGTGCCTCTGGGGGCCCCGGAGCTGGAGGGGAGGGAGCAGTTGGCAATATTAAGTCGGGGAGTCGGCATTGAAGAGGGAGGTCAGGAGCCATGGGGAGACCTGGGCAAGGCCTTGCAAGCGAGGGAGCAGCAGTGCAAAGAGCTGAGAGCAAGGAGGGGAGGGAGGGAGGAATGGATTCATGGAATAGCAGGGAGGCCGGGGCTGGAGGCAAGACGGAGAGCCCAGAGGAGAGGTGAAGGAGGGGCGATGGGGACCCCTCAGGGCTGCAGGCACTTGGAACTAAGGAGCCGCAGGGTCTCTCGCTTCTGTTTTCTATGCGTCTTAGAGAAAGAGGTTAAATAACGCCACAGGGGAGCAATCAGCTGTGGGAAGCCAGTCTACAGGACCAACCCAGTTCCTTCAAAAGAGGACTTGCAAAGAGAGGTCTGGGCAGGGAGGTGGAGGGCCTCCGTGCGCGTGGTAAATCCCAATGTGTGAACCTTATTGAAATAAACAACTAGTGAAAAATAAAAATAACAGCATGGATGAGACCAAAAATTAAATAAGAACGGAATCGTTATTGTGATTAAGGAATTGGGGAGGTGTGTTTTTTTTATATAAAAATGATATTGTGGGATAACAGTATTGAGGCCTTTTTTTTTTTTTTTAGTTCCTATCCGTTATACATACTGATGATATATTTACAGATAAAATAATAGATCCGCGATTTTATTCAAAAGGATCACAGTTGGGGTGGGCGCACAGAGGAAACAAACGAAGCATGGGAGAGTTCTTTATATTATTTTATCCACTTTGTGTATTTTGAAGCTCTTCTTAACCAATGTAAGACTAATCACGGTGCACAACCTGGCTGCTGAGATTGGAGAGCGGGGCAGGGCTAGGGAGAAGCCAGAAATTATGCGGAACCTACTGCGATGAGCAGAGGTGCAGCTGAGCAGTAAGGGAGGAAATGAAGATGGCCTGAGACAGGGGGTAAAGGTGTGGGGAGGGCACAGGGATGGGGAGGGGCCTGCAGGAGAAGACTTCCTTTTCCAAGACTCCCCCATGCTCCAGTCTTTGGATTCCTCCTCACTCCTCTTCCTCCGGCCTTGCTCATTGCTTTCCTCCCTCCCCCGCTCCCCTCAAATTCCCTCCTCCCACTCACCCTCCTCAGCCTCCCTTCCTCATCCCTCCTCCTCCACATCTCCATCCTCCCCTCTCCTTCCTCATCAGTCTTCCTCCCGCCTCTCTTTCCAGCAAGCTTCGCCCTGGCCTGGTGCCCAGCCTTGCACAGGTGGCCCACCCAGCTGGTTTCTCTGCAAGTAGGTTGCTCCAGTTACCAGGCAGCTCCAGTTTGACTCCTCTGGTCGCTGCCCCCCACTCCCGCCCACCCCCTGTCTCCTGGGCCTGCTGTCTCCTAGCTAAGAACAGCACAGACACACACCATCAAATCTCCTCCAGAGAAGCAAAAAAGGGTGTTGCCGGCTCTATTTTTCCTACTCAGAGCAGGCGCTACCGCAGGTTGGCAGGGGCGGGGTGGGGCCCAACTTGGCCAAGAGAACGAGAAATGGTTTTGCTGTTCTCCCTGGAAATGATTCCTCTCTTGGATGAATGAGCTCACACCACAAAGGAGGGTTGAACCGAGGAAGGAAGCAGAAGTGAGCCCGCTGGGGCCACTTTCTCCAGGCCAGGAGTGTCACAGGTCAAGCTTAGGCTGGCCCTGCAGGGCAGGAGGAGGGGAGGACTGCCGTGGGTTCCCTCAGACTGACTCCCTTACTGCTCCACCTCAAGAAGGGGAGACCCCAACTCCACCATGATTCTCAGGCCCATGGCAGCCCGGACTTAGGGCCCATCCCTTTCTGGAAACATCTGGTTCATCCAGAGCAGCCTTCATGTTACCAGCGAGGTCCTCTCCTCTAGTCTCAACTCCCACCTGGCAGGTGAGACCTACCTCTGCAGACACACCCCCTGGGCCCATGCCCTCACCTCACCAGGCAATGGCTGGCAGCTGATAGAAGACCTGCCCCAACCCTTCCCTCCCGCAGCGGCCATAGATTGTCTCCTTTGTCTCAATGTTGGCTTCTATGTTTATGTATGGACATGAATTAAACATTAAATTAAGTATGTATTAAATTAATTCATAGTTACTTACTAATATGACTTGAATCATAAAATGCACTTCTAGCTTTCTCTACTTGTGCTAGCCCTGCCTTGTTTTGATGTCAGCATTATAATACCTTGACGAATATCTTGACTGCTCTCGAGCAATTTGATTGAATTGGAATTACCAGTTCCTTAAAGGTTATAAAATTCTCCTATAAAACTGTCTGGGCCTGGTATCTTTCTTTAAGGGTAAATATAATAATTTATATTTTGCTAGAAAAGCATGCATTTCACCTGGATCTTCAACTATATTGGCATAAAGAAAATATTCTCTTACAGTTTTAATATTCCCTATAGAACTATGTCCCTCGTCTTTCCACTTTTATTCTTGATCAGGCTGGCTAACCCTTTTCTGTTTACTGCTCAAGGGGCAAGTTCATTTATTTCATTTATTAATTCTACATTTTACTTCTGTCATTACTTGATGCTTTTATCTTTACTGATTCCTTCTTTCTTTAAATTCATTTTTGTTGTTTCTTTTCTGGTATATTTAGTTGTAAACTTATTTCACTAATTATTTGTCTTCCTTGTTCATAAGATAGTAATTAAAGCTACAATGTTTTACCTAATTACTATAATGTCTGTATCTCTCAGGTTTTAGTATTCGTTGCGCTATTTGTTTCTAAGTCATTTATAATTTCAATTGTGATGTCTTACTACAACAGTTACTTAGAAGGGTGATTCTGGGTTCTTTTTGTTGTTGCTGCTCATTATATATGTGCGTTGAAATACTTCTAAATATACTGGAGAAGGGAATAAGAAAATTGAGCACAATCTATAACCAATCTATTCATCACCCTTAACATAATGTCATTTTAAACCTTAACATAATGCCATATTCGCTGTAGAATTTTATATAGAAATAAAACATTTAATGCAACTGAGGACCCCCTGTGTATCCCTCCTATGGTTGGCAGAATTCTGAAATGGCACCCAAGATTCCTGGTTCATTGTATGCACACCTTGTATAATCCCTCCCCTTCAATGTCAGTGGGCCTGACCTAACCAGGTGAGCCTTTTTTAAAGAGGGTCTTTAGTTCAGACAGAATGTCAACACCTCGATTTCAGCGGAGCACCCGCGAACCCATATCTGGACTTCTGACCATAGGAAACGTGAGATGACAAATGGGTGCTGTGTTAAGCACTGGGTGATGGTGGTTTGTTACACAGCAATAGAAAATGAACACACCTCCCTACTCCACTCCCTTCCCTCTCTCTGCAGAGGAAAGACATGACATGGGTGTTTATCCTTCCTAAACATTTCCTAGACGTACTGCATACTTATGCATCCATCAGAGGCACATAGCACTGCTTGCAGAGTCTAGGTTCTGCACAATTAGCATGGTGCTGTACACACCATTCTGCAACCTGCTTTGGTTGCTCAACACCATGTTTTGAGATCAATACCGCTGCTGGGAGATGGGGCTCTAGCTCATTTATTTGGATGGCCCCCACCGCAAATAAATTCGTAGGGAAGGGGATTCAAGTCTTCCACTGTGACTGTAGACTGGAAAGTCCTCCTTTTTAAAAATGTACCCTTTTTTATGTAACTTGAGGCTATATTATTAGACACATCAATGTTTGGGATTATTATATCTCCTGGACAGATGGAATGTTCTAATAATATGAACTATTCCTCTTAAATGTCCCACTTTAAATTCTCTCCTTCATTTACATGGACTATTGTGATTGATGCCCATAATTATGTCTAGTATCTGATTTTATGTTTCCCTTCATCATGTCTTTTTGTCTCTAACCCCCGAGACATGTAATCTTTTATTAAATTGGTGGTGTTTTCTTTGTTTTATTTTTTCCTTCTCCTTGTGTATGGGAGTTACACAGAGACGACCGTAATTTTTTCAGTTGATAGCCTTAAATTTTAACACACCACGCCAATCTCTGGTGACATCAATTATGTTGCTTAAACTCCGTGTCTGTTTTGTCCCATCACCTTCCTCTCCTATAATCTCTGCCCAACATCAGCTACACACCGACTCCCAGGGACCAGGGCTGGGAGCTGGGGCGGTGAGTACATGAGCTCAGATCTCCTGTGCAGCTGGTCTGAGCTTCCCCTGGGGTGGAAAGTGCCTCCCAACCCCCAGGGCACCCCCAGCCCCAGGAATGAGCTCTGAGAGGTGGCCTGGTGCTGCCTGTGGTCCCAGGCAGCCTCTCTGAGACGCAGCCTCTCTCTCTGCCCCTTGTTCCCCAGAATCTTGCCCCTAGCTCCTCCTCCTCCCAACACACATTGGCCAAGTCCTGCTTTCAGACTCCAGCTGGGAGCAAATATGTCCGTTCTGACTCACGCCCACACACAAGGATGCACACCCCACACGCTCTCCTACATGGGCGTGCATGTGCATGCACACACACATACATACACACACACACACACAAGCATACACAACACACACGCACACGCCTGCAGTAGGCTAGACCAAGAGACTGGCTGCCGGAGCGTACATGGTCCTCCCCTCTAGAGTGTCCCAGTCGCTGCACCATGACCTCCGTGCCAACCTTCATGGTGACAGACTTCTGGCCCCCAGGATGGCACCGAGCCTGGGGTGCTGAGGAGAGGAGTTCCTTCTCCAGGCATCGCTCTCTGTGCCCAGAACAGGAGCTCCCCAAGGGCAAGAGCAAGTCCCCTCTGCCTCAGCCTCCGGGAGCAGGAGCACTCCCTCCATTTCTCATGCACCACCAGATTGCCCCCACCGCCCTGCCCCCCACCCGCCCAGTGCCCCCCTCAAGCAGTGCTAGGCTCCCCTGGAGGGGCAGCCCGTGTCTAAGTCACCGTGACATCTCCAGTGCCCGTCACCAGGCCTGGCAGCGTAAGTGAAGACGTTGATACGTGAGGAAGGAAGGATGCTACCCACTGCATGCCGGTCCAGAGGGATGGACAGAACTTTTCTTTCTTTTAAAAAAAATATATATTTTTTATTGATTTTTTTACAGAGAGGAAGGGAGAGGGATAGAGAGTTAGAAACATCGATGGGAGAGAGACATCGATCAGCTGCCTCCTGCACGCCCCCTCCTGGGGATGTGCCCGCAACCCAGGTACATGCCCTTGACCAGAATCGAACCTGGGACCCTTCAGTCCTCAGGCCGATGCTCTATCCACTGAGTAAACCAGTTAGGGTTGGACAGAACTTTTCTTCTCTAAACACCTACCTGGGCCTCTCCTGCCCTCCACCCCAACTGGGAATTAAGCTTGGAGTTAAGATGTTTCTCCTCACAGGAAGCACTGGCCCCAGAGAAGGGACCGCCCGGGGAAGTGGCGAGCAGGTCGTCTCCCTGGAGCTGCCAGCCCCACGCGATGGATACAGACCTAAAGGCGTAGGTTCCTTCAACTCAGAGGCCCGGAGGGCAAAGCTTGTCTGCATCGGCACAGCCATGTGCATGGCCCGGGCCAGCTGCCCTCCTCACTCCACAGCAGAAGTTGGCCACCACCATTGAGTTCCTGAGCTGGGAGCCTGGGAAGAGTGAGTGATGACTCAGGGTGCTGCTGAAGGACCGGGGGAGGCAAGGGTGGCCCCCCTGCAGGAGTGAGGCAGGCAGCCCGGAAGCCAGGCAGGCTCCAAGTGAGTAACTACAGATCCTTTCCTGACTTGCTTGTCGTGCCTGTACTCATGTCACGGAGGATGGCAAGTAACTGCCTCTCTCTTCCCCTCCACCTCTGCACCCACGCCATTCTCAAATCCCGAAGCAAGGTGGGGGGGGGGGGGCGGCGCAGAGCCTGGGGACCCGTTCCAGGGATCCAGGAAGAGAGGCCTCAGAACAGCATATTCCTGGGAGGAGCCCACGCAAGAGGGCATGGGGGGAATAGAGAGCAGGGTGTGGTGCTGCCCCTCCCCAAGCCAGAGCGATTGAGGGGGGATGGGAACAGAGATCCCATCACTGCTTCCCATCCACCTGTGGATTCTGAAGTCCCTCTGCCCGCCACCCAGAAGCCTTCCCATCCCCCCTGACAGGTGAATCGCTTGGCTAGCTTCTCCTCGTCAGATCCCCCCCTCCTCAGGGTGGGCCACAGCTGATCCCCCAGGGCTTCAGGACACAGGACTGGGCATTCGGCAACAATCAGCTGAAGCGCAGTCCAGGGTAGCCTTGGCTGAGTTTTTTAGGGGTTTGTTTGTTTTTCGCTTGTTTTCTCTCGCTTCTAATTTTGTGTCAGTGCCTTTCGATAGGTAAGGAAGGGCGGGTCTCCCTCTGACAGAACAAAGAAGTCATTTTCACTGCACAGGATCTGCAGGAAAATATTCTCCCTCGGGCCCCCCTTCCTTCCTGGGAGCCGGGGAACAGCGTGGGCATCCAGGCGCCCTGCTGTTAGGGGCAGCGGGGAGAAATGGAACGGTGGGACTAGCTATAGTTATAAGAAATGTTAGTCATGCTCTGTTAACCGTGATTGTTTGGTTCTGATTAAAGAAGGCACATTCTGACCTGGCTGGGAGCTGTACCCCGGACCTGGGAGTTAACCTGGGAATTCGGTCCATGCTCCTTATCCGAGAACTGTATCATCATGGAAAGATTAACAACCTTGTTGCCCAAACAATGGAGTCCGCCCTTTGCAACCCCCAGCCTGCATTGCCTGTAATCTTTAACCATTATACCATTTTTATTCCTTTTGCCTACTTCCCATTGCCTGGAATACCCATTTTATTCCTCTTGTCCACTTCCCTGTGTAATCTTTGTCCTTCTACCCAATAGAAACAGCAGACTTTTGGGGGGTGGGGAGGAGGTAGAGCAGATTTTAGCGGATGACCTGCTGCTCTCCCATACTTCCGGCATTATTGCAACAAATGCTCATACATTATTCAACCTTCTCTCTGCTTAAGTGGCTCAAGTAGTGACAGGCAGCCCGGACCCATCTGTTGTCCGGTTTCACTGTCACTCACTCCCGCCGCCTGCAGCCTGCTCTAGCATCCCTGAGCTAAGGATGGGGGTTCTTGTGGACCACCCTCCAGAACAAAAGGAGAGGCAACCTACCCCCTAACCGGGAGCCTAAGATTCTCCTCCTCCCCACAAGGTCACGTCCCAAAGGGGGGGTCTGGCTCCCTGCTGAACCCCAATCCTCACCCCTCACCTCGCCCTGTCCTCAGAGAGAGAGCAGAACCTCCACACCCCCCCCCCCCCGGACAAGCACTGATGGTGGGATTTCAGCATGGGGGGGGGGGGAGTGTGTGTGTGTGTGTGTGTGTGTGTGTGTGTGGAGTGGGTTTATGAGAGCCCTTGGGTTTGCCATTCACCTGGGACTCGAGGACACGGTGCCAGGAGAGGCAATTCCCCCGAATGAATGCGGACATGACTCCAGTGTCCTGCTGAGAGCTGAGGCCTGAGGAGAGGGACTGTCAGCCTCGCAAGGGGGAGCAAAGACCCCTGGCCCCCGAGCCTAAACTGAGCCCCAGAAGTGGGGATGGCGGAGGATGTGGCTGGGGGGTTTTCCCCGGGAGGGGTTGAGTCCAAACCGCGGACCCAAGGCCACGCCCAGTTCCCATACCTGGCAGGGAGGGGCCTGTGCCCAGGCTCGCTGAGCATATCTGGAAGGAAGTGGAAACTGTGGGGAGGACAATAGCTGCCCAGGTCCTCCTCCAACAAGAGGCGCCCCTGCCTTACCCACCTCTGCGCCCCGGCACAGCGTGGCACAGCGTGGCACACGGCGAGTTATGAATGCCTGTGCGAGGAAGGGAAGGAGGAAGTGGGAAGAGAGGGGAGTGGGAGGGAGGCAGGGGAGGGAGGGAAGGCAGAAAGCAAATAAGCCGAAATAAGAGGGGCCGGGCCCTCATCCCTTCCGGCTCTTCCCTGATCCCCAACTCCATCCCACCCCCGAAGGTCAGCAGCCCGAGTTTCCCCACGCTGTGGGGAGCGAACAGCAGCCCGAGTTTCCCCACGCTGTGGGGAGCGAAGCCTGGGCGGGTCCTGGGGGAACCCTGACGCACTCGCTGTCCCCACCCCCCCATCTATTTACCAGCCACCTGTCCCCTCGACCACCACCAGTCTCGATTGCGTGGTCTCGATTCCTCGGAAAGAAGGCAGAGCTGTCACCTGCGCTTGGTCCCCAAGAAGACGCGCTCCTGGCGCAAATCAACTGAGCCCCGAGGACTCGCGGTGGAGGCGGGTCGGCCCGATGCCACCCCGCGGCCGGCCCGCCGAGCCTTGGAAGCGAGGCCCCGGAGGCAGGAGGCCCAGGCTCGGACCTTTCTCTGGACCCGTTTCCTGGGCTGGAAAATAGGGCGGGCGGGCAGGCAGGAGGAGAGGGAGGAGGTCTCTGGTTGTAGTCGGTTGCGCGGAGCCTGGGCCCGAGCGCTGGGAGCAGACCTTCCCTCCCCGCGTGGAGGCGCTGGAGCTCAGCCCAGCCGCCCTCCGGGGGCGCCCCCGCCGAAATGTGCGAGGGCGCGGACGCGCCGCCTTCACTGCTGCCCGACAGCCGGTGCCCAGCGCGCCCTGCCAGGCTGCCCGGCTCAGGGACGGCACCGGGGAGCCCAGCGGCGGGCCTCCCTGGCGCCCCGGCTGGCCCTAGCCCGGCCGGTCGGGCGCGCGGGTCAGGTGGGGCTGCTTGAAATGGAGCAAACCGCGCGCCCCACCTCCTCCGACCCGACGCGGGCCGCGCCGCGGGCAGCCGGCAGCCTGGGGAGTAAGAAGCGGCCCGTCCCGTCTCGCGGCCCGGCCCGTCCGCACCAGCCCTCCGAGGCGCAGGAGGGGGACGCGGAGGCCGGCGGCGGGGCCGCCAGGAGGTGGCTCTGAAGGTGGACGGGCTCAGCGCCCCGGGGCGGGGCAGAGGGGCGCCCGGAGGGGGCATGGCCGCCAGCCAGAGAAGAGGGAGGGTGTTAGGGTCTCGAGACTCCCGGGACGCAGTCCGAGGGGGCGAAGGCCGGTGGAAGCGCAGAGACCCAGGACTGGCAGAGGGAACCCGGGGACACCCGACTCGCCGGGTGCCCCAGCCCCGCCCACACCTGCGCGGCGGCCACGCCCCTGCCTAGCCATTGGCTGCACGCGCCGCCCGTCAGGCGAGCCCCCGGGTCCCGCCCCCAGCCCCGAGCAGCGTCTCTTTGCGCGGGGCCCTCGAGCCAGCGTCACTCAGCCCGGTTCCCGCCGTCGACCGCGGTGCGCCGCCCGCCCGCCCGCCCGTTGCCGGCGCGGGGCCGCCCGGCTCGGCTCTGGGCGGACCATGCGCCCCCGGCGCCCGCTGCCGGCCCTGCGGCTCTGCCTGCTGGCGGGCGCCCTCGCCTGCGCCCTCCGCCCCGCGGTGAGTGCCCGCCGGGCCACCCGGAATCCTGGCAGCTGGGTGTGGAGTGGGGGCGGCGGGAGACGGGCTGCGGGTGCGCCCGCAGGGGCGAGGGGAGTCAGGGCTCGGAGCACGGGGTCTCGCCTCCCGGCTCCGCCTCGGACCGTGCCTGGGCCCGAGGGGAGTGGTCCCGGGCGCACCGAGCCCCTCACCGCACCGCCCGGAGCCCGCTCCTCGCGCCGAGCGGGACGCCGGCGGAGGGCGGTGAATGCTAGCGGGCGCCACACTCGCCTTCCGTGTTGTGGCTGCGGGTGCGCGTGGAGTGGGGAGCTCAGCTGGGGCCGTGGCCGATTGCAATGGGCGGTCTGGTAGACGGAGGGTGGAAGGGAGGCTGCGTGTGTGCGGTGCCAATGTAGAGGCGTCTGCGGGGCGTTGTGTGTTACGTGGAGGAGTGACGTCTCAGCCCAGATCTAGCGCTGGGGAACCCAGGACCTGGGAAGGCGCTTTGGGGACCGGGTGGGTGACCAGCAGACCTTTCCAGTGCCTTCTCACTGAGCAGAGGTGAAAGGTAGGGAGCCAAAGGGGGAAGGTGGTGGGCGATGAGGGGTAGGGTGTTTACCAGGAAGGACTAGCCACGTGCATGGGGAAGGCTGAGCTGGGAGCATACAGCCAACAAGCGGTGGTCTCCCTCTTCCTGTCACTTCTGCTTCATCACCATGGGGATGCGTGTGCCCCTGATGTGTGCCAGCATGCCTCATGTGTGGGTGTGCTCGTGTGTGTCTGTGGGTGGCTCACCTCGGCTGCCAGATCCTAGTTGAGGCAGGAGACACATGGATCATCTCCCTCTAACACCAAGAGAGAACTCAAGACAATAAATCTACTCAAGCCCATATTACCAATGGGCAAAGTGAGGCCCAAAGACACTGGAGCCACACCTGTCCCTTCCCTATCCGACCTGGGCTGAGGTTGATTTTCTCTCTCCCCCTACCCCAGGACTTGAGGAATCGGGGGTTGCTGCTTGTGCAGGGCCTGAGGTCCAAGTGGGTTCCAGGTCTGGCAACACCAGCTCCAGGTTGCCTGATGGGTAGGTGGAGTATGTTGATCTAGTCTCTTCTATCTCATGATGGCCTCCCTTACTGTCACCTCCACCAGGACAGGAATCTGTGTTTCCATCTAGCTGATGTCTTGCACACCCTGGGGACAGGGAGCTCATTGCCTGTCTTGGGAGCAGACCGTATGACCATTGACCAGAGCTTCCCTTCCTCCCACTGCCAGCCATGAGACCCGCCTCCTGAGCACTCAACACCCTACCAGGTTCAGGACCGGAAGCGGAAGCCGCAGCTCTCGTACCGCTTACAGCCCCTCCGTATTATGAAGCCTCCAGACATGACCAACAACCCTTTGGCTCTTACAACGCTGGGCTCCGACCACTCAAATTCTCCTTGGATGGGCCAGGAATCTTGGGACCACTACTGGTGCCGGTTCCCTCATCCCTGGAGGCTTCTCAGCCCAGGTGAAGAGTGGTTTTAACGAGGACTTCTATCATGCTAGGCCACGTCTGCCCCCACCTCCTGAGACATCCAAGTCTGGCTCCTCCAATGCCTTCCCTCCCCTGTCTTTCCACATCTTATTCACTTTGTATCCAACACCAGCTCCTCCTCCAGACAGCCTTCCCTGATTGCTCCAGCCCACTCAGCCCTCCCACCTCTGACCCCACCCTTCGGCCCTCCCCACCTCCTAGCCTGGGCTCTTCTGACTATCCTATGGGATCAAGGGCTGAGGTCTTTCTCCTCCCCTGTCCCCCACAGCCCAGTGCAAGGCTAGGCCCACATAGGGAGGAGAAGGGACTCAGCCAGGACTGAGTGAGGACAGGCTGGAGTGAGAGGCCCTAGTTCCCTTTTCTCCCCATCAGCTATTTGCTCCTGCACTGAATGGACATCAGGCAATTCTGCTCCAGCCAGACTCGATGGGGTGGGGGGAGGGGGGGGGGTGGCGCTAATGTTATCAGAGCCATAAAGTGGCAGCTGCAAAGTTCAGTTTGAAGGCCCAAGGCCTTGTCACATTTGTTTATGGTGCCCTGACCTCAGCCTGGGAAGGGGAAACCTCTGAACAGGGGAAGAAAACTTCCCAGGTCTCAGAGGAGGAAGTCCACCCCAAGGCCACCCGTCAGGCTTCCACTGCCCCTACCCCCCAGACAGCAGGCACAGGGGCTCCTCACTGATAGCAGAACGGCTCTGGGCAATGCCCAGCCGAAAGGTGTGGGGAGGGGTGCCATAGAGGGGCAGACCCAGGTCTTAACCTGGGAAGATTCCCAGGCTGGTGGGGAAGAGCAGAGCCGGTGACCTAGGAAGAAGAGTTCTGGTGGGTGGGGGGTGCAGTCTCCCAAAACCGGGTCTCCGAGAGGAGCAGTCAGGGAAGGCTCCCTGGAGGAGTTCCACGAAAGAGGCCAACCTTCCACCTGAAATCATGAAACAGCCTCAGTTGTCTGAGCCAATGGGCCTGACCCCAGAAGAAGGAGGAAGCCCCTAGATCCCCCCAGAGGCTGGAATGGCTCAGGGGTTAGGGGAGGCTTGGCTCCTCTAACTCATCTGTGAGGCAGGTAGCAAGCCACCTGATCCTGAAGGCCTCACCTCGCCATAGGCATGCTGCCCCAGCCATCTACTTCTAGGTTCTTAGGGACTATCCACAGCTGCCCAGGCCCTCCAGGGGTCCCCAGGGCAGGTGGGAGTTGTGGAAATGGGGTATACTCATAAGAGGGCCAAACAGTTAGGAGGGGGCGGGGTGGTGAGACTCCAAACCAAGGTAGGGGAGGGCTGGGTGACAGGCGATGGGCTTCCTCACATGGTGGGCATTCTCAGTGGCAGTCCAGCTTGGGCAGCACTGCCACCTGCCCGATTTCCTCACTGCGGTCCCTCTGGCTGTGGATGCAGGAATAGGGCCAGGAGCTAGACAAAGCCCCATCCCTTTCTCCCTGCCCCTCTTGCTCAATCTCCCAGACTCCAGCCTCCCCTGTGTGACTCCTACACAACGCAGTTGTCATTGCACATGGGAACTTGTGCAGTGTGAAAACCCTCGCATACCTGAGACATAGGTCAGAAAAAGAGAATGAAACTTGGTTTTTATTTTGGAAATTTTCAAACATGCCTAAAAATGTAGAGACTAGCATAACAAACATGGAAATACCCATTTCTTGCAGTGACATCAGAAAAGTGGCAGCAGATGAATTTCTAGCACTCATCCCTCCCAATTCCTAGGTTTGACCATTGTTAGCCTTAACAATTCATATTTGCATCATTTGGGGGTTTTTTGTTGTTGTTTTTTTGGCTGAAGTATTTTTAAGATAAATTATGGACATCATGACCTTTTACCCCAAATTATTTTACAATGAATCTCGAAAACCAAAGGACATTTTCCTCTGTAACTATGATACCATCAGCACAACTCACAAAATGAACAGGGTTCCTTAAGATCTAATATTCAGGTCTCTCCAGGAACCACTGAATCAAGCATCAATATGATCCGGGGGTTGGGGCTCATTGCAGAGAGCTTTCCTGCCTGTGCCATGTTGGGACTGCAGAGCAAGCTTCAGGGTGTGTGAGCCTTGAGCGAGGGGCTTCCCTGGACAGGGTCCTTCTTTATATGCACCCCCTTTTCATGTGGCTCCTGATGTGAGGGTCCCTATCTCTCAGGACGCGCCTCTTACTATCTTAGAAGCAAGTTCTTCCTGCTCAGCGAGTCATCAGAGGAGGAAAGGAGATCACCACCAACCCCGGTGTTGGTATCTGAGGACTCACAACCTTGTGGCCCCCTGTGCTGGGGCCCAGCCCACTGCAGGTGGCCCCCACACCAGCAGCACCCACAGGCGTCATGCTTGTACACTGAGGGTGTCCTAAGGGTGCCCAAGATGATTTTCAAGGGGCAGCGATTTAAAACGGAGTCCCGCTGCCCCCTGCTTCAGGAAGCCACTGTGATCCTCTGCAAAGAAATCCTGAAGGACTTGTGCCCCTAAGTAGACCTTGCAAGAAAAGCCCTTGGATGGGCCCAGGCTGAACCCCAAGCTGAACGTCTTTGATTGCATTCTCTAGTAGCAAGAGCCCTTGTCCTGGCACCACCCCGAGCTTTGGAAAGTTCTTGCTGGCCCTAAGCCCACACCTGCATCTCTGTCTCCACCTCTTCTTTCTTGCCCGCTCCACACACACTAGTTCTCATTCCACTCTCCTACCAGCCAGAGCTCAGCCTCCCCCAGGGGGAAGTGTGCATGGCAAAATATGGATTTGCGGAGAGGGGAAGGTTCCGACCACTGGCTAAAGGATGTGAAAATACAGGGCCGGGGAGAGAAATGACTGCAGTGGGGGGTGAGGGGAACTGCCAGACTAGAAACCTCCGCTGGCGCAGCTGCCACTTGTCCGTGGGTGGGGCGCTCGGACTGCCTGCGCCTGTGCAGGGCATTCAGGCTGTGGCCAGGCTGGGGTCCCGGGAAGGCCAGTCTGGCACAAGGGGATGTGCCCGCAACCCAGGTACATGCCCTTGACCAGAATCGAACCTGGGACCTTTCAGTCCGCAGGCCGACGCTCTATCCACTGAGCCAAACCGGTCTCGGCTTCAAGATAGTTTTTAATTCGTAAGATGCACAAATATGAAGTGACAGCTCGGGCATTGTCATGCAGTGTGTATCTGTGTAGCCACCACCCAGATCAACTGATGGCACTTCCTCTGGTCCCCGCCCCCCGAAAGTCTCCCTTGTGCCCCTTCCCACTAAGAGGAGGTCTGATTTCAGCTTCTTCTCGTGCCCTCTGCAAAGCCAGTGTGATTCTCCTCTATTCTGTGACTTCTTCATTCCATGCTCTCTGCCTTACCTACCCGTGTGCCCCCACCACACTCCCCCCCACCCCCGACCCTTTTCTCTTCTTGCTCTTCTTCCCTCCCCCCCCACCCCCCACCCCCCCACCCCCGTCCGGTCCGCTGCAAGATCCCCATCTCCTTACCAACTCAAACACAAAAGCCAAAACGAAGTGGGTAGCCTGGGAAGCTGGGTGATGCTCCCGTGTGCCTTTCTCTCTGGATCCTCAGCTTTCCCCTGTGACTCTTTGTTGCCCCATTATTTCAATTGGGGCGGGCTTAAAGAAATATGGGATATAAGATGGCATTGGGGGAATGGTAAGTGGGACCACTCCTGAGCCCCCTATCCTCTACTCCCCAATCACCAGACTCCACCAACCACCCCCATCCCGGCAGGAAAAAGCTCCCTATTCACGGTGGCTCCCAGTGCTCGGTGATTTGCATGCAGGAAGTCTTCTCCGGTCTCACCTAATCCAACCTGCTGCATTGTAGTCGCCTCTGGGACCAGCTGCTCCTCAGAAGTGCTCCCCCAGCATACTGCTTCTGACTCCCTTGACTCCTCCTGCCTGGATGAGGCTGGGGGTTCTGACTCAAGCCTGTGGTCCCAGGCTCCCCTTGAAGGAGCTGGGGATGGCCTACAGCATGTGAGCTGGGCCCTCCCTGTCTTTCTGAGCCCCTAGCGTCTAACAGCTTCAACTCCCAGCACCTTCACCCTCCCCAGCCTTTGCCCCAAATCTCAGGAACACCATGTGGAGAGAAGGCAGGGTTTCTCCCAAGCCCCTCGCTGTGGAGATAGAGAGGAGAGGAAGGCCCTCAGCTGAGCCGATGGAATTAACAAACTTTGGTTAATCCTTGGCCCCAACCAGAGAGTAGGGATTCTCCTGCCAACTTCCTGTCAGTCACCTCCCACGTCCAGCCACTCCATGGCAGGGGACACAGAGGACCTGGACTGAAGAGATGCTATGGGCTCCCCCGCGCTTGCTTAGGTCCCTTCTTCTGGGCTCAGGTGCTCCTGTCATACAGAAGGTGTTGGAGACCCCGTATGTCCTGAAACTCTCTAGCTTCAACCCAACTGCAAGGCCAGGCTGACTCTAAGCTCTCTTGGACCTCAGCACAGTAATGGGTGAGGGCTTGGGAAAGCCCTGCTTTCTCTTCTCCACATGGAGCATCAGGAGACAAGTTGAGAGATAGAGGCATTGAATGTGTTTTGAAGTGTGGTGACTCCTAGGCCATAGGAACCACCAGAGATTTGAAGCAGGAGAGTGAGGATGGGGATACACATTTTATTAAGATCCCTCAGGTTGTCGGTATTAGGGCTGAAAACTACTGTACCAGTCCAGGCAGGAATGGATGAAGCCTGGCCCCTGTCAATATCTCCCAACTTGTCTCCTGATACCCCATGGCTGCAACCACACAAGGCTTCTTGCAACCTTGAATGTTTTAAGCATTTTCATGCCTTCATGCTTCTGTACACACAGCTCCTACTTTCTGGAATGTTCTTATTCCACCTCTAATAATCCACCTACTACACATCCTCAAAGACCCTCCCACCTCTACTACCCATTCTCTATGAAGTCCACACCCCAGCTTATCCTACCCTGGAACCCTTCCATGGATCAGCAAGCTTGCCTGTATCCGGCTGGGAATTTTCCAATTTAGTGTGTCTGGATTCCAGAGGGATAATGAGGATGTTTAGAATAGGGAAATAAGTGGAAGAGGAAGTCCAAAGTCTGCCTGCGTTCCTCAGTGATAAAGGCTAGAGGGAGCTGCCTTGGCCCAAAGGGCAATGGTTGACCAGATGGCCCAAGGCGAGATGGTGGAGAAAAATTGATGTAGTCCAGACTAATGGTCAGAAATTTTGGTCCCTTCTAGGAATGTCCATTTGCTGGGTGACCTCAGCCCTCTTTGGGTCCCTGTTTCCTCTATCCTTCTCCAGATGGGGCCCAGCACTCAACTACATTGTGGTGAAGTTAGAGCTCATTTCCAAACACCCCCCCCCCCAACTTTATTCAGAGACACCCCAGGGTCACGATTACTCAGGGGGCTCCTACTTCCCTGTGCAGAAGTGCTCTGTGACTGTGCTGCTGGGGGCAGCAGAACTGGCTGGAGAAGTTGACCCAACATCCTTCCACCCTACGATGGCGGGCAGAAGTCACCAAGAATCCTCTGAAGCCCTCAGTGATTAGAAAAGAAATGTTATTCGTCAGACAGCCACACCCTAGCTTAAGAGGGCCCAGCAAGTGAGGGCATCCCTTGTCCTGTCCTCAGAGCTCAAGTCTGGACTCTTTAGGTTACCGAGACAGAAACTCAACTGGCTCAAGTTGTAAAGAAAGGTATTGATTCATGCTGCCGGAAGCAGGGCTGGGTTCAGGCATGGCTGCCCAGGGAAACTGACCATGTCAGGAGGGCCCAGTGTTTCTCTGTCTCTCTTTTCTGCGTTTAGCTGTGTGGCACTCAAAGCCCTACCACATCGTGTTCCACTTGGCAACAAGATGGTAGCAGAAGCTCCAGCCCTTTCATCCCTTGAGGTTTCCAGTCCAGTGGAAAAGAACAAATCCACTTGCCTAATTGGTTAATCCAGAGTCCCAGGAATGAGCATCCTGGCTTTGACTTGGGCCATGTGCCAGACACTGTGGCCAGGAATACTCTGACTGGCTCAAGTCTGGTCCCATGTTGATTCCCTAGAAGAGGGATCATCAGAACCCATGAACTAGGAGAGGGAAAGAAGGTGGTTTCCCAGATGGAGATGAGGACGTGGCACCAGAGGAGGGTAAAGGATGGTAGAAGGCAGCAACAATAGATCCACTACCATCTGTGTTGTGGGAGATAAGAGGTAGGAATGGGAAGGAGAGGCAGGCAAGGCTGGGAAGGGGCCAGAGGTAGACTGAACCCTGTTGCTGGTGGACAATGGGACCGAGAAGGGACTTTGGGAACTCCAAGCAAGCAAGATGGTGGGACACAACCTGGAGTGGCCAGTCCCCAGGTTCCTCTTCCAGAGGCCACCTCTGGGATCCATCTGGCCACTCCTCTTCCCATGCCTGAGCCAGCCACAGATCCCTTAGGACAGAGCATCTGGAGTGTTTCATCTGAACAACCCTATGGGCAAGAGAGGAAGTGCGTGACGCCAAAGAGGGATCACAGTGCATTTCCTTGGAAGTCTCATATCCTTTCTTTGAAAGTTGTACAAATAACGTCATCCTCTCCATAACAGATCTGTGTTACTTTCAATGTGCCAAGTTTTAAATGACTGACCAGCTAATGTCTGTACTCCAATTGCCTGGTAAAGTGAATGGTACAAGATGGAAGCCAAGGTCACTATGGCTCCAGGCCTGTGGCACGTGGGCGAGTGAGGTGTGGATGCAGGGGAGTCTGAAAGACATCCTGGACAAGGAGGCTTTCCTTCGGACCTGGGCGTGGTCAGCTGTGGTGCTATACTGGGAAAGTCGGGGACCTCTGTGACAATGAGGCTCCACCAAGCCTTCAACAGGGGATGAGAGCCATTGCGGGGGAAGGGACTCAGCCATGTGGCCCTTGGGCACTGAGTGGTCAGGCTTCAGCTTGAACCGCCCCCCTCCCTACAGCAGGGGAGAGGTAGCTCACTGGCACCCAGGGCACTTATCCCTCAGGGAGGTCAACTCACTTAGAACAGTGGTCAAAGTCACACCCTTGGTGCCTACTGGCTAGATGGGGACCCTCTTAAAGAAAGGAAATAAGGGGGAACTCTGCCAATCTGTGTCTTCCCACTACAAGAACCCTTTCAGCCCTAACCGGTTTGGCTCAGTGGATAGAGGGTCGGCCTGCAGACTGAAGGGTCCCAGGTTCGATTCCGGTCAAGGGCATGTACCTTGGTTGCGGGCTCGATCCCCAATAGGGGGTGTGCAAGAGGAGCTGATTGATGTTTCTAACTCTCTATTCCTCTTCCCTTCCTCACTGTAAAAAAATCAATAAAATATATATTTTTAAAAAGAACCCTTTCAGTCATCTGGGGAGGTAGTTAAGGCCCATTTAGCCTACAGGGGAACTGAGGCCTTGTCCCCTGGTGGGAGGACAAGCTGGAAGACACACTGAGAATCTGATTCTGGCACAGTCTTGCTGGACTCTCCCCTGATGCCCTGTTTGGGACTGTGACATTCTCCTCCCTAAGCAGAAATGAGGAAGCTCATACGGGGTTCCCAGGGGCAGCAGCCACTTCCCTAAAGCCAAAGAGACAGGCAGAAGCTGCCACCAGCCCAGCAGTTCCTCCCTGGAGGCCTTCACCCGCCCTTCCCCACCCAACGGCTCCCCAGACCTGAATTTTCTGGCTGTTCCTAGGCATCCATCACCCCTACTTACATGTTGGCTCCAGTGCCAATGTTCCACTGGCACACAGGTCTGGCCCCACCCCTGATCCCTAGGTAGGGTGCAAGGGAGCGGAGGGGAGGGGATGAGAAAGCTCAAGCTTCTCCCCGCCTTCCAGAGGCAGAGGAGGCCTGGTGGGTGGCAAGCCATCCTGGGAGGGCTTCCCTTACTTCCTTAAACCTCCCCACCCCCACCCCCAGCAGTAGGTCTGACTTAGCTTGAATTATTCAAAAGCTAAGAGGGAGGCAGTTGAGGTCTGGCAAGAGGGCTAGTGTGCCCTTCCTAGATGGTGACCTGGGGACTGAGCACAGATGGGGACAGGCGGGAAGATGCAGCCAGGCTCCTGGATTCCTCCCAGGTCTGGCTCCAGGAACAGGAGGCCAGGGTCCAGCCCCTGTAATGAGGTAGCACTAGCCAGGCCCCGCCCGTCACAGGGTCTGTGATCGGGACAGAGGACTCCCAGCGCGCCCGCCAAGCTGGACAATGGCAGAGTCCGTGGGCCAGCTCTGGGCTCCAAGGACAGGCCCTCTCACCTGTGTGGGCCGTGCTACCCTCAAAGAGACACAGCTGTTATAACCACAGCACGGTTGGGGAGCCACCAGGAAGCCATGACAGGGTCCTCAAGGCAGACCAAGCTTTGGGGACAATGAGCACATTTTGGGTAAGATCCAGGTCAGGGTCAGGCCTTGGCCTGGGGTGAGGATCGGGATTGAGTCGAGGTTGGGATTGGGGTTCAGACTGGAACTCGGGTCAGTCAGTAACCAGGCCTTACTTGCTTGACCCATGTTCCTGGGAGTTTGTGGATGTGGGCCATGGACGAGGCTGACGGTCCTCTCCCTGTCTCTGTCCCGCAGAGCGGCTGGGACTGGGCCAATGTGAGGGATATGTGTGACTACCTGCAAATGATCAAGGCGGAGCACAGGCAGTGCCTGGAGGAGGCCGAGCTGGAAAACGAAACAGCAGGTGAGTCCCACGCCCCCCGTAGGAAGAGGGGCACTGCAGACCCCCAAGGTGCCCCAGTTCTCACAGTGCAAGCCCAGATCCATATCACACTCATTGTATAGTGTTGGAGGGAGCAGCACCATGGGGCTGCTGGGTGGTAAGGAGAGGATGCTGGGAAAAGCTGGGGAGCCAGACAAAGAAGGAAGGTGCCAGCAGACCTCCATGTCCCCATCACTCACCCCAAGTCTGGGGAGCTCCCAGCTGTTACCTAAGGAGAGTATACAAATTGGGGTTCAGAAGAGTGAGTGCAGCCGGCTCTGCATTCGGAGATCCCTACCTCTCTTCCCCAGGAAAAGGGGTGATGTCTTCCTGGCTCCCCAGTCCCCTGCCGCCTCTGAGGGTGACAATTATGTGACCCCTCCAGGTCCTTCCTTCTTGGACCTGGTGCCCAGGCTCTCTGCCTTCTGCACCATCAGTGAGTGTGAGTAGCCTTGCCAATAGCTTTCACTCCCCCCGTTCAAGGAGGGGTGGCCTCCTGTCTCCTCAGCCCCTGAGACTAAGCCTGGGTCCAGGGGTACTGCCCACTGCCAATGCTCCCACCGGGACATGGAGGCGGGGCCAGGCCACCGACAGGCCCCAGCAGTATGATCTGGATCGTGGACAGCTCAGAGAGGCCGGGACCCCAGACTCTAGGCCCCCCTGCATCCCTCCCAGGCCCCAAGGGCCGGCCACCCTCGTGATCCTGATGAGGTCATTGCTGGCACAGGGTGCCTGTCAGGTGCAACCAACACCCTGTCACCAGGCAGCCAGCTAGGAAGCCAGAGGAGGGCAGGTATGGGTTAGCGGGCAGTGAGCCTGCCCGTGACCTCGTGTGGGGCTCTGCGCATGTTCAGGCAGTGGCAGGGTCAGGTGTGCGCTCCCGGACTGTGTCTGCCTGGTTCTGTTTCTGTGCCTCTGGGGTCTGAGCTCCATGTCTGATTCGGAGTGTCTTTGTGTGTCAGAGCGTGTGTCTGTGTAGCCTGGATGTGCCCAGATGTATCTGCCTGGTGTGCTGTGTGTGTGTGTGTCAGTGTGAATGTCTGTGATACGCTGTCATGTCTATGCATATGTGTCCAAGTCATGTCTCTGTACCTGTGTTTACTTGTGTCTGGTCTTTCCAGGTCCAAGTAAGCATACATGTCCGTATGTTTGCATGTGTGTCTGTGGTTCTGTGTGTCTGGGAGTGCTTGTCAGTGAGTGTGTCTCTCTCTGTGCACACAGATCTATGAAATGACCTGGCAGAGGTCCCCACTCTGCCTCACCATCCCCCACCCCAGGCTCCTGGTTGATCTTTCTTTCCTGTTAGGTGACAGCCCCCAGCAGGCACACACAGCCAGCCTGGGCCCTGTGTCTCTGTGGGCCTGGTGACACGTGGTGGGACCTGAGGGGTCTCCCTGGATAGACACACAGAAAATATGTCCAGGCCCAGCCCAGGACAATGGGCCTCCAGATGCCTGGCATTTTCTTGGCCGTCACCTCTTCTCTGCTTCCAGACCCTGCTGCCTCCTGCAGGAACCCCCACCACCCCCACCCTGGACCACACCCCCCTGCCAGCCTCTCTTCCCTGGCTCCCCTGTCCCACCCACTGGCCTGTGTCCAGCACAGTTCACCGCCCAGCTTGGTGGCACTGAGAGTCCTTGAGGCCAAGTGTGACCTCCCTAAGGACAGGGCCTGGTCTCCCTCTGTGCTGCCTCTGGTGGAGGCGGAGCCCAGCGCCGTCAGGGTGGCTAAACAGAGCCCCACAGAGAAAATTCCCCAGAGAATCAGCATGGAGCCATTCAGCACAGGAGAGCAAGAGGTCTGCTGGAGAAGGGAGCATGTGAACAGGCTACCCCACGCGCCCCTGGGCTAGTTCCCTCATTGCTCTGTGCCTCAGTAACTCATCTCTAAAATGGGAGGACTAACTAAGTCATTCATTGAAAAGCGGAGGGAACAGCTCCTCCCACTTACAAAGGCTCCAGGAGTGTTGACTGATAGTATTAATGGTCTTGCACAGCCAACAGGATTTGACTGGCTCTACGTGGCCGCCAGCGAGGTTGGCACAGGAATGAAGGAGGAACTGGGAACCCGTGAGGACAGAAGCCTCAGGACAGGGTGGGGCAGAAGTTCTAGGATCCCAGAGGAAGGCAGGCTGTGCTCCTGGGCCAGCCCTTGGGTGTCCTCAGGTGTCCTCAGGCTCAGCGGCAGCTGCCATTGGCTGCTGCAGGCCTGGAAGGTACGCCTCCCCGCTGCCCAGCCCTCCGAGTCCCGAGGCTCGTCCTTGAGTGGGGACATCCTTCCACCTTTTCTTCCCAGGCCCCCTTCTTGGGAACTCGGGAACCTTCGGACTTGGGCTGGGCTGGGCTTGGCTCAGCTGGCGTTGACTTTGGCTCAGGGGTTGGGTTTCCTGAACAAAGCTATGGGACTGGCAGGGTTGCAAAGAGACAATTAAACCTCCCTCGGGGAGGGGATCCAGAGGAGTCCTAGTCCCTGAGAGGCGCCCAAACCCTGAACAGGCAAACCCATGGCATTTGCATCTGCCTATTAAAGTAGACTCCTCCAGACCCCACTGTGCACCCCTCGCCCCCAGGTCCCGGGCTAGTACACAGCCTGTGATGCAGGATTTCCTCTGAACTCACCCCCGACCACCACCCGTATCATGTTTCACAATTTCGCTGAGTTGGGGGCATCGTGTTGCTTTGTGAGTTGTATGAAGACTCCTCAAGAACTAGCTGAACCCCAATATACCCATCACCCCAATGTAAACAACTCCTCTTTAAAAATATATTGTCTAATGCCTCCTTTACTATTATAAAATGAAATTCAGGACACACATTCATTTTTTTACTTTTTATTTTTTTATTAATATACTAGAGGCCCAGTGCACAAAAATTTGTGCACTCGGGGGGAAGGGGGTACCTCAGCCTGGCCTGTGCCCTCTCGCAGCCTGGGACCCCTTGGGAGATAATGACCTGCTGACTTAGGCCTGCTCCCGGGTGGCAGAGGGCAGGCCCAATCCCTAGGTGCAGCCCCTGGTCGGGCTCAGAGCAGGGCCGATTGGGGAGTTGGGGCGCCACCCCTGTCATGCACAGAGCAGGGTGGATCGGGAGGTTGTGATGCCACCCTCAGTCACACTCAGGATAGGGCTGATTGGGGGGTTGGGGCACCGCCCCCTGTCACACTCAAGGCAGGGTCGATGGGGAGGTTGCGGTGCCACCCCCTGTCACGCACAGAGCAGAGCCAATCAGGGGGTTGGGGCGCTGCCCCCTGTCACTCACAGAGCAGGGCCCATCAGGGGGGTTGGGGCTCCGTACCCTGTCACGCACAGAGCAGGGCCCATCAGGGGGTTGGGGAGCTCCCCCTGTCACTCACAGAGTAGGGCCGATAGGGGAGTTGGGGCACCGCCCCCTGTCACACACAGAGCAGGGCAGATCAGGGGGTTGGGGTGCCGCACCCTGTCACACTCAGGGTAGGGCCGATGGGGAGGTTATGGCTCTACCCCGTCACACACAGAGCAGGGCCCGTGGGGGGGGGGAGGGAAGGGGTTGGGGCGCTGCACCCTGTCACACACAGAGCCGCAGGGCGATCAGGGGGTTGGGGAGCTCCCCCCTATCAGGCACAGAGCAGGGCTGATCAGGGGTTTGGGGCACCTTCCCCTGTCATGAACAGAGCAGGGCCGATAGGGAGGTTGTGGCCCCACCCCCTGTCACACACAGAGCCACAGGGTGATCAGGGGCTTTGGGCGCTGCCCCCTGTCATGCTGATCCCGGTGCCGGGAGGCCTCGCGGCTCCACTGATCCCGGTGCCGGGAGGCATATTACCCTTTTACTATATAGGATAGAGGCCTGGTGCACATGTGGGAGCCGGCTGGTTTGCCCTGAAGGTTGTCCTGGATCAGAGTGGGAGTCCCACTGGGGTGCCTGGCCAGCCTGGGTGAGGGGATGATGGCTGTTTGCAGCTGGTCACACACTCTTCAGGGTGGGGGTCCCCACTGGGGTTCCTGGCCAGTCTGGGTGAGGGGCTGAGGGCTGTTTTCAGGCTGGCAGGTGACGGAAGCTCCCAACCGCTCCTTTTTTTCTTTTTTTTTATTCTGGGCCAGCTTTAGCTCTGAGGCTCCAGCTCTTAGGCCTCCGCTCCTGAAAGCAGGTATCTGGTTTGTTTTGGTTCTATAATCGAAACAATGTATAACTCCAGCTCTGAGATCTGGGCTCCGCTCGCTGAAAGCAGGTTTCTGGGGTTTTGTTTAGCTTCTATATTTGTTACAATGTTTCAAACTGCAGGCTCAGAGGCCGGCAAGGCAGGCGGGGAACGTTGGTTTCCTCCGTCACTGAAGCAAGCAAGCCTCATGTTCAGTTTAAGCTGCCTGGCTGTCAGCCACCATCTTGGCTGGCAGTTAATTTGCATATCGCCCTGATTAGCCAATGGGAAGGGTAGCGGTCGTACGCTAATTACCATGTTTCTCTTTTATTAGATAGGATACATATATTTATTGATTTTAGAGAGGAAGGGAGAGGGAAAGAGAGATAGAAACATCAATGATGAGAGAGAATCATTGATTCGCTGCCTTCTGCACACCCCCTACTAAGGATCAAACCCACAACCTGGGCATGTGCCCTTGACCAGAATAGAACTGAACCCTTCAGTCCGCAGGCCTACACTCTATCCACTGAGCTAAACCAACTAGGGCCACACATTCATTTTTTTAAAAAAATGATGTTCTAATTGTAACATAAAAGAAGAAAGGGAAGGAATTTATAATTAAATACTATCTAACAAAGCCAGGCCTGATCCCACTGGAAGATAAGAAGATTGGACCTATAAATATAACCTCAGGGAATGGGAGGGCTATGGATGGAGGTTGGTATATAGCCGGTGGTTGCATCCCTGGCTCAGATGTCATGGGCAGCATTGCTGTAGGGAACATGCTTTTCCAAAACATTAAACAACTTTCAGTAAAGTTCAGAAAGCGCCAAAGCCCCACCTTCTCTCCCTTTACTCAGTAGTTGCACTCCGGGAGCACTGTGCATGTTACACGTGCCATAAATACCTTGTGTTTGTGTGGGAAATGGAGTGAGTCCAGGCTCTGGTCATTGCAACAGGATTTCACCGACGCAAGTGCCAGTGGCTCACTTGAAAGTCTTGCAGAAGCTCTGCAATTCATCGTTGTGCAGGGCCACGCTGGAGCTGGTGCCTGCCCATCAAATGCAGGGTGAGGCCCCCATTCTGCAACCAAGAAATCCCCCACTACTGTCCAAAATACCCCTGGGGTGCTCTGCCCCTCACTGAGGACCGTGGAGCTATAGCAGGGGTGGGCAAACTTTTTGACTCGAGGGCCACAATGGGTTCTTAAACTGGACCGGAGGGCCGGAACAAAAGCATGGATGGAGTGTTTGTGTGAACTAATATAAATTCAAAGTAAACATCATTACATAAAAGGGTACGATCTTTTTTTTTTTTTAGTTTTATTCATTTCAAACGGGCCGGATCCGGCCCGCGGGCCGTAGTTTGCCCACGGCTGAGCTATAGTCTGCCTCCTCCTTGCGCCCTGTCAGGATGGGCCCTGTACAACTTGGGCAGGGCTGTGCCTCCCCTCTCAGACCACAGGCTCCTCGAGGTGGGAGCCTGGAGGAGGAAGAAGAGTGGCTGGAGGCACCTGGTGGCCATGCTGACCCATGTGTCCATGTGTCCCCTGCCGTTACCCCACAGGCTGCAGCAAGATGTGGGACAACATCACCTGCTGGCCAGCCACCCCTCGGGGCCAGGTGGTCGTCATGGCCTGTCCCCTCATCTACAGTTTATTCTACCCTCTTCAAGGTAAGAGCCCTGGATTCAAGTGAGGGAGCTGGGTGGCACAAGTGGCGTGGACTAGAGTGGAAGCTCACCTCCCTGGGAAATGAGAAGGAAAGGGAGAGGGTCAAAGGGACTGGGGCAATCAGGGCGCCTTCCTGGAAGAGGATGCTCTGGCACTAGGTCTTTGAAGAACTTATGGGATTTGATTAACTCTTCACATAAAGATAACCATGTGGGAAGGGCTCACTAAATATTTGCTCAGCAATTAATAACTGATTGACTGACAGGTACTTGATTAAACCATGGCTCCCGTGTTCCGTTGTCCCGGTCTGCACTTGATTCAGTCTTTCGCTGCCTGGAGCCGGTGCCCTCTCCGGCTCCGTGAAATCACCGCATGGCCTTGCTCACACACCTTGTCGTGTTCTGCTTAAATGAATGTTCACATACAAGGTGGAAAGAGAAGGGAGCCTCTTGAGGAAGTGGGCTTCCTTGCTAGTAAATAGTTAGTTAAAGAGGCTGACCACATAATGTGATCCGTAGGCCACCCTTCCATTCAGTGAATGTTCATTCAGCACCTACCTACCAACATGCCCAGCACTGGGCTAGACAAACATGCGGTGACGGAGGGCAGAAAACAGCCACCCCATCTGCCCACAGGGGGCTAAAGCTCTAGTTCAGCGGTTCTCAACTGGTGGGTCACGACCCCTTTGGCTGTGAACGACCCTTTCACAGGGGTCGCCTAAGACCATCCTGCATATCAGGTATTTACATGACGATTCATAACGGTAGCAACATGACAGTGATGAAGTAGCAACGAAAATAATTTTATGGTTGGGTCACAACATGAGGAACTGTATTTAAAGGGCCAGAAGGTTGAGAACCAGCGCTCTAGTTGGAGAGACATTGAGCAAGAAAACAGACACACGTGTCCTAAATGGTAAACGGTGCCAGGAGCGGGAAGGGGGGAGGGGGAAGGGGTGCAACGTAAAGCAGATGTTCAGGGACAGGAGCTGAAGACCTGCAGTGTGGGGGGAGCCGCCACGCAAAGATCCCGTTGTGGGAGCATCTGGAGAGAATCAACATCGGTGGGACAAGGTGGACTGGAGCGGCAGCAGGGAGGACGTAGGGAGGAGCAGAACCTAGATATGGATTCGAAGGGTGCGCGCAAAGACTCTGGGCACCTCTCACTCCGGTGGCCTTTCCCTCTCTGGACCGCAGTCTCCCTGTTTGTCAAGTAGGCATGGGAGGTGGACCAAATGGCTTCTTGGGGACAGGCCAGTTTTGCCCCCCAGCGGTGTGCCCTTAGCCGTGATGGAGAGACCCCGAGGTCCTCCCTGAAGAATCTGGGAGCGATCACAGGCGTGTCATATTCCAGATGGCACCCACCCAGCCCAGCACTCCTCCAGGGGAGCCCAGCCCGGGGGCAGGTGGGAGCTGAGTTACTCCCCCAGGTCCCATCAGCAGGGCCTGGCACACAGCCTTCTCTTGGATCCCTGGAAGCGCCTACTAATTACGTTCCTTCCTGACACCCGCTAATTGCATTCCTCCTGACGGCTCTTCCTTCTGGCCCTGCTGGGATTATCGAAGCAGCTCCTTCACTTGGGAACCTGGACTGCAGCCCACCATCTGACTAATCCCGAGGCCGCCCGCCTCCCAGGGGCCCACACGGTGCCTTTGTGCCCATGAGAAAAGGGCTGCCCTTCCTCAGACAGAGCCAGCCTCTCACAGACCCACCTAGTGGCCAGCTGAGTATAAAGGAAAACTGGGCCCCATCCCCATCAGCCAGGCGCCCCGTGCAGTGAGCAGCCTGCCCAGCTCTCCTTGGCTGTGCCAGTGTCTCTGAGAATGACGAGACAAGTAGGAGACAGGGTTAGGGGCCGGGAATGTAACGGAAACAGGGTGTGCTTTCCTGGGCAACTAGGTGAAGGTGTGAGCAACTGGCCTGAAGTTCCAAAGAGGGAAGTTCGTGAGGAAGGGAAGTGCAGGGAGGGGTGATGCCAACGCCAGCCCCTGGGGTACCAGGACCCGGGAAGACGTGTGCCCCCTGGAAGGGTTGGAAGGGACCTGGTTCTATAATGAGAGCTGAAGAGACCTTGCGGAAGATAAAGATTGCAGAGGGTCCGAAAGAAGTCATTTTCCCAAACGGGGTCAGAGTACCTGGGTGGGGGTGGGCCACTCACTGAAGCACCAAAATGTTCCGGGGAGCCTAGTGCTTTAAGTCGTGGTCTGCATGCCTTTAATCTGGTTTTTACCTTCAACTCTTTGAAGAGCCTCTTTTAGTGTGGTGGCTATTTCGGTTGAAAAGACTCAAGTCTGTGTTAAGGGCGTCTATAGGACACCTCCTCCCCTCGCCCCGCCCCCAACATCCTGAAGCTGCCTGGAGCCCCAGGATCCACATGGTTCAGCCCCAAGATCCTGCTGGGCTGGGCTGTGCTGCTTGAGTCCCCTCGCACATGCCTTTGCCTGGGCAGGTTCCCCTGCCGGGAACTCCCTGCTTCTCCATTTATGTGGATTATACATTGGCACCATTATCAGGTGTCCCCCCCAGCCCCGCCCGCCTCCTGCCTCACCTGTGGTTCCTCAACCTGAGCCCCACCAGGTGTGGGAGGAAACCCAGGCCCATAGGCCCAGGCAGGCTGGCCCAGGAGCAGTGGCCAGGTCAGAGGGCTGCTGTCTGGACCCACAGGACAAAGAAGTCATCTGCCACACCAGGCCCTGTGACAAGGGTCAGCATTTAGCTCATGGCAAGGGTCAGGGATCATTCAGAGAGCCAAGGATCCAGGCTATCTGGGACAAGGATCAGAGCTTACGTTGCACCTGGGGTCAGGTTCAGACATGACAAGGGCAGGGCTGAGCCCAGGAATGCCCTGGCAGCCGGGGCAGGGGGGTGGTAGCTGGGGAGAGGGGGGGCTTCTCCCTGCCCCAGGTTCCCCCATGATGCCCTGCGGTCTAGATGGGAGTCTGACACAGCAGAGGTTTACGGGAGTAGGGCTGAGGGCAGAGACTGCCAGGCCCCATGCCTACTCTCCACGGTCCTGCGCCTCCCCTGGCCTCAACCTCTCTCCTCCCCCAAGGCCACAACGTGAGCCGCAGATGTACAGACGAGGGCTGGACAGAACTGGAGCCTAGCCCCTACCCCATTGCCTGTGTCACAGAACCATTTTTGGAAGAGGTAGGCCTCAGTGCACCCCACCCACCCCACCCCCACCCCCGCTCCTTCCACTCTCTCCCACCGAGGGGTGGAGGTTGCAGCCTGTGTGGGAGCCAGGACTCCTGGGCTCTGCCCTCGCCAGGCGCCCCCTCCCTCGCCAGGCCTGCCTTTCCAGGGGCTTGTCCCCCGGCTTCCCCTGATGAGGGTGCTTTCATGAGGATGACTCAGAGCAGCAAAAGCCGAAGCTGCACCCCCAGGCCAGGCCACCCATTGCCTGGTGGGACCTTGCTCCAGCCCTGGACATGACAAGGGAGGGAGATGCTATCCTCCCTGTCACATGGGGAAGGAAAACAAGGAGCAGATACTGGAGGGACAGGGACAGGACCACCCCTCAGTCCCAGGACAGGGATCTGCCCCAGAGCCGGGGAAGCATAGGTGGTCACTGTCAGGGGCCAGGCAGGGACACTGATGGGGAGCTAGGGTGGAACTGGAGTCCTCAGCTAGCGGCCCTCGCTGCTTTGGTGTGTGAACCCACGTGTGTCTCTGTATGTCTGTGATGACATCTGTCCCGCCCCCAGACACCCTTCTCAGATAGAGCCCCAAATGCGAAATCACCCCCAGTTTCTTCCTTGTCCTTCTCCATGCCCGGCGTGCCTCCCTCCCCACACAGAGGGAAGTCCTGGGGTGGGGTCTGAAGGGCAAGCAGTCTTGGTTCCGAGGCTGCCAAGCCCAGAGTTGGCACAGAGGGGGTGCTAGACCATGACTGAAGAATACAGGGACAGATGGAACATGTGAGGTTTTCTCTCTCTCCTGCCCTGATATTTCCCATGAAGGAGCAGAGGGCGATTACAGTCAACCCCCACCCTAGGAGGCAGTCCGGTCTCCACTGTGCAGACTGGGATGTCATGGGTCTGGGTTCTGAAGGGGGCAGCTCAGCTGCCCTTGGGAGCCCTAGGCTTCAGCCTCCTCTGCCAAGGCAGGGATGGGCAGGCAGGATGTGTAGGGTGCCCCACCCCTGCCAGTACCCCTAGGTGCGTTCACCCCATCCCCACCGAAGATCCTCACCACCTCCCTCTACCAGCAACAGAATAGGTTCTACATTTCCGTGAAGACTGGCTACACCATCGGCTACGGCCTGTCCCTCACCTCCCTTCTGGTCGCCATGGCCATCCTGAGCCTGTTCAGGTAAGGTCCAGACTCCTCTGTCCTAGCCTGGTCCCCACAGGATGGCTTTGCACCTGGGGAGAGGGGACCGGAGGGCAGGGCTCTGCTCTGGACTGAGGCACCTGGAGGCTGAGGCACTTGGAGGCCTGGCTGCACACGGTCGGTCGGTCGGTCGGTCGGTCAGTCGGGGAAGGGATACCTGGGACAGGGCCCCCGTTTGGGGCAGGACCAGCACTTGGGCCATGTGTTCCTTCCTCCGTACCCTTGCTCAGAGCTGACAGTGTTGGGTGGGGGTCCGAGGCCCCTTCGGCCTCCCAGCTCTGCCCATGTCACCCAGGAAGCTCCACTGCACACGGAACTACATCCACATGCACCTCTTCATGTCCTTCATCCTGAGGGCAGCCTCCGTCTTCATCAAGGACCTGATCCTCTTCAACAGCAGCCCGTCAGAAGACTGCTCCGAGTCCTGGGTGAGGACCTGGCCACTGCCCTGTCTCTCCTTCATCTTCTCTCACTAAGAGGACTCTTCCCCCCTTCTCTCTCTCTCTCTCTCTCTCTCTCTCTCTCTCTCTCTCTCTCTCTCTCCTTTCTCCTCTTTTTCTCTCCATGGATGGCCAACCCCCTGGAGCTTGTTGAATCCCACTCCTCTCCCCACAATGAGAGATGGTGGTGCCCAGCCATCTGGGGTTTCGGAGACCTGCCCCCACCAATGAGAAACGTCTCTCCTTGAAGGGAAATAAACTTCATGGCCAGAGCCCACAGCCGCCGTCTCACATCTGTCCTAACTCCCCATGTGACTTTAGGAAAGTCCCTGCCTCAGTTCCCCCATCTGTACAAGGACTTCCAAGCTTGCTTCCAGCTCTACCCTCTGCCATCGGCAAACCCGGCCTCTGCTCACCACGCCACCCTTCCTGCGCCCCCTTGCCACATGGAGTCAGTCCAGACACACACAGCCCCCCTCTCCTGTGCTCCCCACCATCAGTAAGTCCGGGGGCTTCCTCGAGAAGAGAAATTAACAGCGTCTAAGAATGCATCGCTGTCACTGACGGGTCCATCTGCAGGTGATTCTGAGCTCAGGAGTGTCCTCGAGCTGGGACAGAGAGCTGGAGACCAGCCCCGGCTCCCACCCCTGCCCCAACTCCATGAGTGATGGCAGACACCGTGCGTGGTTTCAGGGGAGAGCAGTACCTTCTCCCCAGAGTTCATCTGTGCCCGTGGAATCTCAGGCATCTCGACAAGGGGAAGGAAAAGCGCAGGGGAGCCACCCTGGCCATTCCCAGAGCTCCTCAGAGGACCCAGACATATGCAGTGTCAGTGCAGAGCCTGGGGAGCCGCCTGCAGCCGCCAGCTCACTGGTTAAGGGTAATTGTGGAGCCTGGCTTCCCGACTCATTAGCAGCTCTGTGAAGCTTTTCGAAGGCTAGACAAACGCACATAAATGGTCCTATTAAAGAGCTGAGTTATTCTTGTAAAACAAGTGTACAACGGAAGGTAGGCAAGTGTACAACAGGAAGGTAGACTGTTCTCTGAGGATGTTTCAAAGCCAAGGGCACAGGAAGGAAGAGTGGGAACCTGCATTCCAGCTACTGGGAGGAATAGATGCTAGAGGGCTTCCAGGAGGAGGTGGCTTTAAGCTCTGGCGCACAGGTGGCTGGGCTTGATCTGAAATGGGAGACTGCTTCTAGGAGAGCACAGGAGACCTTCTAATCAACCCAGAGCCCCTGCTGGCCCTCCTCAGGAGTGACCTGTAACTCCTCCATTGTCCTCACCTCCTGGGGAACCCATTCTCTCACCAGCTCCTCTGGCCCCAGGAGGAATAGCCATCTCTCCCTTCTCCATTTTTTCCTCATTTCTCTCCCCCCCTCCACTTCTGTCTTTTCAGTCCCCATCTCTCCTCAACACTCATAGCTGGGCCTACTCCACAGCCCAGAGCTCACATCCCCACACATTCAATGGATTCTTGCAAATGGGAGCAAGAATTGCCCTCACACCTCTTCCACCTTCAATCCTAATTGGAATAAGATGAATGGGGGAGGGATGTTTAAGTGGATGAGTAAGTAGATGGATGGCTGAGTAAATAGGTGTGTGGATGACTGAGTAGGTGAAAGGATAGGTGGATAAAGTAAGAAAAAGAAAGGATAGATAATGTTAGAGGGGTAGGTGGGTAGATAGGTGGATGGATGGATGTGCAGGTTGATGGACAGGGAGATAGATGAATGAATAGATAGATGGTTAGGTATCTGGGTTGGTAGTAGATGGCTAGTAGGTGAGTAGGTAGATGAATGGATAGATAGGTGAGTGTGTGGATGGATTGATAGATGGAAAGATGAGTAGATGGTGGATGACTGCATGGATAGTAGATGGATACATAGATGGGTGAGTTGGTAATGGATGTCTAGTGGGTGAATAAGTAGATAAATGGATAGGTAGGAAGATGCATGGTTGGATGGGTAGGTGGTGGGTAGATAAATAGGTAAGATGATAAATTGCTAGGATAATTAAAACCACAAGTTTATTCCAAAGCATCAGATGATCTCACTACAAGGATAATTGGAAAACCACTGAGTATATTTTTTAGGGGATAAAAACAGAGATTAAGTCGGTTGTATAGCAACTGTGTCAACCCAGACAGAGCTGTGGGCAGATGGGGGCCGCCACTAGCCCCAGTGACACCCCTCTTCTGCTCCTTCCCTGCAGGTGGGCTGTAAGGCCGCTGTGGTCTTATTCCAATACTGTGTCATGGCCAACTTCTTCTGGCTGCTGGTGGAGGGCCTGTACCTGCACACCCTGCTTGTAGTCTCCTTCTTCTCCGAGCGGAAGTACTTCTGGGGGTACATGCTCATCGGCTGGGGTATGGTTCTGGGGAGGGTGACCAGGCTGGGGACATAGGGGACGAGGCTTGGGGAGCTTACGAAGGGGCAGGTGCTGACCCCGCCTGCAATCCTAGGTCTTGCTGGACTGTAGGTCCTGCCTGCAAGTCTCTAGCCAAGGGTTGATAAAAGTCTCCTAAATGTGTGACCCAGGGCAGGTGCCCTGAGGCTGTGCCAGGGCTGGGCTGTGGGACAGACAGGTTCTAGGAACATCTTTCCACCACCCCTTCAGCCTTGAAACACAGGGCTGAAAAAGACTCGCCCTGTAGGTGGACACAGCCCCTCAGACACGCAGTTTCAATCCTCAATGGAGCACAGTGAACAACCAACGCAACCAAACGGCGCAGCCCTAGTAACCCACCTGTTCTCTCTCCCTCCCTCTCTCTGGTTCCTCCTCCGTAATCTCTCCCTCATGCCCTCTCTCCCTGACTCCCATGCCCTCTCCTCTTTCTCCTTCGGCCCTGACAGGGGTGCCCAGCATATTCACCGTGGTGTGGACCGTCACCAAGATCTATTTTGAGGATTATGGGTGAGCTGTCACCCTACCCCCTCCTCCTGGCCGCCATCCCTTGGGGCACATCCCTGGGTGGGATGAGGGGGGCTTGGGAGCGACAGATTCTGGGTCCATGCCTCTGATAGGACCAGGGGCAGAGCTGGGGACAACGGGGAGAACTGCTGACCGTCTCTCTGGCTGAGGACAACCTCTCTCATTCTCCCCTACCATCCCTTGCCCAGATGCTGGGACACCATCGGTACCTCACGATTGTGGTGGATCCTAAAGGCCCCCGTCCTCACCTCCATCTTGGTAAGACCTCCTCCCACCTCTCAGAGATGGGGAGACGGAGGCCCAGGTTGGGTAGTCAACTTGCTTCAGGTCACACAGGAAATTCCAAGTCTAGGTCAGAACTGAAACCTAGGCTTCCCAATGCCTAACGCAGTGTTGCCGCCCTCCCTCCCCCCACCTGCCCCCCCCCCCCAAGGCCTTAGGGATGGATTTTTCCTCTAGAGTAGAGAAGGATTGGGAGGCCCAGGCTTTAGGGATGGGAAGTAGAGTTCCCAGATGACTTGCCCCAAAGAGGGGAGAGCTAGGGGACAGGTAAGACGGAAGGGCAGCAGGGCTCTAGGGACGAGACGGGCCATCCGCCCAGGGAACTGGACAATCTTCTCTCTCTGACTACCCATCCTTGGCCTACCACCACCAGGTGAACTTCATGCTATTTATTCGCATCATCCGAATCCTGGTTCAGAAACTGCAGACCCCAAATGTCGGGAAGAGTGACAAAAGCCCGTACTCGTGAGTGTGCCGCCAGTGCCCTGGCTCTCCCAGGATCCCCATGCCCGGTCCTCAAAGCATCCCATGTCTCCTGTATGTCCCCCTCCAGAGTCACCAAAAGCCACGTTGCTCTTGCCCACCTCTACCCCATGGCCTGGCTCAGTCCACAAGTGTCCTCTGCCCCAGCCCCACCGGTCCAGGCTCATGAGTCCCACGTCTGCTTCTCCTGCAGTCACCTTCCCTGGCAGGTGATCAGACCCAGGTACGAATCTGCTGCCTCGCCAGGGTGCTGGAGAAGACAGTAGATAACCTGTGTCTTGTCCACCCTGAGTGCTCAGTCCCTGGCATGTGCCTGGCACAGAAAAGGGGCCAATAAATGCAGTTAGTGAATGCCCTGGGGAGCCTCCAGTCTACCAACAACACAGCCATATTCAGGACTCAGGACTTGCCAGTAATAATAACAACATCTGCAGTTCACATGCCAGGCATGTGCCAGGGGTTTCCATTCATCATCTCATTTCACCCCACCGCCCCCTATAAACTGCTCCTATTTTACAAGTGAGGATACTGACACACACTCCCTCCTCTCAAAGGTTTGGGAGTATGCCGCATGGCAGGGGGAGGGCACGGTGTCCATGGGACAGCGGTCATGCTCCTGGAGGCTTAGCAGGGTGTGAGGGCTGTCCCCTGTGCCGGGGAGGACTGGAGAAACAGGCAGGTTCTCGTGAGAACAATGGGCTTGAAGACAGAACAAAAGAAACAAGAAAAGGGTGTCTGTGGGCAGGTGAGTAGGCACCTGCATGCCCACAGATGGGAACAGGAGATTATCACTGCTGCACAGACTAGACACAAGCCTGGGCGTTCTGCAAGGGCCGTCTAGTCCTGGGATTCTAGAATGTTCTTGGCCTGGCTTCTCTTTGGGGGAGTCTGTGCTGTGGTTTTAAGGTTCCCGGCTAGAACGTCCTGAGCTGCTGGAGTGAGGATTCTATTCTGGACTCCTGTGATCTCACGGATGAGACTGAGATAGGCATTCCATAGGGTGCCCGCTTTCTCTCCTGGGTGTGGGGGTGGAGCCTCTCCCAGCTGTTGAAGGGAAGGCCCTGCAGGGGGCGGCCGTCTGCCAAGGGGTAGGACCTCAGACCTGCCCACGCTCACTCTCTACTTTTGTCTGTGGGCCTGGTTTTTCCCAACATTCAACTGCTCAAAAGGGCTTGAATCCGAGGCAAAGAGAGCTGGTCATTGCCAGGTCCACGTGGGTGAGATGGAAACTGAACAGCTGTCGGCAGGCAGAGGGGCGGGGGACGGATAGGAGATGGAGCTCCCCGAGCAGGGCTGTCAGCTCCCACTCTCCACCTCCCCATAAGCCTTCACTTTAAAGAGAGCTTCCATCTGTCAGCCTCAGCGGGCCAAGGAGGGGTGGGCAGTGCTCGGGATCTTGGCCTGGCTGGGAACCAGGTCCAGGAAGGAATGGGAGAGGCAAGGCCAGTTTCCCTGCCCCCGGTTTGCTGTGGGGCCTCAGGCGGGGGACTAGGCTCCCCTGGGCTGACCGCCAAGGCAGGAGAGAGAAACGCAGAGACCCCTCCACCACTCAGACCTCTCCCAGGAGAGAACTGGTCTCATGGAGCCATTGCACTTCATAGCACCCAAAGCACTTCTCAGCCTACAGTGGGTCCGCTGTCTATACTTGGACCATGTGGAGCGTACACTTACCCCATTGTACAGATTGGGGGGAACTGAGGCCAGGAGAGGGAGTCGGGTTCTCTCCCCGTTGGCTGCCACAGAGGCTGGAATCCCACCGTCATGCATCGTCCTCGGGGTTCAGCACTGGCCCTCCTTCTCACTCTTCCAGAAGGATGAGGATAGAGGGGTTTCTCTCTCCCTCGTGCTTCCCTCCAGACTAGGAGGGCTGGGGCCTGAGGGCATAGACACCTCAGATATGGACCAGGACCAGGACCAGAGGCGGGCATCACAGTCAGGGGGCCAGAGTTCTTCCTCGCACACCCTGGTTGCTGTCCCCATCTTCTTGGGGAGGCCTGTCGTGTCCACATGTATGGACACACCGACTCACTGCCCGCCCCTCCCTGCCCCCAGGAGGCTGGCCAAGTCCACCCTGCTGCTGATCCCCCTGTTCGGGATACACTACACTGTGTTTGCCTTCTTCCCCGACAACTTCAACGCTGAAGTGAAAATGATCTTTGATCTCGTCATGGGGTCTTTCCAGGTATGACTTGTTGACTTACGGCTGCCTTCTCCTCTGGGCTGGAAGGGAATTCGACCTGGGGCCTCCGCCCCTTGCCACTGGATTCCAGTCTTTTCACTGTAATAAGTATTGATTAAGCACCTGCTGTGTACTTAGCCTTTTGCTTAACCAGAAGAACACGGGAGCTGGGCAGGGCTAGGGGCCCCTGTGGTCTGCCCAACTCACCTCCCTGTTCCCTTCCTCCCAGGGTTTTCTGGTGGCTGTCCTCTACTGCTTCCTCAATGGCGAGGTGAGCCCCCCTGCCGCCCCCCTCCCCGCCCAGACCTTGGGGCCCAGGGTCCAGAAACGCTGGCGGGATAGGAGCAGAGCGAGGACGGGTTAAACCTCGCTACTCCAAGTGTGGTCCCCAGACTAGTAACTCAATGGCCGCATCTAAGACCTAGTTAAGAATGCTGATTGCTGGGCCCACCCCAGACCTGCTGGCTTCGGGTCTGCATTTTCAGTAAACGCAGAGTTTGACAAGTGCCTGTTCAGGGGCTGTGCGCAGAGTGAGAGGGGAGGGTGGGGGCAGCAAGTGAAGGCTGCGTTACAGTGAAGTCCTGGTTACAAAGCGCAGAAGTCCGTTTGGATGAGCTCAAGTGGTCTGGAGGGCAGGGATGGGACTGGGGATACAGCCACCCCAGGCAGCATCCCTCTCCATCCCGGGTCTGCATTCTCTGATCCTCTCTGCCTCCCTCCTCCCCTACTCCAAGGCCTTGATTTGACCTTGGCCCCCAGCGTCCCAACTCTGTATCCCCAAAGGGAGCATCGGGGTCTCTCAATTTAGACTCCCCAAGGGGGTTTTGTGGGTGTGACCACCCTCCCTTCTCCCAGGTGCAGGCAGAGCTGCGGCGGAAGTGGCGGCGCTGGGACCTACAGGGCGTCTTGGGCCTGGGCCCCAAATACCAGCACCCACCCGGAGGCAGCAGCAGCAACGGGGTGACCTGCAGCACACAGGTCTCCTTGCTGACGCGCGTCAGCCCGGGCGCGCGCCGCTCCTCCAGCTTCCAGGCCGAGGACTCCGTGATCTGACCGCCAGGCACCCAGGGGCGCAGGGAGGCTCCACCTGCCCGCACCCACCCACCCGCCCTCCCGGGCGACACTGGGGACAGAGGCCAACCGGGGCGAGTAGCCCCAGCCCTGGGCTCGGAGGCCGTCCTGGCCCCCAGGTCACTGTCCAGAAGCCCTGGCGCCGGCCTGGGGAGAGGGAGGTGCTCTAAGCAAGCCGGAGCCCCGAGAGGTGCGCCCTGGAAGGTGTGGGGTGGAGCTCAGTCATCAGACTCCGCCCCCAAAGGCTCTCTCCCAATCAATGGAAGGAAATTTGCATACTCAAGTGACTCCGCCCCCCCTCGTGACCAGTCCGGGAAGGCAACCACCCAGGCCAGACAATACCGTGGGAACATGGTTGACAAAGGCCTTGCACTCCCCGATCCCCAAAGGTCCCCCGACACCACCTCCTCATCAGTGCCTGAAGTTCCAACCGTGCTGTCAGCTTCCTTTGGATTAAGTATCACCATTCAGGCATCTCTCTGAGGATGCGGTCCCCTCCCCCAGTGCCCTCTTAGCTGCCAAGTCCTGGAGGTAAGGGATGCAATTGTGATACGGAGTTCTGGTTTGGGGAGCACAGCTGTCTTCAGAGTCTCTGCCGAAGTGGGGTGGTCCCAGGATGATGGCAACATTTCGAGGGGCTGCCACCAGCCGTACCCATCCCTATGGGTTGTTGGAGCTGCCCTCAGCTGCCTACCTACAAGCCAGCTGTGAGAACTAGGCTCAGAGATGTGCACTCGTGGGTCCCTCAGTCCTCACCTCAACCCAGCAAGGTGGGAATGACTGTCCCTGTTTCACAGGTCGGGAAGCGGAGCCTCACAGAGCAGGTACCTGGCCTTGTCATGCAGCAGGATTTGAACTCAGATCTGGCTGGCAGGAAAGGGAAAGCACAGACTTCTTACTGCTGCCTTTTATATCTTATAACATGCTGGATCCTCTTGTTATTTGTTTCACCACTCGTCGTTATTGCCACCATCCCTGTAACCACAACCACATCCCACCTGACCCTCCCTGGCGTGTGGCTGTCGCTGAGGAGTCCTCTGGCCCATGTGTCATCTACACAACAGCCTGGTGGTCATGGCATCGTGTGTCTGCTCTGCACCTCTGTGGTCCCATGGCTTCCTGCCCACACCACAGCCGGAAGACCCTCATTTGTGCAATAATAAATGTTGTGTTGGATTGGCTTGGTTTCCCTGGTGGTCGATGTTCCTGTGTGATCGAAAATGGGGACTAGCTTCCAACTTGCTACCATCTCTCCCCATTGGGAGGAGGGGTACACCGAAGCCAGAAGCTACCACCCCTCTGACTTTGGGCAGCAATGCCTGCCATGGGAGAAGCACGCAGTTCTAAGGGTCTTGGACTGACATTTCACAGAGAGGTATTCTCTCTTCTGCGTGTGAAGAAGTTACACCAGGGCTTCATTGTGCCCTCCCACCCTCAGATCCAGCCCCAAAGAGACAGTTCTATTGGATCAATACAAAACAGCTAACAGAGCTGCCCGCAGCCCAGGAAATGGTTCGGTGTGAGCATTTCCCAGGCCGCATCCATTCCTGCAGACAAGGGGTCCATGGCCTATGAGATGGCCGTATTGCTATTGCCATTATTCAGCCAAGAGGAGGAAGATAGCGGACAGAACAAATGTCACCAAAACAAGTGAGTGAGCCCTAGCTGGTCTGGCTCAATGGATAGTGCATCGGCCCACAAACTGAAGAGTTACAGGTTCGATTCCGGTCAAGGGCACGTACCCCCCAATGCAGGCTCCATCCCCAGCCCTGGTCGGGTGTGTGTGGGAGGCAACCAGTCATTATGTTTCTCTCAGTGTGTCTCTCCCCCTCCCTTCCACTCTCTAAAAACCAGTGGTAAAATATCCTCAGGTGAGGAGTAACCCAAAAAAGTGAGTGAGCAGCGGCAATACCACTAACAGAAAGGTTCTGGCGGTTCTCAACCTGTGGGTCGCGACCCTTTCACAGGGGTCGCCTAAGACCATCGGAAAACACATATATAATTACATATTTTTGTGATTAATCACTATGCTTTCATTATGTTCAATTTGTAACAATGAAATTGGGGGTCACCACAACATGAGGAACTGTATTAAAGGGTCACGGCATTAGGAAGGTGGAGAACCACTGGTAGACAGAGGCAGTAGGGTGAGGTGGATGATGTCAGTCAGCAAGCGATGTCTCCAAAGCCATTGCCTGAGTTGACCTCCTTGGCCTCCACTTTCTACAAACTTACAAGGAGGTGTCTTACTGCAGGAGCAGAAGAGGGATGCCAAGTTGGTAAAAAAAAAAAAAAAAAAAAGGGCCAGAATGGGCTGGCAAAGGCTTAGATCTGCCTGAAGGCTCCTTCCAAGCCCTGGGCTACTTGGTACCATCCCAGGACTCATCAAGGACGAACCAGCCCAGCACCCAGTCAGGGGCGGTCAGGCCAGGGAGAGTGCCTGTAAGCTTAGAGCAAGGCAGCCCCAGGCAAATACCCTTTGGTCCGTGGTCCAGCATGTCCAGGAGTAGCAAACCCTCTCCATCTAGATCCGCGATCCGTGCCTGCCCTGTGCATGGCAGCTGTAGGGCAGAGAAGGAGGCAGCACCCAGCTTGAGTGCCTGGCCTGCTGGAGAGAGAGTTCTCAGCACCCTCTGCCCTCCCCCTGCCTAGGCCAACCATGGTGACCACCAATAAGGTGCGGGTCAGGTGGGGAGAGCTGGGCTCAGGCGTTTGGGACACTTGGGACTTGCTGCATTCCTCCCTGTCCCCCGCCCCTGTACTCCAAGGCCCTGAGACGAGGGATGGGGAACAGGCGGTATGTCCGTGCTCCTCTCACCCAGCTGGGGTATGTCGCTCACTCTCTCTGGTTTCCTTCCCCCTCCCGACTGGGGACTCCCTGCACTGGCTCCAGAGACCTTCCCCACCCCATTCTGCTCAGTAAGGTCCGAAGACTGGCCCTGGTCTTTTAGTCCTGATTCTGGGCCTCAGTTTCTCCACCTGCATAATCGGGGAGGGTGCTGGATGGCTTAGCTTTGTTTCCGGCTAAGGCTTGGGTGGCTAATGAGGAGGAGCCTGGCCGGAGCCTCTGCCACCTGCTTTGTCCTCTGGGCTCAGGGGAAGAGAGCAGCTGGTGGCGGGGGGGGGGGGGGGGGGCGCTCCAAGCACCTAGGGGCCAAGGGAGAGCCAGAGGGTGAAGGCTGTGCAGAGAACGAGGTCAGAGAATGAGGGATCCGCTCGGGCTGGTAGAAGAGGGGCGGAGACAGAAATGGGAGGAGCCAACAGGTCCTAGAAGCCAAGTGTTTGCAGAGGGAAGGGCAGCACCAGCACCCCACCTCCAGATAAGGAACCCCACCAGCTGACTGAGGGGTGTAAAGACCAGGAGGCCCACTGAACCCAGCCCCGCCAGGGCTTAAAATCCCCCATTAGTGAGTCATGGCTTTAGGGTAAGGGGAGAGCCCTAAGGCGAGGAGCCGAGTTACCAGCCAGGAGGGTGGAAAGGGAATGAAACACAGAGAGACCCAAGATGGGGCAAAACAGGGGGACAGAGGTGGGCTCCTGCCCTGAGAAGAGGCAGCAGGTGAGCAGCCCAGCGGTGGCTTTCAGGACGAAGGAGAAGCTGAAACTCTGTCTTGGGCTGGCACAGGCCATCGGCGGACATCCAAGCTGCCGATGAGGTAGGGGTTGAGTGGGGCTGACCACACAAAGAATTTCTCCTGCACCCCCTCTTCCCTCCAGATCTAGGGGCCCCTCCTGCCTTGCAGGGCACTTATCAAGCCAGACCAGCTCATCTCTATCGCCACCTGGTGGGTACCTCAAGGACTTCCCCAAGGTTGGCTTAGGTCCCCAAACACCTGGGAGGCCAGATGACACCAGGGGCAGGCCTCTCTCGCCTCAGCTCCATTTCAGAGTGAGACAGGAGAGGAGGAGATGGGGAGTCGACAGGCCTGGTGACGCCAGGGATCCAGGAGACCAGAGCCTGGCCCTTGGACCCAGACCCCTGACCACAGTGGCATACAGACCCCAGCTGGGTTCCCTGCCCTTGACCAAGCTCTGACCCAGTCCTTGTAGGCAAAACCCAGTTAACTCAGGGGGTCACCTCCCGGGGAGACAAGTGCAAAGAGTCTCCCACCATCCTGGCGGAGAGGCCACCATCGCCTTGATGGCCGAGGGTGACATGTGGCTGGTTCCTGCCACTCCAGGGAGGGCAGCCAGTCTGCCATCAAAGTGGATTGGGAGCAGCTTCCCAGGTGAGGTGACATCGGGAGGTGACGTCTCTGAGAGCTAGGTAGGAGTCCGTGGGTCCCAAGGGAGTGTGATGAGCGCAAGGAACACCTGAGTCCAGGTGAGCAGGTGCTGGGGCCTCTGCAGCAGGAGCCCAGTGCAGGCTTCATTGAGGCCCAGAGGAAGAGGGTGGGCAGGTCTGGGAAAAGTCACCAGTCCATCATCCAGGTGAGGAAGCGGGGCGGAGATGGGGGGGGGAGGGGCGGGTTTGGGAAGATGTTGACCTGGTGGTTTGGGACATGCTGAATGTAATGTCTGTGGGACACCTGGGGAGAAGCCCCAAGGCTGTTGGAATCAGAACCTAAGTCAACAGGGCCCAGGCAGGGGGCGGGGAGACCAGGGCAGCCCCGTGGGGAAGAGGTGCGCAGGAAGTCTGTCCCCAGGCACCTCCAGCTGGTGTGACGGCCCAGGGTGGTTAGGTGCCATCCCCCCTTCTCCTCCCCCATTTCCCACCACTCACCCAGAGCCTGTTTTAATGAGCAATGACCCTGCTTCCCTCTACGTGGGAACAGGAACTGCTCTTATCTCTCCAGGGGGTGGGGGCCGGAGCCACAGCTGGCAGTCATTAAACACCCTGATCAGGCCTGGATGGCTGAGATATTAATAGCCGGGAGTCCATGGCCCTGGAGACACAGCCTCCCAGGAAGGGGGACAGTCACCTCAGCAGGCCATGGCGATGAGCAGGACGGGTCATCCTGGCAGTGCCCCAGCCCCCATGCAGGACGGACGGGTAACCAGAGTCCAGAGAGAAGGAAAGGGACTTGCTTGGATCACCAGCAAGTCATTGGTAGAGCCCGGCCTTGAACCCGGTTCTCAAAACCCCAGAGCCCGGCTTCAGTGTGTGGACGGTCCCAGCTGAGGGTCACTGGGTGTGCCCTGTGTGGACAGCAAGTGGAGCAGACCGAGTTGGCAATGCTGACTCTTTAGTCTCTTTCTGTAAAAACCTTGATATCTCGTTAGTCGTGTGTTTTTGCCTTTGTTTTGATTTTTTAAAATATAAGTTATCCCGATGACTGAGTTCTGCGCCACCTCCTTAAACTGCGCACCCCAGGGTGAGTGCCTCCCTTGCTCAGCTCCCCGAGGGCCCAGCATCGCTGAGTCCCAGCCGGCCCACAGCTGCCTCCTCCCTCTGTGCCTGAGGCTCCCCGCCCCGCCCTTCCAGGCTCATCATGGTGCGGTGGCTTCAGAGGAGTATGACCGCAAGGGCTAGGGGGAGAGGACTCTGTCTGTTTAATATTTTCCAAGTATTAACATCATCACACTGTGCGACCAAAAAGTTCCTGAGCGCTAAACTGTGTGCAGAGTTCCCGGCTCTGAGGATACGAGGCTCCTGCCTCCCGGAGCTGACCTGTAATAAATGCGAGAAATGATAGGAGCAAGCAGGATGCGGGGCTAGATTAAGGGGGTGGTCACAGGAGGCCTCCCCAAAGCGGGGACAGTGGAGCAGGAGCAGGTCACCCCCTTCCTGATAGATGATTTTTTTATTTTTTTTAAAAAAATACTGTTTATTGATTTTTAGAGAGAGAGGAAGGGAGAGGGAGACAGAAACACCTATGTGAGAGCAGAAAAAGGATTGGCTGCCTCTTGCATGTGCCCTGACCGGGAATCGAACCGGCAACCTTTAGGTGCGTGGGATGATGCTCAACTAACTGAGCCACATTGGCCAGAGCAATGAGGATTTTAAACCATGTACGTCAGTCCTGGGGCTCAGACACCTTGAGAGCCAGGTCAGAACGTGCAGGCCCCTGCCCCTGCAGCAGCAGCCCGGACAGCCTGTGAGGACACCCCTGCACTAGGGGCTGGGGGCCTCGGTGTGTCCGCCTCCCCCCTAGGGACTCCAGAGCTCAGGCGACTGGCAGGGGATGCCTGCCTGGACATGGGGAGCCCTGTTTCTTGGACCCTCCATCGCAGCAGTGACCTGGGCCCACAGACTCCATCTGGGCGTGGGTGGGGACCAAGAGGTCCCCCCACCTCCCCAGCGCAGTGCCCTCGGTGCCAAGCGATAGAGAACAGGCAGCTCTTGAAAAAACTAATATTTACTCTTCAAATGGGAGCTGGCACAGGCTGTTTCCTGCGACTGGCGTCGGGCTCGCCTGTGGGATGGACACACAGGAGCCGCTCCGGGAGATGGGCAGATGCCCCGAGGGCACCGGCATCCAGGATGAGACAATGTCCTCGAGGTGGGGACAGCCTGTTCCAAGGCGCAGCATGGCTCTGCTTGCGCACCTTCAGGTCGGAGCCCTGTGAGCGAGTTCATCCCCGAGCTGGCCCGTGGCCCTTGTCCCTGGCCCCTGCTCAGATCTCCGGGGCCTCAGAGAATGTGCCTGGAACAACCACTTGGGTTGGTGGTCCTGGTCCCTTCACCCTGTCCAACTCCACCCCCTTCGGCTTTGCTTCCCCAGGCTCACTTGGCTGTGGGGCCAGAACAGGCTATTTCTGGGGCGGGAAGAAGGCCTGGCCTCGGGGCACCTCCGTCCCCCTGCAGCTGTGCTCCTGATCCCTGTGAGAGCCCATCAACTTGTGGCCTCACGTGGGAAAGAGTCTCCGCCAGGAAACTACTTGTCAGACAGCCTGAATCTTGGAAGGAGCGAGTCCCCAGTGGCCAGGGCCAGCTCCCTCGCGCCTGCTTTTCCCTCTGGAGTCCCCTCCTCCCTGCTCTCCCTGCCCCGTGGCTTCCAGAAGCCCTCCCTGACCACTATAGCCCTGGCCTCAGCTTCGGTTCCCATCCCTGACACCGCTGACGCAGCCCTGGAGGCGCAAACACTCTGGCAGCATGGGGCGGGGGGGTGTAGAGCCCCCAAAGGCAGGCCTTCTTGGCCTCACGGAGTTGGCAGCCTGAGCACACCCAGGGCAAGCTCTCCAGGGGCAACGCAGGCCCCTGGCTCTCCCAGGGCCCTTAGGAACTGACTGACCACTGACCCTCTTTTATTATTTTTTAAATTCCTCATCATCTCCAGACCTAACTCCCATGCTCCTGGTCCTGTGTAGATAATCATTCAAATGCATTATTTTTATTTTTATGTATTTATTTTTTAGTCCTCACCTGAGGACATGCTTAGAGAGAGGAAGTGGGGAGGAGAGATGAGAGAGAGAGGGGAGAGAGAGAGAGAGAGAAGGAGAGAGAGAATGAAGTTTCCAAAAGGCATGTACACACTACATTTGGGTAGGCAGCTGTATCAGTCAGCCTGAGCCGCCATAACAAAAGACCACAGACTGGGTGGATTGAGGAATAGGAATTTATTTTCTCACAGCCCTGGCGGCTAGAAGTCAGAGACCAAGATGTTGGCAGGTTGGTTTCTCCTGAGGCCTCTCTCCTTGGCTTGCAGACGGCCACCTTCTTCTCCCTGTGTTTTCCCACGGTCTTCTCTCTGTACACGTCCGTGTCCTAATCTCTTCTTTTTCTTGTTGTTGTTTTGTTAATCCTCACCAGAGGATATTTTTTCCATTCATTTTTAGAGAGTAGAAGGGAAGGGAACGAACAGAGAGAGACACTGATTGGTTGCCTCCGGCACAGGCCCCAACCATTAACAGGGATCAAGCTTGCAACTGAGGTACATGCCCCTGACCGGAATTGAACCTGGGATCATTCAGTCTGTGGGCTGATGCTCTAACCACTGAAAAGCCAGCCCTCCTGGCGCAGAAAGGGCACCCTATGTGGGCCAAGATCGCTTTTTCTGTGTGGGTGCTGCCAAGTGGGAGAGAACACCTCGTTCCCAGCCTGGGCACACCCAGGGAAAGCTCTCCAGGGGCAATGCAGGCCCCTGGCTCTCCGAGGGCCCTCAGGAACCGACCTGAGGGGAAGGAGCTCGGGGCTACACTGGACTGGCTCCCTAGGATGGGCCTCAACTTCCCCAACCCGCGCAACGAGAAGGGGGTTGCGCCAGATGGTATCGAAAGGCTCTGCCAACTCCGAACCTCAGAACTCAAAAACTCAGATGTTTATTTTGGACGCCTTTGCCCTCCTCTGAAAGATTCCGTGCAGGACAGATGGCGGAGGGAAGCTCGGAGCGTGCATTTCCCCACGTGCTTGGAGCGTGATCAGGAGAGGTGGGCGCCTTGTTTCCTTTCTGGGAATTTTATCAGCTGCCCAGGAGGACCTCGGCACAAGGGCCCAGTCCTGAGGACTGGCTGGCAGCTGCGCCTCCTGGTGGCCATCTCGAGATGGGGCTGGTCTTGGGAGATAACTCAGAGCAGACAGGAGCCCAGAGCCCAGGGTGGGGAAGTGGCTGTAAGGCAGGGACAGAGCCTGCAGGAAGGCAGGTCTCCCAGCCCCCAGGGCAGCACTGCGACTGCTTTTCTGGTTTCCAAGGTCTTTCTGCAGCCAGAGTCTGGGATTAGGGCTGAAGACTCTTGGGGTCCTTGCACCTGCCTAGACTCCACTGGACAAGAGGACCTGAATTTTCCTTCTCACAACTCACCCCCCTCCATTGTGCCAGGCCCCGGAAAGTGGGCCCATAACTCAGAATCTTTCACACAAATACAGACACACGAGTTAATAAGCACCTTGGATTTATTCTCCCCCCACGCCTGAAGCCACCTCATGTAATGTACATATACACAGTATATAATGCCATACAACATTCTCCACATACATGAACACAAGTTTAGGCTTCACTACTGTGCGGAAGTTTGTTAAAAGTATCCATCATTTGGTCAAAATAGGTCTTTGTTATTACATGGAAACAGTAAGCATTCAAAAGGAATATGTGAAGTGGGTGCCCTGGCCCAGTCAGCCTCAGTCATTTATGCTCTTAATAGAAAAGTCCATTAAACAAAACAGAATCCTGGGGGTCATGTGAATAACGCATTAAACACTACTTCTGAAGCAACCCCAGGATCACACAGGCGTAAAGGGGAGGGAAGGTCATATGTACCAAGCACAGGTTGGAGGGACAGAATGGATTTGGTAAGTTTACCCTAAATACAAGGCGCTTGTGGGCAACAGCCCCGCCGTCGTCGGTACACACAGCCAGATGTTTCCATATCCGGCCATTCCCAGATTTTACTGACAAGCCCGTTTCCACAGGTTCCCTGCCAATGACGTTGCCCCAGCAACAGAATTTGACATCACTGCTCCCACACGGGAAAAGCAGAGCGCTCCTCGTTTGGGGGCAGACCTTGAGGTTTGGTCTCTGGGTCTCTAGGACAGGTCTCAACGACTACCAGCAGACCCCCCCTCCCGCCCCCCTGAATCCTGGAGGACCCAACACCCATGGTGCCAAGGCTCTGAGCCTGGAAGGCAGAGGGGCCAGGTCCAGGGGGCGGAAGAGAGGCCGCTACCTTTCTGGGGGTGGAGAATGAGGGCATTCACATGGCAGTGCCATAAAATGCCCCTTTTAGTAAAGGCCAGAAGACAGGGCTGTGCTGCGCCACCTGAAGCAGGCACAGAATCTCTGTGAACTCACAGCCGTCCTCCTGCCCACCAGGGATGGGGTCGCCCAGCATCCTCCTCCACTGCGCCTCCTCCACTGGCGCCTCAGGAGAGCACGCCAGGGGAGAGGCTGAGGTTACCACATCTCCCGGATGAGGACACGGGCCGGTGTCGTGTCGCTTCCCCAGCCTCACCCCTCAAGGGCACTCCTGCTCTCTCCTGCTCCTCCTCTATGAACACTCAGGGCATAGGCGGAGCTCCCCTGCACCTGGGCAGGACTCCGTGCAGGAGCAATGGAATGTGAGCCGTCAGAGCGGGCGCACGTCTGGTCGCAGCCAATACCCCCATCGCTGCCGGTCCTCAGGCCTCGCCCGTGTTGACTGAGCCAGCGGCGGGTTCTCTGGGGGCCACCTGTCCTCCAGTTACAGTGAGCGGCCGACTCCTTAGAGGAACGACCAATGGCAGCCCGGGATGGGGGTGCAACCCGCAGCCTCCACGTGCCAAGGGGCAGCTGCCATCTTCCAGCAGACAGAGAGCCCCCAGCTCTGATCCCTCCCCCCCTGCTTCCCGCGCCCCAAATGGCCAGCCTGGCTGGTGGTCGTCTCTGACCCTGAGCAGTGCTCACCACCGAAGCGATGCTTCCCTCCGAGGCCAGACCCCCAGGAGCGTGCTGAAGCTCCTTGGGGTACACAGCCCGTGGCGCACCCTCTCTGAAGCTCCTGCACGCACCCTACCAGTTACAATGAAAGGTGCCCTTCCCCTCCCTCCAGGGTCCAGTGTCAGGCTCTGTGGCCGGGCTGGCGTGTGGGGCAGAGGTGGAGAGGAGGGGAGAACTGGAGAAGGGCATCTGGGAAAAGAATGGAGCTCAAGGTGAGGTTGACAGAAATGATGATGAAATGTTTTCGTTTCAGCACTCCTCCAAACCCCCTTCTCACAGCCCTCAAAGATCTTTAAAATGCTGGGCCCTGACTCAGTGCCTGTCAACAGGGTTCGCATTCCTCCTGCCACAGGCAGAGGGGCCTCTAGTACCAGAGGGAATCCCGCCCAAAGGTGCCGACTATCTCCGCTCAGGAAAAGGACCTGGTCACAGCCAGGCTCGCGGGGGCACGGAGAGCAACAGAGTCCCGGTGCCTCCCCCATGGCACCCAGGGGAGGGGAACCCTGCTCGGGAGCCCGAGCCACATTCCCGCCCGGACACCCGACAGGACACAACACTGACGCTCCTGCTCTCGCAGCAGCCGATACCTGAAGGCACTTGTGAGGTTTCATTTCATCTTGTCCCCGACCTCACCCTGCGAGGGGGGTGGGGCAGGTGGCCTTTAACCACTGGGAAACCAGAGGTGGTGGGCCGGCCCTGACTCCGTGGTGGAGTGAGAGTAACTACAGCCACGTGCAGCCAGCTTTCTGGCAGTGAGGGTGACACGGGCAGCGGGGGGGGGGGGGGGGGGGGGGGGGACGGGAGGGGGGGCGGGGGGCGGGGGGAGAGGGAAAGGGGCCTCAAAACTTCAGGCCTGGACCAAGTCACCCCTGAACTGGGATTTCCCTTGGACGAAATCTCACGTCCTTCTTTCCTCTCAGCAGTTTCCCCCTCCAGTGGGCTGAGGCCTCTCTCCGCTGGATTTCAGTTAAGCAATGTCTGTGTGGTCATGCGTTTGTGCTGCTTGGCTGGTCCTCTTCTCCCTTTAACTTGCAAAGGAACCCTCAAACCCCAAGACCACAGTCACTCAAGTGTGGAGACCATGGGGGCCAATGCAGGGAGCACTCCCAGGAGGGGGACCCCTCAGCACAGCCTGCCATGCTTGCTGGGGCGCTCCCAGGAGGGGGACCCCTCAGCACAGCCTGCCATGCTTGCTGGGGCGCTCCCAGGAGCGGGACCCCTCAGCACAGCCTGCCATGCTTGCTGGGGCATTCCCAGGAGGGGGACCCCTCAAGCACAGCCTGCCATGCTTGCTGGGGCATTCCCAGGAGGGGGACCCCTCAGCACTGTCTGCCATGCTTGCTGGGGTGCTCCCAGGAGGGGGACCACTCAGCACAGTCTGCCATGCTTGCTGGGACGCTCCCAGGAGGGGACCCCACAGCACAGTCTGCCATGCTTGCTGGAAGTGGGTCACAGGCTCAGACGCTCAAGGCCTCTGGGGCCCGGGGCTGCAGGGCAAGCGCATGGGCTCGAAAAGAAAACAAGTCATTCGTAAGCTGTTCTACCAACTTTTACAGCTTCTTTGTGCTTCTACCATAGAAGTTTGTGTCTCGCCTCCTTGGCTTCCCCTCTATTTCGCCATCTCCTCAAAACGATCTCCCAGAAAGGCTGAGCATTCACCTGTGGATGTGCCAGAATTATGCAGATCCAAAATCAACAGAGCGACAACGCTGAAGTTTCCATCGGAGGGTGTTGCCAGTAGGACTTTCATATCCAGATATTTTATTTGAATAAAAATAGAAAATTCCATTATAAGAAAATAAAATCACTCTGGCAACAGTTCCCCAACAGTTCCCAGCCACACACACTTGTTTTTCTTAAAGTGATACCAAGGTAGCTCAGTAGCAACACACCACCAGGAATAACCAAGGACAGCAAATCCACTGAAACAATATCCTTGCCTTCTCCTGTGCCCAATACCTCTTGCACTGCTTTTCAACTTATAAAAACTACCAAAATAGGATTTTTTTTTAACTTATCAAGACTACATAATTCCACTCAAAGTATCCCATGCAACTGTGGCTGAGCTATTCGGATCCCAGGCTTCTACCAACAACAATCTAGGGGCAGCTTCCACACTGGCTCCTGGATGGCACTAGACAAGCTAAGATCGGACTCACAGCCACGTTGGGGAAAACGATGATCACTCAGTATTTTGACAGTGAGATAAAGAAAAGGTTTTCTGAGCACAGGGTTAATGCTATATTTGTAAAGTTTTTAAAAAGTTAACACCTACCTAACTCTTATTCATAAAAAAATGAGGCCCTTGATCCAACTAAGATGCCTGGGAAAGGTGGAGAGGAGTGATTAATTTGGGAGGTCTTCTGGGAACAGGTACACAGAGTCAAGTGTTCATCATTAAAATGACAGGCCCCAGCTGCCACGTACGTGCAAGGCTGCCGGCAACAGCCTCTCCCACCAGCGTCCGAAAAGTGCGCCCGTGGGAATCCGTGTGGCTCCCCTGCTCCAGTTCTGGACCCATGGCAAGGAATCTTGCTCAATTAATTTTTTAAAATATTCAGATATGCCCTGCACAAAACATACAAAACATTGCCGTACCCACACTGTCCCACCACCATACAAGGTTATATTTATAAATTAAATAAACTGAGCTTTCTTAACCATTTTCTCAGCTTAAGTCTGTCCTTACCCTAAATGTAGATAAGTTCAATTTATATCCAAAATATATTTAACGGTTCTAAAAGTATCATATTGATAACTATCCTGTTATCAAAAATGTAAACAAAATTTATGTTGCTTAATTCATGAACCATATTTTTTAAGTCTTTAATTCACCCTGTACTGACCCTCAAAAAACCTAATCAAGTCACATTTAGACTAAAACGCTGATAAGGATTTGAACGCGGTTCCTCAGAGACAACTGCCTATCACTAAAACTAACACTACTGAATCTAGTGGTTTATTGCATCATTCGGTTTAAAAGACCAAAAGAATCCCCTTCTGGTCCTCCAATACGCTCTGTCTGAATTCAGCCCAGCGCCTGCTGTCCTAGGTAAACGTCCGAACTGGAGAGCCGGCGGTAACGCTCAGCTCGAAACGGGGCCTGGGCATCGAGCGACCCCGCGCCTCCACTGCACCTGTCAGAAGTCCCCAGTCTCGCTCAGTCCCGTCTGGTCAAAATGAACTTCAAGGATGGAAACTGGCGGTGAAGTCGAGAAGCCAAAAGGGAAACACAGATGACCCGCATGTGGTAACAAAAGGGCCCGCTCCTCACACTCCACAGTCAGCCGGCTTCTCCTGGAGCTGCCGCGTCAGGATCTGGTGCGAAGAGAGAGAAGCCACGCCCACGTGGAAGAGGATCTGCCAGAGGTTCCTCAGCCCGTGCAGGTACACGTTGCCCAGGCAAATGAAGAGCAGCATCACCACCACCTTCGTCGTCCTGGCCGGACTGTAGACCAGGTACAGGTAGCACTGAAATGACAGCAGGAGGGGAGGTCCAATCGGGCGGTGAAATGGCCACGGGCCAGGTGCCAGATTCACTTCTCACACCTGCCACGTGCGTCATTTCACCCACGTTAACTTATTAAACCGAATTCATCACAACGAGGCTGCCACTCGCTGGGTAAGTCACTGTTCGCCACTGGCGGGAAGTGGAGATTTGGAAGAGAGAAGGAAAGTGAAACAGGTATCACAGGAGGAATCAGAACATCGCACTCCTGAAAGAAGCTTAGGAAATACAGACAGAAATGCAGAGGAAGAAGAGAGGGGGGTCAGGGGCAGACCGCCAGGCCAGGACACGCGACCAGCCTGACTGGCCTCCCAGTGCCGTTTCCCGCAGGGGCTCATGGCAGGTGAGAAAGGCGGTGAGCGGAGCTATGCTTTTCCCCGCTTAGCGCTTCCTGAGTTACAGGCCCACAGGGTCTGCTGTCCCCCAGACAGCTCCCTTATCGCATCCTCAAAAGCCTCTCCTGTCGGAGATGGGAAGGTCTCAGCGGGGAGAGGGACTGATATTTTGTGTCGGGCTCTCACGTGGAAAAGAGGCTGTTCTTATTCTACAAAAGGTGGAAAGAGCTTCTTGCTTTGATGTTAAAAAAAAAAAAAAGTACATTCTCAAAACACAGGGCAATCTGACCAAGGCTTAGCTCAGGGGGAGGGAGAGATCCCCGTGGAAAGAGCTAACAAATGAGAAGGCAGTTGCAGGACTGGAGGGGGGGGGCGGGTTGTAAGATCCCGCAGCCTGAAACGCAGCTCCACAAACCGTCCACAGGCAACACACATGGTTCCGAGACTTGTTTCTAAAGTTTGAGGGCATTTTATATTTTGGGCTGAAAATTTCTTTTTGCACAATCATGAAATTCTTTAAAAATATACCATTTAGGGTGTGGAAGAGAGAGGACGTACCCTAAGAACAGAAATTTTAATTTTAAAAAAAAACTTGAAGATGAGAAAGTATTGGCCTGGCTCGTCATGAACAAAAATAGATACAGAGGCAGAGCTGCCTCGAACAGACTGTCAAACTACAGCAGGAAGTGTCGGGGAGGGTGGGAGGGCAGGAGGGGGGTGGGTAAGAGATCAACCAAAGGACTTGTATGTATGCATATAAGCATAACCAATGGACATAAGACACTGGGGGGTAGGGGAGGCCAGGGGATTGTCAAGGGCAGGGGGAAAAAAAAGGAGACATATGTAATACTCTTTGTAATACTTTAAGCAATAAAAAAAATAATAATAAATTTTAAAAAAAAGATGAGAAAGTATTAAATCCTAGCCCAGTGGAGGACAAGTGAAGAGAATCACAGCCAGGTTTTTACTGGAATTAACTCTGCGTTTGGAGATTCAAAAGCTCCTTTTTACTCCACCCCTTACATATGCATCTTATCTGAAAATAACTAAATAATAATCAAGGCTCTCTGATGTTATAATTTTTGTTTCATTCCCTAAGGGCAGATTTGAGTCAGATAGTACTACTATTTTTTTAATATACTTTTATTGATTTCAGAGAAGAAAGGAGAGGGAGAGAGAGAAACATCAATGATGAGAGAATCATTGATCGGCTGCCTCCTGCATGCCCCACACTGGGGATCGAGCCCACAGCCTGGGTATGTGCCCTTGACCGGAATCAAACCCGGGACCTTTCAGTCTGCAGGCTGATACTCTATCCACTGAGTCAAACTGGCCAGGGCAGTACTACTATTTAACACACTTTTTACCTCTCCTTGTTTTACAAACACACATGCAGCCGCAGCCGCGACCTCTGCAGAAGGACGTTTCTGCACTTGGGCTGTCCAACAACAACAGGAGGCAAGGCCCTGCTGCAGCCAGGCAGGCCCCGCCCAGCCCCTGCCATCGCATCCCTCCCTCCCTGGAGGCAGGGCCACATCCCTGCTCTGACACCATGGAAGGCCCTGCAGCCCAGCGTTCCCTAGCTGAGCCCAAAGTTCTCGCTAGGTTAAATCAGAGGTAAGGGCAGGATGGGCCCAGGGTCTGTCCGCTAAGAGCCGGCGTTGTCATGATTTGAACCCAGGCCTTGGTGGAATAAAATTAGAATCTAGAAACGTGTTGATGGTTCCAACCAAAGAACAAAATAAGGCTATGGGTTTAACCCACTCAGCACACTATCAACAGTTCACTCACCTGGAAAATGCAGGCTACGAAAGGAATAAGAAAAGCCAGAATATTTCCAACTTCCTCATGGGTAACCTAAAACAAATAGGAGGAACACAAGAAAAGGAATATTTAGGTGAAAGGAAACACTATCCGGTCTGGCATGGGTGACACCACACAATCCCTGGCTGGGTGAGACACGAGTCCCTGTTTATGTATCAACCGGGGGTTGATATGCAATCGTCTTCAATGACCTGGGCACACTGTGCACCCTCCCTACGCATCTGTACTCAGCCCTCAACCTGAAATGCCCCCAACAACCTCGCCCCCTCTCAAAATCCTCCCCATCTGTCAATACCAAGCTTTCCCTAATTCCTCCCATGGCCAGGTACTGCGCCTCCTCAGTGACATCACCATACTCTGCTCTGTGCCCATGGGGCAGGGACTGTCTCTTAACCATCGTGTTGGCCAGGCACCAGTTCTGGCGTGTACAGACATTGGTAAGTAACAGGTTATGAGTCATCATAAACAACAGGAGTGGGAACCACACCACACATGGCCAAAGACAGGATGCGGTAAAAGGCAGCCACCGCTCTTGTAGCACAGGCCTGCTGCCATTCCCCCAACGGGCCGGCCTGCGTCAGGGCCCTGAGACTCAACAGCAGCCATGCCTCAGACTTCAGCCATCACGCACTTGGGCATGAGCACTGTGGCTCTGTCTTTGAAAGTAATACCTGCTTACGCTCATGATGATTCTAGACTCTTATAAAGTGTTTGAAATATTTCAAAATTTAAAAACAGTATTTAAAAACATTAGACTAGAAAGGTGCTTTGAGAGGAGCAGACTGGAAAGTCAACTCCCTGGTGACAGTTTTTGACAAGGACACAGAGAAGTGGGATCTGCATGATATCAATCAGTATAGATCAGGGGTGGGCAAACTTTGTGACTCGAGGGCCACAATGGGTTCTTAAACTGGACCGGAGGGCCGGAACAAAAGCATGGGTGGAGTGTGTGTGTGAACTAATATAAATTCAAAGTAAACATCATTACATAAAAGGGTACAGTCTTTTTTTTTTTTTTTAGTTTTATTCATTTCAAACGGGCCGGATCCGGCCCGCGGGCCGTAGTTTGCCCACGGCTGCTCTAGACTCAAACTTCTGCCCAGCATAGACAACCCAGCCTGTAGTGATTCCGGGGGTCCCAAGGGCCACGGGGGCCGGACTCCCTTGTACCAAGTTGTCCATTTCTCACCAGTATCCCAAAGGCCCCTTTGGCTTCTTAGAAAAATGATACGAAAGAGCACGTTTCATATTTGTTCAACTTACTACAAAGAATAAAATTAGAAATAAAAATTTTATTTGAATTTTAAGGCCTTAGTACATAATAACCTTATAAATAAAACATGTGTTTCAGTTATAAGGTTATCGGTTCCCTCCACCACGTGTCCTTCCATTTAACCTGGAAAGAAAAGGTTACCTGTAAAGAATGCTCTGCAAGGTGAATGCCACGAATGAGATTCAGAGCCGCGCACATGATGTTGAGGACAAGGGAGAGGACACCCAGGGCCGTCACTGGTTCCATTCGGAAACTAGGAGCTTCACAATTAAAACAAAGACAGTAAGTGTCTAGTGAAAATGCCTTCTACATGAAAGGAAATAAATGAAGACATGACCTAGACCTCCACTAATGACAGGTTATGCTAAACATGCATGTTCAGTTAAAAAGCAGCTGTAGTTAGAAGGGGAAGGGCAAGAAATGACAGGCAGAATGGATCTGGGAATCTAGGGGAGTGTCCTCAATGGCCACGTGACAATGTCTCGAGACGTTCTGGATGGTCACACTGGGGAGAGGCCATTGCTGGCACCCACTGGGCAGAGGCGATGAATGCTCCTACACATCCTGCAATCCACAAGCCGGCCCCACAACAAAGCACTACCCAGTACAAGACGGGAGCCCACATGACACTGAATGTTGTCCTTGTCAGAAAAGAGCGGAGCATTTTACAAGCTGAGAGTCGATGTGTGTGAGAGAAATGCTCTCAGAAACTGACAGCTAATTCACAAATAGAGCCATACCGGCAAACTGCTTTAAGTCAGGATTTCTCTTGCTGTGCTCTTTCTAAATCACCCTTCCCTGTCCTTTTATCTCTGACATACACGGCCATGTACACGCACACACAGACAGCTTGCTGCAACCCCACTGATGCCTATTGTTAGTGTTAGGGTCTCCGCCGACCAAGTCAATGTTCCTGTTAGAACAGAATGTGCTCCCTGCACAGGTTCTAGCCTCAGGACAACAGGGTGAGCCAAACCACAGTAAAATGTCCGAGAAGGATAGGCAAGTATTTGCTCCTCTTGTCTAAGTGGTTAAAAAACAAAACTTATATTACAAAGTTACCCCATCTCAGATACGGCAAAGGAGGGGTTCAACCAGCCAGTCTTCCTTCCCAACATAAATTACAACTGACTGACTAGCCTGAGAGCCAATCCAGGAATTTGTTGGTCAAAACATTCAATTAAAACACAAAGTTAAGCCAAAAGCATGAACACTTTTAATATACAACTTTTAAAGTTCAAGCAATGAGTTTAGTATAAAAGTTAAAATAATTAGATTTTTGTAGTATAGATAGCTCTTTCTTTCAGAGCAAAATTCAGCTCTTCACCATTACGAAATTCTTACAATGTAAATATCCACCTTAACTAAGAGCAGGTTTAATTGTGTATAACTGTAAACAAGGAATGCTGCCCTGGTTTGGCTCAGTGGATAGAGCGTCGGCCTGCAGACTGAAGGGTCCCAGGTTCGATTCCGGTCAAGGGCATGTACCTTGGTTGCAGGCACATCCCCAGTAGGGGGTGTGCAGGAAGCAGCTGATCGATGTTTCTCTCTCATCGATGTTTCTAACTCTCTATTGCTCTCCCTTCTTCTCTGTGAAAAATCCATAAAATATATTATAAAAAAACAAACAAGGAATGCTAACAATCATGCTTCATTATATGTCAGGCATTGAGTGTAATGCCAGACCGTCAGAGAATGCCAGGGCATGTGATCACATTCATTAACACCTCGTTCATCAGATAAGGACTCAGGTGTCCGCAGGGAGAGAGGGAGGCCCCCAGTTCTCACGGAGAACCAGACAGTGAGAGCAACAGAAGCCCGGCTCAGGCCCTGCCCACACTCGTCCCATAGCCCTCCGGCCCTCCATCGAGGAGAACGGGGTCTCTCAGTGGAGACTCGCAGTATTTCACTAAGTGATGAGATAAAGATTCATTGTCAAAGGAATAAAGATAGATAAAGAACAGATAGCTAGATGGATGGATGGATGGAGAGAGAGACAGACAGACAGGTGTACAAATCTGTACAAGTGACTTCCAGGAAAAGAGAATGAACCTCCTTGACAACATTCAAACCTGTAGACTTCATCCTGGTTAAGAAAACAATCTGCCAAGTCACTCTTTTCCGGAAATTCATCATAAGAGTCACCTCCCCTCAGATCAACTCACTGTTATAACTGTCAAGTTTCTTAAAATGGCCACCCAGGAAATATATTAATATACAAGATATTTCCACCACCCCCCCTCCAAAAAATAACACCTTCCTAGTGAAAGAATTCAATGTCCCTTTGAAATATATAATATCCCCTCACCTGCAGCAACCTCCGAGAACAGCAGGCCACTTACCGGGCTCCAGGGGCATCTGCGTGTGGCCGTTCATCACCCCATTTGCCATATCTGGGTCCTCCAGAGTGAGAGCCGCTGGAGGCTGGAACTCCAGCTCCTCCTGGATCTTTTCTAAGCTGCTCCCCAACTGAGCAGAGGTCACATGGTTAAAATGCCACTTCACTTTCTGAATGATGCTGTCTGCAACAAGAGAGCGCCCCGAGTTGAGCATTTTCTTCACAACGGGTGTTATAAGACAATACGGACAAAGTGAACGTTACATTTCCAATCAGGCGAATGTCAGCCAGGCTCTCCAGAGTGTCGAGTTATACATACAGGTCACGTGCTCCCTCCATGGCAGGACTAGTCATGCCAACCCCTCCAGAGCAGAGTGACTGAAATTCACCTCAGTGACAAGGGGGCCGGGGGAAGAGGACTTGATTCTTAGCTCAGCCACTTGTGACAGTATAATCCTAACAACTCACAGAATATTTCTAAGCTTAAAAAATGGGGATGGTTATTCTCGACCTGGTTATCTAAAGAAAAGGCATGTGAGAAAAAAATTATACATGAACGTGAATGTGCTGTGCCAACCAGGATTATGTATTTGAAAGGCATTGGTTTTCATTCTTTTATTTATGTTAGCACTGATTTATTGTCAAGTTTTTGGCCCGTGGGCCACAGTTTGCTGACCCCACTCGCCAGGGCTGTGGTGACTGACCCGTACAGTTCTCACCATCCTTTCAGCTGCCCCAAGGCTCTGGAGAGATGATAAGCCAGAGTGTTAAACCTCGAAGTTCCCAGGCCTCTCCCATCCCCGTAAAATCTCAGGATACACGGCTATTCTCCAGTGATATCTTACCACACCTCCAATGACTTTCCTTGAGGGTCAAAGCCAAATCTAAACTACAAATCTACACACGCCATGAGCGAGAACAGTAAATACAAAAGAGGGTTACAAACCAAATTCCAGAAAGGCGTATGGCCTGGAGGCTAGGCCAATGCAGGTGGTGTCATAGGAAGCTGTGAATTCCCACCACAAGGTCTCCAGGAAGCAGAAGGCCATGGCTGCTGGGCACCGGTGGGAGCAGATAGCCATGCAGGCCACATCCCCTGAAGAAGAAAAGCTGAAACAAAAGGGCGACATCTACGTTAGCAAGAGCAGACCCATGGACTCCCCGCCACACCCAGACACAACCTCGCCTCCACTCTGGACCTGCTGGTTGCATAGATGTGTCCTCAGCTAGACCCACCTGGGTCTGCGCCTTTCTTACACTTCCTCTGAAATGTACAGCGGTATCTGCCATTACTCATATCCGAAGGTGCAGGTTCCATTAGAGGGAAGTAGCCTCAGACTTCTCTGCATCTTAGAGGAAAATGATTTTCTTTTTTAATCTACATCGAAAGGTGTTCTAACCCTGACTCAGACGGGCATCCTGAAATGACACCTACTCCTTTCAGGCTGTCACGCTATTATTTCAAGTTCTGGGGACTCTACTCCCCTTTCTGTGTTGCCTCCTGACTCCCACTCATTGTGGGACTTCTCCTCCAGTGTTTGTCACTTTCGCTGACTGCTCGTCACTGTGGAGCCTGCTTTCTCCCGGGGGACTCCCTTGAGGCCTGACTTGAGGCTCACTCTTCATGAGGGTCTGCATTTGCCTTGGCCTGATGCTCCCATGTCATCAGTGTGGAACCGACACTGATATTTGAACCGTGGCTTAGGAATTCCTAGCCTGTGGGGAATATAAAGTATAAGCTCAGCCCTAGCTGGGTTGGCTCAGTGGTTACAGCGTCGGCCTGCGGACTGAAAGGCCCAGGGTTCAATTCCGGTCAAGGGCACATACCAGTTGCAAGCTTGATCCCCAGCTTGGTGGGGGTGCATGTGGGAGGCAACCAATCGATGTGTCTCTCTCACATCAATGTTTCTCTCTGTCTCTTCCCCTCCTTTCTGCTCTCTCTAAAAATAAATGGAAAAATATCCTTGAGTGAGGATTAACAAATAAAACAAAACAAAACAAAAAGGTATAAACTCAGACTCTAATCTGACGCAAGGCACAAGAGCAGGGTTTCGATTTCTTAGGTGAGATTTTATATATTCTTCCCATTCAAAGCCAAAGAGAGATGAGTTACCCCTACATTGGTGAGCAGACTATTTCTCCCCTATCATTGCTCTAGGGTTGCACCCTGACAAGAACCCGTCTTTACGCATGGGTCTTATTCCAACTCCTCACTTTACATACAAAGGCCTCTCCCTTTATGATGCAGAAACTTGACCCTGAGTTCACTATGACTGTTCACCCAGGAGGCTCAGTGCCAGCTCACACACTGCCCACGTGGACATTCTGTTCCCCTGCATTTCTGCATTTCTGGCACCTTGGGATTTCTTTCTTTCAAGCTCAGCTACACATTTAAATTTATTTATATATCCCCAGCTGGTTTCGCTCAGTGGTAGAGCGTCGGCCTGCGAACTGAAGGGTCCTGGGTGCAATTCTGGTCAGGGCACATGCCCAGGTTGCAGGCTCAATCCCCAGTGGGGGGTGTGCAGGAGGCTACCAATCAATGATTCTCTCATCATTGATGTTTCTCTCTCTCTCTCCCTCTCCCTTCCTCTCTGAAACCAGTAAAAATATTTTTAAAAAATTTATATATATAAATGAATAAATATACCCACATTTCTGGGTGTTTCTGGCAGAAGTGTTTTTAGGTTATATTATCCACCACCTTTTTGTAATTGGAAGTCTATATAAAAACGTTTTCAATTTTTAAACAAGAATGACATCCTCCTCGTATAAGGAATTTTCCAGCAGAGCCTAAGTCTCTAGGCTGAAGTTGTTCCTACTTGAAAGAGGGTCCCTATTTATGGGCTGAATTGTGTCCCCCCCCCCCCCCCCCCCGCAAAAAAAAAATATATTGAAGTCCTAACTCCTAGTACCAGTGAATATGACCTTATTTGGAAATAGCCTTTGTAGCAGTAATCCAGGCAAAATGAGGTCATAATGGATTAAGGCATAATGGGTTAGGGTGGGCCTTCATCCAACGACTGGTGTGAAATCTGGTCACAGAGACCGAAGGAAGAAGCCCATGTAATCACAGAGGCAGAGACTGCACGAGGCTTCTGCAAGACAGAGTGACGACGACTGCTGGCAACCACCAGAAGGTGCTAGAGAGGCACGGGAAGGATTCTTCCTTAGAGCCTGAGAGGGGCGCGCCCTGCTGACACCCTGACTCCAGACTTCTGGCCTCCTGAACCGTGAGAGAACACATTTCTGTTGTTTTAAGGCAGTGTGTGGTCATTTGTTATGACAACCCTAGGAAAGTAATTCAACTCCTTAACTACAAAATAAGCTATGATACTGCTCCCCTGGAAGGGAAAAAGTCTGTTTCCTCTGTGAAAACGGTGACTATTAAATGCAAAGACAAATGAGTAGAAGGTTTTATACTCCGCTTTTGAAAAAACTGAAACGCCCAGAGTTTCATTTGAAGCCATGGACTTTTTTCCTAACAGAGAAAGGCATGCTGTTTTCGGTCCAGCTCGAAGCTCCCACCGAATGTCATTATCACAGCACGGGCTTCCAGAGGAAGGAGTCACGGGCATGGCGGGCGGGCGCAGGGCTGGCTCCTGAGCACCCACTGCCCACACCACAGGGTGACAGCTGCACGTGCCTGCCGCCTGGAACCCTCTTCGGGCCCCATCCCTTCTCACCTGACTCCACCACCGAGCCTGGAGTCAGGCCTGGACTTTTCCTTTTTGTTTTTCTGAGTCTGAGACTGAATTCCACTGAAAGGATCCCACCTTATCAGGTCAACTAGAAATTCACTGTTCAAGGGAGCAAAAGGCACTTGGGAGCAAAAGAAGGCCTAAATCAGTGGTTCTCAACCTGTGGGTCGCGACCCCTTTGGCGGTCGAACAACCCTTTCACAGGGGTCGCCTAAGACCATCCTGCATATCAGATATTTACATGACGATTCATAACAGTAGCAACATTACAGTTATGAAGTAGCAACGAAAATACTTTTATGGTTGGGTCACAACATGAGGAACTGTATTTAAAGGGCCAGAAGGTTGAGAACCACTGGCCTAAATGATAGAAAACAATGGTGTACAATTATAACCAGCCATTCTGATATTTCAAAACCTGCCTTGCCCTGATCCCTCCATAGAATGGCTTTTTGCTCTGAGACCTAGAATAAGAAATGATAAAAACCATGAGGATCAGGCCCTGTATCATATTTAGTAATTATTTCTCTTGTTCACTCATTATACTTTAAGCCTCTTGAGGAGAGGGACTTATTTTTCATTGTTGGGCTCCTGGCACGTAACTAAATTTTTTAAATTTAAACGTTTTTCAACAAGTTAAAAAATTTAAAAAGCAAAACCTGAAGGCAAGAACTCTTAAGTCTTTTTTCTTAATTTTTTGGCTTTCTGACACTCCGTTTTCTTCCCTGCCATTTTAATCTAGTATCTCTTCCCTCTTCACCCTTTTTCCAACCCCTGCATCCAGTGTAGAAAAATCTCCAATACTAGAAGCATGAAAACTAGTTGAAGGTGGGTCTCCTGATGCCCACGGGCATGCCACTAACAGAAGCAGCAGGTGCAGCAGCAATGCTGAAGGCCCCCTAACTCTATTGTGCGCACACACAACCTCCGACCACTGTCTGATGCTAGATCTACTTTTTTTTTTAAATGTTTTTATTGATTTTTAGAGAGAAAGGAAGGGAGAGGGATAGAGAGAAACAATGGTGAGGGAGAAACATCATGGATCGGCTGCCTCCTGCACACCCCCTTCTGGAGATCGAGCCCACAACCCAGGCATGTGTCCTGATTGGAAATCGAACCACAATCTCTCGGTTTCTGGGTCGACACCCAACCACTGAACCACACCGGCCAGGCTAGGTCTCCTTTTAACAGGCCATGTGATCTGCATAACGTTACCCGAACATATGACAGAAGTAGCCCCGGCTTTGCCGATGTTCTGGGAAAGTGAACATGCTTGCTTACTGTATACTGAGGTCACGTCCTCGTGCAGAACCTCGACCTGGATACTGGGCCAGTCGCAAGGCTAAAGTCTTGAGCCGTCTCCTGATTTCCAGAAACTCTTGGGTGTGGTAGAAGTCAGTGGAGGCCGAGAGGGGCAGTCCATCCCTCACCCTTACCACACAGGCAAAGAGGATCATGGACATGGTCCGCAAGAGAAGTCATGAGGACACCTGAGGGAAGCAAGGTCACCTTGTTACTGAGGACCAGATGACGGTGCCAGAGACCCCCGCCCTCGAAATGTGCGCTCCATTTCACCCTCACCCCCATCACTGCGAATGTTGCTTCTCTTATTTCCCTGGCTGTCACTCCCAATTTTCCTCCCTCCATTATCCTCCGTGCCTCTTCTTTTCTTGTAATCCTCCTGTTCCTTTTCTCTAATGAATCTCTCCCTTTCCAAAATTAAACCAACCAGGATGAGGTGGAAAGGAACAGAGAAGCAAGGAGGCAGGGGCAGAGGGCTCAGGAGCAACGGCAATGACAATGGGTAGCTGGACACAGGTAGCAAGATGACTCCAAAGGGGCAGGGTGTGCCTGATGCTGAAGGGCAGGCATGGGGTGCAGGGACTGGTGCATTTCAGGTCACCCAGGGAGGTGGGTGCTGAGCAGCTTAGGGATCCCAAGCATCTAACCTAAAGGAGGTAGAAAGGAGAGCAGAGGGCAAAGAAGGAGCTGAGAGAGCACAGCAGGTCCTCCGGAATGTCTGCAAATCCTTCATACAGGGCCAGTCTTCAAAATGATGACTGCGCTCCTGCAGATGGTTAACAGAAATCACTTAGCGAATCACTTAGGAAGATACGCAATATTTGGCCTTGATATGTGAACACCATTAAGAAACAAAGGAAACAGATTCTGAGCCGTCACGGTGCCTTTGGCAAATTAGAACAAGGTACTTCCCCGGTAGAAGCAGCCTGGGCCAGTTCTGCTGACAGAGCCTGGCTGGGTTTTAGCCCCATCTGTGAACTCGGCAGGTGCTTGTACAGGGCATCGCATGCACATCTGCACGCGGCAGCCCCGCAACCCGGGGTTAGTGAGGCGGCCACTGCAGCTTGAGCAGGTCTTTCCACTCCCCCACACATCCCGTCTCACAGCTCCTGTTTTCGAGAGGATGTGAATAGGTTCACACACTGGTGGGCTTTTCTTCCAAGGAACTCTAGACACGGAACCTTTTCGGCACCTCAGTTCCTGGGAGCGGTAGGAAAGGGGAGCCCCCAGGATGCACACCACTCTCGTCACTTCTGTGCCTATTCTTCGTCTATATCTGCCACTTTTCTGACCTCCCCATATCCAAACCCACGTCAAGGCCTGTCTCCAATCCACCCTTTCCATGCGACCCTCTCAGACTGAGGTACGACTCAATTTGATAAAATATTTTAATCTGCCTCCCCCATTTCCTAAATCCTCTTCTCAGCTCTATTTATAAACTGCTCATGTCACAGAGAATCCCTTTTCCACCAGCAAAAACGTTGTGCCTAGCTAGAGGCCACCCTGGTTCCCCAAGTTTTTTTTATTTTTCCTCTCCCCTTTACCCTTAACCCTCTCCCGGAGAAATGACCAGGCTTGGCGAAATGGTAACTTAACCAGGCAAAACAAGTTGCATTTGGCACACAAATATTCAAACACAAGTTTTCACCATAAGGCGGACTGCCTAATCCTCATATACACAATACAGAAAACAAAACTGAGTCATGTCACCCTTACTGAATTCACTCTCCGTCACGGGACTTAAGATTTGTAGATCATGAAGGCGCCTCCGTTCCACTTTGCTTGGGGATGGGGTGGGGAGGAGGGTAGAGGTCAACTGTCAATTGCTAAGAGCTAAGGAAAGGAGGGGACTGAACGTGATAGCAACGAATATTATACACCAGGCGCTGTGCTAGAAACTCTTCCACTGATAATGTTATTTAGTGCTCATGACTACGAAGTAGGCACGATCTGCACTGGACAGGTGTGAACAGTGTAGCTGCGAGGCTCAAGTGGTAGAGCCAGGATTCAAACCCGGATTTTATTACTCAAAATACTCGAAAGCCTATAGTCTTTCCACTACACTATTGCTTCTCAAATCCAATCTTTGGTATTACCGCTACTCTGTTTCTCTCAAACAATTCCTTCCCCTAGGGCCGTGGTCGGCAAACTGCGGCTCGCGAGCCACATGCGGCTCTTTGGCCCCTTGAGTGTGGCTCTTCCTAAACCTTAGGAGTGTCCTAATTAAGTTAATAACAATGTACCTACCTATATAGTTTAAGTTTAAAAAATTTGGCTCTCAAAAGAAATTTCAATCGTTGTCCTGTTGATATTTGGCTCTGCTGACTAATGAGTTTGCCGACCACTGCCCTAGGGCACTGATACTCAAAACTAATCACAGACCTGTTCGTAGGCACCTGTTGCAACGGCTCCTTACTTATTGTATGACTTTATTCTGTCTGACCATGTCGCAAACGTCACCACTTACTCTTCAACACTTGTGATATTCTTTTTGTGGCTTTGGTTTCTCCAATCCTAATTCTCCCCCGGGGTGCTTTCTCTCTCTGGCTCTGGAGGTCCGGATGTAAGCTTAACAATGGACACACAAGTACACCACCTCTCCTACACCCGGTGTTCAGAAAAGCTGGTCCAGTACAGACACGATCTGGTAAACCAAATCTTACAAGATCTGCACGCCAAGGGAAGTCTGCTATTAAAACTAAACGATACTCCTGGCATGAGTTTTGTGGGTAATTAAGGAAATAACCGCCCGCTCTCTCTTTTGGACACACCCATCTCCTCCCACCGGAAGCGGCGCTCGGTACGCATCTGACAGCTGACAGTTCTGCAGGTGCGCGCCTAGGAGGGTCCCAGTCTGGAGAGCGGCGGGCATCAGGAAGGGAGACCGGCGATACCGGGAAGCCCCGCAGAGCCCGGTGGGGCTAAGGCTGGGCCTGCCGGAGGGGCGGGCCCGGAATCGCCTCCACCTCCAGGCCCGCCCTGCGCCACACCGAGTCCGCCTGCTGTCGGCTAACGGGCCGCTGCGCCCGCCTCCGCCCGCAAGCCCTCACCTCTCCCGGACGGCGGCCTCCGGGAGTCAGCAGCCTCCCTCCGCGCCGCCGAGCCACCCGCCGCCTCGTCCGCTACCTTAGCCCCCAGGGCAGACCCAGCCCAGGTCACTGGTAGCCCAGGCGCAGGTAGGGGACAGTGCGCATGCGCGCGTCTTCAACTCCCATTCGCTGCTGCTAAGCAACAGTCGCACCCGAACCGACCAATCCTGGCGTGACTCCGCCGCCCTTCCCGGCTGGGTTAAGAATGAAGTGGTTCTTAAAGGGCCGCGACCCACAGGGAGGGGGGGCGTGGCTGGGCGCGCGCCTCCCAACTCTCTTCCCTTTCCCCGCGCTCACCCGCAGGGTCCGAGGTCCAGGCCTGTATTTCCCGAGCCGGGAAGTGGCAGGAGGCCTCACGGTCCAAGCTCGGTTCCTGCCGGAGTAGCAAACAGCACTGACGCGCCGAGGCGAGGAGGTTCGGCGTGAAGGCGCAGCGCGCTCCGGGCGTGGGTTCCGACGTCCGCACGGCTGGGCGGCCGGCCCGAGATAGGCAAACCAAAGAGCACAGCCTCCTGCCAGCCTGGAAGAGATGCCAAAGTCTAGGGACACACCCCGGTCCGGGTCGGAGGCTCTCACAGATGGGCTCCAGGGAGACTGGGCAGCAGAGTTCACCCATTTTTTCTTTCAAACAGTTCTGAGCACCTGCCGTGTGCCAGGCACTATGCCAGGCACTGCGCCCATGGCGAGGAACTCCTGACACTGAAAACTACGCGAAGAGCGGAGGGCAGAGTGAGAGCACCCATCAAGCAATTACACCACACGTGTTTAGATACAAACTGAGATATGCGCTCTTCAGGGAGGAGCAAGCTTTTTTTTTTTAATGAGAATTTACAGCGTCTTCTGGCCTGGACTTTGTTGTCCGGTGATGCCTCTCTGAGAACGTGACACTGGCTTAGTAGCTACCAGGACAAAAAGGAAAAGAGCGTTTCAGACAGAAGGGAACGGGATCCCGTAGGAAGGACTCTGTGTGCAAGGCAACGGGACTCCTTGAGGGATGACAAGAAGATGGGGAGCACATGGGGAGTTAGTATGTAATAGGCACAGAATTTTAGTTGGACAAGATGACACATGGTGGAAATCAATGGTGGTGATAGTTGCACAACAGTATAAATGTATGTACTAAGTGCCACTGAATTGTACATTTCAACATGGTTAGATGGTAAATTTTATGTTATGTCTATGTTGCCACAAAAAAAGAGAGAAATGAAATTCTGACTTTAGAGAGTAAAGGAGTAAAGTGAGAGCCACTAGGGAGACTGGAAGAGGTAAGACCAGGTGGGATCTTGTAGGCCATGGTAGACGGTTTAGGGCAGTGGGATACTGAACAGGTTTGCATTTTGTAAAAATCACTTTGGCTGCTTGACGTTAAGACCCAAATGGAAGCTGTGGTCAGACCAGGTGGGAAGCCAATGCAGTCATCTGGGTAAGAGAGGATGAAGCTGGAGCTTGGACCAGAGCGAGGCTGATGAGGAAGAGAACTAGGCAGCGTGCAGAGAAGTGTATGAGCAAAATCAACAGGACTTGGTGATGAAGGATGTGAAAAAGTGACAAGAATGATGCCACTGTTCAGCCTTGAGAGAATGGGTGGGTGGTGGAGGGACTCGTAGATATGGGAGCACTGGAGAAAGATCTGATTTTGGAGAGAAGATTGGTCCTCAGTTCCACCTTAGACAAGCTGAATTTGAGTCACCTTTGAGACTCCTAATTGGGATGTCAATGTTGTCAATTGAGTATACAGGTTGCAGTTCAATGTAAAAAAACAAACACAAAAACCAAGAGAGAGTAAATGATAGAGTCCAAGTCGACCTCCAGGGGAGCCTGCCCCCTGGTACTCATGCCTTGTGTAAACCTCATAAAGCATTATTATTGCCGAAAGAACAAACAGGTATATATATATATGTGAGTTTGTCCCTCCGCAAATCATAAAGCTCAGCAGTGTTTTCCTTGGCCCTGCGGGGATTTGGTTTGGAAGGAGACAGTGCCCAGGGTTCCCCTCCAGGCGCAAACTGGAGGCACGAGAGTGATATGGGAAGAGGAGTGGACTTGGCCGAGCCAGCTTCCTGGGTTCCAGCCCCGATTCTCGAGTGACCCAGGCGCGGTGCTCCTGCCTACAGACTACAGAGGGTTAAAAAGCCAGCGCTGCTGCCGGCCCCGCCCCAAGCTCGCTTCCCAGTCTGCGCAACCGCGAAGGATCAGCCCGCAACAGCTGGACCCCGAGGCCCAGGCCCCGAGGGACGCCTAGCGTCACTCTTGCGTGTCCAATCACAGATGACGCTCCGCCTGTTCCCGCCTTCTAAGTGGGAGGACCAATCAACATCGAGAGCTAACCCCGACCTTCCCAGGGTTCCTGCCGCGGAGTGTGTGGAGCTGCTGGTTGGCTCTGCTCTGGCGGCGCGGGGGTTTCCGGGGCCTGGGACCCGGTTCCGACCTGGCTTCCCGGGATGTCGGTGGCCTTCGTACCGGACTGGCTGCGAGGCAAGGCGCAAGTCAATCAGGAGACCATCCAGCGGGTGAGCGCTAACGCGGACCAAGGGGAGGGGTTTCCAGCCGAGGACCGCTTCAAGGGCCGCCGGTGCGGGAAGCTTCCCGGGGTGGCGGCATCCCCGCCGACACCGTGCGCCTGGGTGTGGACTCTGGGGTCGGGGTGAGAGGGAAACCAAGTCAGCAGAGGCGCCGGGGCAGGACAGCCTGGCACGGGGCCGTGAGGCTGCGGGCAGGTTCCTTCACGCCGTGGTGTCGTGTGGCACTGACCCCTCCTCTGATCTTGCAGCTCCTGGAGGAGAATGACCAGCTGATCCGCTGTATCGTGGAGTATCAGAACAAAGGCCGGGCGAACGAGTGCGTCCAGTAAGTCCCCCGCTCCCCCCCTTACTCTTTTTTTTTAAAATATATTTTTATTGATTTCAGAGAGGGAGAGAGAGGGAGTTAGAAACATCAATGAATGAGAGAGAATCATGGATCGGCTGCCTCCTGCACGCCCCCTACTGGGGATCAAGCCCACAACCCGGGCATGTGCCCTGGACCGGAATCGAACCCGGGACCCTTCAGTCCGCGGGGCGATGCTTTATCCACTGACCCAAACCGGCCAGGGCCCTCCCCTCACTTTTGAGTGGCGTGGAGGCCTGTGTGGTGACACAGCCGCTGTCCCGAGCTCTTCCGGGGAGGATCAGGGCGGTGGCCTGCCTGCCCAGCACCGTGGGACTGCACCCTGTGAAGCCTGGAGTCAGAGGCGGCACCCGCTTCCAAACCTGAGTTAGGCTCATGGCAAAGCCTTCGTCACCCGAAGCCATGCCAGCTGCTGACAGCGGGGATGGGGAGGGAAGCACGTGGAAAGGTAGTCTTAGGAGATGATACTGGCCGCTGCTTTCTCTTTTCTGCTTTTAGGGTACGTGTATGAAAGCAGGGAACAGTGACACAAGGAAGGGCTTAGGGTGGGAGAAGCTACAGGAGAGAGCCTGGGCGGGGCTGCTGTGGCTCCCTGGAAAGTCAGAGAAAAGGGGCCTCGGAGACACATTCCCGGGCTGGCCTGGGGTGAGCTGCCACTGCCCATTGCTCCCGCAGTTGCAAGTCTCTTGGGGACCCTAACAGTTTAGGAGAGGCAGCCTGAGAGGAAATAAAGGGGTGGCCGTGCTCCTGGGAGCGCGTGGTGGTGGCGGCGGCTGTCTTATGATGGATCCCCGGCGGCTCACCCTTTTTCTGCTCAGTTGGGTGGGGTCCGACCATTTGGTTGCTAAGTTCCCTCCCATTTCTAACTTTGCAACGTTAACACACAAAGACCAATGAAAGATGTCTAAGTTAAGCCAGAGGTAAATTTTGTACAGTAATTTAATGTGCTCTAGTGAGAGGAAATAGTCTGTTTTCTAAATGTCATCCAGGAATTATGCCGTTTATTATAGAAAAATACATTATTTCATTGTTACTGAAGTCATAGTTAAGAAAGCCATGCTCTTCCCACCCCCCGCCCCCCCCCCCCCCAAAAAATCACCTACAATCCTTCACTGAACAGCTCAGTGGAATAGTAGAGATAATCCGTCTTTGGATACGTTTTTACATTTGACTCTGGTATTTGGTCATTTGCTTTTTTGCAGCTTATAGTAAATTGGTAGTTTGCTTTTTTTGCAGTTCGTAGTAAACACTCCCATTTTTCTACATGAGAAAGAGATGCAAAGCATTCCGTTTGGTGCAGTGATTCTCAGCCCCTGGGTAAGAAAGTTATCCAGGTCTCCTGGTGGGCTTTTTCACATCGCGCCCGCCATGCCTCCTGCTTCCTAGTCTGGCTGTTCTTCCTTGGCAGGGAGCTCGACTCCCTGGCTGAGAATCGCTCCGATAGGAAGCACTCGTGGAGGTATTCCATCCCTGCTTTTACGTTTGTTCAGGTATTTTGTAAGTCCTCTGAGTACCAGGAACTGTCTTAGCTACTGGGGAATCGGGACCAAAACAGTAGCTCTGCAGGCGTGGAGCTTACCTTCTGTGTAGCAGGTGCCACAGAGAAACCTCATTTATTTGGCTACCAGTGCAGATGCCAACCCAACCAGAGGAGATGGTATAATTAAGCACATGCTAATAACTCTTTGAATAAGAATGAAGTGTGGGTAAGTGGGGGGCAGGGTGCTGTGTCACACCAGGTGTCTCTGATGTGACACTGGAGGAGATACCTGAGGTGAGGGAGCCAGCTGTGCAGTAAGTGAGGCAGAGCATGAGGTGGAAAAGCCCCCAGGCTGAGTGTGCTCCATGTCTTTAAATGTCAGCAAGGGTGCCGCTGTACGCAGAACTCAGTGAGCAAAGGGAAAATGGTAGAAGATGAGATCAGAGAGGCAACTAGAGGCCCTGATCTTGTAGGGCCTTGTGGGCCACGAGAAGGGCTCAGCTTTGCTCAGAATGAGATGGGAGCCTTTGAAAAGTACTAAACAGAGATACGACATGATCTTAAATTGCACAGTGATCACTCAGGCTGTTATGTGGAGAACAGAGTAGGGGTACAGAGATAGAGCACAGGGACCAGTTTAGGAGTTTGGTTCAATACCATAGTCTAGAGAGGTGCCTATGGAAATGAGTGAGAACAGGTAAGATTCTGGATATATTTTCCTTGAAAGTTTGAGTGGCTAAAACAAGTTGGTGGCTAACACTGACTCATCAGTCAGTGGATGAGCCTTTCCATAGAGTAGGTAAATTCTCTTCCAGTTGTTTGTTCACGTTCAGTAAAAACAAGACTAATTTTTGCCTGTTTTTCACCTGTAGGTACCAGCATGTGCTACACAGAAATCTCATTTATTTGGCTACCATTGCAGATGCCAACCCAACCAGTCCTTCAAAAGTGATGGAATGATCTTCCAGGTGGCTGTCGTGAGGAGTAATCGAAAGTAATACATCTCCTATGAAACAGGCAGGATCTTTACCAACTCCACTGCTGAAAACATGAAGGAAATCTCTGTGTCTCTTTTAAGTGTGAAAATGTGAAGAACTAAAATAACTGTATTTCCATGTAAATATTTATTTTAATAATTAAGCAGAGTCCCTCAAGTTGCCTCCAGGTGTTTTCTTTCTTGAAATAGGTGTGTTTGTTCAACAAAGATGTCATGGGCTTCTTCAAGCCTGCCTTCTTAGGTTCAGCCTGAAGAGGAACCTGCGCAGGTGCTTGGCAATCAGGAGGAACTGGTGAGACTCCCGACCGAGAGCCTGCCAGTGGAACATGTAACTGTGACCTCCTTTCTACTAGTTTGTAGTTCTGGACCCCCTGGCCGCTCTGGTCAGGTTGCTTGGAAATAAAGCTTGCCTTTCCACAAAAGACTGATACGGAGGTATAGACATTTTCATGTAATAAGTGTTCCATTTGGTTTTCCAGGAAAACTGTAAGAACTTAAAAATATATGTAACACCCTGGCCAGTTCTGCTCGGTGGTATGAGCTAAGTGTAGTGAACTGGGGGGAACTTAGCTAGGCCTGTTTGCTCCGTATCCCTTGTCTTCAGAGATAAGGATGCTCCTTTGGGTACAGGGAGTGCCCCCCTCATAGGAGATACAAATAACAAGGAACCTGATATGTGATCATCAGGGGAACCGGTGGTGCAGGCAGAAGCAACAGCTATGCAAGGACCCTTCATTCCAACCATTGTTATTTGTCTTGTCAGTCCATTTATAGAGCAGTATGCACATATGTGGTCATCAATTCAATTATAACATGTCCTCATTTGACCAGGCCTGTCTGGGCTCCACAAAAAATGAGTTAGGATCCTATCTGACAGGAAGTGTTTGTGTAGTGGGTTTTTCATATGAATTTAATGAGATTGAAACATCCCCCTAGAGAGAATGAAGCAGCAGACATTTATGAAAACAGCCATGCTTTAAAACAAGTCAGTAGCAAAAAAAAAAAGCCACTTACCTAAAAGGCTAAAAGATGCGTGCTGTATCCACAATTATGGTGGATACATAATTGCCCCAATGGCCATCTCTGTGTGGCCACACACCATTCCTTTCTCCTGGTTACTGGTTCTACCCTAAGCTGATCATGATATCTACCCATTGCCATGGCCATCAGGAGATGGGATTTGAAGCTCATCAAGCCAACCAGAATGTCCCCAGGACTTTTGCTCACTGGTGCTGGCAGGAAAAATGCTTTCCCTTCAGATTGCCAGACTATAACAATGTATGCTTGAAGATACCATGGCCAAGTTCCCTGTTCCACCTGGAGAAAGCCAAAGCCAATCTGATCTTGACTAATATAATGAGGATGTCATTTTAGCAACGTACTCTTTTTTTTTTTTTAAATATATTTTATTGATTTTTTACAGAGAGGAAGGGAGAGGGATAGAGAGTTAGAAACATCGATGAGAGAGAAACATCGATCAGCTGCCTCCCACACATCTCCCACTGGGGGTGTGCCCGCAACCCAGGTACATGCCCTTGACCGGAATCGAACCTGGGACCTTTCAGTCCGCAGGCCGATGCTCTATCCACTGAGCCAAACCGGTTTCGGCGACGTACTCCTTTTTATTTACCCCATGAAATGGTCTACTAATTTTCCACACAAAAAATCTAGGATTTCACAACGTGTGTTTCCAAATTTTCAATATATAGATTTTGTTACCAAGTTCTGGTAATATTTGTTTCTGCATCATGGGTCCCAAGATTCCCTCCAGTTTGATGGTTGGTTGGGAGGACTCACAGGACACAGCATATAAACCACAGTTCTGGTTTATTAGCAAAATAATTCAAAGCTAACTCAGCAAAGGGAAAAGACACAGGACAAAGCCCACAGAAAACCAAGTTTAAACTCCCCTCCCAGCGGAGTGACACAGGGCAAGCTTACTTCAACCAGGGATGAACTGTGTGACCAGTGAGAACTGCCTACCAGGGAAGTTCATTACAGAGTCAGTACCCAAAATTTTTTAAACATTTTTTATTGATTTAATAGAGGAAGGGAGAGGGAGAGATAGAAACATCAATGATGAGAGAATGAGAGATAATCATTGATTGGCTGCCTCCTGCACTCCCCACACTAGGGATCAAACCCACAACCTGTGGATGTGCCCTGACCGAGAATTGAACCCTGACCTCCTAGTTCATAGGTCAACCCTCAACCACTGAGCCACAGGGGTGGAGCAGTACCCAAAATATTTTATTAGAAGCTAGTCACATAAGCATCTTTCTTTTTTTCTTTTAGCCAGCCAGATTCCCCAAAGGAAAGCAGGTGTTGAGCAAAAGTCATAGTGTTTACATAAATAGTTTAGGCATAGTGAGGCACTCTTATTATATAATGAATATTTTCTATAATTGCAGGAAATTGATTACCATTCAAGTTCTTAGATTTCACTCAAAAGCCAACCTTGTAAGCAGGTCTTTCTAAAGACAGTAGCCTTAGCCGATGATTCTTTCTCATCATTGATGTTTCTATCTCTCTCTTCCTCTCTGAAATCAATAAAAATATATTTAAAATAAATAAAGAAAAAAGAAAGACAGCATGCCCTGTTGGTGTGGCTCAATGGATTGAGCATCAGTCCCATGAACCAAGAGGTTGCTGGTTCGATTCCCAGTTAGGACATGGCTCCACCCTCCAGTGGGGGGCGTGCAGGAGGCAGCAGATCAATGATTCTCTCTCATCATTGATGTTTCTCTCTCTTCCTCTCTGAGACCAGTAAAAATATATTAAAAAATTTTCTTAAATAGTATGAGCAAATAAGGTAGAATTGTGTACCTTCTCACGGGATTCCTTTTCTCTCCTTCACCTCTTTTCTCCCTTCCCTAAGTTATAAAAATGTAAAAGTTACTTTGGGGCGAGGTTGGCGCAGGGATCCCTGCTCGAGGCTGCCTTGTGTATTACGGAGGATATGATGCAAAAAAGGAAACCGGCTATAAAAGCTCTGTGGGCTTAAACCTCAAGGACTTAATTCACACACCTGGCTTGAAGTTGTCAACAGCGAAACCTCGCGATATCCGGTGATGCGCGGAAGCTCCCAGCCCTTGACAAGGAACCAGAGGTGGTGAGAGCGCAGGCGTGTCCAGGGCTCCCAGATTGGGCGACTGATTCCAGTAGAGAAAAGGGGCGGGACAAAAAAAAAGAAGGACCAGCTCAGTAATAGGAGCGCCGGGCCGAGGCTTCTCCAGAGCTCCCGGACACGCCCACGTGCGCTTCCTTTCCGGTCAAGACGCTCTCCGAGCCTGCGCTCTCGCGGTATTTGTCCAGACTCTCGCGGGGTTTAGCGTGGCACTGGGAGGCCGGGCTGGGGGAAGGGGGTGGTGGTCCGTTATCGGCGTTGGGTTTCGGCCGCCGTGACCGCGCTTTCTCCTCTGTGCACGGGGAGCTGCTCAGGCTGGAGGCCGGCCAGGTGAAGAGCTTGCCCGCTTGAGTGTGCGTGCCGTGTGGAGCCAGGAGGCCTGGGGCGGGAGGGGCGCCGTCTCACCCTCTCGCTCGGTCGCGACAGGCTGGCGCGGGGCGACCGAGGCTCGGGCTCCGCCCCCGCCCCGGCTCCCGACCTGTCGGGACCTGACCGCTTTTCCCCCTCTCTCTCCCAGCTCTTTCCGCCGCCTCGGTAGCGATGGGGGCGCAGGACCGGCCGCAGTGCCACTTTGACATCGAGATCAACCGGGAGCCGGGTGAGCCGGATACGGGGGAGCCCTGCTGGGGCCCGGGCTTATCTCGGGGAACGGGTGGGGTCTACCCTCGTCGACTCTCCCCGAGCCTTTTTTTGGGAGCGGGTAGGCGGTCCACATTCCGTTTCTCCTGAACCAGAATCTGGGGAGGGGGCGGAGGGGAGGGTGGCTCCGGTACACCACTCCCACTCCTCCGAGTCCAGGCCTCGCCCCCCTTCCCAAACTCCATGCCCCTTTGCACCCCCAGACTGCGTGTTCATGCCTGGCGCCAAGAAAAGGGGTGCACTCCTTTTGGGACCTTTATCTGTTCCTAGGTGGCAAACACCTCCAGTTCCGATGTCAGTTATCTTGCTGTGAGCTGCGGTGTCTGGACCCCTACATGTTGTGTTTCCCAATACTTGAATGCCATGAATAGGTTAGCCGGGCTCTGTTATTCCTTTAAGTATCTTTAGCCGGAATCTGTGGTTCCTGGGGAAGTCCTGTGGTTAAACCAAAGCATTCTGTACCAGCAGGCTTGCGGCACGCATTCATGTTTTGTCCGCGTATTTTGTTGGAAATAAAGTATTTTCTTCAAACGGGTGGTCCTTTCATTCTGAGTAGCTGCAGAGCGAGCAGTGTTTCAAGCTTGTTTTCTCGGCTTTTTTTTTTTTTTTTTTTTCCTTTTCGTATCTGTAACAGAACTTTTAATGGCAGGCACAGATGCAGTCTTTGTGCGCCCTCTTTCTTGTTCAGTAGATTCTTGAGAGCCTCCTCCTGTTCTAGACTGTGTGGATCTAGCGGTGAATAAAACAAAGGCCTCTCTTCCTTGTAGTTTTTAGCCTGTTGGGGGAAGATAGACAGTAAAGCAGGAGAGAAAAAAATTGAGTGACTTGTACAGTAAGAGTCCTGTTTTAGTAAGTTGGTCCGAAAAGTCCATTTTGAGGAGATGACAACTAAGCAGACATCTGGAGGAGATGGCATCCTGGAGAAGAACATTCCTGGTAGAGGGACAGTTTAATGCAAAGGCCCTGGGGAGGGGATTTTAAGTCCTTGCCTGTTTAAGGGACCTGGAGAAGTTCGGGGAGGACAGAGCGTAGCAGGAAATGGCGATAGGCCGTAGTAAGGACTTTGACTCCGTAAGATAAGAACTTATTGAAGGGATTTGAGCAAAGGAATGATGTTATCTTGGACATGTTGTTATCTTCTCTCCTACTAGCTTTTGAGCCTTGATGGACCTTAATCCTTATTCTATAGTGAATCAAAGCGTCAGATAGTAGAACTTAACGTTTTTTATAAAGAATTAAAGATAGAACACTCCTGAAAAGTAGAAATAAAGGTTCTGTAGTCATGTAAAGTACCCCATTCCCGGTACATGTTTATATATCCTAGATTTGTAAATAACCTTTGTGGTGAAAAATGTCTGGAATGTGTTTGGTAAATGTTGAATGAACTTCAGTCTCCAACATCCAAGGTAATTCATTATAATACCATCCTGGGAGAAGTGAGTAGCACCCTTGAGAAGACTGAATTATATATGAAAGAGGGAATGCTTACATCGTGCTAGGTTGAAATCATAGGTAATCTGCAGTTTCATCTGGTCCAATCTCATGTAATACTTATCTAGCACTTTCAACTCAGTAAATTATCTATATAAATAGTAGGTACTTGATTTTTGCACAGCTTTTAAGGACCACTTCAGTTTGGTGGATTCTGCTTTGTGGGATTTAACCATTAGTATATTGTATTTGTCTCTGAGTACTTATTCAAGTGAAACTCTTGACTTCTTGTATAGTTAATAATTCACTTGATAGAAGTGCAAAGTAATCTCTTTGATGGACTTTAAGCAAAGATCCTTGAAGAGTGGCCATAGTGTTCACTTTAATGAGATCAAGAAGTATTGATAAAAGTTTCATTTTTATTAGAGGGGGAAGGGGAAAGAGAGTGAAGGATTGGGAGAGGGAGGTGGATTGCCAATAAAAATTGAGTTGAATACTGCACAGTATGCTTTTTCATTGCTGTCAATGGGAAAGTGTATATTTTATAGCAATCAAATTAGAATTTTAAATCATAAAGCCACCAGGTGAATGCAAGTGTATATCAAAAGAGGAAAAGTCTTTTTAAAAAATATATATTTTTATTGATTTCAGAGAGGAAGGGAGAGGGAGAGAGAGATATGTCAATGATGAGAGAGAATCATTGATTGGCTGCCTCCTGCACGCCCCCCACTGGGGATTGAGCCCACCACCCCCCAATGTACCCTAACTGGGAATGGAATTGTGACCTCCTGGTTCATGGGTTGTGACTCAACCAGAGCCACTCCCATCCGGTGAGAGGAAAAGGCTTTTTACATGAGTTTTTCTCTGTGAATCCAATAAGGTGGTTCCTATGTGAAATAATTCTAGTATTGTTCCTTAGAAATGTTTTCCATAAGGTTTTAAACTAGGATTTTCATTTCTTTAATAGTTAAGGAACTTTTCATGTTATTCTTTTTTTTTTTAATATATTTTATTGATTTTTTACAGAGAGGAAGGGAGAGAGATAGAGAGTTAGAAACATCGATGAGAGAGAAACATCGATCAGCTGCCGCCTGCACATCTCCTACTGGGGATATGCCCGCAACCCAGGTACATGCCCTTGACCGGAATCGAACCTGGGGCCTTTCAGTCCGCAGGCCTACACTCTATCCACTGAGCCAAACCGGTTTCGGCTTCATGTTATTCTTGACTGAGTTTTGGTAGTTTGTGTCTTTTAAGAAGTTTGTCCATTTTATCTTGTGGGCATAGAGTTGTTGGACATAGTCCCTTAATTGAATGTCTGTGGGATCTATAGTGATATATCCTCCTTCATTCCTGATACTGATAATTTGTGCCTTTTGTCTTTTTCCTTGTTTCATTTGGCTTGAGGTTTATCAACTTTATTATCATTTTAAAGAACCTGATTTGGTTTCATTGATTTCCCCACCCCACCCCTTTTTTTTCTGTTTTCAATTTCATTGATTTCTATTCTTTATTCCTTTCTACTGCTTGCTTTGACTTCATTTTGCTCTATTTCTAGCTACTTAAAGTGGAAACTTGGATTGTTGACTTGAGACCTTTATATTCTAGTGTAGGCATTTAATGCTATAAATTTCCCTCTATATGGACCCCAGATATTTTGTACACCCCACAAATTTTGATCTATTGCTCATTTTATTTCAATGCAAAATACTTTATTTGATTTAGAAGTGTTTTAATTCCCAAGTACATGAATACTTTGCAGTTGTCTTTATTAATGATTTTCTAGTTTAGCCTCACCTGAGGATATTTTTTCCACTGACTTTTTTTGAGAGAGTGGAGAGGAAAGGGCGAGGGAAGAGAAACATCGATGTGAGAGGGACACGTTGATTAGTTGCCTCCCATTTGCATCCTGACAGGGATTGAGCCTGCAAATGAAGCTCGTGCCCTTGCCTGGGAATCGAACCTGTGACCCTTCGGTCCACAGGCTGGCCCTCTAACCACTGAGCAGAACCAGCCAGAGCTGATGCCTGATTCTTAATTAGTAATGTGTGAGTAGAGATGCTTTGAAGGGTAGATTTTCTGTGCACGGATTGAAAACCTAATATGAAGGGGGAAAGGAAGAATTATGTACCTAAATTAAGCTACAGGAAGGGATCTTTTTAGGTAACAGTTAATGCAAAGACCCTGACATTTCAGGCTCAAAAAAATAGAAAGGATTTAGAAGTGCAGATTGGTAGTTACAAATAGTCATGGGGATGTAAAGTACAGTGTAGGGAATATTGTCAATAATACTGTAACAACGATGTATGGTGCCAGGTGGGTACTGGAAATACCCGGCCGGGGGTACACTTTGTAAAACGTGTAATTTTACAAACACTATGCTGTATATCTGAAACTAATATAAAACAATATTGAATGTAAACTGTAATTAAAAATAAAATTGACAGAAAAAAAGACCCTGGCATTTTCAGCACAAAACTGCAGTGAACCAGCTTTGGGATTTATTTATCAAGTCTGATGTATTTCTGTTTCTTACTTCATTGATTTCTGCTTGTACTTGCATTAAAACCTTCTTAATATTTTTCTTAGGTTTATTGCTTTTTTTCTTCCTGTGTTGAGTGATTAATTTACCTTTGCTCTTATGCACTAATGGAAATATTTAGGACTATATGCATTGGGACAAAGAAAATGATGGTGTTCAATATCTTTTGCCTTGTGAAAGTTGGCAGCTCCAAGATCTGGCCCCTTTTCCCAACATCCTGGTTCTTACAGTTCTTCACTTCTCTGATCTGTGCCAGTATCCTTGTCAGCTACTACATGAGCCAATAAATACATTCTGTTTTGAGTTTTTAATTGTACTGTCTTCAGGATACCTTTATTTGGGTGTTGAATGACATGTTATGAAAAGTTTTAGGTGCCTAAATAATTATAGAGCTGTTTTGGTCTTCTCTTACCTTGGCTTATATCTTACTTACGTTATCTTACTACTTCCTTACATGAGTTACTCTACCACAGTAATTTGAAGGACAGTTCATACATTTTTAATTCTACATCATGTTTAAGTTTTTCTAAACCCATATTTCCTCTTTTATCTACTTTAGCAAAGTCAATATGAGGAAATGTCCCTTCTCTTACCAACTCAACCCTCTCTTGTTGGTTTTATTTATAGTGTGGTCGCTTTTTCTTTGTAAGTAACATAATTCTACTGCCTGGATTCTAGAAGGACTTATATCTCTGAAAAGAAAGAGATTTTATTAAACTATGTCTTGATGTTGTTTCACGTATAGTAACTTTTATTGGAACACATAGTGAATACTTTTGATCTGTATATTTAGGCAGTCCTTCATTTATATCTTATTCTCTACCATTGAATAATTTTGTTTCAAGGGTTTTGTTGTCATTATCATCACTGTACTGTACAAAATCAGTGGGGACAGAGGTGAGTAAAACAGACATTTTTTTTTTTTGCCCTCACACACCCAGGCCAAGGGTGGATATAAGTGTACTTGTTCATACCACTGATGGCTCAGCACATTGTATAGCAATGTGCGCCTGTCATTTCCAGCCTATGTCATGTTGGACATCCTGGTGCATGGGGAGGATATCCTATATAATAAAAGGCTAACATGCAAATCGACCAAACAGCAGAACTACCGTTTGCTATGATGTGCACTGACCATGGGAGCGGGCCTAAGCCATCAGTTGGACATCCCCCAAAGGGCTACTGGACTGCGAGAGGACGCAGGCAGGGTTGAGGGACCTCCACCACCACCCCCACTACCCCCAGTGCAAGAATTTTGTGCACCGGGCTTCTAGTTAGTAAATAATGTTTGAGTAAATGGCCTGATTTTGTTGAAATGCTTAATTGTTTAATATCTTCTTAGATTTTACTCTCTGCCTACCCAATATGATCTGTTCCTTTGTTCTTATCCTTATCCCTTGTAATTGTATATGTAATATTTGCCCGATCTTGTAGTGTATCATCTACAATATTTTTTCCAATCAATGCTCATTTTTATTTTTATAACTACCATACAGTTGATGTCCATAATGTATGTCTTCTTTCTCACCATTGTACCTGCAATTCCAGCACAGCTGTTTCTGAGAAATAGGAACAATAATGTTACTGAAAGATGATGTTTGATTTCATTCAGATCCTGGGTACTTGTTGATTTTATTCCTGCCACCTAGTGGTCACATCAGGATTACAACATAACATAGGCTCGTCTTGGTTTTTTCTTGTCTGTAGCCAAATTTAAAATGTGTTGATAGTACCTGTTAATTTTAAAAATTAAAATGAATTACTAAAATAGACTTTCCAGTTTGTCAATTTTATGTATCTGTTTTATTCCTCCCATATAAAATGTGGTATATTGTAATCAGCTTGCTTACCTTTTTTCTTATGTGTTTTATTTCAGTTGGTCGCATTATGTTTCAGCTCTTCTCAGACATATGTCCAAAAACATGCAAAAACTTCCTTTGCCTCTGCTCAGGTAAATGAATCATTAATTTATTCTAATGAGAAGTCATGGCTTACAGTTTTTCCTTGCTGAGCAGAGTAGACATATTTCTTAAAAAGTAATGGGCTGTGAAATTAGTTTAGCAAATAAAAATACTATTTTCACTAATATGAAATCATGGAAGCATTTTTTTCAAGGGAAGAGAGAATAAATGGTCTTAAAAATGAAAAATAGAGTACAATTGTGTATAATGAAATCTCTAGACAATGTAGTTTATAAAATAGCATTTCAAAACTGATTTGGTAGAATTTTAGAAGTTTCAGCACTCCAAGCAAATTTAGCACTCCAGATTTCACAAGAAATTTAGATTAGAAGGTAGAGGGGCAATATATATATAAGTTATTCCTTGTTATATAAAATTGGTTTGATATTTTAAAAAAATTTTTTAATTTATTGATTTGAGAGAGAGAGGGCTGGAGAGAGAGAGAGACATTGGTTTGTTGCTCCACCCATCCATGCATTCATTGGTTAATTCCTGTGTATATGCCCTGACCGGAGATCGAACCAGAAACCTTGGCATGTTGGGACGATGCTCTAACTGAGTGAGCTACCTGGCCAGGGCTGATATTTTTTAAAAGTAGAAAAATGGGAAGGAAACCATCTATAATGTTACCTTAAAAATAGAAACAGCAAATTATATCTATTTTTAAAATCCATGCTTGGGTATACCCACATGTGTACACAATCTTTACACCAACTTCCTGATTACCACACAATTTAATATATGCTGCTTTGTATATTTACTTTGGTTTGTGTGTGTGTGTGTGTGAAGTTGTCACACTGTGAACCCCTTGTATCTTTTACAATGCCCAGCATACAGGAGTGATTTAACAGAGGGTTTAAATGGGATGGCACTTTTCATGGAAGGATGTTTTTGTAGCTAAACTTCACTTTTTTTTTCTTTTTTCCAGGGGAGAAAGGCCTTGGGAAAACAACTGGGAAGAAGTTATGTTATAAAGGTTCTACATTCCATCGTGTGGTTAAAAACTTTATGATTCAGGGTGGGGACTTCAGTGAAGGTAGAGCTAAAAGTTATGTCCCTAGTAACTTCGTCTGTCAGTTTCTAAAGTAATGATTATTAATCATTATATCTAATTGTAAATATTGTCACATACAGTATAATGTAAATATTAGGTCATCAGTGAACAGTTGTTGGGTGAATGAATGTTGTAGACCAAGAATGTGTGAAAAAAGAAAACGCTAAGACATTTTGCTTTTATGCAATTTTAATAATATAATTACTTGGTGAAATACCTTATGATAAATGCTAAAGTACTATTCAGTTGTATTTATCCTAGAATTTTATTGGTATGATTACTGTTTGAAATAAATGGGTTGTGAAGATAACTCTTTAATAGTATTTATTGTAATAGGGTTAACTTATATTTTAAAGATGAGATTTGTTAAAGTTTTGATTTGCAATAATTACAAAGTGTTAATCTCCTTCAGCAAATTGAAACCATAAAAAGTAATTTATATGTATGAATATATTTTAAATTTTCATTATAGTTTAATGTAGCTTGTTATTTGCAGGTAATGGAAAAGGTGGAGAATCAATTTATGGTGGCTATTTTAAAGGTAAGCCTTAATATTTTATGGTCTCTTGTTTCAGTTCTGATATTAAAGCAAGTTTGATCATGTACTTTTAATGAGAAGAGGTTTATTCTTAGTTCACTTTTTGCATGAAACTAATGCTGCATGAAAATACCTTATTTGCATGAACTTGGGGATAAAGTATATTGTAATATATAACTTTTAATTGGCAAGATTAATTAAGGCTAACGTTATGGTTAAACATGACTTCAGCATGGAGGTTAGGCAACTATATACATGAAAACTCCTATCTTCCTGCCTAAAACTGTCAACATATTCTTTTGTTTATAGAGAATGTGGTCTTTTGCAAAATGAAAAGGTAAGAGAACGAAGCTCAGTAACACAAACTCCAATTCTGTTCCCTTGCACCCTTCCTAATAAATTTATGGACAGTCTGGGTCAGGTTGTGGCTGGATTTCAGTATTGCTTGAAGACTTGGAAAATTGTGTATACTACTTCATACATCTGTATCTTTTTTCTTTCCCTGATGGGTTATTCCACATCAGGGAAAAGAATCTAGTTGTGTCTTTTTTTCCCCCTAAACCAAGCAATTTCTTTGAACAAAAGTTGGTATTTCTTTCTTTGTCCAAGGTTTGTATATTTTCTTTTGTCTACTAGAACTATATGACTGTGTATTATTCCTACAGCAGTAGCATTTGCATAAATCTAACTATTGCACTTGCCCTGAAAGCCTTAGAAAAGTCAGTTGCAGAGATTTATAATGGGATCCAATATTACTAGGTGTTAATGCCGTGATAGCGCCAGTGTTATAATAGTCTTTTATATTTCTTTTGGGGAAAATGGATTACTACTCTTTTTCAGAAGCCTGTTCCCAAGGTAATCATTTTTTAAAGTTTTCTATGTTTCTGTTTGTTCTAAAAAAAGATTTGTTTGTATGAATGTTAAAAGGAAATTTAAATTCTCAAGATATTTCTGCTGGAATTAAAATAATCTGTAAGTGATTTTTCTGACAGTATTTCCTTTGAACTATTAAGAAACAGCTCTGCGGCTGGTCCTATTAGCTTGGAGCTTTGAGACTGATGCTGGTCGGCCACCTTCATGTGGTTGTTCCCTGTGGCAAATACTTGTGTATCTGAACATTGTATTTTGCCATTTAAGTTGTTTTTACAGGACTTTCTTCCTTAGATAATTTTGTGATCCTATTGATGGGAAGGAATCCTCATACTTAATTTGATTTAGGCATGTCTCTACAACTTAATGTATGTAATTTTTTGGTTTCTGCTCTCACAGTCTAGCTTCAGCTCATTTGAGTGCTAAATTTACTATATAGAAATTAAGCACATAAGATTATTAAGCTCTAATGTACATTAGGCAAGACCATTTGGAGGAAATAAGCTTTACTAAATAGAGATTTTTTTTCCTAAAATTTCGTTATTAGTTTTCCCTGAAAGTTATTGTTTAAATGTTATTTAGCCAAAGTATGTTACTATTAAAAGTGACTGTTCTAAGGCTGTTTATATAAAGTATTAAATATATGTTCTTTTTCTCACGGCTTTAAGTAGTATTTTTTGGTCTTTTTATGCTTTTATTATTTGATTAGTTGAAACTTTTTTTCTAAATATTCAGTCAAGTATCTGTACTGACCAGAAGAGGAATTTCATCCTTTGCTTTCTATTTATTTCTGTGAACATTACACTTTAAAAGTGGCTTATACTGGAGACTGACAAATTTGTGTTTTCTTCAAACAGATGAAAACTTTATTCTCAAACATGACAGAGCGTTCCTTTTGTCAATGGCTAATCGAGGGAAACATACCAATGGTTCCCAGTTTTTCATGTGAGTAGGCATAATTCAGAGATGGGCTTTTCTTAGACAGAGAAGCGCTGTTCATAAGAAAGATGGTGTAGTTAAACCAAGTTTAATGCTAGAATTCTGGGAGTTGGGTTTTTATTTTTAACGTCTGATGGCGTAATAACTGGCAAGCCTAGCAGCCACTTCTGTGTTGAGCAGATGTCCTGGATTTGAAGGGTTGCACTTAAAGGTCATACCTTGAACATGTACGTTACCTTCAGAATACATTATCCTCTTACGAAAAGAAATTGGCTTTGACTCTTAACTAATTTGGAGGCTCAGTTTACCAAAGCTAGACTGGAACATCAATTATTGATGGCCATTTAAAAATTGTTCATTGACTAGGACTAGATGTCCCCTTGGCATGGAAAGCAGTTGGTGTGAATAAACCATCATAGTTGCTTTTTCTCTTACTGCTCTTTGAGCCAATTTGAGAGAGATACCATTTTCTGATATTATATTTTAAAAACCTCAAACCTATGAGATCTCTATGCAGTTAACCTAATGCTGTTGTCATTTCCACCAGAATTTATGAGATTATCACTCAGGAAACGTCAGCATGCTAAATTTGCTTGTTAAAATACAAACACCTTTATATGTACATGCATGCACAACTGAAATCTTACTACTTATTTTTCATCTAAGAGACCGTTAGCATACTCTTAATTATATTCTCCAAAAAGCTATTTTTATTATAATCCTATGATATAAAATATGAAAGATAATTGTCTAGCATGAAGTCTAATGCTTTAGATGGGAAGTAAATCTCTATAGTTGTGCTACTCATATTGGAGAACTATTTATCTCTTATCAGAAAAAGTTTTTTGTTTGGGGGGCTCATCTTTCTGAATGAATGAATATGAATGGCGCTTCCCTGTCTTTAAAGTAATTTATATTTAAAGGAATTTAAATTTCACATTTTAAATTTGTCTGAAAAAATAAGATTTCCACCATGATCTGATAAAGTTCAGATAAGGGGCATTCTGTTCCTAAGAATGTTCTAAAAATGGAAAGCTGAGAGAAGCTATAATACTTGGATTTGTACAGGAAAAAGGAAGACCTTAAGCAGTTGTTCCTATATCTCGTTTTGATGCCAGAGAGTATTAGTTATTACACTTCTTTATAGAGTATCTTTCTATTCTTAACCTTCTTCAGGGTCAAAAAAAGGTAGTGGGAAATATTTTGAAAAACTTTTGATTTGGTAATTAAATATCTAGAAGCTCTTACCTCTTTGATTGAGTTTCCCATTTCCATTTTTAAGCTTATCTGAACTGAACATGATAAACCGTTCATTGGTCAAGAAGCTACCATCTGAGGGCTCTAAAGTTTCTTTTAGATTTCCTTTTTTGATATCAGCACATGTAAAATTTGATTTAATAAGTAGCAGCAGCTTCTTCCCATTGTTACTTACCGCTTAGCTCGTTTATAAAATGTTAAGAGTTAAAACCAGTGCACGTACATACATTAATTAAAATCCAATATATGAGATTCTCCAGTTAAAAAAATTAGAGTCTCTTGTTTCTGTGTTATCTAGTACTTGCTTAAGTCTTTCCTAGAAATGTTGAGTATCAAAACAAAATTAAAGCCATTGCTTAATTTCACATCAGACTACTACTTTTAACAAGTAATGCCAAATGAAAATTTTAACTTTAGTAAATTGAGTTTACAGTTTTTAAACTTGTTTTGATAATGAACTGTAGATGGCATTAAAATTACTGTGAGCTGTGATTGAAAGAAAATTTTCTACTTTTAGTTTGAAATTTAATTCTGGAGATGCGTTTTCAGTTCAAAGCAATCTTAAAAGTAACAGTGTTTTTGCACACTCAAAAATATTCTAATCTCTCCTTTTTAAAAGATGTTTTTATGAATGTGCTTCTATAATGCTGGCTAAAAGTACCAGTTCCTTATGGCTTGCAATGTAAAAATCAAACCATTCACATTTCTAAACAAAGCATCTCCTTGCTTTTTTAGAAAAGACAGTAAAATGGTGATGGTTTTTTCCATAAAAGAATAATCTTTGAAAATTCATGTTTTGCAAGCCTAAATCCTTTTGGAGTCAGCACTAGTAAAAAAGTATAATGTACTGTCTTCAACTTGTGTATGTGATCACAGATAATATCTCTCAAAGTTGAGGTTTCAGGGGTTGATGGTCACAGAGCCATCTGATGGCTCCCCTGCCTTTTACCTTCTTACCACAACTCTTTCTATGGCACCTTGAGCAGTAGTTCTGCAATTTAAAAAAAAGGATAGTGTAAGAATGGGTGGTAAAAATGCCAAGAACTGTCTTTATAGTTCCTGTTTTATAAACTTAATAAGGACTTTTGATATATCCTTGCAAAAATTGTATTTGTAGTTTATGTTCTAAATCTGTTAACGTTGCAATTCCTAAAGAGTACATTTAACGCTATTAGTGTGGGTATTTTCAAAATGTTTCTCAAGAATTTTTGTGCTTCGTGCAATAACTGTTGTCTTCATTACTTACACATTTAAAACTTCCCCTTCCTATGCATACAGCATTTTCATTACATATAATTTTGCATATATTGCTTTCTTTGAGTAGAACAATTACATGTATGATAGAAATCAGGCTTTCTTCTATCAGGCTATTTGTAATTTTTGCAATAATTGCTTATATCTACTACTGTATTAGTTATCATGATTTTGGTTTAGGGACCTAAATAGAAGAAAACTGATTCTTTTGGAATTGTACTGCTCAGGAAACATGAGGGAAGTGATGTATGGTGGTGTCCCCACGAATCACTGAGGAGATAATGGTTCATGTGGAGGTATTTTTGAAGGAATTCAAAGAACAGGGACAAAATTTGTAGCCAAGTTAATTCAGTATTTAATCGTTTTGTCCTTTTTATTATTATTTATGTTTTAAGCCAAAGACTAGGAAGCACCACAATAAAAGCTATAGAATTGCAAAGTCTTGGAGTGGAAAAGAATTTAGAGATCTAGTTCATCCTTTTCGTTCTATAGATAATGCTAGCTAAGGAAGAAAAGCCAGGTTATAACAATTTCATTCATAATCTATAGAAAGTTGATAGCTAGAAAGAGAATCCTGCACATTGTAAGCTATGAAATCTTATTGACCACTCTGCTCTGAATTTGTTTTGGTTAGATATTAGAAGATCAAGCGTTCCTGGGAATAAAATGGCATGTTACAAAGTTCCTACCCCACTTTCAAAGATAAAGAAAATCTTTTAGTGTGAACACGTGCACATAAAAAGAAGAAAGTTTTGTGGGTTGAGCCTAAGTTTCTGAATATGTGAAATGATTTTTATGCAAACATTGTCTTGCCTAAAGGAAATCAGTGTCTTTGCCTAGTTTTCATCAGTCTAAAAGGTGCTGCAAAGAAGCTTTGGGCTCATGGAGCCTCAGGCAGGAGCAGCAGCAGCAGCAATCTCTCCATCCGCTGCTGTTAAAACTTGGGCTTGTGCCTTTTGTCACAATCGTCGGGTAGAAAGATTTTCAGAACTTTGCAGACATCTCTGTCAGTGGTCATGGTAATTATAAAAAGGTATGAAAACAAAATAATGCAGAAAAGTCAAACTTGACTTTAAACGAGTTTTTGTTATATTTTAACAGTTAAAAATAGGATTATAGGGAGGAAAACAGAAGTTCTAGGATATGCTCTGTCATTTAAGAATCTGACTTGCCAGTGGCTACTCACCTGAAAGGGACAGGTGCTGATCATTCCACAGCAGAGGGAGTGGGGTGGTTTGGGTTTACGGTGTTTATAAAGCTTTGTTGACATTTGGGTAGCAAAGGTGTATTTGGGTAGAAATTCTATTTCCTCCACTATTCATGAATATGGATGAGAAGAAATGCTAGTAAGTGTTAATAACCTGAGAAGTTCTAGTTTTTTTCTTCCATTTTTTGGGTAATACCTTCATATGTTATTTTTAGGATTTTTCATAACAAAGATGCTTATAAAACTTAACCATAAGCCAACTTATCTAAGTATCAAGTGTCATCCCTAAAATTCAGTTTTAGTATTACTTAGTATTTATGTGATGTATGCATTGGTGGGTATTATGTTAACAATAGCACTGAATTTTTTAAAGCTCTTCTATTTTGGTGACTTTTGGAACATATGTGTAGGGCCCCATAATGTGGCTTGGTTAGTTCCTTTTGCCCCCACAAGGCTATGTCGCTCTGTATAATTTGTTGGTGCCTCCTCCATGATGGTGTGATGGTTTCAGGAGTTGGAAGGAGAAAGTTGAATTTTAAAGACTGCATTAGACAGAAATATGCTATCTTTGTTTCCTTCTCACATACTACTTTACACCTAGAGTCGTTTTTTTTGCATTCACTGAACACTTCACGTTGTTTGAAACATATTCTTTTTTGACAGTAATCCATGTATCAGTGCCTTTACAAGAAATTATAGCTTGTTTTTAAGTATTTTAATATTTGATATGTTTTAAAAAACTATAAAGAATTTTGTCTACTATATATAATAAGTTTTCGGTCTGAGTAGTAATAGCTATGTTTAGAGTTCAGTAGCGTTAAAGTTGATCAGACAGTATATATTCTTTGAAAAAAGTACATAATGGGGAAAATCAGAATTAGGACTATAAAGTTGTCATGTGGCCAAGATTTGACAGCACACCCACACATTCATCTATTTTGCCTTTTTTTCTTTTGAGAAGATCTTTAAAATTCTAGTTATGATGCTTTATTATATTATTATTTTCAGTGACTTAACAGCTACATTGTGTATATGTCCGTGAACAGTAGCTACAGTCCAGAATTTGCTTATTCATTTCTGATAGTGATCTGTTGTGATATGTGATTGAAAAATGGTTTCAAATGTGGGAGCACAAAACATTCTTGAACTATTTGAAGTGAATTAGTAAAAAAGTTTCCTGAAATGTTGGTTTTGAATTCTCTTAGCTCAGCTTTTTTTTTTTTTTTCCATTTAAATCTTTGCTTTCCACTGGTATAATGGCTCCTGGGCATTAAAGATTTATGTTTTTGTATGTACTCAGGATACATTATTCTCTTTTTGAGAAAGATGTTAGTTGACTTAGCTAGTTTTTAGGATTTGTGAGCGAAACGTAATGTTTTGTTAATAGGTATTAACACTCTGAGCAAATTTCAACTTTGACCACAATGCTTTTCTCAAATATGATTCACCTCTACATACATAGCTATGTGAAAGAAAATTTAGAGCCCTCCATTTTAAGAAGCTTTCTTGCTTTGCATAAAACTTGAAAATATTTAATTTCAAAGTTATATTAATATTAAAACATAGATTCAGTCTTGTCTTAAAAGTGTATTACAATTTATTTCTTGCCATTTTTGTGTAAAATTTACAGAAAGAGTGTTACACCGTGCGCTCCAAAGGTAATGTCTCATTACTCTAAGGCTCTCTCTCTCTCTCTTTCTCTCTCTTTCTCTCTCTCTTTGCCTCTATCTCTTTAATCCTATTGTTATGTGTATTGAACAATTTTTCGGGGAAAAAACTCTGCTTGATCTGTATGGCAGCAATACCTGTAAAACAAGTGTGTTTTATTGTTCATGGTTGACCCTGGGAAGCATGTTTTAATTTCAGTGGCTTATGTCTACCAAGTTTCCACATATCTTCAGGGTTGGGGTGTTATATTGTATATAATGGTTTTAGATTTCATTTTAGTACAGAACTATTAATTTTTGTATAAGGCCAAAAGCTTCTTTGGTAATGGCGTAAAAATAGATTGTTGGAGTAATAGTGATACTTTTCAATTTCTAGGATTTACAAGGTTTAAGTGAACCCTGGTACATATACAGGGGTAGACAAAAGTAGGTTTATAGTTGTGAGTAAACGAAACACAGTTTATTCTTGTAATATTTATTGATTGATTTTTGTATTATTTATGTAATACTTTTAACCTACTTTTGCTCACCCCTGCATTTTTTAAGTAGACTCAAGAGTTAGGGAAACCTGGATAATTAGTGTCTAAGTGACAGAAGAAAATGAAAATCTGAAAATATTGAAATCTTCTGTCATTTGAAATGTTCTGTGTGGTTGTTCTCCTCTAGATATGTTTTCAGAAGCATGAACAAATGATAGTCTGGGGCCTTTCTAAGGCCTTAACTTACTGAGCGCATGTCATCACTGCATGGGACTTTACAACTGTATCGTTTTGAAAGGTCAGACAGTTAAGAGTTGGTGGGATGAGATGGCTTTGTCCATTGTAATAGAATTGAATAGCTTGAGCTGAGCATATCACTTCCCCCTGTCCTTTTGTAACCCCTTTTGGCAGCATCCTCTGTTTATCCATGTTTAAGTGTCAGCCCAGTGCCAGCAAGTCTGCCTGACATTGGGATTTCTACTGGAATGGAGGCTGAGAACCCCAGAGGGCTTCCTTTCATTGAGATTGTTTCAGTATTCTTAATATGTAGTCTAACCCAATTAGGGTATAAATTTGTATTGCTGCATCTTGAGTTGCAGACGTAAGTAAACGGACTGAATTACACCAGATTGGGCACTGTGAACCAGCTGAAATTTGTCCTTGAATGAATTGTTCCTGTCTTCATTTGTTTCCTTCACTACTGCAGTGAAGGACCAAGTTCATTTGTCTTCAGCTTTCATTTGAATTAAAAACTATAAAGGTAGCTATCCTATCCTCAGATCGAGTCTCTGAGGATAGTAGTATGTTGCTACATCAATACAGTTAGCTAGAATGTTTATATCTTACCATTTGCAAAGGTTTGCCATATTACAGCATTCCTATTAGCCAAGGTGGCAAATTGAATTGGGTTCTGTGTGTTTTGGAAAAATCTGTAGGTTCTTCTCTGTACCAGAAGATTGAGAATTGTGAGAGAAGGGATCAAGGAAGGAAGAGGAATAAATCTAACCAACAAACCATCCATTGTTTTCACTGCTGCACATTTGAGACGGAGCCTTTACACAGCATAACATATCTTTGAACTTACTTTACATCTTTCTACAATGGAATCACTGCCTAGAGCAGCCGTGGGCAAACTACAGCCCGCGGGCCGGATCCGGCCCGTTTGAAATGAATAAAACTAAAAAAAAAAACACCGTACCCTTTTATGTAATGATGTTTACTTTGAATTTATATTAGTTCACACAAACACTCCATCCATGCTTTTGTTCCGGCCCTCCGGTCCAGTTTAAGAACCCATTGTGGCCCTCGAGTCAAAAAGTTTGCCCACCCCTGGTCTAGAGTATGGACTGATTTCGTCCTCTCTTTAATGTGCTTTGGTAAAGTTTGATAATTGTGGGAAGCATATTTCTTTCTCAAAGTTATTGTCCAAGGTAGTTTCTGGATGCTAGTTTATTGATTGAAGCATTAATGCCTCACCAGTTTGCTAGACTTACTCTTTCTTTTCTCTTTCTTTTTTCTTGTCTTTCTTTCTCCTGCCTGTTTTTATTCATTTTTAATATTACATTAGCTTGAGTAACCACTTCTCAATCTTCTAAGGAAAATTTGAGACTAGTGGTTTTAAAACTCAAGATCCCCGTTAAAATTCTAGAACTACTTAGGTTGACATTTTAATTTTCTTAAATTATGAAGTGGTCTTACAGAACTGGATTGTCTTAATGTAAGTATAAGTGTTAAAGTTCTTTGTAGAATACTGACTTTTAGCATTGTTGTGAAGGTTAAATTGTATTTTGTTCACTTAAAATGAATATAAAAATTGATAAAGGAGCTCCTAGTACAATTGACTGCTTTAACATGGCCTGATGTCCAGCGATCTTTCTTTCAAGTGTTCATTACTCATCTTAAAAGTTAAGATGTTTGTGGCATATGCATCTGAGTCTAGTTATTTCTGCTTTTGATTTTTTTCTACTGCAATTCACAAGGTGAAGATTTGTGAAAATGCTATGGGAAAGCCAGTTTGGGTTCAAAATATTTTAACCAAATGTACTCCAAAGGCTTCTCAAGAGTGACTAGCTGCCAGCTTGTGACTGGAAGAAGCCGGTTGAGTGTTTTCTGGGCCACGGAAATTGAAATGTCTGTAATATTACCCATCATTGTTTACCTTGTGTCAGAACTGTTGGCAGATTGAAGGTTTGCTCCTATTGCATTTTCAGAGTTGCTCTGAGTGGTAGCAGAGCTTCACCTTAGGTGAAGGAAGAGGGGTGTGGAAAGTTCTGGAAACAGAATTCCTGAGGCCTCACTCCCATCTGCCTGCCTAAGAGCTGCACACTGACTCAGTATGAGACATAGGAACAGAACTCATGCTCGTCAAGTGTGCAGAGCACGTGTTGGTCACACTTTCATTTTCATTGAGCAAATGATAGTTCTTTTTATTCTTGTTTGATTATCTTAATACATCTTGAGTTTGGTTTTTTGTTTTTTTTTTAATTTAGAGTAACTTTAATATTAATGTCTATGCTGTATATTTCAAACCTATTTCATAAATATGTGTATGTGTGTGTGCATATATGTATATATAGTCTTCACATTGGAGAAATAGGTATAATTTTGAGTTTTTTAATCCGTAAAATGCTACTATTGCTGTTTTTAAGGTTTACATATGTGTTTTAAGTTACATGTATATCATATTCAACTTTTTCCTGGTCTTTTTATCTTTACCTCTTTGTTTTCTACATGCTCTGTGTTAAACTCTTCTGCTCTGTTCACCTGAACACCTGGTCTCTGCCATCTTTGTGATGTTTGCTCCACAGTACCACGAAACCTGCTCCGCACCTGGATGGGTAAGAGTTATTTCTTATTACTTTGGGCAGGGGGAGGTGGGGGCTGTGTGGCCAGTCCCAGGCATATTGGACCATGGGTAAACCCTCAAGGGGCCGCTCTTGATCTTATACAGCCAGACTCTTCCTTAAAGATCATAGGGTGCAGTAACCTTGAGGCTCCATGGCTTCCATGTCCCTGAAGGGGTCTTTACCAGGGCTTCTCGGCCATGAAGTGACCCTGCAGGGATGGTTTCTGAGCAGCAAGTGCGTTCTGACTGTTACCGGACTATTTACCACAAAATAAGAACCGTTGTTTTAAAGGCAGAAAAGTAAGGCCCAAATTGAGTAATTGCTTTTTTTCTTTATGAAGTAGGTTTCAGCTTCTAAATTCCCTTATGCATCAGGAACTGCTTTTATATTAGGTCTGGGGACGTGATTACTGCTCGTACTTAATTGTCAGCAAACCAACTCTTTCTTACGTTTGTGCTGTGACAGGGTGCATGTTGTCTTTGGACTAGTTATTTCTGGTTTTGAAGTAATCGAACAAATTGAAAATCTGAAAACTGATGCTGCGAGCAGACCTTATGCAGATGTGCGAGTTATTGACTGTGGGGTGCTTGCCACAAAATCAACAAAAGATGGTAAGAGTTCGGGGCCGGGGGGGTAATGGGAGCTAGGATACAGGCAACTCACGGTGAAGACTGTGACTTCCAGATACCTCCTGGATGTAATGAGTGGTATATCCGTAGCTCTAAGACCCTTTCTCATAGCCTGTATCCAGTCCATCCGCAAATCTTACCTCTTCTTCCTACTTGCACTGCAGCCTGGTCAGCACCACCCGTGTCTCTTACCTGGCTCATTGCAATGGCCTCATAAGTGTGCTGTGCCTCTATCTTTGCTCCTCCATGATCTTTTCTCAGTGGCAGTACTCTGCAGTCTGTCCTTAAGACCCACCAGAGTGACCTTCTCCTAGGGCTCCCTTCTCAGTCAGCCAAAGCTGAAGTCTTTAGAATGGCCTGTAAGGCATCTGGCTCTCTGTTGTTTCCGACTTCTCCCTCATTCATTGTCTTCCAGCACGTTGACCTTGACGACTCAGGCATGCCAAATACTCAGGGACTTTGTGCTGCTGACTCCTCTGTCTGGAACACTCCATTCAGATAGCTGACTGACCCCCTCACTCCCTTTACTAAAGTCTCTGCTCAGATGTTATCTTAAATTACTCCTGACTCCCTATTCCCTTTATACTGCTTTTTTTCACTTATTATTTGTCATATTATGCAGTTACTTACTTTCTTATCTGACCCCTCTAGAACATAGATTTCATGAAGGCAAGGGCTTTGTTGCCTTACAATCTCACCAGCAAACAGTATTATCAGCTTTAAAAGAAGTTCATTTAAATGTTGTTTTTATTTTGTTATACATAAAGCATGTTTTGCAATATTTGCTAATCACATTTTTTACTCTGAAAGGTAGGCACTGAAATCCAGTACTAATATTTTTATTAATATTTCTTGAAAGTTTTTGAGAAAAAAAGGAAGAAACCAACTCATTCAGAAGACTCGGATTCCTCTTCCAGTTCCTCTTCCTCTTCAGAGTCCTCTTCAGAAAGTGAAATTGAACGTGAGAGAAGCAGAAGAAGGAAGCGTAAGAGGAGGCCAAAAGTTAAACATCCTAAAAAAAGACGAAAGGAAGCGAGTAGTTCAGAAGAGCCAAGGAATAAACATGTAGTGAGTCCAAAAGGGTAAGTGAAACCCTAGAATCATCGTACCTAAAAAAAAAATAAACTCCTTGGAATGGGGAAAGCATGTATAATTCTGTAACTTAGCTCTGCAACCTATGGTTGAAAAAAGAGAGCATCTTTTTACTGTAAATGAAGTCTGGCAAATATAGGGTAGCATAAACATTTTATTTGTTTGCAGGTGAAAACAATCCCTGAAACTTTTAAAAAATATATTTTAATTGATTTTTAGAGAGAAAGGAAGGGAGAGTGAGAGAGAGAGAGAGAAACATCAATGATGAGAGAGGATCATTGATCAGCTGCCTCCTGCACGCCCCCTACCCGGGATTGGGCCCACAACCCAGGCATGTGCCCTGACCGGGAATAGAACCAGCAACCTTTTGGTGCTCGGGACAACGTCCAACCAGCTGAGCCATGTAGTCCAGGGCTCCCTGAAACTCTTAAAAGAAAAAGTTCGGATACATTTGACAATTTTCAGAATTTTAGTACTGTGGGTTTTCACTTGAGTTGACATTTATATGTTCTCTTTGAGGAAACTGTATAAACCTTTCGAGTGAGACTTGTAACAGTAGTTTTGCTATTTAATATCTAATTTTATGTGCTTTTATTATTGTGGAATGCAAACATTACATATCTTAATTGGTGACTTGGTATGTTCTCTCTAAGTCACTCTGAGAGAAGCGATAACAATGGAAAAAGGTCAGTGGATTCAAATGCTAAAAGGGAAAAGCCTGTGGTCCGCCCAGAAGAGATACCCCCAGTGCCCGAGAACCGATTCTTACTGAGAAGAGATATGCCTCTTGTCACAGTGGAACCTGAACCGTAAGTAGGATGGTTAACCTGTGTTTTTATTTCCGATGGATGATTTTCATCAAGCTCATTGCCATTCCACACTCATTTATGGAGTATGACCTATAGTCAAAGCGCCTGAAAATTAACTATGGGAGATATCAGATTCAGGAATGGCATTTACCCTACCTTTCAGAATTCATATTCTACAAGTAGTAGAAAAAGGGGGCTGGACAAGTTGGTCAGGGGAGAAATCCTTGTTGGAGGCTGGAAAGATTTCATTACTAATCTTATTTCCTTGGTGTTTCATCAGAGGTGAAACTGGTTGTCAGAGCAAAGTGAGTTGAACTCTTCGGATCTAATAGAGTAATAAACAGAAGTTGGGGTGATGGAGAATTAGAGTTTAATGAAGAGAGTTTTGGTTTGGGGTGATGAAAAGGTTTTAGAAAGAAAATAGTGATGGTTGCACAACATTGTGCATATAATTAATGCCAGTGAATTGTACACTTAAAATGGCCAATTCTGTGTTATATATATTGTATCCCATAAAAAGTGTATTTAAAAATGCTCATTAACATAATGCCTGATACATAGTAAGTACTCAGTAAAAGCTAGCTATTATATTAAGGTGAGGTATGAAAAAACTTCTTATGCATGGAGAACTGTAGTCACCACAAAATCCAAACTCTTAAAATCGCCCATAAGATGAGGCACCCATTTCAGAGCATTGAAAGAGTGACAGTTCAGAGTAGAGAGGTGGAGACAGATGAGCTGTAAGAAATATAAAGTAAAATGAAAAATGACTTTAAAAAGCACAACTGAGCATCAGAATCAAGAATAACTCAGGACTCCTTTAGAACATTCCTTTTTTTTTTACATGTTGTTTTTGTGATGAATCACTGTGCTTTCATTATGTTCAATTTGTAACAATGAAACTGGGGGTCACCACAACATGAGGAACTGTATTAAAGGGTCACGGCATTAGGAAGGTTGAGAACCACTGCTCTAGGAGATCCGTCTGCCACCAGAACTACAATTCCCAGCATTCCTGGTGCTCCCCTGGCTCTGGGCTTCTGCTTCAGGTTCTGGGGCTGACACTAGAACTATTACTCCCAGAATGCCTGGTGCTCTAGAAATTACTTTTGACAAAAGACATCTAAAAGAGGATTTTGTTGCACTAGCCATTTTGGCTCAGTGGATAGAATGTAGGCCCATGGACTGAAGGGTCCCTTGTTCGATTCTGGTCAAGGACACGTACCTTGGTTGTGGGCTCGATCCCCAGCCCTGGTCGGGGTGTGTGTGTGAGACAAGCAGTCGATGTAACTCTCTCACCTTGATGTTTCTCTCTCTAAAATCAGTGGAAAATATCCTCAGTTGAGGATTAACACAAAAAGAAAAAGAAAAAGAGGATTTTGTTTAAAAATAGTACTGTGCTTAAAAAGATTTTGTGCTTGGCAAAAATAGATACTACTAGTATCATGTATTTCTACCCAGTTGGGTTACTCCCTTTCCCCTCGCCCCCAGCCCATCCTCACCCCCCAGCCCATCCTCACCCCCCAGTTTTGGCATTTAAAACGTTTGCTTAAAGAATTAGATTTTGTGGAGTGTCTCATTCTACAAAAGTGCTGGGTCTAAATAAAGTGTTTTTGTATTATAGAAGCATTAATTGTACATGTAAACATTGAGAAAACTGCTTACATTTCCTAATTTTTATTTTTAATACTCCTTTCCAGGAAGATTCCTGATGCTACACCCATTGTAAGTGATCAGAAACCATCTGTGTCAAAGTCTGGACGGAAGATTAAAGGAAGGGGCACAATTGTATGTTTGTTAATACTTCTTTTTTCAAATTATCTAAGCAGTAAAATGTTTTTACCTGTAGGCAAAATCCTAGCTTTAATTTTAGGTAGAATCCAAAATCTGTTCAAGGTGTTCTCCATAACTATGGGAAGGTGTTGCTGTTAGAGTTCCCTGCCCTGTTTGAATGGGTTTAGGTATGAAATGAACATGTGAAGCAATCAGTGAGAAATCTTAGTATGCTGAATACTCCAGGCTAATGAATGTAACCATTAGGACTTCAAAGAGGAAATTTTCACATGTGATTTTAGGTGAATCTCAGACATGCCTATTTCTTTTAGTTGCTTTTGTTTGATATAACTTTATATCATCCTCTTGCCACTTCAGTCACTATTGCCTTTGAATGGGGTCTGAGATTGGGTCTTACACCTAACTCTTTCCTATAGCAGACTGTAATTGAAGAGCAGTTTTAAAATAGTGATTCCTGTCTTTGTTTTTAAAGCGCTATCACACACCTCCAAGGTCAAGGTCCTGCTCTGAATCCGATGATGATGACAGCAGTGAGACTCCTCCTCACTGGAAAGAGGAGATGCAGAGACTGAGAGCATACAGACCTCCTAGTGGAGAAAAGTGGAGTAAAGGAGATAAGTAAGAGCTTTGCGTACACGCACAACCCTGTGTCTGCTATATTTTAAGTGTAAAGTAGATAGAGACTTACTTTTGGATTTTTCCTTAAAGATTTAAATTTAAAATTAGACAGTGACCAGAGAATACATTTGGGAATACTTGGCAAAAATAGTGCTATGAACCAGGAGGGCTGATGGCCTTGGGGTGCTTTTAATTCAAAATTTCCCCCCACAAGACTGTAAACCTACTGAGTCTCTCAAAGATTGCTTGTTCAATTTTAGAAATAATCAGGACTTAAAATGAAATAGCAGGTACTTTCATAGCCAGGTCTCTTAGTCACTGATGAGTGAATTGATAGCTAGGAAAATCTGTATCCAGTGTATACCTTCACTTCCGACCCCAGGACAAAGTGACACCCCACAGTGGAATGCTTATTTTAGAAATGTGGCTGGCCTCAGAATAGCTAGTGAAAATAGACTTTAAAAAAAAGAAAGAAAGAAATGAAAACACACCAATGGGACCCTCTGTAATTGTTCATGATAAAATTCTCTTTTCGGTGTGGGCATCCTGTAGCGTGTTTGAGATTGGAAGAGGAAGGAAAGGTGTGCATCTGCGGTGTGGAAGTGATTTAGACACAGTGGTACTGTGAACGCTCGATTTTGAGCCTGACGTTACCAGTGAGATTTAAAGCCTGCGTCTGTTTTCACGTACTTTTCCTCAGTTTCTGTAGTAAGTGGTTTAAACCTTAGGGGAAGGTCTTGATTATCTCTGTGAGGCTGAGCTAAAACGATAGTCTTGCCAGCTTCTTAAGCAAAAGGGGTTTCTCTTCTAGTTCAGGCAGCTGTCCTGTGTCTGCAGGGACTCCACAGAACTACTTGGGAGCTGAGTTTAACATTGTTCCTGGAGGCAGAGAGTTACCAGCTGCTCACGGTCAGGAACATGGTAGTCAGCAGTGCTCTTGTGATTAGTTGGTTTCGTTTTCAAAACCATTTTACATTTTCCTATCAACTTTGAAGTTCTTTGCTTAGCTATGGAGAAAAACCTTCTGTAACTGGCTCTGTTAGCAGTTGCCCCTGTGTCTGCAGTTGTAAGGTCAGGATCAGGCCAGTCACTCTGATTTATCCTTCCAGCAAGTGCTTAAAGTGTTGATGGAGCCAGTACTCTGTCATTAAGTAGGCTTTTGTCAGTGCATTTGTATGGACAACAAATGTGTTTTAGTTTTAAAACATAGAAGCCCTGGACGGATAACTCAGTTGGTTAGAGCATCATCCCAACATACCAAGGTTGTGGGTTTGATCTCTTGTCAGGGCACATACAAGAAGCAACCAATGGATGCATAAATCAGTGGAATAACAAATCAGTATTTCTCTGCTCCCCTCCCCCTTTCCTCTCTTTCTCTCCCTCTTCCTAAAATCAATACATTTTAAAAAATTTTTAAAATATACAAAACATGCTTGGAAGTAATGGATGCATATTATGCTATTTTCTATAGGTTAAGTGACCCCTGTTCAAGCCGATGGGATGAAAGAAGTTTGTCTCAAAGATCGAGATCATGGTCTTACAATGGATATTATTCAGACCTTAGTACAGCAAGACACTCTGATGGTCACCATAAAAAACGCAGAAAAGACAAAAAAGTTAAACATAAAAAGAAAGCTAAAAAGCAAAAACATTGCAGAAGACACAAACAGACTAAGAAGAGAAGGATTATTGTACCATCTGACATAGAATCCTCAAAATCTTCTACCCGACGAATGAAATTCCCTTGTGATAGAGAAAGGAGATCTCGTTCTTCCTCGCTATCCTCTCATCACTCATCCAAGAGGGACTGGTCTAAATCTGATAAGGGTGATCAGAGCTCTTCCACCCATTCCAGCAGAGACTCCTACAGATCCAAATCTCACTCCCAGTCTTACTCTAGAGGAAGCTCAAGATCACGGACTCCATCAAAATCCTCCTCACATTCTCCAAGTAGATCAAAGTCCAGATCTAGTTCCAAGTCAGGGCACCAACGGACAGCATCAAAGTCCCCCAAAAGAGCAGCCCCTCAGCTAAGTGAAAATAAACCAGTTAAAACAGAACCTTTAAGAGCAGCAGTGCCGCAGAATGAAACCGTCCTAGTACAACAGCCAGTGGTGGCAGAACATATTCCTGTAATACCACTGAGTGACAGCCCCCCTCCTTCCAGGTGGAAGCCTGGACAGAAGCCCTGGAAGCCCTCTTACGAGCGAATTCAGGAAATGAAAGCAAAAACAACCCATTTGCTACCCATCCAAAGCACTTACAGTTTAACAAATATTAAGGAGACTGGTAGTTCATCATCCTACAATAAAAGAGAAAAAAATTCAGAAAGTGATCAGAGTGCTTATTCAAAATACAGTGATAGAAGTTCAGAAAGCTCCCCAAGGTCAAGGAGCAGATCCTCTAGGAGTAGGTCTTATTCCAGATCGTACACAAGGTCGAGAAGTGGAGCTAGTTCACACTCGAGGTCGAGGTCTCCCTCATCTAGATCTCATTCACGAAATAAGTACAGCGATCGCTCACAGTGTAGCAGATCATCTTCATACTCTTCTGTTAGCAGTGATGCTGGAAGACGAGCAAAGAGAAAGTTTAGATCCAGTGGAAAAAATAGCACTTCACATAAAAGGCAGAGCAGCAGCTCTGAAAAGGCACCTCGCAGTAAACGTACCAAAGGCAGAGACAAGTCTTCGTGCCCGAGAAAGTATAGCGAAAGCAGGTCATCCTTAGATTATTCTTCAGACAGTGAACACTCGGGTGTTCAGGTGACACCGTCAGCCCAGGAGAAAGAGAAGCAAGTCCAAATGGAAATGAGTAACAAACGAGAGAAAAACAGAGATGAAGAGAAATCCAAGCCTGAACGGGAATGCCCGCGTTCAAAAAAAAGAACTTTGAAAGAGACTCTTTCTGATCACTTTAGAAGTGCCAATAAGCCCAAAAGGAAGAATTATGCTGGGAGTAAATGGGACTCTGAGTCGAATTCCGAACGAGATGTAACTAAGAGCAGTAAAAAGAACTCCCTGCCATCTTCTGATAAGGAGGAAGGTGAGGCCACATCAGATTCTGAGTCAGAGTTTAGTGAAATTCACATCAAAGCCAAACCCACAACAAAGTCTGCAGCAAGTTCTTCACTGCCCGATGGTAATGGTGCTTGGAAGTCAAGCAAACAGCGGTCATCCACCTCTGATTCTGAGGGGTCCTATTGCAACTCAGAAAACCCTAGGGGAAAGCCAAGGAAGCACAAACGCGCGTCAAAGGAAGCTCTGAAAAGGGAACACGCCAAAAAAGTGAAAGAGAAAATGAAAGGGAAAAAAGACAAAAAGCATAAGGCCCCAAAACGAAAACAGGCATTTCACTGGCAGCCTCCACTAGAATTTGGTGAAGAGGAGGAGGAGGAGAGTAATGAAAAGCAAGTGACTCAGGAGTCACAGGAGAAAAAACAAGCTTCTGAAAACAGTGAAACTACAAAAGGAAATCTCCCCCAAACTGAGAAGCCCTGTGAAGACAGCAGCCTTTCAGATAAACAGAATGCAATCACGATTTCATCAGATACTGAGCAGCCTGCTAACGATGAGAGTAAACTGAGCATTTCTCCCACACCTTCAGCTACTGGGGAAAATGTCGCTAGTTCTCCCCCAAACGTTCAGCACATTGAAGAAAGTGTCCCAGGCGGAGCAGAAGACATGTTTCAAGCCGATGACAACATGGAGATTTGCACTCCTGACAGGAGTTCCCCAGCAAAAGTGGAGGGAGCATCCCCTCTGGGAAATTCAAGGCTTGACACCCCAGATACGGGCATCGTTGTAAAGCAGGCAGAGCATCCTGCGGCAGAGGTGGGGAAACAGGAAAGCAGCGTGTCTGAAAGCCCCACGGTGCGGGAGGTGGGGAAACCTGACAGCAGCTCCACAGGCTCAGCCGGTGCTGTGGAAAGCACAGCGAGGAGGGAGGCGGCCGAAAGGGGTCAGGTCAGCCTCCTGGATAATAAATGGAAGCCCCTGCAAGGGGTGGGAAACCTGGCAGCACCGACGGCTACATCCAGTGCCGTGGAAGTTAAGGCATTGACGGCTGTGCCTGAAATGAAACCACAAGGCTTGAGAATAGAAATTAAAAGCAAAAATAAAGTTCGGCCTGGATCCCTCTTTGATGAAGTGAGAAAGACAGCACGCTTAAACCGGAGGCCTAGAAATCAGGAGAGTTCAAGTGATGAGCAGACACCTAGTCGGGATGGTGACAGCCAGTCCAGGAGTCCAAGTCGATCTTGGAGCAAATCTGAAACCAAATCAAGACATAGAACCAGGTCCGTCTCCTACAGTCACTCACGAAGTCGATCTCGAAGTTCCACATCATCTTATCGGTGAGCAATGTTCTCTTTCCTTTTTTTTTTTCCCTCCCAAAGAGAGTCTGTTATTGTTTAGCTTGGAAGAACATCAGAATTAGGGACAAGATCACTATTTCCAAATATCTGGAAGGTGAATAAGGAGAAGTCTTGTGCTGTATGACTCAGCAGATTGAGGACACGGAGTAGATTTCAGGGAAGAAATTAGGCTCATTGTAAAAGGCTCTCACTTGCAATTGAAGCTCCCTGGCAATAGAAATCAGTTGCTATGCTAGGTGGCAAGTTGTTAATCTTTAAAGGTGTGAAGCTGCTCTCTCACCTGTCAGTGGTGAATCCTGAATTTACAGAATGAAAAGGATTTAGAGATTATCCATCTAACCCTCCACTTCACATACATGAGAGATGAGGACCAGAGAGACAAAGTTGCCTGCTCAAGATGAGCATCTATGTGTGTGTGTGTATATATATATATTTTTTTTTTTCAAGTACAATTGACATTCAGTATTATTTTGTACTAGAGGCCCAGTGCACAAAAATTTGTGCACTTGGTGGGGGTGGGGGGCGGATGTCCCCTCAGCTCAGCCTGCGCCCTCTCGCAGTCCAGGACCCCTCGGGGGATGTCCACCTTCCAGCTTAGGCCCACCCTCTGGTGCAGCTGCCTGTTTAGCTACTCCAGCCTCCTGTCTGCTCAACATCTGCCTTCCCATTTACACTCTGATAGCTCTGAGCTGTTGGTGATGCTGGCCACTCCCATTTAGTACCTTTGGGGTGGGTGGTATTTTATTTTATAAATGAAGTGAGGCATAGAGAAGCTAAGGAATTTGCTCTAAGCGGTTCAGCTGAGGGCAGTAGACTGAGATAGCTGAACTCTGCCTCTCTATTTTGGTTACCCACCTAGGCCTGATGCCCCTACTAGGCTGTGAACTCGTTAAAGTCAGAGAATGCCTTGCAGAACATCTTGGTCCTATCCAAAGCATCCGTGGACACATTTGGTCCATATCTTCTGATCTGCCTAACCCCAAGGGCGGTGGGTGGGAAGGGGTGTTGTTGTTGGCAGTGCAGCTACCCCACAGTTATTGGACCACTAAAACATGATAGTATTTTTTATGTATTAAATAAAAAATATAAATAGCCCAGGCTGGTGTGGCTCAGTTGGTTGGAGCATTGTCCTGTGCACCGAAAGGTGGTGTTTCTCACATCCATGTTTCACTCCCTCCCTCTCCCTCTCCCTCTCCCTTCCTCTCTCTAAAACCAGTAAACATATCCTCGGGTGAGGATTAAAAATATATATAGAAATAAACATGAGCTCTTTGAACCCAGGGATGTTTTTTAAACATGGATGTTTTTGACAGGACCAAATATCAGGGACCATTTGGTGTCAGCCAGATGGACATTTTGGATGGACTAAATGTCTGCTAATCCAGAAACTGCTCCCTACTCATATTCCAGTCCCTCACAGAGCCTGCTTTATAAGTGCTTGCTGGGTAAATGACCAGAATCTTATTAGGACATAATGTGTTCAAAACTGCATAAAACCTGTGAGGTACTATATTACATAAGTAGCCTACACTAGGGCTATTGTCCTGATCCTGAGCGACATGTATGAACTGGAGAGAAGGGCAGGGGGCCAAGTGAGTGCAGAGGGGTAGGATTGCATTGCTTGAGTTTTCATTTGTTTTATTAAATATTAAATAGATATATAAATAAAATAAGTGATAAAGGTATAAGAAATAATAAAAAATGTCATCTAACTTAAAATACTAGTATAGAACTTTGACATCCCTGATGTAGCCCTACCCATGCTACCCTACTTTCTCTCTTTTCTCCTAGAGTTAAACATTATTCTGAACTTCCCTTATAGTTTTATTGCTTTTCTTTATAGTTTTACCACAAATGTTTCTATCCTTATACAGTGTTGCTTTTGCATGTTTTCAAAGTCTATACACACACACACACACACACACACACACACACACACATACACATACACATACATACATATACACACACTAGAGGCCCGGTACACAACATTCATGCACTGGGGGGTGTCCCTCAGCCTGGCCTGCGCCCTCTCACAGTCCAGGACCCCTTGGAGGATGTCTGACTGCCAGCATAGGCCTGCTCCCCGCGCTAAGCGGGGCTCCAACCACCACTGCTGTGCTTGCCAGCCGTGAGCCTGGCTTCTGGCTGAATGGCGCTCCTCCTGTGGGAGCACACTGACCACTAGGGGCAGCTCCTGCGTTGAGCGTCTGCCCCCTGGTGGTTAGTGCACATCATAGAAACCAGTCGTTCCACCATTTGGTCGATTTGCATATTAGCCTCTTATTATATAGGATATATATATCCTCTTTGACCTAACAATTCCACTTTTGAGAACTCTTAAAGTAAACAGGCAAACATACAAAGATTAACATAACTATAGTTCTTAAGATTAAAAAATTAGAGTTTAATTATTGGTTATATAAGTAACTAGAGGCCCAGTGCACAAAATTCGTGCACACAGGGGAGGTCCCTCAGCCTGGCCTGTACCCTCTCACAGTCTGGGAGCCCTCAGAGGATGTCCGACTGATGGCTTAAGCCAGCAGTCAGACATCCTTAGCGCTGCTGCGGAGGTGGGAGAGGCTCCTGCCACCACCATTGTGGTCACCAGCTGTGAGCCCAGCTCAGGGCTTCTGGCAGAGCGGCGCTCCCCCTGTGGGAGTGCATTGACCACCAGGGAGCAGCTCCTGCGTTGAGCGTCTGCCCCCTGATGGTCAGTGCCCGTCATAGCAACCAGTCGTTCCGCCGTTCCATCGATTTGCATATTAGCCTTTTATTATATATGTTCTACATTTGCCTTTTCACTCAACATTATGTTCCAGAGAGATAGCTCAGTTGATACACAAGGCTGTAATTAATTCATTTTTCTGCTTTAGAACATTTTTCAGTATAAATCTGTGCATTAATTTTTTTAACCCATTCTACCATTAATAAAGATTGGATTGTTTCCTCTTCCAGTATTACTAATAGGGCTCCTATAGACATACCTGTACTAGCCTTTCCTGGCTTTTCTGTATTTCATTCAGTGCACTTTAAACCCTTATTAGCTGTCACTGCCATACCCACTGTGAGGAGTGCCTGAGAGATCTTCCCAGCGACCTTCCCTCTGACTTTGCTTTTCCCCTTCCTGCCCTCTAAGTAATTAAGTTTAACAGCATGGCGAGTTGCTATGATTACAGTTTTCCACTCTTCGTTGTAGATCCAGAAGCTACTCTAGAAGTCGGAGCAGAGGGTGGTACAGCAGAGGCCGCACAAGAAGCCGGAGCAGTTCCTCCCGCAGTTACAAAAGTCATAGGTGAGCGGGAACCCGCCCTCCTGTATGGTCTCCATCCCGTCTGCTTCTCAAGGCCTGTCATTGCTGAAGGCCAGTCCAGCTTTTTCCTCATCTAGTTCTTTCTTTTTTTAAAAATATATTTTATTGATTCTTCACAGAGAGGAAGGTAGAGAGACAGGGAGTTAGAAACATCGACGAGAGAGAAACATCAATCAGCTGCCTCCTGCACATCTCCCACTGGGGATGTGCCCTCAACCCAGGCACATGCCCCTGACCGGAATCGAACCTGGGACCCTCCAGTCTGCAGGCTAACGCTCCATCCACTGAGCCAAACCGGCCTCGGCTAGTTCTTTCTTTAAAAGGACAATCAGCCGAAACCGGTTTGGCTCAGTGGATAGAGCGTCGGCCTGCGGACTGAAAGGTCCCAGGTTCGATTCCGGTCAAGGGCATGTACCTAGGTTGCGGGCACATCCCCAGTAGGAGATGTGCAGGAGGCAGCTGATCGATGTTTCTCTCTCATCGATGTTTCTAACTCTCTGTCTCTCTCCTTTCCTCTCTGTAAAAAATCAATAAAATATATTAAAAAAAAATAAAAAATAAAAGGACAATCAGATTTTTTTTTTTTTTTTTGAGGGCAGTCAGACTCTTACTGGCTGTTGTCAGGCTGGGATCTTCCCAGAATGAGGAAAGGGAAGCAGTAGAAATATTTTAAAGAGGCCCTGTGACCTCTACCTCCTCCTCTTCCCGACTCACAGTACATCTTCCTTAACCACATCTGCAGTCACCTCTTGAGTTGGGTGAGAGATTGGGATAGGAGGAGTTTTAAAGGGGGAACCAGAAGGAAAAAGGAGGCCTCTCGGGTATTTGCCACGGCTGCAGCTTCATTTTACGTATAAGTGTCCTCCCTGAGCAGACCTTCCTCCCCCACCCAGTTAGAGCCTCCCCCCTGACTTTCTCTTTTTTTTATTGAATTTATTGAGGTGACAGTGGTTAATAAAATTATGCAAGTTACTAGTATACAGTTCTAAAGTGCATCATCTGTGTGCTGTATTGTGTGTTTACCACCCCAGGTCAAAGTGACTTTCTTTAGGTGCAGAAGAGCAGAAACTTAATCTTTCTTATGAAACTCAACATGCTTTTGAGATAAAGATAGAATCAATATAGCTGCTGGATGTCATTGTGTTTTCTTCTTGATGGGCAAATAAGTGTCTAGAGTTTTGATGTAGCCTGTCCTGACCCCTAAGATGACAGTCCCTCCTGTGATTACTACTAGGACGTCCAGCAGGAGCAGGTCCAGGAGCACCTCATACGATCCCCACAGTCGGTCCAGGTATGCACGGGGACTGGGCAGCCACCTGCGGGGCAGAATTGAGAGGCCTTGTTTTATAAAACCCTTAATTCCCTTTAAAATGTGTTGCATTTTATTGAGAAACTTAAACACACATATTTGTCTCATGAAATCATACCCTTTCTAAATGAGGTCTCTTTGACAGTTTTTTTCTGTTGGCCCATTGTACTCTAGTGTCAAAAGGGACAATTGATGTCAAATTGTAATGGCAAGTGTTTATTGAATATAATTGCCTGATACCCACCAGATTCAATCCAACTAACTCAGTGTTAATTTTGTGATATTTTTCAATGCAGAAAAGAATTAACATTTTTCTGTTTAATATGGTAAGTGTGATTTGGGGAATTTGTTAAATGTTCTCAGTACTTGTTATGCACATGTGCCTCACACCATCAAGTAGTGCCCATGTTCTAAGAAAACAGCCTGAAGCTCCTAAAAATAAGTGGGAATATGAGTGCTTGAGTAGGAAACCTTAGTGCTTGTTGTTGCTGTTAAAGCAGGTCCTACACTTACGATAGCTACTACAGCAGGAGTCGCAGCCGCAGCCGCAGCCAGAGGAGTGACAGTTACCACCGAGGCAGAAGCTACAACTGGCGGTCCAGGTGGGTCCCTCCCCAGAACACTGCACGTGCCTGTGGGCACTGGCTGTGCGAGGTGGTAGACTTAGGAGAGAAAGCATAATCTTCTTAAGACAAATCCTTTTCCTCCTCTTGAGTTTCAGCAACCCACAGGCAGCTACTAAATGTGGCCTTTGTGTTAAGAGTGGCCAGGGATTGTTTGTGAGTTATTGTTAATGTTGACTCTAAAATGGATTTTTCAATATTCACATCTTCCTTAGACAGACATTTCTCTTGGAAGGAGTAAAGAGAGAAGTCCACCCAAAGCATGGCCCACTTTTTAAAATAGGGCTTGTTACTAGAAACAGCAAAGCCAGTTTGTCAATTTTTAAAAATGTATAATAAAATGTCATAATTATTTGCTTTAACAGCAGAATTGAGGTTTGTATCTTGTCATTTGGGGGAAAATGTGTTTCTTATATATTTATAAATATTATGTTTTATGTAACATTTTGCCTAAAACTGCAAGTTGTTACGGTGACTTTTTGTAATATCCCTTTCCTGGGGACTTTCAGTCATACCCTTCCCCCACCCACTGCAGGGACAATCGGTGATCCTTGTAGAATATCATGCTATGTGTAATCTGGACACTTCCCTGTTTGAAACTCTTCAAGGGCTCCATCCACACTGCCCTCCGGCACACGTCCAGGTTCTAGCATTGCACCTCAGGCCTCTCCACCCACACCTCCAGCCCAGGATTTTCTTTCTCCCCCCTTTAATGTGCTGGAACCTTGGCTTCTGCCTAGAGACCCCCACGCCACTATCTCCCCTCCTACCTCCTGAAATGACCAATCCCCACTTAGCCTGCAGGTCTCCACTGCAGCCTACTGCCCCTGGGGAGTCCTCCCTGACTGCTGACCTGAGATAAGCCACCCCCACGCCCGTGTATGTCATTTGTCTTGCCACTCTTCTGTACTATCCTTGAGCCCCAGGAACAGTACTTGGTCCTGTGTGTGTGTGTTCCTAGTATCTAGCAAAGTGACTGGCTCCCAGTGAATCTCTTTCAAACTAACTGGATGGTGACCATGTCCTCTTGACGCACGATCATAATGCTCCTGTCCATGCCCCACACCCTCACCCCTCACTGGGCACCATTTTGCTTTCCATACCCCTCACTTCCTCAGTCTGATGAAATATTGATGATCACTTGGGTAGCATAGAAAATTACTCTGCTCATTTGCATGACTGGATTTCAAGGAATTTTCCAAGATGTAATGTTTCTTTATTTTATCTTAACCTTGATATTACTATCTGTCATTTAAAACATCTCTGAAAAGTCCAGTGTCACCACATCAGCACCTTCAGTCCACTCTTGTAAATAAGAAGCTACATCCCTAGTAGCCAGTTTTGCTATGAGCATTGGCCCACAGACTGAAGTGTCAAGGGTTCAACTTCAGCCAAAGGCACGTATCTCAGTTGCAGGCTCGATCCCTGGCTCTAGTCGTGGTACATGCAGGAGGCAACCAATCGATGTGTCTCTCTCACATCATGTTTCTGTCTCTCCCCCTCCCTTCCACTCTCTCTAAAAATCAATGGAAAATATCCTCAGGTGAGGAATTCAACGGATTGACAGCTAAAGGTGTCTGTGTGTTTGTTTTGTTACACAGGAGCTGTAGATCCTATGGCTCTGACAGTGAAAGTGACCGAAGTTACTCTCATCACCGGAGTCCCAGTGAAAGCAGCAGATATAGTTGAAAATGTCCCCTTTTTGATATGAATTATATCTTATTTGTAAATATCTGGTAACTTAAAAGTTTAAGAAACTTAATGGCAGTCTGTTGTTCTATTTCAATATTAGAACTGAATTTCAATAATAGGCACTTCTTAATTGTTACTTGTTCATTTATTTGTGTGCAGAATTTAAAATACAGATATGTCTCCTAAAAATATTTTTATGCCACATTTTACGTACAGTAGCCAACTATGGAAGTGAATTTCATTTTCTTGAATCAAGAAACCATGAAATTTTAGTATAATTTGCAATATTATTTTAGATAGATGTTTCTCTCCCATCTTAGGTGTTCCTTAGAATGCAGAGTTTTTTTGCCCATTGTTCAGGTTCAGTATTTGCTGCCAAGCACAGACCTGGGGAGAACTATTAAAGGTGGCCAAATGTTTATATACCAATTACAGCGTCAAACACATACGTGCTCTTAAAATCAAACCACCTAGATTGATACTGATGGTAGCCAGGAGCATGAGGTAGTGGCTTTGGGGCTCTTGATTCATTCCTTCTGTGTTGTCTCAGAGGATCAGGAAAGTGGTCATTACACAGCCCGCTGTCTGTATTACTTCATGGTGGCAGGCGAGGCTAAGAATGAATCAGCCTTAACTATAGTGCGTGCACCGGCTGAGCACCTCCTGCTTCCTGTGCTTTCTAATAAGCACTCTCAGAAGTTTAGACTGTGAAAGCCATGCTACTCCACTTCACCCTTTGGTGCTTGGTACCTTTTGGTGCCTCTTTAGGCGTTGTTCTTCTATACTATATGTTACAATCTCTTAAGAGAGAAATTTAAAAAAAATTTTTTTTATTCACTGGCACCATACACGGTTCCTTCTCAGCTCTATTCACTGAATATTTGGAGGGGTCCTCTCAGGCCATGATGTGGGCTGGGGGTCTCCTGGGCCAGGCAGGATCGGCAGAAGGGGTTGTGTGGCCAGTCTCCTGGGCTGGCGTGTGTGCCTCCGGAAGGGCGGACCGAAGAATGGACTTCAGAGTACCACCAGCATCTGCCTGCCTCCATCCGCACACGGTGCAGGGCTTCCGAGCCTTTCAAGTAGAGACACAGCAGTAGTTGGACGGTTCTGAGTGGTTTTCCTGTTTCCGCTGTGGCCACGCTGACTCAGTGAAGCCTTGGTGACATGACTAAACCCAGGACAGCAGACAGGGAAAGAGGTGTATGGGACTGTACAAATTACACGTTCAGTTTGGGGTGGTTCCTCCAAAAATGACTTGACCTGTAAAAACCGGTGTGATTTTTTGTTTTATCTCGTTGGAGTTTTTTCCACAAGTGTACTTAATCACCTTAGTGCCAGTTTAGTCCAGTTATGCAGAAGAAATGCATATGGGATGTCTGATGTAGAACTCTGTGCCATCCTACCCCGGGCCTTGCCTGGTGTACTTGGGATGTGGGAAAGCCCTCCGTTGGAGGGATTGGACAACCCTTGAAGGGTGGAAGGATGATCTTGGATGTATTCAAACCGTTACCCATAAAAGGTTCATTAACAGGGTTAAGGGGTCAGTAGTTTGCCAAGTTGATAGATAAGAGTACATTAGAAAACAGGACTTAAGTCAAATGTTCTTGCTAGTGAATACAAAACATTGTGTGGTTCACATGAGGAGTTTTCTAAAGTTGCCTACAATGGAGAACATTGCTTTCATGATACTCAGTGGGGAAAATAACTGCATTTAGAACCCAAACAAAAACTGCCAAATCTAATTATGTTAAGAAAAGTTACCCTTGGGCAGTGTGTTGGTTTCCTATTGCTTTGTAAATAATTACCCCAAACTTGCAGCTTAAAACAATACCTGTTTGTTAGCTCCCAGTTCTGTAGCTCGCAATCTGGCGTGGTATGGCTGGGTTCTCTGCTCAGGGTGTCACAGGCTGAAACCAAGGGCCAGCAGGGCAGCATTCCCCTATGGAGGCTCTAGGGAAGCTGCTTCCGAGTTCATTCAGGGGGTTAGCAGTATTCCGTTTCTGTCGGGGCCTCTCTCGGCTCCTAAGGCTGGTCCAGTTCCTTCCCGTGTGTCCCCTCCCTGTTCAAACCAGTGGTGGCCATCGAGCCCTCCTGCTGCAGATCTCTCCGCCTTCCTCCTCTGGTTTAAGGTTCATGTGACTAGATCCAGCCCACCGAGCTAGTCTCCCTATTTTAAGGTCATAGAACATACCATCACAGGGTCCTGGATTGGGGCATGGATACGGGGGCGGAGGGGGCACTGTAGAATTCTGCCTAACACAGGCTGTAACTTCACCCACTGGGGCTGCGGGTGGAGTTCTGTCCTGAAGAGGTGTGCCCTGGAAGCCTCATTTGTTTTCTCCATTGAAAAGAACAGCCCTCGGCTGCAGCCTTCAGCTTGTGTGTTTACTGAATGAACTACAGAGACAGTTTTTCTTCCTAAGGGGATTATTCTGTATTTTAAGTTATTTTATAAATAAAATTGAATTATGTTGTGTATTGTGCTTAATAGAAAATGCATTGTTGGACTGTTTTTGTAATGTCCTGTTTACTGCAAATGAAACATGATATGGCTGGTATTGTTTAAAAACTAGAAAATACTTTTGTACATATCAGCAATGTGTAATTTGTATACACTTCATTTAAATTCCCCAAGACTTGAAAGGGGGACCTTGTAGAAATTAAAATATCTACTTAGTCTAAGGCGGAGTCTGTTTCATCTTTCTTTACTCCCCACACTTCAGCTAGTCTTTCTGAAGTGGAACAGGAAAGCTCGCGTCTTTGCTGACCCAGCTCCGAGGCGCCTTCATCTTATAGCTGAGCTTTAGTGATGGGGCAGGAGGCGCAGCCCGAGAGCTGCAGGCAGAGACGTCCCCTTCCCTGCTGACTCCGAGCTCCTCCAGGCTGTGCTGCTGTCACCCAGCTGTGACCTGCACGCAGATGTCTTTGCTGAGGAAGGAATGTGACCGTTCCATCTACACGGTGCTGCTAACCCACCTATCCAGCCTCCACACCTCCCTCCCTCCTGTGGTTCACCAGCAGGCACATGGCACGCTCTCCTGGAGGAAACGCGGGGTATTTATAGCAGCCACAGGGGGATTCGCAGGGCAAGTACAATTAACTTTTGCCTCCTCGGCACTCCAGAATTTGTATTTGCTTAGTGAATACAACATAACCTCACAGTAAGGCTTGTAGAGATTCCATTTTCAAAATTCAGTAAAGGAGGACCCCCAAGTCAGGCAGTTCCTGACAATAGTCCAGCCTGGATGTGTTGCTTTAGAATGTAAAGGAAATGTGCAAGTCGCTGTGGGAAATCCCCAAGTGAGGCTCCTGCGGGGTCTCATTTGGTGCTGAGCCTGGTGTCTTCATCCCCCTTCTGAAGTGACCACCTTCACCAGCTGGGCAGTCTTGGGGGAAATGTCAAGGGCTTTGGTCTTGACTGTTCTGAATCAGCTGGGTTTTGACAGGAGGTAAGATAATCCAAGGAAATGCCCCTCTCAGGCGACCATGAACAATGGCCAGACGTCACTGTGGAAGGGAAAGGAGGCTCCAGTCCGTGTGGAGTGAGAGGCCTGCGCGTTAGTCTCTGCGACCAGGTGAGCGGCCTGGGAGAGGGCATCTACTCTGCTGCTGCCTGTAGTGAAGGCAGAGCCGGAGTCCCCTGAGGAACGTGATGGAAGGAGCTGGGGAGGGAGCTCTTTGATGCTGCAGAGCAGTGGTTCTCAACCTTCCTAATGCCGCGACCCTTTAATACAGTTCCTCATGTTGTGGTGACCCCCAAGCATAAAATTATTTTCGTTGCTACTTCATAACTGTAACTTTGCTACTGTTAGGAATCGTCATGTAAATATCTGATATGCAGGATGTATTTTCATTGTTACAAATTGAACATAATTAAAGCATAGTGATTCATCACAAAAACAATATGTAATTATATATGTGTTTTCCGATGATCTTAGGCAACCTCTGTGAAAGGGTCGTTCGACCCCCAAAGAGGTCGCGACCCACAGGTTGAGAACCGCTGCTGTAGAGGCTGCTGCACAGGAGCCCCAGGAGCCGAGTGCCCTGAGTGACAGAACCTGCTTGCCCCAGGACAGAGGAGGCAAGCAGCTGCACGAAGGGGCAGGGGGCTGGGGTGGTCTGTTTTCAAAGGTTTCAGTAGAAAGAGGCAACGCTCCCTGGTCCGTCTCCGTGTGAATCAAATCCAATAGCTTTCAGTGGAGTGGTGGGGTGGCAGGGAAATCCCAGCTGACCCAGGGCCCTGCAGGGTGGGGGTGCATAGATCTCTGGGTGTGGGATTGGAGGGGTGTGGCTTATGTTCTGCCTCCACTGAGTTTGGCATTAATAGGATACATCTGCTGGAGGGTGGGGACCTAATTCAAACCAGCAGGTTGCATTCCCTCAGCAGCACAGACGTCATGGCCTTGGCATTCCAGGCCTCCCTAGCTGCATCCAGGATCCTCTCCCACCCTGATGGGTCAAGGGACCCCAGGCCTCTCATTAATGATTGAGCCTGGCCCTCCACGTGAACCTGTGGACCTCCTACCCTCCTGGAGGCAAGCCCATGGGCCAGCTTCCCTGAACTACGTGGCTGCGTGCTTGGTTCTAAGCATTTAATCCTCACCCGTTCCAGGAGGGAGGAGCTGAATTATAAAAGCCAAGCAATTGATCTAGTTACCCCACTTTAGGAAGAGGCAGAACTTGAACCCAGGCAGTCTGGCTCTGGGCCAGAACCCTTAAGGACTGTGCCACAGAATGGTTGCTCAGAGGGGTCCTTTATATCTTCAACATAAAAGCAAATTCAGCCAGAGGCATTGAGGCCCGTGAGACCTTTGCTTGGGGAATCTGGCCTCGTGGTAGATTTTAGCTGCAGGAGGCCCTGGATGACCTGGGACTGAAGTGCCAGCCCAAATAGCCACTCCGCCTCCCTCCTCCCCCATCTCAGCTACAGCAGCTTCACAACTCCACGGTCCAGGGAGGCTGAGCCTGCACACACACACACACACACACCATCCTGGTCTTTCCAGGTTTAGTTAGGTAGGGGTGAGTCTGGCATCTCTGAGCCTGGGGGCTGCTTGTTTGGGTCTGTTCTTCCTCCCTAACATGAGAGAGAAGCTTGGGGCTGGGTGCTAAGGGAAGTTGTGAAAAAACCGTGAGCTGATGATCTCAAGAGGCAGGGGCACAGCTGCTGGCCTCGCCAGCACCCAGCCTCAAGTGCCTGAGGCTTCTCAAGCTCTGCCCTCGTCCCCACCAGTTCCTGGCTTCCCGCTGGGGCATGCCATCCTGGCCCAGGATCCCCTCCCCACGAACCCAGTCCCTCCGACCCTCTCCAGAAAGCCTGCCTTGACCAAGCCTGGAGTGAAGCTCCCATGGCATGGCCCTTGCCAAGGCGCAGAGGGCAACACTGCTGTCTCCATCTGGCTGAGCACTCGCACCAGACAAGAATTTGGACTCCATGGCATCAAACGGCCTGTCTCCTGGCCCTTGCAGATGCTCCTTCTGCCTGGAGCGCCCTTCCCCTCCCTCTGCTCCAGCTGATGTGCACTCCCTCAGCATGCTGGCCTCAGCTCTGAGCAGCTCCACTTGAGCCCAGGCGAAGCTCCTCAAACAGCCCCTTCCTTCCAGTTCTCTTGTGACCCAAGTGCCAACAGTCTCTCATAGAGCTCAGGCTCTGCCTGGGGCTCCCCCAGATAGGTTGGAGGCCATGGAAGCAAGGGGAACTGCTAGGGTCTTCGTGGAGACTGACACCCCCCCCCTTTACACCCCTCCTCCTCCTCCCACCTCTAGCCCCTCCTTTGGCTTGACTGCTGCAACATAGGCCAATCCCAAGGGGGCCAGCAGCCCTACCTTGGTCATGCTGGCCTGCCAAGCCATGACTGGGAAGTGGGCCGAGGAGTGTCCCTGAAGTCCTCTCTGCCAGGCTCCTCCCAGCCGTGGGGGAGGCCACCTTGCCCGGCCTCCTTTCCCGGCTCCTGATGCTGGGGCCTGGCTGTCCTTATCTAACCAGAGGCTACAGGATTCCTTGCCACCTCCCAGGATGGGGCCAGGATCCACTGAGTCAGATGAGAAGTGGGCGGGGATGGAGAGGCAGGGGCAGCCCTGTGTGGTGGGCTGGTGTGGCATGTAAGCTGCTGTGGCCTGGCCTTCGCCCAAGACCTCTGGGAGCTGAGCCAGTTGTTATGCACCTACCAGGGCTACCGAAGTGCAAAATGTCTGCAGTGGCTGCCTCTGGAGGCGTGTCCCCATCCATGCCCCTTCCTCTCTTCCCATCTCTTTTTCCACCAGGGTCTCTCCCACCCCTCCATCCGGCTGTGTGCATTCCCCCCCTTTCTCTTGGCATCTTTTGGTCACCCCATCTTTGCCCCTGAGGTGCTTTCTCTGTGGCTTTGAGATGCCCTACTCAAGGACCTTCCCATTTTGGTCTTAGGGGAGGCCCATACAATCTTGAAGGACCAACCATCGGACTGCAGGATGGTGTCTGCCTGGGATCTGGCCTCTGCTCCATTTTCCCCTGGCATCCAGAACCAAGTCACTCTGCACAGGCCCTAGAGTCCCTGGCCACCCATGAGTAAGACGGCATACGCGGGGGATACTGCTGCAGCTGGGCATGGGATGGTGTGTAAGCACAGGTGCATGTGTGTGGGAGGGGCAGGGGGATTGAGTGGGACTGTCAGGAGGGGGCACTGGGAGGGGACCAAATGTGGGGCTGCCGTCAACTTGGGGTGCGGTGGGGTGGTGCATCTGAATGATGACGTGGCCACATGAGAGACCCACAGAGGCCCCCTCTCCACAATGGTGGCCCTGCCAAGCCCAGAGCCCTGTGGTCCTCACTCGGCTGCCTGCTCGGCCTGGCAGCCTTCCTCTGTCGCTTCCTGCCAGCACAGCCAGCCCCCTGCCCCCACTGGTGTCCATGCCAGAGCAGCATTCCGCAGGCCTGGCTGCCTCTCCCCAGCAGAGACTGAGCGAGGAGGCCGCAGGGCTGGGGGCACCGTGGGCCTGGGCCTCCAGACCCACCCCCTTGTCTCTCCTCCTGGTCCGGGGCCAGTCACCTGAGAGGCTTGGATCGCTCCTCCAGCGGTGGTCCGGGTGTTGTTATCTCCTGCCCTAGGCGGGGCTGTGCAGCGACCACCGGTAGGTATGGGGCCACCGGCACCCAGTCCTGCAAGCAGAGAGCAAAAGGAGCCCTGGGCTGCCCTGCGGGAGGGGTGCGGGCCCCGCGAGTTGGAGATCCCAGACTCACCCTCGAATCAGAGCAGCCCAGGCCAGAGGGTGGGGGCGGTGAGCGGCCAGGGTGCGGGTTCCGCTCCTCAGCGTGGGATCGCCCTGGGGAGCAGGTGGAAGCTTTTCTGCAGCTGGTTGGGGGGCGGGCGCGCCAGCCTCTCCATCTCGGGGCCGCCTCCCGCTCCGACTCCGCCTCCGTGGCGCAGCTGGAGGGCACGGAGGTTAGACTCCCGGACGAACTTCCCGGCGGCGGCGGCGGCGGCAAGGGGGCTCAGCGTGGGAGCGTGAGGCCGGGGTCCATCCGCTGGCATGCGAGGCGCGGGGCCTGGCGGCGGGCCCCGGAGGCCCGAGGCCGAGCGGGCAGCGCCGGGAGGGCGCACTCCACGCGTGTCCGCGCCCGCAGCCGGCACGCAGGGCGGCCTGGCCCTTTAAGCGTCCAGACGGCGGCCCCAGCTGACGCGCGGGCTCCAATCGGCGCCCCGCGCCCCCCGCCCGCCGCGCCCGAGGCTCTGGGGCCGCAGCTGCTCGGCGGCTGGACTCGCCGCGGCCCTGCGCCTCCGCCCGCCCGGCCGCGCCCCCGGGGGCCATGGTCGCGGGGCCCTGCGCGGGGGCGGCCCCCAGCGCGGCGCTTCATGGAGCGGCCCCGGCCCGGCCGCCGGGGGCAGCGCGATCCCGCGGGGCCCTGTGAGCCCCCAGCGCCACGGCACCATGGTACGCCAGGCCCTGCCTGTCCCCCCGCTTATCCGCCCACCTGCCCCCCTCCGCCCTCCCGAGCGCACGGCCCGCCGGCTCGGGGTGCAGGGTTCGGAGGGACCTTTCCGGATCCCAGAACCCCTTTTCCTGGGTCTCCGCCTGGAATGCGGCGCTCCGGTGCGGGCCTCGGCGGGAAGGGGGTTAAATTCCTGGGGTGGGGGCCGGGGCGCGAGAGGATGAGGTCTTGCTGGGCACTGGCGGAAGGGGGCGCTGCCCTCAGCCCGGACGGCGCCGCCCTCGGACTGGGGGAGGGGGGGAGGGGGAGGTCGGATTCCCGCCTGGGCCTTGGGACACGTGGGCATCCGAACCGCCCCGCCTCGGGATTCAGGGTGCCCGGGCCCCGCGGGGTGTGTCGGGGGGTCTCCCGCGGCTCCAGGCCAAACTACTGTGTGACCTTGGGCTGGTCCCCCGCCCTCTCTGGGCCTGTTTCCCCGGGAAGGAGAGAGGCATACGCTCAGAGGAGATTGGAATAGACACCCCTCCTCCCCCAAAGGAGGAGCCTGGAAGTCACGAGCCTGTGCCCCTTGCTCAGACTGGGCCCACCCACTGCTGCCTGCCCTGGAAGGATCTCCTGGGGGTGGGGGTGGGGGTGGGGGTGGAGATGGAGCCCAGGTTTCATCCTGGGAGGTGCTGGGGCAGGTGAGGGAGCCAGTGGCTTCCCGGCCACGAGGCAGGGTATCCTTCAGGCGCAGAAGCTGCGACCTGGGTGAGCACCTGGACAGGTATCCCTGGCACCTGGTTTCCCCCAGCCTGACTTGGGGGCGGGAGTTGGAGGGCATGAAACCCCTCCTGACCACCCCCCTCCTCCGGCATCTCAGCCTGGCTGGCCTGGGCTTGGGGTGGGGTGTGTGGCTGCAGCTGGCACAGCCAGATGGGGAGGGGCATCTGCAGCTTCAGGGAGCGGGCACATCTGGCTGGGGAGGCGGGCACAGCTGGTGGGCCCGGGTGGAAGGAGCCAGGCTAGGGGGCAGCTGTGCCTGCTGAAGGGCTGCCAGTGATGGACTCAGGCAGCGTCTGTGTGCCTTCTCAAAGGAGTCCAGTCACAGTGCTCAGTCCTCAGAGACCAGGAGGTGCTGGCTGAGCCGGGGTACTCCCTTGTGAATGGAGTCTTTGGGGCAGCACTACCCTTCAGGCTAACCCCTCCTCCTCTGCTGAAGCCACGGGGCCCTGGCCAGGCCTTGCCTGGGACCTGGGTCCAGACCTGCACACAGGAAGGTTGGGCACTGCCCTTTCCCCATGGAAAGCAGGCACTGGAGGGCATTCTGTGAAGGGGGAGTGGGTGGATGGGGGCCCAGTGGCCTTGGGTGGGCTCCCCCCAACAGGCCAGGCTTTGGCCAGCCCTTTTCCAAACCACTTTCTCTGCCACTATCTGGCTACCGGAGGCCCTAAGGAGCCCCTAAGTTGCACCCTGACCCCTCACCTACAGGTGGCAGCAGCTCTGGGGAGGAGGTGGGGTGCAGGGGGCATCTGAGGAAGCACAGCTGGTCTCCTGGGTGACAGAGTCCCTGGACACCGCTTCCTGCTTTTTAAGTCATTAAAGGTCAAGAACTCCATCAACATGGAGTAGTGTCCAGCCCAGCGGGGAAGGGTGGCCTTAGAAAATTGGGAGGCCAAGGGCTCTGCTACTGCTCACCTGGGACTCTCATTCTGAGCCTCAGTCTCCCCATCTGTGCACCAGGAGTTGGTCCCAGAAGATGAGTTAGACTGAGTCAGGGGAGGGAAATGGGAGGTGCTTGGCACCATATCCCAGTTAGATGGGCCAGGCCTGGACAGGCTAGCAGCCCTGAGACAGAGGGGCAAATGGGTGGCTTCTTGGCTGGGGGGCAGGACGCATGGGGAGAACTCGAGGAAGATGCTGTTCATGGCCAAGGCCTGGCCAGAGTGGGATCTGAGTGAGTGTGGGGTGGGTGCTGCCCTGGGCTGCTGGGTGTGGAGGGTGGGGCCCAGGCCAGGTCTGGGAGTAGGTTGTCCCTGGTGGCAACTTGAGGCCCATTCTGAAGCCCAGGGCAGATTCTCATTCAGGTGACTGAGAAGTTGAGAACAGATACCCCCCCACATACCTCCCTGCCCAGTGTGTGCCCACCTACTGCTGCCTGAGCAGTGGAAGGATGGGCATTGGGGTGGGGGTGGGGGGCAGAGAGGGCTATGCATGGATGGGACCCAGGTTTCATCCTAGGGCCTCTGCAGAGGTGCTTGGGGGAGGGGAGCTGATGGCTTTGTGGCTGTGGGCCAAGGTCCTCAAATATCGGATGCTCTGACCGGGCTGGACAGGATCCAAGGAGGGTCAGAACCTAGAACCTTTGGGGTTGGTGCAGCCAGGTAGGCAGTCAGCAGATACTAATTGAGCATCCGCTGTGTGCTGGACCCATACAAGGGACTGGGAAGCCTGCTTGTCTGTGCCGCCCACCTTCCGGGGAGCCACTGTGGTGGAGCCAGGGAAGATTAAGCCTGTGTGCCCAACCTCACTAGCTGCCTCTCGCAGGGCAGCAGGAGCGGGTAGGGAGAAGTCACAGGCCCTGGGCATGGATTTCTTCACAGAAGGTTGACATAGATATAGAGATAGATAGATAGATATAGATAGAGATAGAGATAGAGATATAGATATAGATATCAGAGAGAAAGGGAGAGGGAGAGAGAGATAGAAACATCAATGATGAGAGAGGATGATTGATCAGCTGCCTCCTGCACGCCCCACACTGGGTATCAAGCCCGCAACCCGGGCATGTGCCCTGACCAGGAATCGAACCGTGACCTCCTGGTTCATAGGTAGATGCTCAACCACTGAGCCACGCCGGCCGCTGTTGCAGCGCCCACTGTTGGTAAGGTGAGGGGTGCAGTAGCCAGAGGCTGGGCAGTGAGCGAGTAAGCCTGACTTCTGTTCGCGAGGTGTCTGTAGTTGGACGGGCTTGGTTTTATTTGTGCAAGTGACTTGAGGGGGAGCGAATCCCTGGAGCTCAGGAAATGCCCATGTCCTGGCTGGGGTGACCACCCAGTCCCGTGTGCCCCCGATGGCTCTGCTTTTAGCACTGAGAGTCCCGCATCCCGGGAAACCTAGGCCTCTGGCACACCTGGACACTGAGTCCCCCACTTCCTCTCTCTTTCCCCAATGACTTCCTGTTTCACAACAGGAGAGCTGGAGGCCCAGAAAAGTGAACTGATCTTTGGCCTCCGAAAGTCATGATCAGAAATGGAGCTCTGAGGGCAGCTGACTTGACTCGAGCTTGAATCCTGGTTCTTCCTCCTCCTCCTGCTGGAGCTTTGGCTCCTTTTGTGTAACGTGGAGCCAGGAGTGAAGGGTGGGCTGCCTCCTGGACGGTGGGCGTGGGCAGTGCAGGGGCTCTGCTGGCCTTGACCTGACCTCTGCCCTCTGCCCTCTGCCCCCTGCCCTCTGCCCCGCAGTTGCTGGTTGAGAAGACAACCGACTCACCGGCGGCCGAGTTCTCGCTGGTGGAGGACGTGGCCCTGCACTTCGCCTGCTTGATGGGCCGTCTGAACGAGCAGCGCCTCTTCCAGCCCGACCTCTGCGACGTGGACCTGGTGCTGGTGCCCCAGTGCAGTGTCTTCCCGGCGCACAAGGGCGTGCTGGCCGCCTACAGCCAGTTCTTTCACTCGCTCTTCACCCAGAACAAGCAGCTGCAGCGTGTGGAGCTGTCCCTGGAGGCGCTGGCGCCCGGCGGCCTGCAGCAGATCCTCAACTTCATCTACACGTCCAAGCTGCTGGTCAACGCGGCCAACGTCCACGAGGTGCTCAGCGCTGCCTCGTTGCTGCAGATGGCGGACATCGCCGCGTCCTGCCAGGAGCTGCTGGACGCCCGCTCCCTCGGCCCCCCGGGCCCCAGCGCTGTGGCCCTGGCCCAGCCAGCTGCCAGCTGCACCCCAGCCCCGCCACCCTACTACTGTGACATCAAGCAGGAGGCCGATACCCCGGGCCTGCCCAAGATCTACGCCCGAGAGGGCCCTGACCCCTACTCTGTGCGCGTGGAGGACGGGGCAGGGACTGCGGGTGGCACCGTGCCTGCCACCCTTGGGCCAGCCCAGCCCTTCTTCAAGGAGGAGAAGGAGAGCAGCGTGGAGGAGGCTGGCGGGCCCCCGGCCAGCCTGTGCAAGCTGGAGAGCGGGGAGGAGTTGGAGGAAGAGCTTGGGGGATCCGGCACCTACAGCCACCAGGAGCAGTCCCAGATCATCGTGGAGGTGAACCTCAACAACCAGACACTGCACGTGTCCACGACGCCCGAGGGGAAGCCGGGTGCTGCCACAGGCCCGGCCACCATGGTGCTGGGCCGGGAGGACGGGCTGCAAAGACACGAGGAGGAGGAGGAAGAGGAGGAGGACAATGAGGAAGAGGAGGAAGTAGGGGAGGAGGGCGGTGGCAGTGGAGGGGAGGAGGAGGAGGAGGAAGGTGGTAGTCAGGGAGAGGAGGAGGAGGAAGAGGAGGAGGAGGAGGAGGAAGGGCACAGTGAACAGGAGGAGGACGAGGAGGAGGAAGAGGAAGGACAGAGTGAGCAGGATCAGGACAGCTCGGAGGAGGAGGAGGGAGAGGAGGAAGAGGAGGTGGGGGTCAGACAGGGGCCAGCGGGGCGCAGGGGCAGCCGGGCAGAGCCCCTTCCCCACAGTCGCATGGCCACGCGGTCCCGGGAGAATGCCCAGCGCCGGGCACCCCCGGAGCCCGAGGAGGCCAGGCAGGGTGGCAAGAGGCCCAAGCAGCCCCCCGGAGCGGCCCCGGCGCCAGCACGAGGTTCACAGGCCACTGATGGGCTGGGGGCCAAGGTGAAGCTGGAGGAGAAACAGCACCACCCGTGCCAGAAGTGCCCGCGCGTGTTCAACAACCGCTGGTACCTGGAGAAACACATGAATGTGACCCACAGCCGCATGCAGATCTGCGACCAGTGTGGCAAGCGCTTCCTGCTGGAGAGCGAGCTGCTGCTGCACCGGCAGACGGACTGCGAGCGCAACATCCAGGTGGGTCTCAGGCCGCCTCATGGGTGGACGGGGCGGGACAGGGCCGAAGGCCAGCTGAGGCCGCAGCCAGCCAGGCGGGGCCAGGCCAGAGCTGGGCCCTGGACATCCTGGGTCCTGCTGCCTGCATGGCCCACACAGTCTGGGGAGACCAGACTCAGCCCCCTGGACAGCGGGCCCAGCTGGGGCCCAGGGTGAACCAAGAGGGGGGGGCCCAGGTTGGCGAGAATGTCAAGGAGAGCTTTTGCGAGGAGCCGGAGAGCTCTGGGCTTTGACACTTGGGAAGATGTGCAGATAAGACTAGAACAAGCAGTGCCCTCGGCCAGAGGGCCCAGGGAACGCAGTTGGGAGGATGAGAGGAGAGAGTTGCCTGAGCACATGAGACTGGGGACAGCCAGCTGTGAGGAGGGATGAGTCAGTGTTTTAGCAAATCCTTAGGGCTACCCTACGGCCAGCGGGGCCACTGTGTATAGCCTTACAGATGGGCAGTGCACAAAAGCATAGATGAAGGGAGGAAGTATTTACCCAGAGCGGGGTGCCATTTTCCACTCGCCACAAAGGGCGAGTAAGGGGCAGCTGGGCAGGAAGGAGTCCCTGCATTCAGCTCTTTGGAGATGCCAGCTGGCCTGGGCCTGGGGAAGAGGGACTGGATGAGAAATTTGGGAAGAGCAGAGGCTGCTGGGCCAAGTGGCAACGGGTCTGGCTGCCAGGCGTGGGGCCAGCCCAAGTCGACGCCAGCCTGGCTTTTGTGGCTGAGCGGTGGTGAGGTGAGGCCGCAGGTAGGCAGGTGCTAATTGCCTGAACTAATTGCTAATTGCAGTGCCCTGTGGAGAAAGTGTTACCTGGGGGTTACCTGGTCTCCTGCTCCACCTTCCAGTACCTGTTCCCACTCGCCTGCCTGCTGGGCTGCTCTTTGGCTCTCCCCCTGCCACACACTTGAGCCTCCCTCCGAAGGGGAAGGATACTTGTGCTCCTTCCGACCCGGGCAGCCTGACCACCCTGACCCAATTTCCGCTCGAGCCCTGGCCTCGCCTCCAGGCCTCTGGGGGTGTCCTGCAGGGATAGGCAGGAGGAGGGTTCAGGGGAAGAGGAGGACCTCAAGTTTCCCACCACCCTGCCCTGCCCATGGGAGCTGGTACCTTCTGCAGCGCTGCCTGCGCCCCCCCCCCCCCTTTTCCCACAGCAACCCTTTGAGACCTATCTCCTTGGTGATCTCCATGGTATCAGGGCATGGGTCCCGGCAGGGGAGGAGGCTGCAGAGATAATGGCCCAACTCTGTCCGGACCTGTTATCTCAGAGGGGCTTCTCCACACCCTCTGTGGCCCTTCAGCCAGCCAGGTGTCTCCCCTCCAACCGCAGTGGGAGGATGAGCACAGAAGAGGGGCCTCCTGGGAGAAGTTCTAGTTAAGTTCAAGGATGAAGAGGGGACCAGGCTGCTGTCCTGGGTGGTGGGTGGGTGTTTAGGGAGCTCCTACCCCCACGTCCCAGGATATTAGATCTCACGGGTCCTTGGTCTCAAGGGCTCTCTCTCCAGCACAATTCAGGTGAAAAAAAGGCCCAGAGAGGGGCAGCGACTCGTCCTTTGTCACACAGTCCTGACTCGACTCAGAACTCAGGGCCTAAAGTCCTCTCGCCCCACAGTGTGTGACATGCGGCAAAGCTTTTAAGAAGCTGTGGTCCCTCCACGAGCATAACAAGATTGTGCACGGCTACGCGGAGAAGAAGTTCTCGTGTGAGATCTGCGAGAAGAAGTTCTACACCATGGCCCATGTGCGCAAGCACATGGTGGGTGAGTCTAGCCCTGCGGGAGGCGCCTGAGGGCAGAGCTGGCCAGCTGGTGGGTGTGCTAGGAAGGACTCCACATCCAAGGGCAGTGTGGAGGGGTGAGAGGGCCCCTCTGGCGGGGAGGCCTGGGGTAGCTGGTTGCAGTGCCAGGTGTGGCCTGGGCAGGTCGCACGCTACACAAGGACTCCTGGACGAGATGGCAGACGGGGACCAGAATCCATCTGCACAGGCCCTGCCTCAGTTTGAGGACAGCTGTGCCTCTGATTCTTTCTTACCTTCGGGTCCTCACAGGGCTTCAGGCTCTTCTGAATGCAACCCTTCCCCCGGGTCACGCCTGGACACAGTGAGGAGGCTCCCCAAGTGTGTGTGGGGCCTCCCCTCTGCCTTGGGCATGGCTGGCCCTCCCTTCCTAGCTTGCTCATAGACTTGGGCTAAGGCAGTGGTCAGCAAACTCATTAGTCAACAGAGCCAAATATCAACAGTACAACGATTGAAATTTCTTTTGAGCCAAATTTTTTAAACTTAAACTATATAGGTAGGTACATTGTTATTAATTTAATTAGGGTACTCCTAAGGCTAGGAAGAGCCACACTCAAGGGGCCAAAAAGCCGCGTGTGGCTCGCGAGCCGCAGTTTGCCGACCACGGGGCTAAGGGAATGGTGGCCAAGGTGGGCCTTACCCCCTTTCTCCACCAGACGGTGCTGGGGCCTCCTGCATGAACTGCCTGGGACCTGGGACCCTGGGCCTAGGTCTCAGCCAGGAGATGCTGGGGTGAAACAGGATTGGTGGCCCTTCCTGGGCTCAGGTTCACCAGCCCTGAGCTCTGCGGGGGTCCTCCCTGCCTCCAGTTACTTCCTCCAAGATCTGCTTCATCTATCCATGGGTTCTGGGGGGAGTGCCGCTAACTTTTAGAGGTGTCATCCCCTGGAAAGCCCCCACGGGTGAGCACAGTGCCACCCCTAGCCGCCTTTTGTAGGGGGAGACACCGAGGCTCACCGAGGCCGTGCAGGGAGCCCGGCCGGGCCAGTCCTGTTAGGACCCTTCCATCCGAAATTTTGGAGGGTGAGGCGGCCTTGGCTATTTCTGAAGCTAAAGAACCACGAGGGTTTCCTTCCACACTGTCGGACCAGCCTTCAGAGCAGATGGAGGAGGAGCCCACGGGGAAGGGGGCCTGTCTGGGGGCCGCCCCCTGTCCTGGGACAGAGCCTGTGGGGCAGGCCCCAGGGCAGGCGGGGTCCCCCAGAGCTGTGACCGCCCTGTGCACGCCCCGTAGCTCACACCAAGGACATGCCGTTCACCTGCGAGACCTGCGGGAAGTCCTTCAAACGGAGCATGTCCCTCAAGGTGCACTCGCTGCAGCACTCGGGGGAGAAGCCCTTCCGCTGTGAGGTGAGCTCCCTGCTCCCCCCGCCCGCCCCGGGGCCCCAGGGCAGGGCAGGGGGCAGGGACAGCAGCTGTCTAAAGGCCAGGGGTACAGGGTTCTGAAAGAGAGGGGCCCTCCCTCTGATGTCTGTGGCCCTTGCTTCCCACTCCATCCTTTCCTGGCCACCCGCCGGCTGCCCCCACCACCGCACTCTGCCATTCCACCCCTAACCCCAACCCCACAGCCAGGGCGGGGAGTCTGCCTGGGCTGGAACGGGGAGGCGGGTGTAGGCTTTCTGGGGAGATGGCGCTGCAGGTGGGGGGAGGAGGGGCCTAACAAAGAAGGGTGGGGGCGGGGAGGGCTTTCACCTTGAGGCCCGCCTCCACTCTGTGGCCTTTTCCCACTTCCTGGCCCCATTCCCACCTGTGCCCTGGACCCCCTGGCTTCTCACCTCTGCCCCGACTCTGCTCCGCCCCAGGAGGCAGGGCCAGTGCCTCCCTCCCTGAAGGCTGCTCCCCGCTCTGCCCCTGGCCTCACCCCACCCACCCACCCACCCACAGAACTGCAACGAGCGCTTCCAGTACAAGTACCAGCTGCGCTCCCACATGAGCATCCACATCGGCCACAAGCAGTTCATGTGCCAGTGGTGCGGCAAGGACTTCAACATGAAGCAGTACTTCGACGAGCACATGAAGACCCACACAGGTACGGCCGCCCTGCTGCCCGGAGCGGGGGTTCCTTACCAGGCAGGGCCCCCCTTCTCAGCCCTGCCCAGGATGCCCGCGATGGCCCCGCCCCTCCTCACCCTGGGACTTCTTACGCCCCTGAGGCTGGGGGCCATCCTCCCCGCCTCCCAGGTTGGGTGCGGCTGGGACAGAGCGGCTGGGGGTGGGGGATCCGAGCCCGCCAGGGCCGAGCCGCGCTGTGGACCCATGGAGGCCGGGAGGCTGGCCCCGGCCGGGGTGGAGCACCCTCCGGTGACTCCCCGCTGCCCGCTGCCGTCCCCCAGGGGAGAAGCCGTACATCTGCGAGATCTGCGGCAAGAGCTTCACCAGCCGGCCCAACATGAAGCGGCACCGGCGCACCCACACGGGCGAGAAGCCCTACCCCTGCGACGTGTGCGGCCAGCGCTTCCGCTTCTCCAACATGCTCAAGGCCCACAAGGAGAAGTGCTTCCGCGTCAGCCACCCGCTGGCCGGCGACGGGCCCCCCTCGGCGCCGGGCCTGCCCCCCGCCCAGCCTCAGGCTCCCGCCCCGCCCCTGCTCCCGGGGCTGCCCCCCACCCTGCCCCCGCCGCCCCACCTGCCGGCCCCGCCTCCGCTCTTCCCCACCTCGGCCAACAGCAGCGGCGGGAGGATGAGCGCCAACAACCAGCCCTGACCTGCACACGCAGGACCTGGAGCCCGGGGCCAGTGGGAGCGACACACCAGCCCGGCCAGGCTGCAGGCTGGCTGCCCCCCAGAGCTGGTGGAGGACACCTCACTCCCAAGTGCCCCCTTTCAGGGACTCCTTGAAGCCTTTCCCCTTTTTTGGAAGTGAAGGAAAAAGAGAGGAAACGCTTTGCAGTACCCCCTCCAGGTGAGGGGGGCGTTGGAGGCAGCGGGGACAGGGGAAGGGGCGGCCTGGAGCGCAGGTGTGACTGGTCACTCCGCTGAGGCTTGAGCTGAGGGGTTGTTCAGGTTGAGCCTGGGCCAGCCTCGGGCTCCTCCCTGCCTCCCGTGTCCCCTAACTTGCTTCCTTGTCCTAAAAGGGTTGGGGTGCCAGCCCCCCCTCCCCCGGGAGCAGTTGTGGACTCAGTCTGAGGACTGTGGACACCGAGGCAGGGGCTTGAGACTGAATGCCCAGGAGCGTGTTGGGTGGGGCCTGGTGAGGCGTGAAGACTTCAGACCCAGCTCTGCGCCATGTGGAGTGGGGCAGGCAGGGGCTGGACCCCGGCATTTGCTTTCCCCACCCATCGCCCTGCCAGCAAGCACAGGGGTCCCCGACCTGCACCAGGCTGCACCGAGGTCCCTGGGCCTCAAGATGCTGGGGAGAGGCCTGGGGTGGGCGATGGGTCGGCTCCCCCGGCACCAGCTCCCAGGGGCTACAGTCAAGGAGCCCCTGCAAATGGGTGGCCCCCAGGGGGAGGCCTGGACAAGTGTTCCGAGGTTTCAAGGTGCTTTCGGGGCCAGAGGGCAGAGCTGCTGGTCACAGCACCCGCCCCTCACCAGCTGTCCCGGCCCTGTCTCCCACGCGAGAGGAGATGTGTGTGTCTGTCCATCATGCTCCCTGAAGGCAATGCCAGGCCTCATCCTCTCCTGGCCCCGCCACAACCTGCCCATGGCTGGCGTCCAGCACCCTTGTCCCTCTGGGCCGCTGCATTGGTGGCGGGTGCCTGTGGCATTGTTAGTGAGAGGAGCCTGCACGGTCAGGCCCGGGTCCTAGGGGAGTCCCTGCCTGTGCCCGATGCTTGCCTGCATGAGGCCAGCACTAACAGGTCACCCTTTTTTGTTGCCATTTAACATCTTTATTCCTGCCCTTAAAATGGGGAGGAAGGTTCCATAAGCTACATGTTTCCTAGTTAAGCTCTTTCCTATTGTGTTTATACGGTTTTGTTTGTTATACTCTTTGCACCTTAAACCCCCACGACTACCCCCATACCACCGCCTTCCCAGCATGGCTGGAGTGGGAGCAGGCCTGAGCCCCAGGGGGGTGGGGGGGGACTGGGCCCCATCAGCCTAAGGGCTGAGGGGGTTAGAACCCCACTGACCTCCTTGTGAGGCCCACGGCGCTGGGGCAGGGGGTTGGGCACATTTTAATCATCAATAAATGAAGCACTTTATTCTGTACAGATGTGGGCAGGCCCAAGGAGCCCGAGTGATTTGAGGGTCTATAACCCAAGCCGCACAGCCTGCTCGCTCTCTGGGCGTGGAGCAGGCAGTGCCCTGGCTCAGTTGATTTGGCGGCTGCAGCAGGAGCAGTACAAACCAGAGCCTACAGACTCACCCTCTGGGGCCCCTGCCGTCCTCCCGGACCGACCGTGGGCCCCTCCCCGAGAGGAAGGCTTCTTGTCTGGCTCCCACCCCAAGGCTGGGCCTCCCAGGGCCCTGCGTTACTGTAGCTCTTTCCCTCTCTTGTACCTCTAATCTCTGGGCTTCCGTGATGTCCTCAGGGACCCTCCCCCCCACGCCCCCACCCTTGCTATGTCTAACCTCTGGTCCCAGTGCCTGGCAGCTCTTCAGAGCTGGCTCACATTTTCCAAAAAAAGGTTGATCTCCCCACGATGGGCTTTAGGCCGGGACCCCCATGGGTTCCCCAACCCCCTGTCACTGACACCAGGGTCTACCCTACCCTAGGGGCTGGTGGCCTTGTCACCAGCCAGCCCCACTGCAGCCTTAGCAAGCCTGGGGGCCTGGCCAGGCGGGGCCCCTGGTCTGTCAGGCCAGACTTTGACAAGCAGAGGCCAGAGACTGGGGGTTTGGGGGGCTGGTTGTGAACCCCTGTCCTAAGACTTGGGTTCCCTGTTCTTTTATATCTTCCCTCTGAGGGCAGGAGAGGGGTCCCGACAGCAGGCTGGGCTCCCGTCACAATGGTCTTGGAGCTGTATAGGTGGGTGCAGCCAAGTCCTCTCCTCGGAGGCCCCATCCCAGTGGGGACAGGAGCCCCATGTCCCTGGTGCTAAATGCTCTCTTCCCCTTGGGCCACTGGGTGGGAGCACCCTTCCAGCCAGACCTCGGGGGCCTGAAGCAATAATGGAACCTCAGCAGTGCCAGTGTCGATGGGGTTCTTGTTTTACCAGCTTCTCCATTTCCTTTTTATTTCAAAAGTAAGCACCTGGATATTGGACTGAGGGCGCTGGGGCTTCCTACCCAACCCCAGGGCTGGCAGTAGGTGGTGGGGAGGGGCTTAGCTCATCACCGCCACTGGGATTCGGCCGTGAGAAGGTCTGTCCATCCGGACTTCTCAGCCCCGTTGGCCAGATCTCAGGTCTGGAACCTGGGCCTGTCCCTGCCCCAGCTTCCCCAGGGCTCCCTGGTCTTGGGCCAGAGGGGGGCCTCCAGCCCCATGATCATAGTTCTGGGATCTGGGACTGGCCTTAGAGCTTGAGCCTCTGACTCTGGCATGTGCTGCCACAGTGCCCCTCACAGTGGTGGCAGCATGGCTGTGCCCAGGCCTGTGGGCCCCCGATGTCTGGTCATCTGTGGCCACCCCACAGCCACAGGGTGTGTGGGGAACAGCAGGTGGGTGAGTGAGAAGAGTGAGGGGAATAAAGTCTACAACTGTTTCTTGGCCCAGTCTCTTCTTTACATGTTGCCTGCCCGGACTATCGGCTAGATTTAAAGATTTGAACCAGAGCAAGGAATCAGGCAGCTCAGCTGCAGACAGCATGGACATCATGCCCTGGACCCCATCTCCCTCCCTTACGGTGGGCTGAGCTTTGGGGAACACCCAGAGTCCGGAGCTGAGGCAAGAGCAGAGGTGCACCCCACACGGAGGCTGGGTCTTTGAGGGGGTGCAGAATGGGCTTGAAAGAGGGGAGGTCCTGGGGCTCCTAAGGTCGAGGCCCCAAAAGCAGTGCCATGGGAGGCCAGGGCCCCTGTAGGTGTGGTTTCCGTGAGCACCAGGTGTGTAGCCGCCAGGGTCCCTCCCATTCATGCTCAGCACTGGGGGTGCTGTGACGAGCCCTGTGGACTCATCCTTCCCCTTGTGGGCAGGGGTTCTGGAGGGGCCAGATATCAGAGATGCTGTGGTGGGTGCCTGGGAGGACAAAAGCTCAGATGAAAGACAGGTAGAGGCCTCTGAGGCAGGTGGGGCTCTAGGTCCAGGGATCTGTGGTGAATGAGGCCCCTGTTTCATGTCACTTAGCTCTGGATGCAGGGGTAGGGGTCTGACTGGGAAGCAGGACTGGAGGCCGGTGGGTGGTGCAGGTTCCCAGGCGTGGATGCTGCCTGTTCACACAGGCCCGCTTTCTTGGCCGAAAGGAACGGGCTCACTCAGGTCACCCTAGAAAAAGGCTTGCCAACAGACCGAGGCCTGGCTGCTCCCCTGGTCTCGTGGCTGGTCGGCTTCTCTGTTTCCGCTCTCTTCCTTCTTGCTACCCATCCGTTTGCCTGTCACCTCTACACAGCCTTTTCCTCCAGCCCCACCCCACCTCCCTTGAATAATATGGGGGTTCAGGTCACCGAATGCAATGCACTAGAAAATCTGCATAGGTCCACTTATACATGGTATCCTATATAATATAATATAACTTTTGATTCCCCTCAAACTTAGCTACTCAGTCTACTGTTGACTGGAAGCGTTACCGCTAACAATCACGCAACACAGATTTTGTATGTTATCTCTACTATATACTGTATTCTTACAATAAAATAAGCTAAAAAATGTTAAGAAAATTACAAGAAAAATACATTTATAGAACTGTACATATTTATTGAAAAACTAAAGGCCCGGTGCACAAAATTAGTGCACTCGTGGGTGGGGGCAGGTCCCTCAGCCCGGCCTGGGCCCTCTCACAGTCCAGGAACCCTTGGGGATGTCTGACTGATGGCTTAGGCCCGGCAGTCGGACATCCTTTGTGCGATTGGGGCCAGGGAGGGACGGCGGGAGGGCTCCAGGGTGTGTCTGGCCCATCTCGCTCAGTCCTGATAGGCTAGACCCCAGCAGCAAGCTAACCTACTGGTCAGAGTGTCTGCCCTCTGGTGGTCAGTGCACGTCATAGTGAGCGGTCGAGCAGCCTTAGCTAAATATTACACTTTAGTTGAATGGACGACTGAACCAGACATTTAGCATATTATGCTTTTATTATATAGGATTTGTTACATAGGATACCATGTATAAGTGGACCCATGCAGTTCAAACCCTCATAGTTCAAGGATCAACTATATTTCCAAGTTCACCCTCACATGGCATGTGCATGGAAGGCTGGGAGGCAGAGGCCGCTGGGTGGCTGGGGGCCATGAATGGTGGGCACCACAGCTGGCATCTCTGTGCGCTCTCCTCCGTTTTGCTCTTTGGGACCAACCAGCTCACTAACACCTGGTGGCCTGGCACACGGGCAGAGCAGCACTGGCTGCTGGACAGAGCTGGCCTTCCTTCCTTCTAGGGCACAGCAGGGGCAGTGAGATGAGGACGTGATGTGCCCCTGGCTCAGCAGTGCCCTTGGCCCTACCCCCTGATTACATGGCTTTTAGGAGTCATGACTGGTAAGTCAGGATAGGCTGGGTACAGCCAGTGGCATTAGATACATTCACATTGTTGTGCTGCCATCACCACCATCTATCCACAGACTCTTTTCATCTGGCAAAACCGAAACTCTGCACCCTTTAGTAGTTACTCCCTGTTCCCCTTGCCCTCTCCCAGCCCCTGGCACCCACCATTCTACCTACTTTCCTTGTCTATGAATCGGACTGCTCTCGATCCCTCCTATAAGTGGAATCATGCAATCTTTGTCCTTTTGTGACAGGTTCATTTCACTGAGCTTAAGGTCCACAAGGTTCATCTGTGTTGTAGCATATGTCAGGATTTCCGTCCTTTTCAAGGCTGGATAATATTCCAGTGTATATGTGTGTATACCACATTTAAAAATCCCTTTATCTGTCTATTGTCTATTGACATTGGGTTACTTCCACCTTTTGGCTATTGTGAATAATGCTGCAGTGAACGTGGGTGTACAAATATCTCTTTGAGACTCTGCTTCAACACCTTTGGGTACATGATCAGAAGTGGATTACTAGATCATGTGATAATCCTATTTTTATGACAAACTGGCATACTGTTTTTCATAGTGGCCGCACCATTTTTACATTCCCGCCAACCAGTGCACAAGGCTTTCAACTTCTGCACATCTTCTGTTTGTTTTGTTTTTATGTAGCCATTCTAATGGGCATGAGGTGGTATCTTGCAGTTTGGGCTTAATTTCCTTAGTGATTAGTATCATTGAACATCTTTTCCTGTGCTCATTGGCCATCTATGTGTCTTCTTTGGAAAAATTTCTATTCAGTTCCTTAGCTCATTTTTCAATCAGGTTGTTTGCTGCTGTTGAGTTGTAGAGGACTTCTTTTCTTGTCTCATGGGCCTGAGATGCAAATTTTTTTCACTCTATTTTTAAATATATATATATATGTATATATATACTCTCTATTCTTCAGATTGGAAGTGTCTATTAACCTGTCCTCAAGTGCACTCACTTTATCCTGTCGTCTCCCTGCTCCTACTAGGCCATCCAGCAAGTTTCTAGTTCTGTTATTCTGTTTTTCAGTTCTATGATTTCCACTTGGTTCTTCTGTATAACTCCCATGTCTTTGCTGAGATTTCCCTTCAATTTATAAAAATTTGTTTCAAACGGTTTTGTGATGTTTGGGGAAGCATTGTTACGATGGCTGCCTTAAACCCCTTGGCAGATCACCCTAACCTCTGGTTCGTCGCCGTGTTGCTGTCAGTTGGTTCTTTCCACATTTCAGTTGTGATTTTTCTGGTGGTTATTATGACGGGTGATTTTTATTGTATCCTGGACATGTTGGCTATTATGTTAGAGACTCTGAGTTCTTTTTTTATTTTTATTTTTTTTAACAAACAGTTGCCCTGCTTAGGTTTAGCATGCAGGTCCAGGCCTACTTTTGTGGGCTGAGGTTCCAATGACAATTTAATTTGTCACTTGTTCCCACTTCTGCCCAGCAGAGGAGTTTTTCCAGGCCAGGTACTATTAAAACACTAGAGGCCTGGTGCACAAAATTAGTGCACTTGTGGGGGGGGCGCCAGTCCCTCAACCCAGCCTGGGCCCTCTCACAGTCCAGGAACCCTTGGGGATGTCCGACTGGGTGTCATAAGTCCCACGAGGTGACATGTGGGTGATGGATATATCCCTCTACCTTGATGGGGTTTCACAATCACGTATGTTTTGATGTATACATACATCAAAACTGATCAAATTGTACACGTTACATATGAGCAGTTTATTGGGTGTCACTTATGCCTCAACAATGCTATTTAAAAACAGCTTGGCCAGAGTGGCTTAGTGGTTGATCATTGACTATGAACCAGGAGGTTTCGGTTTGATTTCTGGTCAGGGTACATGCCCAGGTTGTGGGCTCGATCCTCAGTAGGGGGCATGCAGGAGGTAGCTGATCAAGGAGCCTCTCTCATCATTGATGTTTCTATCTCCCTCTCCCTCTCCCTTCCTCTTTGAAGTCAATAAAAATAAATAACTAAATAAAAACAACATAAGACTGATTCCCTATTTGCTAGCCATCTAAATTTCAGTTTCTATAAAATGGGGAAACTAATACCTACCTCATTATATTGATATGAAGATTAAAGGGATGAAATGAGATGACATTTTCCTTTGATTCAGTGAAAAGCAGTGGAGTCACGCTGCCTCCCTCTCTCTCCTACACCCACATCCAATCTCCCTGGGTCATTCACAGAGTGGGTACAGGCCTGGCCATGACCTGGTAGTTGTTGAAGTGGGATGATGAGTACATGGGACGTCAGTATACTGTTCTCTCCACCTTTGTATATGTTTGCATTTTCCATAATTCGAATTAAAACAACAACAGTGGCTCTCCGTTTCACTGAGGGGAAAACCAACGCTGTACACGCCGCACGCGGTCCTGCATGGGTCCCTCACCCTCTCCTCTGGGTCCTCATCTCCTTCTACTCACCTCATTCACTGCTGCAGCCCCACTGGCCTCCTGCTGTTCCTAGAATGAGCCAGACACTTCCTGCGCCAGGGCATTTGCTCCAGCTGTTCCCTTCCCTGGAGTCCTGCTTTCTCCATGGCTTGAACCTGCTCAAATATAGACCTTTTAGTGAGCCCATCCTGACTATTCCATTTTACATTGTTACCACCTCCACGTGTCACTCCCCACGCCCCCTTCCCTGCTGTCTGTCACCATAGCAGTATCATCTGACAGTCTGCATAATAATTTATTTATTGCTGTCTTCCACACCCACCCCCCTACCCCCACGCCCTGGGCTGAATGTAAGCTCCATGAAGACAGGCATTCCTGCCTGATGTTCAGGTGCATCCTCAGCAGGTTCTCGATGAATGAATGAGCCACGTAATGGAATGCCTGGTAGGGAGTGAGCACCATGGGATTCATCATGATCTAAAAATACATCGTGGAGTCATTCGGTAAATATAAGCTAATTGTTCAGTCAGTATCTTCTGTCTGACCTTTTTTTTTTTGTTAATTTGTGGGAAGCGGTAAGATAAGGATACCCACAGTCCTTGGAGGCAGGCAGATCGGCTTTGAATTGGGCTGGGCCACTTGTCCGCTGTGTGGCTTGGCCAAGTTGCCTGGCCTCCCAGCGCCTTGTGTCACTGACAGTACTTGCTGGAAGTGCCCTGCAGTCCAGGGCTGGGTTGGAAGCCCACCACTCGTCCTCCTTGTCCTCTCTGCAAGGTGGACAGGACCACCTCCAGGGCCTTCCAGGTGCTGTGCCTTCTGGGACCTGCTGGCAGGGTGAGCAAGGGATGGTCAAATGCACTGCTCAGGAGGAACAGGCAGTGACATGGCTGGGATCACAAAAGGGGAGGTGACTCAGTCCTGGCCCAGCCTGAGGTCCCCTCTCCAATCCTCCCATCCCCCCAAGCCTGCGTTATAAACAAGTGACTCAGAGGAATGATGGGAGAATACCCCATAACAGTTCACACCAGTGTCCTGGGGGCTAAATTTAACCCACAGCTGCAGCCTCTGGCACTTTGGAAACAAGTTAATCTTGGTGGCTGAGGCTGTTGTGTGTGTGTGTGGAGCGGGGTGGGGTGGTCAGGAGTCCAGAGCAGTGTGGGCACAGGGACTGGCTGTCCTGGGCCTCTACCCTGATCCCTTAGGCTGTCCACAGGGTGCAGGGGCCCTAGGGCCAGGCAGGCTCAGGCCAAGCCTAGAATGGGCCAAGACCAATGAGCATTGTCAGTGAACATCTTTTTGAACCGTAGAATCCAGAATGTCCTTCCCCCAGAATGTTAAAAACCTGGGGCTTAAACACCTAGAATAGTCGAATTCTAGGAAATTAATTTTCCAGCATGTCGGACACCTAACAGTGTTGATACCCTGTGGCTGTGTACTCCTAGGAATACAGAACCCCAGTGCTTCTGAACCGCAGCTAAGGCCCTCCTAGTCCAACTCCCCCACCTCCTCATGGGGTAGGAGGGGAAACTGAGGCTCAACAGAGAGATCTGCCCTGCCCCAGGCTCCACAGAAAAGTGGCCACCCGTGCAGGAGGCAGCCGGTCGGTGATTCTCTCTCATCATCGATGTTTCTCTCTCTCCCTCTTTCTTCCTCTCTGAGAGCAATAAAAATATATGTTTTGCCCTAGCAGGTTTGGTTCAGTGGATAGAGTGTCAGCTTGCGGACTGAAGGGTTCCAGGTTCGATTCCAGTCAAGGGCACATGCCCAGGTTGCGGGCTCTATCCCCAGTAGGGGGCGTGCAGGAGGCAGCCGATGATTCTCTCTTATCATTGATGTTTCTATCTCTCCTTCTCCTTTCCTCTCTGAAATCAATAAAAATATATTAAATATATATTTTTTCCCCTTTAAAAGTGGCCATCTTGTTTACCTAAGGCCCCTTCTTGCTTTCTTGCACAGTTGAAGGAGCATCTCAGAGCTGGGGCAGACATGGGAGAAGATCTTCCCATTTTAAAGGTGGGACAACTAGGTCCCCAATGACTGAATGTCATGCTCAAGTTCTCTGAGCATAGACCCAAGCACACTGTATCCAGAGGTGGCTGGAGTGAGATATACTCCAGAGAGGAAATAGAGGCACCTGATGGAAAGACCCGGAAGGCATGATGGGAGACCGAAGGTGGGACTCCAAGACCTGCCCTTCCCTGATGTAAGGGGCAGAGCTTGGGTCACCCCCTCCCCCAAGGGGCACTGCCCAACCTCGGAATGCAATCAAGGCCGTGCTGTGCTCCATTTAGAAATGAGGCAGTGAGGCCCTCACCTTCCCAGCAGGGCCCAGAAACCCCACTCCCGTCCCATGAGTCTCCGGGGCTGAGTCAAGGCTGCTCTGGGAGAGGGCCTCTCTCTGCCCAGCTGTCCCCTCTGCGTCATGTGCAGGAGGCCAGGCAGCTCGTCTTACAGGGCCAGGCCCACCTCTATATATAGCCCACCGAGACAGCTGTAGACGGAGCACAACCCAGCAGGAAAGCAGGGAACAGAGAGAGGAGGCCCCTGGCACCCCTGGTCGCTGCACCCTAGGCTGCTCACCATGGCGCTGGGCTTGGAGCAGGCGGAGGAGCAGCGGCTGTACCAGCAGACGCTCCTGCAGGACGGGCTCAAGGACATGCTGGACCACGGCAAGTTCCTGGACTGCGTGGTGCGGGTGGGCGAGCGCGAGTTCCCGTGCCACCGCCTGGTGCTGGCCGCCTGCAGCCCCTACTTCCGGGCGCGCTTCCTGGCCGAGCCGGAGGCGGCGGGCGAGCTGCGCCTGGAGGAGGTGGCCCCGGACGTGGTGGCGCAGGTGCTGCACTACCTGTACACGTCGGAGATCGCGCTGGACGAGGCGAGCGTGCAGGACCTGTTCGCCGCGGCGCACCGCTTCCAGATCCCGTCCATCTTCACCATCTGCGTGTCCTTCCTGCAGAAGCGCCTGTGCCTCTCCAACTGCCTGGCCGTCTTCCGCCTCGGGCTCCTGCTGGACTGCGCGCGCCTGGCCGTGGCCGCCCGCGACTTCATCTGCGCGCGCTTCCCGCTCGTGGCGCGCGATGCCGACTTCCTGGGGCTCTCGGCCGACGAGCTCATCGCCGTCATCTCCAGCGACGACCTCAACGTGGAGAAGGAGGAGGCGGTGTTCGAGGCGGTGATGCGGTGGGCGGCCAGCGGCGACGCCGAGGCCCAGGCCGAGCGCCAGCGCGCGCTGCCCACCGTCTTCGAGAGCGTGCGCTGCCGCCTGCTGCCGCGCGCCTTCCTGGAGAGCCGCGTGGAGCGCCACCCGCTCGTGCGCGCCCAGCCCGAGCTGCTGCGGAAGGTGCAGATGGTGAAGGACGCGCACGAGGGCCGCCTCACCGTGCTGCGCAAGAAGAAGAAGGAGAAGGGGAAGGAGGCAGCCGGGCCCCAGGCGGCCGGCAAGGGCACCGGCGACGCCAAGGCCGAGGGGGAGGAGGAGGACGAGCGCGTCCTCCCTGGCATCCTCAACGACACTCTGCGCTTTGGCATGTTCCTGCAGGACCTCATCTTTATGATCAGCGAGGAGGGCGCCGTGGCCTACGATCCGGCGGCCAACGAGTGTTACTGCGCCTCCCTCTCCACTCAGATCCCCAAGAACCACGCCAGCCTGGTGACGAAGGAGAACCAGGTCTTCGTGGCCGGGGGCCTCTTCATCAACGAGGACAACAAAGAAGACCCCATGAGCTCTTACTTTTTGCAGGTGCCTTGCCAGCGCTGGGAGGGGGTGGCCAGTGCTGGGGCCGGGGGTCGGCCTTGGGGCCCAGGAGAGACCTGTGTCTACGTGTTGGCGAATGTCCTTGGTCTACGGGAGGTGTAGGCCAGGGAGGTTCACCGACAGCCCCTTGCCTGAAAGCTGAAGACGGTGATAGACAGTGGACAATGGCTCCATAACTTTGGTGACTGGGCTTCAGGGGGACGTTAGCCCCGGGATGGTCTTATTGGTTGGAGGCCCGGGCCCTGCACAAGGGTTGGGGTCAGGCACAGTGAGAAGGAGGAGCAAGGTCAGTGTAGGGGTTCTGGGCAGGGCCTTTGCATGAGTCGGGGACTGGGGTGTGTCCCAGACAAAGGGATCATCCTACCTAGTCTTCCCATTATACAGATGAGGAAACTGAGGCACAGGAAGGACCAGTAGAGTGGGGTGCCCGGTCCAAGTTGTAGTGGGACTGTGGGATCTCAGAGGGCAGAAACGGCTTCCTGGTGGCAGGCCATGTAGTTGTGGGCCTTGCCACTCAGGTGGAATTTGGAGACCCGAAGGGGAGTGTGGTGGAGAATGAGCCGAGTGAGTGGTGGGCACAGGTGGGCACATGTTCACTCCCTCTGGGCTTCCATTCATATGTGAGGGTATTATTCCTCCTGCTTGATAAGGACATTTGAAGGTTAAATGGCAGGTATAAAGTGTTCATCAGTACAGGGCGCAGTCTTCAGAAACTTTTCAAAAAGGTGAGCCACTGGCACTGTTATTATAAGACTGTCCAGGTGGACAGGGCGACAGGCTTACAGTGTAGGCTTTAAGGGTGAGTGGCAGAGCTGGCTGTAGGTGGAGTTCCTGTGCCAGGGGATGAGGTGGAGAACAGGGGGCGGGGAGGTGAACAGGGGAAGGGCCAGGACCGGGGGAAAGCTGCCCCATCCTGGGGCTGTCCTGGCGATCTTCCGGCATCTGCCAATTCAGGAATCGGGTGGAGGTGGGGTGGGCTTTCTCAACCAGAAAGGAGGCGGGCACTGCCTCCAGAAACCACCTCCACCTGCGCTGGCTGGTGACCCGGGTGGCCTGATGGGGCTGAGCTGGGCTGGGGCTGGGACTGTGGGGGCGCCAGCTGACTGGACCCCCGGTCCGCAGTTTGACCACCTGGACTCAGAGTGGCTGGGGATGCCGCCGCTGCCCTCGCCGCGCTGCCTCTTCGGCCTGGGAGAGGCTCTCAACGCCATCTACGTGGTCGGCGGCCGGGAGCTCAAGGAGCGGGAGAGCAGCCTGGACTCCGTGCTGTGCTACGACCGGCTGTGAGCGGGGCGGGGGCGGGGCCGCCGGGGGTTGAGGTTGCGGGTGAGGCCTGGTGCCAGGACACCTGTCTAGGACCGCGGGGTGTGGCCGGGGAACCCAACCGAGACCCGGTTAGGTAGGGGCGAGGCGGGATGGTTGGCAGGTGGCATGGAAGCAAGGAAATGAAGGCCTGGGGAGTTCTGGTAATGTATCGGGTGCACCCCAATACATGTTGGGTGGGGGGAGTAGGGGGGTGCAGAGACAGGGACCCAGTGTGTTTATCCTCTCCCCTCCCCTCCAGGTCGTTCAAATGGGGGGAGTCGGACCCGCTGCCCTATGCGGTGTACGGCCACGCGGTGCTCTCCCATATGGACCTTGTCTACGTCGTTGGCGGCAAAGGCAGCGACCGGTGAGGCTCAGGCCCGCAGTGGGCGCAGCAGAGGGTGGCAGGTGTCCTGGCTGCCTGGGGAGGGACTGGGCCAAGCGGGGGAGGTGCCCTGCTCCCGCTGCCTGGCTCTCTCTGACGGCCTCCACCCCACAGGAAGTGCCTGAACAAGATGTGCGTCTATGACCCCAAGAAGTTCGAGTGGAAGGAGCTGGCTCCCATGCAGACGGCCCGGTCCCTCTTCGGGGCCACCGTGCACGATGGCCGCATTTTTGTGGCCGCCGGGGTCACGGACACGGGGCTGACCAGTTCCGTGGAGGTGTACAGCATCACAGACAACAAGTACGCTGCTTGCCTCCTTTCTTCCTCCCTTCCCCAGGCAGGGCAACCAGGGGCCGAGGGCCTCCCTGGAACCCCCTGGCTGTGTGGCTTTGGGCCAGGCCAGTCAGCCCCCGAGAGCAACACAGCTCCTGAATTGGGTTTTCACAGTTGAGCTTGGCCATCAGCACAGAAGTAGTCCCTCTCCCCTGACCAGTAGTGAGGTGGGCTTCCCCCACGAGGTGGGGCGAGGGTTAGGGCCAGCCTGGTCGGCAGGAGAGAGCTCCCAGGACTGGGGTAGGAGATGCCAGGTTCCTCATTCAGAGACTCACACCAGGCACTGGCCTGGTCCTAGGGATGCAGTGGTGACCAAGCTACCCTGCCCTGGGAGGTCAGGAAGACAACAGCTGTGGTGGGAGAAGGATGCCCAGGCTAAGGACAGTTGGTGCCAAGGCAGTTAGGAGCAAAGGGCCGGCCCACGTGGAGGAATTGCTCAGGTTGGATGGAGTGTGGTGAGGGGCGTACTGGGGCTGCAGAGGCGGCCAGCAGGCTGAGGAACTTTCTCCCAGTGCCTCTGAGGGGTTGTGAGCGCACATCTGTGTTTTACTAAGATGCTTCATGGCAGCTGAGGTAGGTGTGAAGCAAATCACACTGGCAGTGCGTGCGCTGCGCCTGGATTCCCAAGCCCTGGGGAGTCGGGGACCTGCGAGCAGTTTTGGAGGGTGGGGATGAAGACTCCCTGAGAGTAATTGGACTGTGGGAGAAGGGGTCAGGGCAGGAGTCCAAGGGGTCGGGGGCTTAATGGCCACTGAGCTAGCTAGTGGGAGTGAAGGAGGGACACAGGGGAGGTCCATAGTGGGTTTTGGGGGGCAGGTTGGATAGAATGTCAAAGGGACAGTGAAGGGAAGTGTTGGGGGTAATTGAATGGGAAAGGAAGTGAAGACCAGAGGGAAGGGGAAGGGGAGCAGGGTTGGGACACTCTGAGGCCTGGGCAGGGGCACAGGTGGGCATTCTTGAGAAGGTCCAGAGCAGGACGTTGTGTTGAGAGCCTGGGACCCTGGGGTTCAGATTTCAGAGGTGCGACTGAGGCTGTGGGTGCTGGGGTGGGACAGTCACTCGGTTTGCTGAGGCCTCCCGGTGATGCACCTCCTCTCCCTCCCTCCCCCCCACCCCCAGGTGGGCGCCCTTTGAGGCCTTCCCGCAGGAGCGCAGCTCACTCAGCCTGGTCAGCCTGGCGGGCACCCTCTATGCCATCGGTGGCTTTGCCACTCTGGAGACTGAATCCGGGGAGCTGGTCCCCACAGAGCTCAACGACATCTGGAGGTGAGCCTGGCCCCGGGGGGTGAGGGGCATCATGAGCAAGGCTGACGGCTCACAGCCTCGCGGCGGGCACCGCGGCACCTGGCAGGCTCTTTGTGGGCAGAGCTGATCCCTCTTCTGAGAGCCCTGGGGGGAAGGGACAGTAGCCCCCGTTCAGCCCCGGTTCTCTCCAGTTTGGTTGGGTGTGGACAACCTGTGGGTCGCGACCCCTTTGGCGGTTGAATGACCCTTTCACAGGGGTCACCTAAGACCATCCTGCATATCAGATATTTACATTACAATTCATCACAGTTGCAACATTACAGTTATGAAGTAGCAACGAAAATAATTTTATGGTTGGGTCACAACATGAAGAACTGTATTTAAAGGGCCAGAAGGTTCAGAACCACTGGGCTACAGTGTTTGGACAGGTTCAAGCCTCGGACTAATGAGAGGGCACAGTCCTCTCATGGCCACGTGCAAGTCCCAGCTTGGAGGGCAGAGCCCTCCCAGCACAATTATAGCCAACAGCTGTAGTTGTGAGCGTGAACCTATGGTCCGAACACGTGGCCCCACGTGCCTGAGTGATGTGGGCTTGATAGAGTTCAGGTGCCTGTACTTGAGTAGGATCGAAACCCAGGAGAATGTTGTAAACATCTTGACCACGCCCTTACTTTGCTTCGTGGAATCTGGACATAAAGACACGGCGTGTAGTCCGTGGCGCTGTCCCTCTCCATCAGAGAGGGCGGCATCCCACCGAGACCCAGCTTTTCATTCTCTTGTCTGTCTTTTCTCCATCCTTCACCGCCCCCACTCGGGCTCACCGAACCTGGCTGAGCTGGCGCGGCACATAAGGCGCCCAGTATGGGGCTGAGTATGCCATGCCGTGCCAGCCTGCCACAGCTGGGAAAGTCTGGGTTTGCACACGTGACACCATGCCCCACTGTGGGGCCCCAACAGTGTCACAGCCGGGAGCTGACCCCAAGTTTAGGGCACAGACCCACGGAAACAGGGGCCCTTTCCTCTCCCCTCCCTCCTGGAGGCTCTGGGAGGAGAGCTGGGGCCAGGACTGAGATCTGCCGACCCCGGTTCCGCAGAGCCATTGCTTTCCATGGCTGGTCCTTCCTGGGGGTGGAGGGGAGAGGTCCGGGCCACCTGGGGCACCTTCTGATCCTTCAGTTCTCCCACTGCTGCCGGCAGCCTGCAGGGGGCACTGCTGCTGGGAGAGTGGGAGTTGGGGGGACTTGGAGGGCAGAGGAGGGAAAATCTACATCTCAAGGGAAGATGTAGACCTCCTTGGAGGAAGGTGATCTTCCTGGAATGTGGGGTGGATGTTCTCTGGGGGTGACTCTTGTGGGAACCTTTCCCAGAACATGGAAAACCTCTAGGAGTGGACCATTCTCCAGGGCTGGGGTAGGGTGGGGTGGGGACTCCTCAGGGGTGGGCCTCGGGCACCCAGCCACCCCTTCCTGCTGGTCTGCCTCTGAACTCGGCTGACCAAGCTCCTTGTCCCTGCCCTGCCTGCAGATATAACGAGGACGAGAAGAAGTGGGAAGGTGTCCTGCGGGAGATTGCCTATGCCACCGGCGCCACCTTCCTACCCGTGCGGCTCAACGTGCTGCGCCTGACCAAGATGTGAGCAGCCCGGAGGGCCTGAACTCAGCACCGTTCCACCCCGTGGCCCACACAGGCCGGGCCTCCTGGGGGCTCCAGGGAGGAGGCTGGGAGAGGCCAGAGCCCACCTGGACCTGTTGTAATGGCCGAGTGGCTGCTTCAGCAGGGAAGGTGATAGCTGCCCAGTCCTAGCCTTGGGGCAGGGACGAGGAACTTAAGGCCTCTCTGGGGTCTCCGGTCTCTACCATGTCCCCCTGTTCTTGAGCCAGAACCACAGGGACATCATCCCCGGCTGCATCCCGGCCCTGTCCCAGCCCGGCTGTGTGCCAGCAAATTCCCCACAAGCCCCAGTCCTGGCTGTCAGAGGGGGACGGCCCCCACCGAGTGCTCCCTGCAGCACAGATAGGGCTCCTTCTGTGAGAAGAATAAAGTGCCTTCTGAGCGGGCAGCTCCGGGTCCGGAAGCCGGGGCTCCAAGAGTTAGTGACCAGCTAGTTTGAAGGTTTGGGGGTCTAGTGCTCAGATTTGGGGTTACCCAGGTTGGTGGTCTCTGCCCTCCATGTGGGTGTGTCCTCCACATTGCGTGTGCCAAGACCTTGACCCTCCCCCCGAGGCCCAGAACTCCCTGCTCCCCACCTTGCATAGACAAGGAGCCAGGGGACTGCCAGGGGGCCGAGGGGGCAGGGAAGGGAGGGGCCAGCCAAACTGTGATAGAAAAGTCTTTTATTCTCTTGGTCAGGCCTCATCTGGCCTGGCCTGGCCTGGGCCCAGGAATGGCTGAGCCGAGCCATCCCTCCCCCCTCCCTCCTACTCCGGCTTCAACTTGTCCTGATTCTGCTCCTCCTCTAGCGCCAGGGTTCGCTCTCGCTCCTTCACCAGCTGAACACCACAGTAGGTGACAAACAGGACGGCCAGTGTGGTCTGGGGAAACCCTGTCGGGGGAAGAGGTCCTGGGTGACTCTTCTCAGTCATGCCCCTCCCACTCGACCCGCCCTGGGGCATTGCCGTGAGGGGGGTGGGGGCATTGCGGTGAGGGGGGTGGGGGCATTGCAGAAGGTCACGCTCTGTATCCGTCACCTGAGAGGAGGAGGCGCTGGGCGACCAGCTCTGTGAACTCCAGGCTGTTCAGGCTTACAAGGTTGTACATGATGATAGCCCAGAAGTTTATGGCCCCAAAGATACCCCGGACCCTGCGAGACATCTGCTCCGACAGAGAGGCCTGCGCGGTGCAGGAAAGCATTGTCAGTGTGGCAAGAGGCCCAGAGGGAAGAGGTCATGGTCACGGAGGCCCTGGGATATGCCCGGGTCTGAGAGTCCCAGGCCAGCTCTCTCTCACTGTTAAAGATGAGGGCTTGATCAACATAGGGGTCCCACACCACACAGAAGGCAGGGAGGGCCAGATACCCCCCAGGTGAACCATTGTCCTGACAACCAGGAGGGCGGTGGTGAGAAAGTTCAGGACTGGGGACCAAGGGTGGCTGGGAGCCTTCAGAGAGCTGCAGTCCCCAGCCAGCCCCTCCCTGCTCACCTCAATGTGTGCCAAGGGCTCCCTCTCTGCCAGCTTCTGCACCCAGAGCTCAAAGTTGAGGCCAAAGCAGTTTAGGAGTGACCACAGGTAGACAATATCACAAGGCCCAAGCCACAGAGTGGTGACGGCAAACGTGGCCACGGAGGCCGCCAGCTCGGGGATCACCTCAGAGTGCTCCCCGCCAATGTGGTCGTACACGTACCTGTGGGAAAAGGCAGGTAGGAGGCGGGCAAAGGGTACCCAGCAGGGACAGCACATGCAACATTCCTGACCTCCGGTGGCTTCTCTTCGTGGACCCAACTTGGGAAGGTGGAGGGCTCAGCCCAGGACTCCAGAGCTCCTCCAGCCGTGCTCACTCAGTCCCCACATGGCCGCATCCAAGCCCAAGGCTCTGGACACTAACCAGGGTCTTTAGTCCAGTCTCCCTCTGAACCCCCCTGTCCCATGGTTACCAGACTCCTCACTTGAAGGACAGGCTCCCCATCCCTGCCCAAACCCACTGCATCCCCATTTCAGTTCATGACACCACCCTCCACTCAGTGGTAGGCCGGGAGCCTTCGTGCCTTCCTGGATACTCAGTTCCCACCTCCACCCACATCCGTGCCTGCAAGTGGTCTCCACTCAGCCCTGGCCACTGCTCACCACTTCCACCACCACCATCCTAGTCCAGGCCATCTCCTCCCACAGAGACTAAGGCACATCTCTAGGTCGTCTCCCTGCTTCTGCCTTCGCCCCCTGGCCTCACAGCAGCGAGAGGCATCGTTTAAGAGTGTGGCTTGGGTCACATCACTTCCACAATCAAACCTTTGCCCCCATTACGATTAGAATAAATTCATCCTCCTTACTGTGGCTAGAAGATCCCGTGTCCGCCTTCTCACCTCGTCACCACTATTCTTGCCCTCGTGAACTCTGCTCTGGCTTCATTGGCCTTCCTGTCCCTCAGACACAGCTAGTTCCTGCCTTAAGGCTTTGCACTCGTTGCCCCCCTGTCGAGAATGATCTTTCCCACATTCCCTGATCTCTCAAATCTCAGCTCAAATATCATCTCACAGAGGTCTGCCCAGATCCGGCGGCCAGTTTTTATCCCACTATCCTGTGTGTATTCTTCCGTAATGCCTACCACTCTCTAAATTTGTTTGTGTGTGTGTTGACCTGCTTATGGTCTGTTTCACCCCACTAGACTGTAAGCTCCATGAGTTTGGGGTCTTTGCCATGCTCACTGCTGTATCCCCAATGCCTAGAACAGTGCCTGGCACATAGTAGGTGCTTAATAAATATTTGTTAAATTCAGTAGACAGCCCATTGAGTAACATCGTTGACCTCCTCATTTCCAATGGTCTCTTTTCCAGTCCGTCTCAGCCACCCACTCCCACGGCCACACCCCAACTTTGTCACCACTTGAAATTTCACTCATTCCTATTCCCATTCTTCCCCCAGTCCCTCCTGGCCTGGCCTCCCAGCTCTGTTCTCCAATCTCATTGGCACCCACCCTTCCTCATCTTCCTTAACAGGCTTATATTCAGTGAGTCATCATCATAAATAACCTAAAACCCCTTATTCCTCTCCTCACCCACCTGGGAGAGCCCAATCACCCACTTTCTCCTCACCGGCACCCAAGAAGCTAAGCGCTGATGGGGGAAATCTCACACCTTCACACATTAGAGTCCATAAAACCACTGTCTCCAACCTCACCAGAGCTCTCCATGCCAAGTTTTCTCTAGTCGGCTTCTCCCATGCTCTGCAGTGGATACGCCACCCTTACCTCCCTTGTCAAGGGGAGTGGGTGTGGGGGGATCTAGGAAGACACACAGATGCCACCTCCCTCCATGCCCCCAATCCTGCCTCTCTCAGCCGATGACCTCACCTCCTACTTCATGGAGAAAACCAGAGCCTTCAGGTGGAATCCCGCACCTTCGACATGAACCTGCTATCCTTCGGCAGCACACTGGCTTCCCGTGACCTGAAGCCAGGCCTCTGCTGGTCCCATCTCCTTCTCCCTCCTCAGGGACCTCACCCCACCAATCAGTCCTCTGTCCTGCATCACCAACTCCTTCCTCTCTAAGCAGTCATCCCTCCAGCACCCAAGCATGTTCCACTATTTCTTGTCTTTAAAACCCCCACATCTTCGCCAGTCACTCCTCTGTCTTTCCCTTCAGTGCCAGGCTTCTTCCCGGAGTGGTCCACGCATGAATTCTCCTATAGTTCCTCAGTTTTTTCTCACACCTCACCTGCCCCAGCCTCTCCCCTGAAAGGCTGAATCCTCCATGCCCCCCACACGAACGCTCAGTGCCTAGCTTCCGGGACCCCAGCAGCACCTGGCCCAGTTGCACCCACCTTGCCTGGGTGGTCTTCTCTGAGTTCCAGGATGTCACCTGGCCTTGGCTTTTCTCCTGTTCCACTGACCACTCCTTTCAGGCTCTTCCACCTGCTCTTCTCCCCCAACCAGAGTTCTTCCCGGCCCCATCTCGGCCAGCCCTGCTTTACCTTTCTCACTCTATTCTCTCTCCTCGGGACACCCAAGGCCGAAAGACCATCCACACCCATGATGCTCAGAGTTCCATCCTCCCTCCAGGCTTCTCTGAACCACCTCCCTGAACTTCCACAGACGTGTCTCCCAGAATCCAACCAGACATCTCTCCATTGGAACCCTCCATCCGCCCAGGCTGTAGACACGAATCTGGGAATCCTCTCCCTCACTTTCCTGATATCTGCAATTGATGGCCAAGTCCTGCCCCGGCTTCCTGTTGTGTGTCTCTCCTCCGGCTGTTTCACCTCCCGGGCCCCACCCAACAACAAACCTCTGTGTCTTTGACCTAGACTTCTACCGCAATTTCCTCCCTGTCCTCCTTGTTTCCTCTGGGCCAGGGGTGAGCTTTTCAAACATGGACCAGTCTCAAACCCCTGGCACGATGACTGTGACCATCCCCCCACCCCACCCCACCCCACCCCGACTCACTTGCAAAGCCAGTCATTGATGCCACGGTCAAAGTGCCTGTGGGAAGAGGGCAGTTGGGTGTGAATCACGTAGGGGAAGAGGCTCAGGGAAGAGGGGAACCCAAGGGCGTGCCCCCAGATGCCCGCTGCCCACACTCACGTTTCTGCAAAGATGTAGAGCGCTGTGATGCACTTGGGAGGCTGGGGCGGGTCCAAGTGGTCAAGACGCGCCACCGTGTTGACTACGCCAAACAGGACAGCGGCCTTCACCCAGTCATACACCAGGTTTGAGTAGGCGAGGGCAGCTGGGGACAGCATGTTGTCACGGCCTGGCGAGTGCCGCACCTGTCTCCCCACACCCCCACCCCACCCCCACCCCCAGACACCCAAATCTAGAGGGAATCACTGAGTCTGGCCTTCTGCTTCTGACAATCTCCAGGTCTGGGGGAAGGTCCTGCTGCCCAGATTGCTCCATGGGCACCCCGCTCCCCACCTCCTGGATCCTGGCCACCCCAGGGAGACCCCATCCCATTGTGGAGATCAGCCAGAGGCCCCAGTGAGGTGGAAAAAGGGCTCTGTCCCATACCAGGCTGGCTTCACAGGACAAAGAGAACAAGTCCCACACATGTCAAGGAATAAGTTCCTGCTCCCACACCCTCAGATAGGTGCTGTGCCCTTAGGGTGTCAGCTTCCCCAGCAGTGACACCATAGGAATACAGGTCTATCTTTCTGGGGGGGGTGGGGGACAGCCCAGACCCCACCCCTGTTCTGGGTCCCCCGCGCACCCACCGAGGGCGCTGTCCGGCAGGCGGCTGGCGAACTTGAGGTCGCTGGGGATGGTGAGGATGTAGAAGAAGTGAAAGAAGATGTCCACGGCTACGATGGCCACCACGCTGAGGCCCGCCTGGGCCCGGATGTGCCACAGCTCACCCTCACGCCTCACCGGCTCCACCTGGCTCACCTGGGGGATGTCCAGATTGTGAATGGGAGTGACATCCTGGAACTGACTTCCTGGGGATCTGAGGGTGAGGGAGACTTGCCTCCATCCTGGCAGCCTGGCCTGAGGGTGGGAACACCCAAGGAGGGGGCACAGCCGGTTAGGGGAGCCCCAGTCCTGTCTTGGGAACCCCATTTGAGTAGGAGGAGAGTCCTGTCTGGGAGGAGACACATCTCCATCTTGTGATCCTTGGGGGGAGGAGCGGGGGAAGGTGGCCCAGTCCTGGGGTCTGAGGAAGGCCGTCATGCCTGAGGAGGGGACACAGCCCACCCCGGGAGTCCTATCAGAGACGGGAGCCCCTGGCTGAAGAGGGACAGTCAGCTCAGCTCTGAGAGCCCCAGGGTGCCCCTCACCTGGGCATGGAAGCGATCAAAGGTCATGATGGGCCCGAAGAAGAAGAACGGCAGGTAGAAGTTGTACTTGAGCAGGTCAGCCAGGGAGTAGCGGCGATCAGGGTGGGCGCAGCTCTCTAGCGCAAAGCTGGTGCAGCGCAGCACCGTGAGGCCGCTGCCCCCCTGGAACAGCACCTCTTGAAGATCAAAAGTGCCTGTTACAAACCCGTTCTGGATGGGAGAGAGCAGGCCGCCAGCTCACCAGGTGCCCCTGGTCTCTGGGAAGCCCGCCCAGCTTCCCCAGGGGCCCCGCCTGGTCCCGTCCCTTCCTCTCTCCAGACCCAGTCAAGGTTGGCCATTCAGGCCCCATTCATGGTAAGTCAGGGCTGGGGCGGGGCGGAGGATGAGCTGGACGCGTCCCTGCTTTGGGGGAGGGGACCACCTTGTAGGCCAGGCGTCCTCCCTGGGAACAGGCTGGGGGACCGCCGCGAAAGTGAAGGGAAGGCTTGGGGAGGTTGGGGGGAAGGGCTTTGGATGGGGTGGGAGAGGTTTGAGGTCCTATCCCTGCACCCTCCACCCCTGCCCCGCCCTGTCGCACACCTGCCAGGAGATGAGGGGGTCCAGCTTGAAGGAGGCCAGGCTGGCCATGCCGAGGCCAAGGCAGAGCCAGGGCTGACCCAGGAGCGAGGCGACATAGTGGCCGACACAGTGGCCCAGCAGCAGCAGCAGGTACCACGGGCCCATCGTGCCCGCCACGGCCAGGGCCCCGTACACAGCGTACATCCAGGCGCGGAGCTGTGGGCAGGGGGGGAGGCTGCGTTTACCTGTCCAGACACATGCAGGTGGGACCCCGGCGTGGGTTCCCCACACCCCCTGGAGCTGAGGAGGGGCTGGTGGGGGAGGCTGGGGTGGCTCAGGCCCTGCTCACCTGCGGGGCCACCATGGTGCAGAGCTTCGCAAACAGCACGTGTCCGGAGAGGGTGAAGAGGATGACGTTGCGGAAGGAGCTGAACCACATCACCCACTCGAAGTCAGCCACGTCCTGGGTGGGCCCGGGCAGGTTAAGGTGGGGCGGGGGCAGGATGGGCTGGCACTCGGGCTGCTCAGAGTCCCAGCACGTCCCAGCCCCCAGGTTCTTCTGACGCATGAGAGCAGAGCCATGGCTGGAGGCCCTGCCTTCCCCTCTGAGGGAAGCATCAGGCAGGGAGACAGAGAGGCGTGAGGAGTACCTTGTGGGCTGCTCTGCCCCTCAGAGCTCACCCTCTCCCCGGCCCATTGCCTGACGTGAAGCCATTATTGCCTTGTTCCTGGGAAGGATGGTGCTGGAGGCCCCTGCCAGGCATGTCTCGATTTACTCCCTGAATCAGCAGGGTCTGGGCAGGAGGGGCCAGTGGGGAAAGGGAAGGTGCTGGAGACCCTCCCCATTGGGAGCCCCCTGAACATCTGGACAAGGGGAGCATCCGGACAGGTTTGGGGCCAGAGAGATGTGCCAGGGGCCAGGGACCCCAGCCAGGGACCTGGGGTGTGAAGGACCTACCATCTTCCGACCAATGTACTCCCAGCCGGGTCGCACAGACTCCCGGAAGGCCTTCCTTTGGGCCCCATCTGAGAACAGAGCGTGGCCTCAGGGGGCGGACCGCCCCGCCTCTCCCATGCCTGCCCTACGCGAGGCTGGCCCCCACCTTACACAGCCTGTGTCTCTCTCTGCCTGTTTCTCTTGGGGTCTCACTCTATGCCTGGGCCCAGGTCTCCCTAAGGGTCTGAGCCTCTCTCTCTCCGTGGCTCTGTGTCCAGGTCTCTGTCCGTGCTCCTGCGTCTGTGCCTCCCCGTCACTGTACCTGGCTCAGCCCCGTCCCAGGGCCCAGAGACCACCCTGGGTCTGGAGCCTCTGAGTTTCTGGCCTTGCTGGTCGGAACGCTGAGGCCCCCAGAGAGAGAAGGTCCCCCCCGCTGCCCAGGGGCCCAGCGGTTACCTTGTGAAGCCTCGAGGAGGCCCCGGCCCGCATAAGCCAGGGCCCCACTGAGCACCAGGGAGTACAGGCCCAGCTCCGCCGCCGGCAACGCTGTCTTGATGCCCATCGCCTGGAGGTGGCTGGGGAGACAGCTTGGGTGAGGGCACCGCTGACCCCCAGTCCTGCCTCGCCCACCTTATGCTCCCCTACTGAGGTGCTGAGGACCCCACTCTTGAGACTGCCCCTCTTGTCTCCTCCCATCATTCTCCCCTCCTCCATCCCCAACTCCTCCCGGGCCTCCCCCGATCCAAACTCCTGTCTTTCCCCTTGAAACTCTTGAAAGCATATTCTCCACCCTCAGCCTGCTTCCTCACCTTCACTTACTCCCATACCTGGCGGTGGGCTGGTCCCCACCCTCTGCTCATCCTGCTCCTGCCAGGCCTCAGGTGCCCCTCAAGTAGAGCAGCCCCCTCTGCATCACCTCAATCCTGTTTCTGGCCCTCAGGGTCCCCACCCCCTTCAGTAAGCCTCCCTCAGTCCTGACAAAGCACCCCCCACCCCCGCCCCTTCTCTGACTTCCACACCCTCCTGATCCGCCTTTACTTTCCCTGGCCTGCCCAGGTCCAGCCCCAGCACCAAGCCTCCAGCCTCTCGCTGACCCCCCACGCCCCCAATCAGCCCTTGAGCCCCAGCCTGCCATGTCCCTGGTCCCTGCCATGTCCCTGGTCCCTGCCTGTGTCCCTGGTCCCTGCTGTGTCTCTCAATGTTCTGTGTATTCAGGCCCTGGATGCTGGCTGGAGGCTGTGCTATTTGAAGAGTTGCCCTGGGGTAGCGGGAGTGGGGCCAGACAGGCACCAGGGAGGGCACTGGCCGCTGTCCAAGGTGCTGACCGTATCAGGCTCAGGGAGAGCCTAGCCTAGCCACTCCCTTCTACCAGAGCCTGGTTTGTCCCCAGGAGCTCTGCTGGGCCATCCCTGGGACCTCAGCTAGCACCTATTCCTTCCCTATCCGGCTCCAGCCTGGCCCCGGACCTTCCCAAGGGCCCCATGGGTAACAGACTCAGGGCCCAAATTAAAAGGGGGAGGAGGGAGACATGTACCAACACCCTCTCGAGGGGGCCGGCTGAGCCAAGAGGTAGCAGGCATGGCTCTCTCCCAACCCAGGTGCCCTCCCAAGTCTCCCCCACCAAGTCTGATAACAGCTCTCCTAGGCCCCCAGTGTCAGCATTCTCCCTATTACAGATGGAGGGGCCATGGAACAGAAGCGCAGGGTCTGTCAAGGTCATACAGCAAAATGGACAGGATCAGGGGTTCTCAGCGAGCCCCTCTGGGGTCACAGATAAAAGGACCATTGCTGCCCCTTCCCAAACCAGGGGGCTGCTGCGCCTGACTTCTGCGCGGCCGGCCGGCCTGAGGGCTGAGCCGCCTCCTCATGGGCCGGCGGGGGTAGGGAGGCCCCAAGGATCAGGTTAATGGAGCAGGAGCTTGAAACCGGAGCATGGTGAAGAGCCCGCGAAATAGCTTTGTCAGCTGCCTCCCACTCGCCACTTTCCAATTTTAGCTCCCCATGGCCGGTGCGGGTGTCCCCAGTGAGGCCTCTGTGAGCAGGGCCAGGGCTGGCCCCCAGCCTGGGACCTCTCCCAATTGACCCCCAGACCTGGGCCAGCTTGTGGACACAGGAGTCCCCCTGTCCCCTGGTCCTGCCGGCTTCCAGTACACCTGGGCAAGAGCCCACTTTGGGACCTGAGGTCTAAGATGAGGAGCCTGGGGAGGGCTCTGAAGGTCTCAAGGATCCCAGAGTAGCTGCATCTCCGCTGGCACTGACCTTGAGGAGGCTGTGAGGGACCCTGGCACACTGCCCACCTCGGGGCTCCGGGGTCCTGCGTCCAAGCGTTTGTCCGTCCGACCAGGTGGGCTCTGGGGCCACGGTGGGGTGTGTCCAGCCCTGGGGTCCCCACCTCCTCGAAGCTGTGAGCGGTGAGTGGTGACAGCAGGAGCAGGGGGAGGAAGAGGGCAGGGAGGAGGTGGCCTGCCTGGAGCGGAGCTGAGCGGAGTGGAGCCGAGCCGAGTGCTGCAGAGCTGCTGGCCACAGGGAGCCGCAGGGAGGATCTCAGTGGGGGTGGGGGTGAGGGTGGAGGTGGGGGTGGGGGTGGGGTGGAAGGGGTGGCCACTGTCTCAGAAAGGGACACCTGGGCCTCACTTAAACCTGCCTCCCTGGCCCATAGAGTCTGTGCCTCCTGTCACTGCTAGCCAGAACTCCCCTCTTCCAGGAAGCCTTCCAGGTGTCCCTTGCTGGTCTCTCTAGGCCTGAGATCCCTGCAGCCACCACACACACACACACACACACACACACACACACACACACAGACACACACTTGCATGATCAGTTCCAAGAACTCCAGCCTGCACCTTTACAAGTGAACTCCCATGGGCTGACCCAGGGCAGACCTTCTAGCCCAGCCGTGGGCAAACTACGGCCCGCGGGCAGGATCCGGCCCGTTTGAAATGAATAAAACTATTGAAAAAAAAGACAGTACCCTTTTATGTAATGATGTTTACTTTGAATTTATATTAGTTCACACAAACACTCCATCCATGCTTTTTGTTCCGGCCCTCCGGTCCAGTTTAAGAACCCATTGTGGCCCTCGAGTCAAAAAGTTTGCCCACCCCTGTTCTAGCCCCTGCCCTAGGCCATGCCATCATGCTGAGAGTCCTGGCCGGCTGGGCATCAGGCCCGGGGGAGGACTGACTTGCCCAGTGGGATTGGAACTGACACGAGACATGTGGCTGTGGGACCCTCTGTGCTCCAGCCCTGTCCCATGGGGTGCTGCCCAGGTGAGGGGTGCTAGCAGGGTCACTCGGCCAGGCTTGAGGGGGTACATGGAGTGACTGGCATCCTCTCCATGGCAGGGTGGAGGCAGCCAGCCATGTCCCTGACCAACTGGGGCTCCTCTGGGGGAGGTGGGCAGGGCCTCACTCTGGGAAGGCGCAGCCAAGTCCTCAGCCCAGCTTCTCTGATGGGGCCACCCTGAGAGGACAGGAACCTCTGATAGACCCCCTTTAAAATAGGGGCCTCAGGGTCTATGGGGGATTCTTCATGCATGTGTGTGTGGGGGAGCGGGGGGCAGAAGTTGCTGTGTGACTATAATCACAGGACAGGCCCTGGTGCCACTGCCGATCCCAACTCCGGCCACAGGCTCAGGTGCAACTGGGAAGAAGGGGCGGCTCTCCTACCGCAGCAGGGGCACTTCCAGGGCCTGAGCAAGGCCTGGGCAGGAGGGAGAGACCCGATCCTCCCAACAGTGCTTGTAGGCAGTGAGCTTCCTCCCAGGCGTGCAGACATGCCTGCCCAGAGGCCAAAGCCAGGAGACCCCAGCACACACTCCCCACGGTGGCGAGACCTGCATCACTGGTCCCTGACCCTGAGAAGTGTGAAGAGCGATTATTGCCCAGTGTGGGGGCTGGGTGAGGGCTGCCGTCGGGATCCTGGGCACTAGAGGGGCCAGCATCAGGGAGGGGTGCCTGTGGGAGTTAGGGATTCCTGGCCTGGGGTTGGGGCCATCTGAGCAGAGTCCTGAGAGAGTCAATGGTTGTTAGTAAGTTAATCCCAGTAGCCAGGCCTGGTTCTAAGGCTGGGCATGGATCAACTCTTTTAATTTCACCACCACCTGGAGGGAAGGTGTTATCCCGAGCCCCACTTGGTGGAGAATGAAATGGACGCACCAGGAGGTTCAGTGGTTGAGGCAGCCCCCTGAGCTTCCTGAGCTGACGGCCCTGCAGGGGCCAGAACCCAGCTCCCACACCACTGCGGCTGAGACCCCCGTGGCCGTGGTCGGGCATCCAGCTGGCGCCCTCAGGAGGCTCGAAGACAGTGGGTCAGGGAAGCAGACAGGGTGGTTTGGCTCCACGGTGAAGAGCACAGGTCCAGCCAATTCACTTGAACCTGAGCTGCCCCTCGCTGGTGTGACCACTTCTCTGAGCCTCAGATCCTCACCTAAAAATGGGCAGACTTCCGGCCCTGACCAGATTGCCTTCCTGAGGGGCTTGACAGCTCACTCCACGGCCAGGGCTTGGCTCACCAAATTGCTCACAAAGAGAAGCCAAAACGCTCTCACTGGAGAGGCCCAGGGAGGCAGGACTCACACACGGCAGATGTTCACCGGGGGACCCCTCACGGCGGGGTCTCCAGGGAGCTCGGCATGGAGGGCTAGGGAGGCCCTTGGACCTGGGGCTGGATAGCGCGGCTGCACCCTGTGTGCGAGAGTGGCTGGTGTGGCCAGTCCACAGAACGAGGGGCAGGAACCCGATTAGGGTGAGACCAGCACAAGGATCTGGGGTCCCAAGTGTAAAGATGTGGTGGGCAGAGTCCCTTTTCAGCTCTTTGGGCGTTTTCGTTCTTGTTGTTCAAAGTAAAAATGTGAGGAAAGCTCGTGTGTGTGTAAACTTGTTTTGTGTTGGTTGTGTGTGTGTGTGGGGGGGTGGTCTGTGTGTGTGTGTGTTGCATTGTGTGGAGAGGGGGTGGGCAGGCAGGGACTTCCTTGTGGGTGGCGGTGGGCTGGCTGAGACGGGGAGGAGGCAGAGAGGCTGGGTCTACCAGGGGTGGGCAAACTTTTTGACTCGAGGGCCACAATGGGTTCTTAAACTGGACCGGAGGGCCGGAACAAAAGCATGGATGGAGTGTTTGTGTGAACTAATATAAATTCAAAGTAAACATCGTTACATAAAAGGGTACGGTGTTTTTTTTTTTTTAGTTTTATTCATTTCAAACGGGCCGGATCCTTCTGCTGCCGCAGGGCCTTCAGGTCGCGACCCACAGGTTGAGAACCGCTGGTCTAGACCCTGGATGTGGGGCCCAGAGGAGGGACCCAGGGCCCATGGAATGTGTTTGGGGCTTGAATCAGCCTGAGCCGCCCGCAGTCTTGTCTAGCTCAGCTGTGTGCTGCAGAGGCCCCCACGGGGACAGTGGCCAAGCCACACCCATGGCTCCACCAGGTCTCACCTGTCAGTGTGGGAACCTGAGCACCCAGGTCGGCGGCGGCACCTGACTGGGGTGCAGCCAGGAAGAAGCCTCATGTGAGGCCTCTTTGATTGCCCTGCCCCTCCCCCTACCACCTAGTGGCTCTGTGCAGGGTGTTCTCATCTGTGAAAGGCAAGTCCAGCCCACCTGCGGCCCACTCTGAGGGCTGGGAGGGGCCCTGAGCATTCACCTGGATGGTCCAGGCTGCCCCCTCCCCCACCTGGGGTAGACCCCTCAGGGCCCCAGTCCTGGGCCCCTTTGACAACCCCTCCTTCCCTTAAGAATCCTGCTCCCAGGCTCCCCTGGGCCTCTCCCTCCCACCCTCCCCCACTCACACCTCAGGGAGCTCTGGACAGCCCCTCCCCGCCCAGAACTGGGCCATGAGCCCGGGAGCCTCAGCAGGGAAGGTGGAGGCTCTGTGGTGCCACCTTCTGTCTGTCCTCCCACCCCCACCCGGGCCCCCCGTGTCCCTCTGACTGTGCCAGGAGCTCCCTGAGAGCAGGAGCGAGTCGGATCGCCGAGGGGCTGGCGTGCCGTCGCCACTCACTGATGGCCGGCCGGCTCCGTGGATGGGGGCCTGGGACTTCTTGGAGCTCAGGGGCTGAGTCTGCCTCACCTGGACCCCGTGCCCGGGGCAGAGCTGTCGGTTTCGTTGAACTGATGGAGGCACCGTGAAGGCACGCATTTATTGAGCGCTTACTGTGTGCCAGCTGCTCCCCTAGCACTTGGACACTTTTAAACTCAGTGACTCCTGAAGAGAGAATCTGATGGGAATGGAGGAGACCTGGATTAACCAAGCTGGGTGCTGACGGGAGGTGACAGCAGACGCCACGGGGACCCCTGGCCCACAGCTCCCCAGCTAAGCTCTCAAGGTTGCCAGTAGAACCTGTCAGTGAACCAGTGGTCATTCTACCCACCTCTGGCCTAAGCAAGGACTGAATGCCCGGCTGAGCTCTGCAAGGTGCCAGCTAATCAGTTTACCCCCAAATGTGCAAACTAGATTTACTATGCCTGACGGCACCCCCCCCCCCGCCCCCCTTCTCTCTACGTATATTGTTTTCATCTCTGTAGACCAACATCAACCCGTGGTTACATGTCCCTTGTACAGAAGTAAACAGCAAGCTAATAACCAGCAAATGTCTCTGAGTTCTACCGCAGTCCTAGCGGGGAGGATTCTATTATTCTCCCCCTTTTCAGGACAAGGATATGCAGGCTCAGGGAGGTTAAGTCACCTGCCCAAGGCTGCCACGCAGTTGGGGAGTGAGGAGAGAGACCTGCCCCACACCCCCACCTGTTCAGACCCTGTGGCCAGATGCCCCTTTCCCTCTCAGACCCAGCCCTGAGCCAGGAAGGGTAGCAAAACCACGCTGGCACGGTCAATGCATGAGCCACACCACGCTACACTCCCTGAGTTGACCGCCCCTTGATGCGTCCATTCCTGAGGAAGGCTGGCCCTACACCTGCTTCTCCCTCCCAGGGGCTCCACCGAGGGCCAGAGCCTGCACCCCACATGCTCCGATCACCCTCTGGGCTCCCCTTCGCCTGCAGCTGAAGGTCCCAGCTACTCAGCCTGGTGTTCGGACTCTGCGTTTGGTCCACTCCTCATGTCACACGTTCTCCTCCTGGCACAGGCCCTCTCTCACTCTGTCCGGCCATCGGAATTGCCCTTCATCCCGACGGCCTTCACTAGCCCTTGCTGGGGACCTCTAGGCCCGTGTCACCCCTGCAGGGTCGGCTCCCTGACTGAGGGTTCAGCGCGGAGTCCCTCCACAGCCGTGTCCCTGAGGAAGGCCCTGAGCAAACGGGGTCCCAAGAGCCCTACGTGGCTTCCCCTGGCGGGGGGGGGGGGGGGGGGGCGGCAGAGTTCACAGTCTGTGCTCCCGAGCTTGTGAGCCACTGCACACGTGACACAGGGACTGGTCTTGGTGTGTGGGAGCATGCCTCTACACCCACCCACACACCCATGTGCAACAGGCCTGTGTGGAGGGGCCTGGGTGTGGGGTGTGCGTGTATACACCTGCGATTGGTACTCCCGTCTGGGAATGTGTGTGTGTCCGCATCTGTGTGTGGGCCTGCGTGTGCACAGGTGTGGCCAGGCTGTCTCTCCTGCAGCGGGCCCCCTGCTGTGGTGAGGAAGGGGCCCCGTGCCTTCAGCGGGACTCCTGCCCATGCTCCAGCGCAGCCCCACCACTGCCCTCCGCCGCCAGCAGCCACTGGAAGCAAAGAGAGGTGCCTCTCGGAGCAGCTGGCCGGGGTGGGCCTGCCCAGCAGCGGGGCGGGCATGCGGGGCCTGCTGCACAGAGGACCCTGCTTTCGGAGGCAGGCAGGCCAGCGTTCAATACCAGCTCAGCTTCCTTCCACGAGCCTCAGTTTCCCGAAGTGCAACATAGGGTGACAACCCCTGGGTCCGAGAGGACTAGATGGGCTCAGGTTTCCACAGTAGATGCTCACTCACTGGGAGCTGCAGCGATTACGAACAAAATCATTATTACCACAAGTCCAAGGGTCTGCCTCTCAGGAAGAGCCCTGAGGGGCGGGCCGACCAGGTGGCTGAGAGCATCGTGCTCCCACATCTGCAGAGGGTGGGGATGGCCACAGGTGGGGTCATGGGGGGTGGGGGTATAGGGATGCCCTGGTGAGGGGTGGGGTGAGGTGGGGGCCTGGGGGATGCGCCCAGCCTGGAGCGCCAGGGCTCTTTTGTGCATATGAAGTCACGTGGGCAGGCAGGGGCTCCTGCTGGGCCCCAGGACAAGGGCGATGAGCACCCGTCTGAGATGGCATCTGTCCACCCCAGCTTGTCCCAGAGCGTCGCTGAGCCGAGCAGGCTGCTGGGCCTCTCCCTGCGGCAGCCACGCCTGCCGGGGCTCTGCCCAGGGCTCCGCTGGGGCCTCTACCTTGCCCTCCTGGCCTGATACGTTGGCTCTGTCACCTCGGGGAGCCTCTCCCAGGAGCAGGGCTGAGCTGGCGGCCCCATCCGGCCGGAGTGACACTGGCCGCCATCCTAGCTCTTGTCCTTCTGCTGCCGCAGGGCCTTCAGGAAGACCCCTTTCACCTGGCCCAGGGTCTCGTGGTACATTCGGAAGTCCTCCTCCTTCCCCCGCAGGGCCCCGTCCAGGGCAGCCTTCAGCATCTCGTTCTCCTCGGCCTGGATGGCCAGCCTGGACCACGCGGAGAGAGGGCTCAGTGAGGCCCGCGCTGGTGCGCGTGCGTGGGTGCGCACGGAAGGCCTGGGATGGGACTATCAGCACCGCCACGCTTCAGGCGCAGCCTCCCTCTGACCCGCCCATCCTCCCACAGACCCGGGGCGGGGGGGGGGGGGGGGCGGGTAGGGAGGAGGGGGACACACCATGTAGGATTCCTCTCTGGGCCTGGCACCAGGTCACCTCCCAAAGGGTTGGCTGCCTCAAGGATGGGACTCATTTGTCGAGGTTCCCCTCCTTCCTTCCCCATCACTGCATTTGACCTTGCAAGGCTTAACCGAGTGAGCAAAGTGGGTTTGGCAGCCCAGGCGTAATGAAATTTCTCTTGAGACTTTGGGGTTATCAGGGTCACGGCTGAGCCTCTCCACCTCCTGATGGCCAGTCGCTGAATTACAGGCCTACAACCCAGGGCTCGGCAAGGCCAGCCTTCTGGACGAGCAGAGGTCAAAGGGGAGGGACCTGATCCTTCTGCCCATCGAATCACCTCCACCCAGACCGTGCCACCCTCCGGGAGACAGGGCAGGGGCACCTGGTGGTAATCTCCTCCATCTGGGACTCCATGGGCATGCTGGTGGGCTGGGTCAGAGACCGGTCCTTCTTCTCTCTCGCATTTGGGTTGTGCCTGGAGGTAGAGGCGGGCAGACCTGTGGGGCGGCAGCATCCGCTATCTGTGATGAGGCCCTGGCCCTGTGTTAACACTCTCCTTCTCCACCCCCGACTATCCGCTTCCTGCTTTTCTGCTTGTTGAAACATTAGAATTCCTTCAAGGTGCCGGCAAGGCCTGCCTCCCCCGGGAAGCCCTCCCTGATACCTGCGCTGCATGCCCCTGGACACTGGCTGTGGCCTCTGCTCTAGACCTGGCTTTGTACCAAGGTGGTTCCTCTAGTTCCTCTGCTCCTCTTTGCACTTTACAAGTTTCTGGAAGGCAGTGGGGCCTGAGGCCTGGCCTGCAGGCTGAGCCTGAGTCTAGGCAGTCACTTCATCTGATGCCCTCAGACCCCTGGGTCCCCAACTCTAGTGCCTGTCCCGGCCAGCAGCTCCGTCCATACATACATACAGGGGGTCCGGGGTGGCTGGGCTCAGGGACCATGGCTGGGCTCAGAAAAAGAAATCCAAGCCCAGCTGGTGGGGAACTTGGGCACGATCAACAGCATCAGAAAACCTCTGTGCTGACAGAAAACCTCGGGCTGGATGGCCCTCGGGGTGATGGGGCTCGGGGAAATCACCTGGCATCAGCAAACCTGGCTTTCACCCCCTGCTGTGTGGCCTCAGGGAAACCATCAACCTCTCTGAGCTGCTTTCCTCACCTGTAAAATGAGGGCAGCAGTTCTCTCGCCTCTAGTGAGGCCCGAGTGAAATCACACTTGCGGGTCGGACCACCTCCTCAGCACCCACGGCATCCCTGACCTCACCTCCTATTCCCTCCCCTCACTTGCTCCAGCTTCACGGCCTCCTTGTGGTTCCTCTAAAAGGGGGACCTCCAGCCGAGCTCCCAGCGGGGTGCCTCTGCACTTGCTCTTCCCTCCAGTACCTGTGTGCCTCGTCCCCTCCCACTCCCACCATCTCTGCCGGCCGCCCCCCAGAAAGCAGCTGCTCCCTCCGACACCTGCCCTTCCGCTGCCTCAAGCCACAGCACCTGCCTCCGGCTAACCTAGCTGCTAGGTCCCAGCATGTCTTTCGCCGGTTTATCTGTTTCTCGTCTACCCTCTTCACTGGACTGAACTGTCCTGAGCGGCCAAACCCCAGAATCGGGGCCCCTCCCTTTGCTGACTGGGGGCTGCCCTGCCCGTGCCACAGGCCAGCGGGTGGCAGCGGCCACAGGGGCGCTTTCTGCCCGGCAGCTGCCCCTCACTGTCTGGCCAGGATCAAGGCAGTGTGGTTAGCCCTCCTAGGCTGGGGGCCTGGCTGCGCGGCGGGGGGCGGGGGAGCTTCAGGCCCGGAGACACCACGTCCTTGGGGACCTGGTCCTGAGGGCCCAGGGGGTCCGCAAGGCTGAGCGCCAGGGCCTTCCTCAGCCTGGGCTCTCAGCAGCAGCCCTGGGCCCTGCTGGCCAGAGCAGCGAGAAGGGCACACTCCCCTCTGTGTCTCCGTCCCGATCCCGGCTGGGCTGGCACCAAAGGTCTGGGTGTCCTGGGCTGGGGGGACGGAGGGCGAAGGACTGGGGTGTTGAGAGGCAGGGCAGTGGGGGTTGGGATGGGATGTCCGAGGGAGGCAGGCCCAGCCCTCCACACTGGACTCCTCCCCCGTGGGAGTCAGCCACCCCAGAAAGGCTTCTGGCTCTGGCATCCGGCACCCCCAGCTTGGTTCAGCCCCACGGGACGCTAACGCTGCTGCCCCTCGAGAAGCCCTGTTAGAGCCATAGACCTTTTGGGTTAGGACGATAAACGCCCTCCACAGGCCGGTGTGGTCCTAGGAGAGGACCTGGCCAAGGCCATGAAAGCAGAAGTGACACAGCAACCTCAGGTTAGCTCCCTCCAAGGCGAGGAGCAGGCTGTCCCCTGCCCTTCTCCCCTCCGTGCTGCTGGTGGGAAGCGGAAGCCGCCACCTTAGACCATGAGAGGGAAGCTGAGTGCGGGGATGGGGGGCACATGACAGGAGACCCCGGGCCTAGGAGAGGCCCTTTGCCCCGCTGACGACTGCTGGGGGCAGAACGGGTCCTCTGCTGGCCGGCCTGCTGCTCTGGCTCCCAGCCGGCCAGCTCTGCCCCTCGCTGACGTCAGCTCAGGACAGAGGGCTGAGGGGTGGGGTGGTGGCTGAGGACATCCAGCCAGGGCACTGCCACCTTCCGCTAAGGGCTCACAGGTGAGCCGGGCCAGGACCGCCTGGGGCGAAGGCACTCTGGGGCTCCTGGGTCTGCCTGGGAGGCCGGGGGACGAGGACAGGGGCAGCAGGGACGGGCAGAGCCCACCCTGATGGAGCCTCTGTTTCCCACATCCTCCTCGACGGGCTGCTGACCGGCTCCTCCACTGGCCGCCAGGCTTCCCCGCCCCGGCCCTGGGCCCTGGTCCAGCCCTACCTGTTTTGCTCCTGGAGGCTGATCTCTGAGAGGCCGTCCTCCTGGGCTCCAGGTGCATCCTCCCCAGGCGCTGCTCCAGCACCACGCTGCGCTGCCGCTCCTCCTGCAGCCTCCGCTGGGCCTCCTGAAGCCGGCCGTCCCTCTCCTCCACCCTGGGGGCGAGACGAAGGGCTGCCGCACTCCCTGGCTCCCAGGGAGGTGGGCACATCCGACACGGGTGATGGTGGGACGGGCTGTTCTTTCCTTTCGATGCAGTAACACGGGCACGTGTGTTTAAAATCCCTATCGTTCCCTCCGAGGCCGGAAAGGGGAAAATCTGCACCCTGCTCACTCCCAATGCCTGCTCGCCAGAAGCACGCACCTCGAACACGCCTGGCTGCTGCTTGGACTATTCACTGCCTTGTTTCCACAGGTGCTTATGCTGCTATGTTTTATTTATTTTTTATTTCTTTTGAGAGAGAGGAAAGGAGGGAGGAAGGGAGGGAGGGAGGGAGAGATTTGCTGTTCCACTTGCTTATGCATTCACTGGTTGCTTCTTGTGATGAGCCCTGACCGGGGATTGAACCACAACCTTGGCGTATCAGGACGACCCTCTAACCCAGTGGTCGGCAAACTCATTAGTCGACAGAGCCAAATATCAACAGTACAACGACTGAAATCTCTTTTGAGAGCCAAATTTTTTAAACTTAAACTATATAGGTAGGTACATTGTTATTAACTTAATTAGGATCCTCCTAAGCTGGCCTTTGCTAAAAACGTCCTCAATCTGATTGAGGTACGTTCGCTGAGGTCGGCCCCTGCCAACTCTCCCTTCCACACTCGTCTTGTATACTTGTTTCGTCTATCTCCTTTCGTTCATCCTCTCTATATGTCCAAACCATCTCAACATACCTTTCTCAATCCTCAACACTACATCTTCTTTCACTCCACAAGTTTCCCTAAAATTAACTTAATAAACTTTACTTAAAGTTTTAAGTCAACTTCGCACTGTATGTGCGCGCCCGCACGTGGTATTTTGTGGAAGAGCCACGCTCAAGGGGCCAAAGAGCCCCATGTGGCTTGCGAGCCACCGTTTGCCGACCACCAGCTGAGTTACCCAGCCAGGGCTATGCCTGTCCTTTTAAGGTTTAAATGGAATCGTTTGACTTCCTGCTGTGCAACATGAGAATTTTGTTTTACTTCGATCCCCTCCTCTTAGGACCGAGCGTCACCCCGCCACCTCCCAAGTCCTGGCTGAGTTAATATGAGGTGGTGTATCGGGTTCCTGTTGCTGCTGTAACAAATGGTCGCAAACGTAAACAGCGTGACATGACACGAGTTTATTATCTCAGTTCTGTGAGCCAGAGGGTTCGGCAGGTTCTGTGGGTGTCTCTGCTCCAGGTTTCACGAGCCAGAACCAAGGTGCTGGCGGACCTGGGCTGGTCCCTGGAGGTTCTGGGGGAGTATCCGCTTCCCGGTGCACTCGGGTGGTTGGAAGAAGTCAGATCCAATGGGTGGACTGAGCTCCCGGCTCCTGCTGGTTGCTGGCTGGGTCATTGTCTTTTGGAGGCCACCTGGGCCCTTCCCTCTTCTAAGCTGGCCGGATACGCTCACCACGCCCCGAGTCTCTGGGCCTTCTGCTGCGGCTCTCCGGCTCTCCGGCAGACCCGGGTGCGGCAATCTCTCTGCTTTTAAGGGCTCAAGTGATTACATGGGGTCCACCTGGTAATCCAAGATAATGTTCCTACGTTGGGATCCATAACAATAATTACCTTTGCAAAGTCCCTTTGGCTCCAGAGGGGGACCCAATCCGGTCCAGGGGGTTGCATTAGAAATGTCATGGTTACATTTCCTTTCTTAATTGTTGCTTCTCTTGGGTTGAGTGATTGCCTTCTGTTTATTGTCATTTACGGCTATTATTATTGTTGTCTTCTATAACAATAATGGATTCGTGGGCCTGGAAGACCTTGCTACTTGGTTATTTCTCACATAGGACTTGTTTGACCTCCCTGGGGCTGGGGGTAATCGTTCCTGTGGCCAGGTGGGGCACTGGCGACTTTGGTGACACTCAAGGCTCAGTGGGAAGGCCCGGACTCCCTGAGACTGAGGCAGGCAAAGGTTACAGACACACGTGCCGATCAGAGTGGCTGCCGGGAAATTCTCAGGGTTGGAGGAACTGGTCTTCGCACCCTTGGATGAGTCAAGAAGGAAGTGAATGGTGACAATTTTGAAAAGTACAAACTACTAACACCAAACAGCACACGAACACAGTATACAGGCCTCTTAACACAACTTGTTTGAGTATGTTCCTTGAAACTATTTGCAGAAGCAAAAAAACTCAAACAACCTAAAAGGTCCATGAACAGGGGAAAGAGAATAAGAGGTCACTAACATATTCATACCAGGGAGTCCGATGGAATCTGAGAGAGCTGTGCTGGCCGGCACCGTGGCTGCCAGCATAATGCTTAGGTGTAGCTAAATGCACATGAATGAACATCAGATGGCATTAACAACTCCGCTCCTCGGTCACACTGGCCACACGTGGCTAATTGCTTCTTTGATCAGTAGCTGAGCCGAGGTGGTTAGACTCCCGTTTGTCAATGGTCCGAGCAGCTCCCCAAGACCATGTGCACCAACCTCATGAAACTCCAGACATTGTTAAAGACCCGCCCTTTTTACTTTGTAATTGATTTTCATTCTATTTCAAGCGTTTGACCAAATGGACCGAATGGCAATGGGAAGTGATGACTACACCAAGTCATTGGTGAGTGAATGTTTTGATGTTAAAAATTTTGCTTTCACGAGGGCTGTAACTGTTGGGACAGCGATAAAGAATACTCAGATGAGGAGGTCCCCCTATCCAGGAATGAATTTAATACAAATGATACAAGATCTCCATGAAGATCAATATTACACATTATATACATAATACTGTATACATGATTTGCCATTATTTGTGGACATTTTAAATGCGCATATTCTTTGATTCAGAGATCCCACTATTAGAAGTTTATAACACGGATATACTCTCACAAACATGTAAAGATGTGCCTAGTGTGCGTCCGTCTTTTAATTAACTATATATGTGTGTACATCTACAGATACACATATGTACACAGATACATGTATATTTTTGGATGTACAAAGAAAACATTTTAAAAGTTCTAACAGATCTTTTCTGTGAGGAGTGAGAAATTGGTGGGTGTGGGGGTTGGAAAAGGAGTCTTTTTGCAATAAGTTATATCTCTGTCACAGTAAAGCTTCCGATCTCATAAGCCAGTGTGAGAGCAGAAGACGTGAACTTGGACTCAGACAAGGCAGCGAGCTGCGAGCTAGTTGTCTGCGTAATTGTGGACTGAGGCAGTCTCCTTCTGCAAGCCAGGGAAGGGGTAAGGACGCCCGCAGCCTACCAGGGCCTCAGTGGGGGACAGAGCGCCGAGCATGAGGAAATGGAAAACAAGGCCAGCACTTGTGTGTTCAGGAAACCCTAAACCAAGAAATTAGCATAAATGACCGAGCACAGACCACTGAAACCCCAAGAGCGCCACACAGACAAAAGCCGTTCCATGGAGGAGCACTTCCACGGCCTAAGAACCGCCGCAAGCCACTCCGCATGGGGTGGTTTCTGCTGCGGAAACAGGTAACTGCGTCACCTTGGTTCACAAAACCCCCAACGCTCAGGTGCGACTCAAGGGAAATGGGAGAGAAAGCCTGAACGGGTGTATTCCTCCTGTTCCATTTCCACGACAGAGAAAGAATTACTGTCACTTTTTTCACAGACCCGAGCGTGTCTGGAAATCAGATCCTCCCTGCGTACTGCAGGAAAAGACAACAATGAAACGCTGATCACTTCCCGCCGCGAAGGTGGCGGCCACCCATTTACCACTTCCCAGCACCCCTCCCTCCTTTGGTCATGATATTCTCTTTTTTTCTTTAACACGCTGCCCCTCCTCCATCTGTGAGTACCTGGAGGCATTTCCAGTCAAGATGCCTGGCCCACATCCAGGGAGGGACATGAGAGTGATCTGGGCCAGCTAGAATTCCCCCTCAGAACCCACGGGCACTGGAACTGAAAGCCACCGGGCCTTCATGCCAGTGGCCCAGGGGGAGACCACCCAAGGTCCCTGCTACCAAGATTCCGGGACCTTCTCGAGCTTCTCTCCTGCTCGGTGCCTGGAGCCTGCCAGCACCCTCCTAGTGCCTGCCTTTCCCTCCGCTTAGCCAGAATCGGTTTCTATTGCCTGTCACCAAAGCGCCCTCACTGACATGTGATACGGCCTGTTAGGGTGGAAACTCGGTGATGTCCTTTATATTCTCGCTGCGGAGGGCACGGGGCTAGGCCATGTGTTGGCCAGGGCACCTGCGTTTCTTGCCAAGGGGTCACTTGAGTGAGGAGCACTGATTTATCTGAACGGAAACCTGTCAACAACCCCTTGGAGAAAACCATGCCTCCTGGTCCACTGCCTCGGGCCACCTGCTTCCCTGGCCTCCCCACAGAAGTCCCAGCTCCGAGCTCCCAGCTGCTCTCTTTCCCTTTGTAACTCCGGACACCAGTCTAGCCTCCGATGGTGCTGAAAGAGTGCCATACTCACCATAGACTTTAACCACTGGTGGTTGATGGACTGACTTCACTACTCCAGGGAGCCTCTCCCTGAGACCCCCACCTCAGGTCCACCTGCCTGCAACAGCCTCGTAGGACAGGGCAAACCGGTGTGACGACAGGGCCCCAAGGGTGTGGGCACTGGGTGGGGACATGAGCTGTGTCAGGGAATGCCCCTGGACCAACACTGTGGGAGCAGAACTCCCGGGTCATGTGGACCCAGTCACAGACGACGCCTGGCCAGGCCGTGCACCCCCGACCCAGATAGGCCCATGAAAGGGAGTCCCTGAGCCCAGGGGTTACCGTTTCTGCAGGACGGTGACGAACTCGGTGAGCCGGTTGCGTTCCACCTCGGTGGCCTGCCAGAGAGCCTTGAGCTCTGTCACCTGGGCCTGCCAGCCCTTGTGTTCTGGGGAGTCCAAGAACCTGGGGACCAGGACGAAGGCAGGATGAGGTCATTTGAGGGGTTACCTGAAGACACACTACGATGGTGGCGGAGAGTTGAAGGATGTTCAGGGGTCCTCAGAGATGGCCAGAGAGGAGGAAGCCACCCCAGTCCCCCTGACCCCCTGGTCTTCCACCCCTGGCTGCTCCTCAGCCACCATTCTTGGCCCTGCTGAAGTCTCCAGGCCTCACATCAGGGTAGCCAGCTCCACACCAGGCTCCACCAGGGCACCTCTGTTCATCCAACCCCTCATAGGGGCCTGGAATAAGTCTGGCGGCCACAGTAGTTGGCTTTTAGGGACCTGGGGTGTTCTGGGTACCTGTGTGGCCTGGGGCCTGGCCCCCCTGCCCAATGCCAGCCTGCCCCAGCCCTCTCGCACATCTTGACCTGGTCCCAAGCCGAGCCCACTCTGCCAGAGCCCGGACAGGTGGCTTTGTGAACTGACCGTTTTCTCCAGCCCTGATCCGGACCATCACTGCTTCCCTCCTTACCACTAGGCCTGCCTAGCAGCCCTCCCCAGTGGCCGGGGTCAGGACAGAAGGTAAGCTCTGCCTCACCCCAACCCCCCAGAGGCCACGTGGGAGTCCCAAGCTGCCCTCTGCTTTGCCTTCACCTTTCCCAGTGAGACCCTGGCGACCCTGGCTGTGCTCAGCATCACAGGACACAGACAGGCCGGCCCAGAGGCTGGTGCTCCGCGGTCTTGGGCAGGTTCTTCCCCTCTCTGGGCCCTGGTGGTCCCTCTGCACAGGGTGGGGCGGGTGGAGAGGGCCCTGAGGGCACAGGCTCCATGCTCTGACCAAGGCCTTGCTGCTCTGCTCAGAGTGTGGTGTCCGCGTCGGCGGCCGGGGCATCGCCTGCAAGCTGGTTGGAAATGCAGGGTCCCAGTCTCTGGCCCAGACCTGCCGCCGACTCAGAACCCACATCTAACCTGGCAGAGCCCCGCTGATCCATGTGAGCACCACAGTTAGGACAGCCCTACTCCAGTCACCTCCTTGATCTCCCGTGTGAGGGAGCACCCTGCCTTACTCCAGGCACCCACCAGTCTCCAGGCCATCCCTGATGGAAACCTTCTCTGGGTCACCCCCGCCCCACGCACACCCGTCCTGCCACTGATGGGAAGCGACCGCAAGCTCCATGAAGGCAGGGCCCGCACGCGCTCAGGTTCAGTAAACATTTGCATCGTGGAAGGAACCAGCTTGAGAACCAGCAGGCTGGGCCCAGGAGCACACGGGCCCCTGCACCCCTGTGGCATGCCCAGGTCCCAGCCACACAGGCTGGAAGGGACCTCGAGAGGTCATCCTGTCCACCTCCCCGGTCCTCCTCCTATGACTACAGCCTCGGAGACAGAGCCTGTCCTTCTCTGTGGCAGGAGGAGAACTGTGGTAGGAGCCCCCTGGCTCAGAGTTGGCCCCCTCTCTCCCCAGATGCCCTGTGACTCTAGGCTGCTGAGCAGGGCAGCTGCAGGGCTGGCCTTGGCCATGGTCCCCGAGCTGCCAGATGCCAGGCCAGAAGTGTCGTGGGCACTTCCTGGGAAACGGAAGCCCTGAGAGGACCAAATTGCTCAGCAAGTCAAAGGTGGGCCTAGACCCGTGGTCGGCAAACTGCGGCTTGCGAGCCACATGCGGCTCTTTGGCCCCTTGAGTGTGGCTCTTCCTAAGCCTAGGGAGGACCCTAATTAAGTTAATAACAATGTACCTACCTATATAGTTTAAGTTTAAAAAATTTGGCTCTCCAAAGAAATTTCAATCGTTGTACTGTTGATATTTGGCTCTGCTGACTAATGAGTTTGCGGACCACTGGCCTAGACCCACTGGGCGGCTCCCATCAGAACCTGAGCTGACCTGCCTGAGGGGTGGGGTGGGGGAGGGGCTGGCAGCAGGGGCAGGGTTCCAGGGGACAGTGGGCAGGGCTCAGAGGCAGGACAAAGCCACCCTTTGTCCGTGAGCAGCACCAAGAACAAAGAGCCCATCTGAGAACAAGGCTGGCTTCTATCTCAGAGAAGGGGCCGAGGGGGGGGGGGGGGCTATCAGTGCCTTCAAGTGGGGAGGCATAGGATGCGAAATGCTCCCCCAGAGGCTGACTCTCGGCGGGCAAGCGAAGACAAGGGGCGGGGCTGGGCCCTGGGCCCTGGAAGATTCCCGTTCAGGCTGCAGGAGCAGGGACTGGACTGCGAGTCGGAGGCCGGGACTGGTTCCAAGCCTCTCACCTTGGACAAGGCCCTCCAGGTCCTCCCTGCCCCCCACGTCCTTATGTAACCTTGGGAGCGTTCCCGGACTTGGCCTGGCCTCAGTATCCCCTCCTTTTAATGGGACGGCATCCCGGCTGCGTCAGGGATGGGAAGGATGGAGAGGGCCCGGGGATGCTGGGTTCTTACCTGGGTGAGGCCCCGTGAGGACTGGGCGGGGAAGGCCACGTGCGAGCAGATTCCACGAGCGTGTGGCCCAGGCTGGTCACCGAGCTGTGTGAAGGCAGGAGGGGCTGTCACCGCGGGGAGGCAGGCTGGCCCTGCCGGGCCCCACCAGCTGGGCGGGGAGCCGGGGCCACCAGGGCCCGGAGCCCCGAGGAGGTGGCCAGTGCTGGCCCTCGCAGCCGCCTGTGGATTGGCTGGCTGCTCTTCTTTGGAGAGCTCGTGCTCAAAACGAGAAAGCGGGAGACGTCAGAGCCTCGAACAATCGAGCACAGGTCTGTGCTGTGAGTCCCAGAAGCAGGTGAGTCCCGAGAGGACTGTGCAGGGAGCTGCAACCGCAGGCTCCGCGGGTGGCGGGGGCTGGGCCTCCTGCCTTCAAGCAGATGCGGGGCCAGCGGGCAGGAGGGGCCCACGTGCTGGGAGGACGACGCCACAGCCATCTCCGCATTCCCAGCCGAGGCAGCAGAAGCCTCCTTTCCTCTGAGTCACCGACATTCGCTTCCCCACCCCTGCCGCCCACGGGCCACTTACCGAGGGGATCTGAGCCTGCCGTGGTCGCCCACCGAGGCCGGGGACTTGGCCAGGCCCGCGTCTTCCGGGACCTCAGTGTGGGCGGGGCCGACCTCGGGCTCACCGGACCCCTCGCTCACGCCTTTATTCCGATGATACTGCAGGGAACAGACACGGGTTGGATGCTCAGGGTTTGGCTCTGAGGCCTGGGCAGGCAGGAGGGGGCCTTGGCTGGATTCCGGGCCTTTCAGGGGACATGAAAGAGGCTTCTTTTCAGGAGTGAGACACGAGGCCTGCCTGGTGCCGGCGCTCCTTGCATGATAATGACATTGAATAATGCCTCTCTTCAGAAGGGAGCTGCCGGGTGCGAGGCCGGACTGGGCCGGAGAGCTGCTCTACATTCTGGTCCCAAAGGGACGCACGGCCCGCGGGTGATCACAGGCTGGCGTCCTGAGTGGGCCCGTCGCTCTCGGCCACCCCACCCTCGCCACCAGCTGGAGAAACTTGAACTTCCAGACACCTGCAGCCAGAGAGGCGGCCGGGCCCCCATCCCTTCCCCACCCCTCCCTCCTCTGGATAGCAGTGAGGCCTGCCTGAAGGACCCTGCAGGATGTCAGCAAGGAGTGGACAGCCCCACCCGTTCTGAGAAAACGTGTCTGGTGGGCAGTGCTTGCCCCCAGCCGGCTGGTGACCTTTGAGAAAAGGGTCAACCTCCATTTGTGTGCCTGGAGCCAGGAGCGCTGAGGTGGGGACGCTGGAAAGCCGTGTGCCCTTCAGACTTCACTCCCCAGTGAGCCTGGGCGAGAGGCAGGGGGAGGGCCGCGAGGAGATGCCCCCACTCACTGCCACGCATACTGTCCCCAAACCTTCCCCCTGCCCCCGGCTCTCCCTCAGCCCGATCCCGTGGCCCAGGCTGGCCTGCCTCTGGGGAGGGATGGCTACAGGACAAACCGCCCACACCCGCCAACAACAGCCGGGGGCGGAGGGCTCCCTGGGCTCCCGTGCCTCCCATGGCACCATGCACCCTGGGAACAGGGCAGGGATGCTCTGAGACACGCCTTTGGTCGAGCTGGCCGAGAGGCTCCCATCCCTGGGAAACCTGTGTGGATGTCAAGGAGTCCTCCCCAGAGGTGACCAAAGCCGCTGCCCCCGGCACCACCGGCACCGCAGGGAGGGGCCACAGAGCCTGACGCCGAGCAGCCCGGGCTGCACCCTCAAGGGGTCGGCCAGGGCAGCGTATCTTCAGGAGCTCACGCCTGAGATGCCTTTACTGAGCATCTACCGTGATGCTGCTGCTATGGTCTGTGTGTCTCCTCAAGGGGAGAAAACTGGAAGATGATGGCGCAGTGGGACGAGTCTGGCTCGGGGATGCACGGGGCGTTCGGAGAGTGCCCAGGAGGGGTACATAACAGAGAACGGGGGGCCCTGGAGCTTTCCAGAGGGGCTCATGCTAGGTAAGACCTAACGGCTGAGAGACAGCTGGCCAGGCAGGGTGTGGGGGAGGGACGGGAAGGCGTGAGCGTCAGGCACGCGCACAGGCCTGGAGCGGGGAGAGAGCAGGGCCGAGTGGGGAGCTGAATGGCATCGCTGCGGCCAGAGCGTGCAGGAACCGGAGGGGCGAGGAGGAGGCGCCAGAGGGGTGGCAGCAAGAGCTGGTCACATGGGGCCCTGCCGGCTGGATGAGGAAGTGTGGCTTCCTGCTACCTGGGATGTGAGCGTGAAGGCTGCTCTCCAGCCACCACCTGGGACCATGAGGAGGAGGGGATGAGCTGGAAGGAGCCTGGGCCCGTGAGGACTGGGTGGTGGGGAGCCAGGGACAGGTTTTCTGCAGAGCAGGGGGACAGTCAGGTTTGTACCTGGGAGAGGACAGGTGCGTGCAGGATGAGCGGGGGGCCAGGTGGAAGCAGGCAGGGGCGGCGCACCCTGAATAAAGGCAGGCGGAAGGGTGCGGATGGGGCTGAGATGTCTCTGGATGGTGGACGGACGCGCCAGGACTGGGAAACGGCTGCGGGGCCGAGCCGGTGCCCTCCTCACCTGCACACTGAGCTGCCCGATCTCCAGCTCCAGCCGCCGCACCTTGGCCTCCCGCTCGGCCACCATGGCCTGCAGCTGGGCCACCAGACTGCTGCTCTGCTGGGCCTCGCTGTTGAGCTGCTGGTCCAGGCGGTGCTGGGAGGCTCGCATCTTTTCCTCCTGCAGACTCAGGCTGCCCAGAACCTCCTGCAGCTGCTTCAGCTGGACCTGGGGGCCGAGCAGGAGGGCAGGCGAGGGCCAGCCACGCCCCTGGGTGAGGAAGGACAAGGGGCCACCGACCCCCCACCCCCACCAGCACCCCACCATGCCCTGTGCCTGCAGGGGCCTCACGGGGACACTCTGTTCCCTGGGAAAGCACTCGGGCAGGTGGGGGCCAGGCCCTTTTCCTCTCTTCAACTTTCTCCTCCCTGAGGTCAGGGCCAAGGACGTCCAAGGGGCTCTCGGGACAACGGGAAGCAGCTCAGATGGTGGCCCCTCAGCCAGTGCGGGGGGGACATTTGGGCAAAATGAAACCCTACCCCCCTCTGCTGGGAGACCGCCCTTGCAGGCAGTACCCGGCACCCATCCCCCTGAGATGCCCCGGAGGACACTCTGAGGTGGAAGTGTCCTGCCTATGGGCCAGGAAGGACCGTGTTGGTGACGCGGAACAGGAGGGGGCTGCTGTCCTCACCTCACCGTGGAGGGAGATGGGGCTCGGGGAGCCCAGGGGCATTGCTGGTGAATGGCAGGGCTGGGCTGGGTTGCAGCTCTCATCATGCCACCTTCAGTGACAAAGGATGGTGGCACACTGGGCCCTCAGAGGACACCCAGCCCCACACCTTATTTCAAAACAGGGAGCTGAGGCTCAGAGCGGGAAGGCAACTGGCCTAGGATCATACAGTGACGTGTCAACAGAGACAGGCCCGGATCTCAGGTCTTCTGTGGCCCTCCATCCCCCACCCCGAAGTGATCACGGAATGGGGGCGGTGCCTACGTCTGCATCTGTTCCCCCAGGTACCCCGGTCAGCCAGGCATGACCACCGAGGACAAAAGTTGGAATTCAGAGTCAAAACTCCGGGGTGCCGCAGGCCCCAGAAAGAACAGGCCAGGCTGGGGTCAGAACCGCAGAGCGGAGCTGCTCATCAAGGAAAGCTTCGCAGGCAGATAAACTCGGTTGTATGGCCTTGGGCGACTCATCTGGCCAGCTGGAGTCTTAGTTTCCCCGTCTGTGAGACCGGGTTGTAATACAGACCCTCGGGGTTATCTCGGGGACTAACCATTGCAAACTGCTCCCCAAGGGCCCAGGGGGAGGGGCTCCGCGTTGCCACACAGACAAGAATCTGTGCTGGCCCCTCAGTTGTCCCTCCCATGCCCTGATGAAAAATAGCCCAAGTGTCATCCTATTCCTCCGCCCTCACCCATTTCTTTCTCCTTTGGGGTCCGCAGGCCTGGTGGCTTGTGCCTGACATCTGTCTCATACACCATGACCTCTAGACGCCCTTGGGCCGCTTCTGAGCTGCTCCTGCCCCTGGGGTGAGCATCTGGAAGCCATGGGCTGCGGGGTCATGCAGGTGGCACTTGGGGTCCAGTGAGGGCTCTCAGGGGCTGGGCTGGGGCCGGATCGCAGGCTTCTGGGAGGGGCCGTACCATGAGGGCATCGATGAGCTCGTCGTCATGCCGGCCCTTCTCCACTAGGGTCCCCGTTTGACTCCTGAGGGTCTTCACTTCGCTCGCCAGCACCTTGTTCCGGGACCTCACGCCCTCAAACTTCTTCTTCAGCTCTTCGAGCTCTCTCTGGAGGGCGTCCCGCTCAGCAGCCAGTTTCTGGAACCAGAAAGTGCAATCCTGGGCAGGGCGGAGCGGGCACCCCAGCACATCGGGTGCCTTGCTCACTGGGAGGCGATGCCCGAATGGGAAGGGGACTTGTCCAAGGTCATAGAGCAAGTCAGTGGAGCAGGGGCCCCGACTCCAGCCCTGGCCCAAGCACAGGGCAGACGGCACCAGAGGATGCCAGCACTCCTTCCCCGGCTCCAGCTCACAGGTGCCCAGGAGCTGCCCCCGCTCGGCCAGAGTCAGGCTAAGAGGAAACACATGGCCACTTCTGGCTCTGTCCTCCAGGGGTGGTCCTCCCCCCACTGCAGCCCCTTCCCCCTGCTGGGATGAGAGGAGAGCTGTGCTTCCATGATGCAGGCCCCGGGGGTGATACCAGGCCGCCCACCTGCCCCAGCGCTGCTCCTTTAAGGCCATCTGGGCCCTGCACACCTCTGGGGCCGGGACACTTCCCCTCTCCTTTTACAATGGAAGTTTCAGATCCAACCTCCCAATCGGCCAGGATGGGGCCACCCAAGGCCATGAAATGGGCTCGGCCTGAGGACCCAGTCAGGCGGCTCCAGCTGATCTCAGGATGTGAGGAACATACACAGCATGACCCCAACCCCTGGGTCTCCTGCCTCTAAGGGCTGCCTCTGAGTCCTTGCAGGGGCGTCATGATCCCCGGGCCCCACCGCCCTCCCCGGGGCGTGCATTACCTCCCAGCCTTCCTGCTTTTCCCTTTCCAGGTTGCGGATCCTCAGCAGGTTTTTCTCCTGTGCCGTCAGCTTCCTCGGGTCGGGACAGACGGACAGCTCGTCACTGGCTGCTCCCACAGACTGGCTCTGGGTCTGTCCCAGCTGCTTCTCAAGCTCTCGAACCTGAGGGGGGTGGGGGGTTAAGACTCGCTGTTCCATGGCCGGTCTGCTGTCAGACTCGACTGCTCGGAGGGCCACCCTGAGGGGTGACGGGGGACCCCACCAGGCAGAGGACACCACAGTTCCAGATGGACGTGGAAGCCCCAGAGGAGGGGGGGCTGGGGAGGGGAGGGATCTGAGGTGGCACCTTGAGCAAAACAAGAGAAGACACTAGAGAGGGTCAGCTTGGAAATGGGAAGCATCAAAGTCAATGAGAAAGATGCCCCGTCTCCGAGGGCCTTGAGGCCGAGAAGCAGATGTGTAGCCCCGGGAACCTGGGAGGGAGAGGACAGCGGACCTCAGTTAGAAGAACTCTGACAGGCTGGCCACCCAAGACCTGCGTGGTGTGCTCCTCGGGCGGCCCGGGGTCCTGGCCACGTGCAAGAGACGCTGCAGAGGGGGGGCAGGGACGGGAGCCTCACTGAACTTCTCTGAATCTCAGGTCTCTCGTCTGTGACATGGCCCTACGGGTATACCCTGAGCTTGTCTGAGCCCGGGAACCCCCAAGATGCTCCTTGGAATGACAAATCCTGGGGCCCACTCCAGACCAACAAGCCGGAGCGCCAGGGGCAGGGCCTGTGGGACCTGCGTGGAAAACAAGTGCTTTGGGAAACCCGACAGTGGCCCAGGGGCAGCCCTCGGCACGGGCCCAGCTCTGCCAGGCAAGTGGCAGGCGGGGGGCTTATCACCCTGGGGTCGGAGTGGGTAATTCCCAGGGTCCTTCTAACCCTGGTTCCCATGTCGACATAAATGACATAAATGACATAAATGATGGAACGAAGTTGGGTAAACCGGAGCAGGTGAGGGCGGGCTGGGGGGGGGGGGCAGCAAAATTCACCAGATTCACTGGCAAAGGGTAGCAGTGAGGCCGTGAAAGCGCATGTCAATGCCCTCGTGTGGCGTGGTGCGGTGATTCCATGGAGCATTAAGGAACGCAGGACTGCTTTTAAAAGTTTATTTACGCAGCTTAACAACAACAGTGATGAACAACAACTTTACAAATGTTATTTCACAGAGCCCCCTACCACCCATGAGAAAAGGACCGTCGCCTCCATTTTACAGGTGGGGAGACTGAGGCACGGAGAAGTGACTTGCCCGAGGTCACAGAACTTGTGGACCAGCGGCTCCGGCCACACTCAGACCCGAGTCTCCTGAACCCCCAGGCCCCACACTGGTCACTAGTAATAGTTTCCTGAGGGCCGTTCCCTCCTCGGGCTGGTTTCAAGGGTCCCACAGGAGCCCCCGAGGGTAAAAGCCACCCAGGAGCTGTGACCACGAAGTCCCTGGGATGAGGGCAAAGTGCTCGGCAGCTGTGGTAGTTTTACACCGACTGGTGTTTCTTGGTTTGAGGGCAAAAAAGAGGAAATTAAGCACAGCTAACCTCGGTCCAGCGCTTCCTCGGGCCTGGCGCTGTGCTGAACATGTTACACACCCCGGCTCCTTCGGTCCTCCCAACGGCCCTGTTGGGGAGGCCCTAGCAGAGTCCAGTGTTTGCAGATGAGGAAACTGAGCACAGAGAGGGGGAGGAACTTGCCCGAGGCCACACAGCTGGTGAGGGGAGAGCTGGGATTTGATCCAAGCAGTCGGACTTCCCCTGCTCTGAGCCTCGAGGGAGGCCCCGAACGTTTAGAACAGAAAGAGGGAGGCCAGGCTAAGTTTTTACTGGGTACTAAGACTTTCAGAAGTCTACGAGCATCTGGACAAAACTGGGAAAAGCCTACAAGTGCGCCAGTGACGCAAGTTTACACGAACTGGGGGGAAACATGCCTGGAGTCGAATAAATCAGAGGCTTTGGCTCTGTGAAGCGCCAGTGCCTGCCACATGGTAACGGTTACATAAATGCTTGTTCACTAAATGACAAATTAAAATCAGGCTGGTTGGGGAGAACGGGAAACGACGACCCTGCAGGGGGCCTTTTGGGGGCCCTGTGTCTCTGATGTGGGTCCGTGGGGGTCTTTCGGGGGGCATTTCAAGCCCTCTGTCCAGGGCCCGGAGAAGTCTGATGACTCACTCACCTTGCTCTGCAAAACGAGAATCTGTTGAGCCCGACCTCTCCAGGTCCCTGGCGAGGACAGAAGCTGCTGGATGCTCACATCTTCCCCAACCTCGCTGGCCAGCACCTGGAAAGGGCGCGGCCTTCAGTGTGGCCGGGAGAGAGGGCCCCGCGTGTTCGGAGGCAGAGCGGGTGCGTGGGGCTCCCAGCAGGCCCGGCCTCTGCCCGCACAGCCTTCCTCCACCCCAGAGGCCAGCTGACCACCTTCCAAGAGCAGCTCTCCCCGGGAAGGCAGCAGGCCCCCGTCCCCAGCATTTCTTGGCGATGGATGCTTAGAGCAGGCAAGGAACTGCTGACAACACCCAGGTGGGGCCCCTCGCTCATGACATATTCTGGGATGAGTGAACCACAGAATTCACCAAAACCTGCTTCCTCAGTTTGTTCACCCGTCACCTAGCGCTGAGCTCATTCTGGATGGCCACAGGAAGTGCAGGGCCACGGGGCCACGCCCTCTGTGAAAGCCACTGACACCGGGCCACGTCTGAGGGCAGCGAGGCAGAGGGGCTTATGGATGTCAATCGGGGACGTTTGGCTCCAGAAGGCCCAACGCTGCGGCTGCTGACGGGAGGCGTTCAGGCCTGAGCTGGACACAGCACGCTCGGCCTGCGCCCGGGCCCTCTGAAGGCCGTCACGGAAACCTGATCGGGCACACCGCGTCCCCGGCGCTTGTTTCTACAATAGAACACTGTTTTGGAAATCTGAGTCGTTCCAGCAGGACAGACAAATGCCAGAGAATTCACTGTGTAAATAAAAATAAATAATGGAGCCGCTGGGCCTGCCTCCCAAGCCTGAGCGTTTGCCTTTGAAGGGGGGCCCGGAATACACAAACAACCGATTCATTTTCTAATATTGCGGACGGCAGAGGGCACGAGGCAGGTCTTGGCTTCCAAGTCCAAGGGGGCTTAGGGAGGAGAGGCCCAGGATCCACTGGGGCGCACAGGGCACAAGGCAGGTTTTAGGGGCTCTCCCTGGGAGGACAGCACTGTCCTCCTCGCTCCGGGGCTGGGAGGGCTCCATGCGGGCGTGCGTGCAGGGCTCCCCGGGCAGCCAGCAACCCCCCTCGCCAAATGGTTCTGTTTCCAGGGCTGGTGGAAGGAAGTTACTGGATCTGAGCCTGACCCAGAGCGAGCAGCATGGTGCCCACGGGGCCAAGCCCCCGCTCATCCTGAATGGAACCCATTGTCCCCGTCATGCCCCTTCCCGATGCCAGCCCCGGCCAAGAAGGCCTGAGCCTGAGGTACCTTCTGGGCCATCCGGAGCTCCTGCTTCAGAGACTGGACCTGGTTGCGGAGGTCACTCGTCTTCAGGTTTGCGGTCGCCAGCCTGTCCTGCAAGGCCTTCAGCTCCGGGGTCTCCGGCTGGTGGGAGAGACAGGATGGAGAGCCTGAGCCGTGGTAATAGCCAGAGCCCCCGTGATCCGAGCACGTGCCGGGGGCCCTGCCGAGTGCTCAGCGAGGAGCCTCTCATTTCATCCTCACCAGCCCCTGTGAGGAAGGTTCTGCTGTCAGCCCCTTAGAGCTGCACAGTGGAGGCTGGTGGGGGGTAAGGCCCCTGGCTTGGGCACCTGGTTGGGAGAGAGGGAGGTGGATGTGAGTCCTGTCAGCCCAACTCGGGGATGAGCCTTTTGTTCTGAGGGTTGCATGTGCGTGCACACGCGCACACACACACAGACAGACACACACACAGAGAGACACACACAGAGACACACAGACACACACAGACACACACACAGACACACACAGACACACACATACAGACACAGACACACAGACACACACACAGACACAGACACATACACAGACACACACACAGACACAGACACACACACAGACACACACAGACACACACACAGACACACACACATACAGACACACACACACACGGTGACCACAGAGGGGGAGCCACACTTCCAGGCTGTGCACTCTCTCTGCTGTGCTCAGAGACCAGCCTCACAGCTCACCCATCTTCACTCGGAACAGAGGGGGAATCGGTTCCTTTGCAGGAGGGCCACTGCCACTGAAACGTGGGGCCTCCCTCTCCTGGAACCCCCAGCCGGGCCTGGGTCCCTTTCCTGGGACTGAGCTCGCCGAACAGAAATAAGGACCCCGTTTAATCCCCAAACGCTCCATTCCCGTGGCTTGAAGAGCTGTGGCAGCCATGGAAACTCTGCCTCCTGGAACTCTCAGCAACGTTTTTTGGGTTTTTTTTTAAATAATGTTTGATTTCAACTATTAAATGTAAAATTTTCTCCCATGTGCTGCCCACTTCTCTGTCTTCAGTAGAAGTTCCCGAGACTCACAGAAGTTCGGCGTGAAAGGTACTCCCAGTTCAGCCCATGCACACCCCTACCCTAGGTGATGGAGAAAGGTCCAGAGAGGGGAAGTAACTTGCTATGGGGTACACAGCGGGTTGGGGGTGCCAGAGGTGGGATCAGAAGCCTGCTCCTCCCCCTGCACCAGCTGATGCCCAGGCACCGTGACAGCAGGAGTGCTGGCGGTGGGCTGGGCGTCCCACCAGCCATGGCACCGACCGCCTGCTCCTGTCCCAACAGGCCAGGGGGCCGCACTTCTGGGAAGCAGGACGGGGACTGCAGTGGCTTTCTGAGCCTCCCTTAGCGGACACAACAAAATCTCCAGTGTCAACGCCCACGGGAAAGGCTGATCCGAGCAGCCTGGGTCTGGGGAGCGCCGTGGGCCCCCAAAGGCTCTGGGTAGCCCAGCGGGGAAGCCCGGCCGCACCAGGTTTCCTCATGATGGGGTGGGTGTAAAACACTACTCCCGGTCCTGCTCCCACAGCGCCACCACGAGGCCAAACAGAGCGACCGACGCGAACAGTTCTGCAAGCTGGGAACTTACACAAAACCCAAGGGCATCCTTTCTTTAAATGTTTTTTTACGTGTCCTTCTCCCCCCGCCCCCCGCCCCCTGGCTGGCTGCCATCCCTCCTCATGGCTGTTGGGCACTGTCTTCTCCCAGCTACTCGGTGGCTTTGACTCTGCCTTGGAGTGGGATGCAACACCCCCTGCCGGTCAGATCTCTGGCGCCAGGAGCCCCACGGGCCCTGCTGGTGGGTGAGTTGCTCAGAGCACCTGCACCTTGAACCCAGGCCATGACGTCTCTCCAGCCCGTTTCCTCATCTGTAAGATGGGGGGGGGGGGGGTGTCACCAGCCTCTGGGCTGGCGAAGTGATGATAGGATCACACAGGTAAAGGGCACTGCCTGGGGCAGATTCTGCCAGAGGGCGATGCTGGGGGCCCTAGCCCGAGTGGGCCGGGCAGCTGGTAAAGGGGCTGAGGGCCAGGCGGTGCTCCGGTAGGGGCCCACGTGCACGTGCCCGGCAGCTGGGCCAACCCCACCTCCTGCCGTTTCGAAGCTGTGTCCGCCCGGAGTGAAACTCCACAGGCTCTGGGGGATGTGGGCAGGGCTGTTTCCTTGGAGGGGATAAGTAAAGCCCAGCCCCCGGGGAGCCGGCAGCACCAACTACGCTCTCACCACCGCCTCCTGCAGCCCCAGAGGAGGGAGGGCCGCCCGCTCCACTCTGAACAGTCTACTGGGGGTGGGGGGGCATTGCCTTGGTTCTCTCTCTGGTCAGAAGATGCCCAGGAAAACCACAGGGCACTGATGAATTGAGACGGGCAGCCCATCACCTGCTCCTCCATCAGAAACCGTCCAGGCTCCCTGCAGCCACCCCAGCTACCATTCGAGGCCCCCTCCATGGGCACCTCTCCCCAGCTGCCATTCGAGGCCCCCTTCATGGGGACCGCCCCCCCCCCCCCAGAGCCTCCTTTGGCTCACATTTCCTTTTCCCCCTCAGGGGCCCTGGGCTGCAGGCCAAGGTGATCCAGCTGACAGACACCAGCTAGCAAACATGATAGAATACCAATGCTTCCCGGCCTCTGAGCCTGTTGGAGGCCCCGCCCCCACCCCCTTCTCCAGCAGGGCCCCCCTCAGGAACCCTCCTTCATGCCACCTCCCAGCCGCCTCAGACGAGGGGTGAGGGGCACCCTCCCTCTGTGCCCTCAGAGCCCAGCCCTCTAGAAGGCCCTGCCCCCTCCTTCCCTCGACATGGCCACTCATCTGCCCTCTTGGGCTCTCCGGATTTTTTATTTTCTGGGTCGCAGGGCTCAGAAGACCCTGTCAGTCTCCACAAGTGCCTGGGCCAGCGCTGCCCCCTCCAGGAGCTCTGGCCGGGGGCACGGAGGCGCTCAGCGCTCTGGGTCAACCGGGGCCGCTGAGCACGTCCCTCGGAACCAGGAAAGGCCCTGGACCCTCAGCCCAGCCCCTGCCAAGGGCCAGCCCTCCTCGCGCCCCCAGCAGCCAGGCAGGTTCACACAGACTGGCCCTCAGGAGGCACATCCACCCTGGACCCCCAGGGCCCGGCGCTGCCCGCAGAGGACTGAGCTCTCCCCAGGACAGGCGTGAAGCCACTCGTTCCTGAGTGGTGGAGAGCTGGGGCGGAGGGGCTGGGGCAGGAGCTCTGAGCTGGGCGTCCTGAGGCTGGGACCCGGGTCACCAGCTGGCTGCTTCCCAGGGGAATGCCCGGGGAGGTCTCTGGGATGCTCTCGAGACTCCGGTCAAGGAAAGAATTCTCAGAAAATAAACCGCCCCCTCCAAGCAGGGCTCCATGGGCAGTGGTGAGCCCCCTGTTCCCGGGGGTGACGCAGAGGTGGGATGTCACCCCAGTGAGGATGCTGTACAGGGTGCTGGGCTGAGAGTGGGCGGCTGGTGGGACTGGGACCAGGCCCTCCCCTCTGGTCCTGAAATCCTAGGCTTCTAGGTCCTCGAGCCCCCCCTCCCGAGCCCCTCTCTGCGTTAGGCCCCCCTGGCCTCCACTGGGGCATCCCTGGGGGGGTTGTGGCCCCCCAATGGCTGCTGTGCGGATGCTGCGATGGTGGCACCGCTCCCCAGGGGGGTGGAGGTGGACCTGGGGCAGAGGCACCCGCCCTCCCGTGGCTGCCCGCTGCCTCCCAGCACAGAGGAAAGCGCATACCAAGGCTCCGTCTCCCGGCTGGGCCCTCGGCGGCTTAGCTCCCCCGTCGGTGGCCCCCTTGGCCGGCAGCCTGGCCAGGGCCGTCTGCAGCTGGAAAAGCAAGCGCCACACTTAATCTTTCATTCTGCTCAGCGACTGCGGCGCCGAGTGAAGCAGCCCAGGCCGCCCTCGGGTGCGTGGCTGCTGACCTCCGACCTCCGTGGTGGCCTTTGGGCGCACCTGGGGGTCTTTGGTGGGGAACGCTCATCCAGCACATGCCCTGGGAGAGGGTCCCATGGACAGAGCAGTAGCCCTGGAAGTCACTGACAACAAGAACGACGCTGCAGCCAGGGTCGGTGCCTGGGAGCCCTAACAGCCGTCTGGGACGGGTAAGGGAAGACAGACTTCATGGTTCAGACGAGGAGACCCTGAGGACCTGCTACCTGGGCCCATGGCCGAGACCATCACCACATACAGACAGGCCACCAGCCCGTCATTGGCTCCCCCACTGCTCCTCACACAAAGCCCACGCCCTGCCTAACAAGCTGGGCATGGTCCACCCCCACCGCTCTCACCTCATCCTCTTCCCCTCCCGCCACACGGGCCTCCTCCCAGACCACCTTCCGCACTCAGGGCCCTGCACCTGCGGGCACCTGGCATGGGGGCCCCTCCCCACCTCTCCCAGCTCATCCTCCAGGGACCCACCGGGCACGCTCCCTCCTCTAAGAGGCCCTGGGTGCTGGTCTATCTCCCAGGAGGGCAAGAACCAGGCCTACTTTATCCCTACAGTCTCCCCGGGGCCTGGCACAGAGCCCGAGATGGGTCTCAGAACTGTGTTATGGAAGAAAGAAGCCCCAGGTCCGTGCCAGGCACAGTGACGGGGAGGATGCTGTGGAGCCACAGAACTGGACTTGAAATCGGGCACCACTGCGTGCTGTGCGGCTCCAGGAAGCTGCTTAGCCTCTTCCAGCCTCGGCTCCTGCCGTGTGAGCAGAGGCTGGTGGGTGCTCCCTGGCACATGGATTCCATCCCGGCTCCTACGGGAGCGTGGACTGCCTGGGCTGTGCCCTACCTGCTGGAGGGCTCTGGGATGAGCTGCAGGAGTGGGGGGCGAGGGGGCAGCAGAAAGAGGAAGGGGGCAGAAGTGAGACCAATTGGTAGCACGCTCCTGGCTTGAACTTCCAATTCGCCAGGATCCCCGTTAACGCATCTAACAAACGTGCATCCAGTGCTCACTCCATGCTGGGTCCTGCTCTAAGCGCTTTGCAACGTGAAGTCATTCATTCCTCAGGAAACCGTGGGGGGAGCCCTGTTCCTACCGCCACGTGACAGACGGGAGCGGGGGGGGGGGGGGGACCACCTCGCTCAGTGTCACAAAGCGCGTCAGCAACAGAGCTGAGGTTCCCACCCAGGCAGCCAGGCTCCAGGCCGCGTCCTGACCTCTGTGCTGCCTCTCCGTGACCCCTGTCCCCTTGCTTCCCGACCCGCTCCCCCTCTCAGGATGCGACAGACTGGGGAGCTCACTGCTACCACGGACCCACCAGCCCTTCAGAAGGAGCCACAGCCCCCAAGTGCGGCTCCCTCTGTGGAGGGGTGGCCCGGGGCGCTGGGGCCCCGGCGGAGACGGGGATGAGCAGGGCCCCTCACTTCCTGCTCCAGCTCCCGGACGCGATTGCTCAGCTGCTTCACTCTGGTCTTCGCGCCCTCGGACTCCGCCATCAGCACCCGGTTCCGCTTGGACAGCTCGACGATCTTGCTGGCGATGGCATCCCCAGCCACACCGGCTGACCCTCGGGGGGAAGGAAGAGAGGGTGGGGTGAGTGAAAGACACGGGCCCACACAGCACACACACGCCCCGCTGCCCACCAGCCGCCAGGGCTTTGATAGAGGCTCGGAGAGTCCCCGCACACCTGGGCGCCGGAACCGACCCCAGCAGGCACTGCAGCCGCACGGAGGCTCGGCGCGCCCTAGGAGAATGACCGACCGGGAAGCGGAGTGTTAATCCTCCGGGAGAGGGGGTGATCGTGCCGGTCCTCCACGCCCTCCTCCGTGACAGGCTCACACACCCACACCTCCTGCCCGGGACTCGGCTGTGCCCCCCAGTGCTGACGCTGGGGTGGCAAGGACTGGCTTTGGCCGATGGGAGGCTAGCAGACAAGGTGGAGGTGGAGGCTGAGAAGCTCTCGTGCAGGTAAACTCGCCCTTGTCGCTTGGGCCACCCCCTCAGGAGCAGCACACCCAGGCCAGCTGGCTGGTCCCAGGAGGACGAAGAGAGACGCACAGAACAAAGCTGACCCACCCCAGCCCGGCCTGGACCGGCTGACCCCCAGCCTAACCCCAGAGGTCGGAGCTAAATCAACGCTTACTGCTGAGCGCTGCTGAGGTGACGTGGTTGTTCCTTACACAGGATTTGGTGGTAACACCTAATAATACAGATGCACGTGCTCATTCAGTCAAAACTTAGTTTCGCCAAGTGTCGAACACTCGTGGCGTTAGGGACTCAATGGTGAATGAAAAAGATTTTTATAGATAATAAAAAACCAGCATAAATATGCACTCCAATACCCAGAGGAATGAGTGCTACTGACGCTGGGCAAGGGGGTGAGTGAAGGGGTGATGCTGCTCTAGGGCGGTCGGGAAAGGCCTCTCTGAGGAGGCAACGTGTGGACAGAGACCTGGATGGATGAAGTGGGAGACCGGTCAGGCAGAAGGGTGTTCTCGGCGGAGGAACTAGCAGGTGCAAAGGTCCGGAGGCAGGAAAGTGCGTGGAGTGTCTGAGGAAGCAGCCGGGAGGCCGTGGGCAAGGGCAGGAGGCTGCAGAAGGGGTGGCTGGAGGGATGCCACGGAGGAGGCCGCATGGTGCGGGGCCTAGCGAGGGCAGGCGGTGGAGCCACCGCTGCTCGACAGCCTTGCGCCAGGGCAGGCTGCCCGGCACGTCTGAGCCCCGAGCCAGGACGAGTGTTTCTGCCTGGTCTCCGGTGCTCTGTTTTAGACAGAAACGGCCGGAGCACGCAGGGAGGCGCAGTAGAACCCCAGGGGCCATCAGGATGCCAAAACCCCTGGCTGTTGCATTTAGAACTGGTCCTCTGGGTGTCCCCACCCTCGAAGGCATTTAAGATCAAAGGCCGGGAGGGACGCTCTGGCAGGTGTCCGGCGAGGCCCGCTGCTCTCTGCCATTCCGGCCTTTGTGGTTTACTGGTCAGCCACCTGGGGATGGCTCATCAGGCACACATGGAGCAGGGGCCAAGGTCTAGCTCATAACCACAGAGCCAACGTCCAGCCCACACCCACAGGGCTAAGGTCAATCTTATGTACACCCACAAAGCCACGGTCCCCACCAGACCCATGGGGCAAGGTCTCCACCAACACAGCCAAGGTCCGGTCCAGCCTGGACCTGCAGGGCCCCCGTCCATTCTAGGCCGTGCTGGGTCCTAGGAAATCCCGGGGAACAGCTGGCTTCCCCGGCTCGCCCACCTCTCTGGAGCAGCAGTGTGAGTTGAGTAAATGCCTGCTACCGCTGGGGCGTTTCCATGTCAAAGATTCAACGTCGGGGCCAGAGCACCCACAGGAAATGGGCCCTGCTGGCCCAGGGAATACACAGCGAGCGAGCACCATGCAGAACCCTCGCCCAGGAGTCCCGGCTGAGCCCCAGTCCTTCTATCCCTGCGGCTCTCCCCCCCACGTCCTGTGCTGGCCTCCGGGCCTGCCCTCCCTCCCCTCGCCCTCATTTCCAGGACTCATCTGGACAGGCCCGACCACAGCGGACCCTCAGCACTCTCCTTGGGCCCCTGCCGCCTGGAACCCGCTGTCCGCCCATCGCAGCGATGGTGGAGCTACCTGTGAAGGCGAACCTGTCCTCTTCCAGCTTCTTCTTCAGGTGTTTGATCTCAAAGTCCCTTTCCTTCAGCAGCTTGTACAACCGCCCGTTCTCGTCCACCGTTTCCCTGAGCTGGTGGCGGAGCTGTTCGATCTCATCCTCCAGCACCCTGCAAGGCACAGGCAGCGTTACGGCCCCCGCCCAGGTCTGCCTGCCCCGCTGGGCACCAGGTGGTGATGAGAACAGGTCTGAACAAAATAGGAAGGGGAAATTAGGGGACCCTCCATGAGCGGATGTTAACACACTGGTTTCAAAATCGAGACTCGCTGCACGCGAGCCACACGCACAGGCGCGCACACACGTGAGAGGAGAAAGAAATCTGAATAACATGGTTTACTATGGATTCAACAGAGAAGGACATAAAACCTCCACTCAGAGAATTCATCTTCCTTTTAAGCATCCATAGAACGTGTACAAAGGCAATCTTGGCAAATACCAAAGAATGGACATAGCTCTCCAGACCGTTTTCCTTCATGGCAATTGACTAAAATTAGAAATCAACACTAGAAAAAACAAAACGGCAAGCCTATCGTATGTCTGGAACTAAAAAAAACAAACAAAAAAAAAAAAACCAAAAAAATCCCACTCCTAAATTAGGTATGGATTAAGAAGAAATCCTAAATGCATTATCCAGCATTTAGAATGGACGGACTACAGAAGCGATAAATATCACAACTTGTGAAAGGCAGATAAAGTGATGCTTAGAAGGGGATTTACAGTCCTCATTGCACACATGTGCTAGAAGACCAAACAGAATTTGTCTAAGCCTTACGTTGAGGCTACGTCTCCAGGTTTTCGGTAAACCTGACAGAAAATCGGGTGGGTGGTTGATTTTGTGTGTTATAAATTGTCTGCAAGGCAATTTCTAACGGAGCGTCTGCGATCACTTCCATTGTTACGAATGGGACAGGCTCCCCAGCAACAGCTGCTCAGAAAGTAAATCCGTTATAGGAGTTAAAGGTTATAGAAATTGCTGCTGCTGCTGTTAATCCACCAATGGCTCAAGTCTCCCTCGCTTCCAGGTTCCTGACTTGGGGAAAGGTCATTTGCCAATAGCTCTGGGGTTAACGTGGAGCTAATATTTAAGAGCCAGATGAAGTTTCAATTATTGGGAGGTCTTTTATTTTTTATCAACTAGCATTTTTAGTAGAACATTTTGAAAATTGAGAAACCATAAACCGTAGAATTTGAAGGTGGAGAAAAAAAGATCCTGGGTGAAGCCAGAAGCAAAGAGGCAGCTCAACAACTGCAGTGATTTTTATGAAAAATGACAGAGAATTTTGTGTCAATACAGAGTCCTGTATAGATCAGCATGCATCCGTGGGACGTCGAATTCGGAGCAGAGTGAGAAGGTTATGGACTCTCTTCGACTTTTCCGCCAACTGTAAAACCGCAAGGAACCCGCCCAGAGCTTCTTCAGCACAGCCAGCCGTCTGTGATGCTAGGCCAGGAAAGGGGCACTGCCCGGGGAACAATCCCAGGTGGGAATGGGAGCGATGACTGTCGATGAACCATGAGAATTAGCCAACCAGCTCCTCAGAAACCCAGACCCAGTTTCCATGAGAAACGACTTAAGAAAATCCAAGTGAATAGACTACACCCTGATGAGTTCCAAGATTTCAATTAAACTTTAAGTGGTTTTTAAGTACATTTCCTACCCAATTTTGTCCGCAGACCTACCAGACTCTAGAGCAGCGGTTCTCAACCTGTGGGTCGCGACCCCTTTGGCGGTCGAACGGCCCTTTCACAGGGGTCGCCTAAGACCATCCTGCATATCAGGTATTTACATGACGATTCATCACAGTAGCAACATCACAGTTACGAAGCAGCAACGAAAATAATTTTATGGTTGGGTCACAACATGAGGAACTGTATTTAAAGGGCCAGAAGATTGAGAACCACTGCTCTAGAGTCTTCAATAACAACCTGTGCCAATAACCCTGCGTCTCAACTTACAAACGCATATGCAGTCAACCTGACGGCCCAACTCTCTGCTATCGGTTCTCCCCCACCTCCCGACCTCTTTGCGGCGCTCTGGGGAGAGTTCAGACGTGCATTTACCGCCGCTCAAAGCCGCTTTGCGAGTTTTGCTCCCCGGCTTGGAGAAGGCTGAGGCCGTCGAAGACCTCCAAGGGCTCTTCCGGGTCATTGTCTCTGCTGTTGAGGCTCAGTTCCTTTTCCTTCCGTTTCTCCATCTGCTTCTGTAACCGTCTGTGCTGCATCTCCTGCATGGCCTGGAACTGGAGCCGCAAGGTGTCCTGCGAGCCTTCCTCCGCTGCCATCTTGCCCTGGGAGGAGGAAAAGAGGAACCTCACAAAACGCACATTTCCCATGAGGGCTCAGTACACAGTCAGCGGGTCTGCAGCCCCCAACCCTGGAGTTAGCTGCTTAGCTTTGCATGTGGCCACGTGGAAGTTCAGAAGATGCACTCCCCCTCACCTCAATCCCCTGGAAACCAAAGTTGAGCTGAGCATCCTCCTCTAGCCCTGACTCTGCCCCCCAACTGTGCATGGCATCAGAAGACTCCCCATCACTCAGACTCAACGCTTCCCCCTTCCTGTCCCTAAAACAGTGGTTCTCCACTCTGGCCGAACATTAGAATCTCTCAGGAGCTCCCAAAATATGACTTGGGCACATATTGGACCAATTAAATCCCAATTCCTAGGGATGGGACTCAATCATGACTTTTAAAAGCTTCAGTAGCCCTGACCAGTTTGGCTCAGTGGATAGAGCATCGGCCTGCGGACTGAAGGGTCCCAGGTTCGATTCCAGTCAAGAGCATGTATCTTGGTTGCAGGCACATCCCTGGTTGGGGGTGTGCCGGAGGCAGCTGATCGATGCTTCTCTCTCATCGATGTTTCTAACTCTCTATCCCTCTCCCTTCCTCTCTGTAAAAAAATCAATAAAATATATTTTTAATAAATAAATAAAAGCTTCAGTAGATGCCCGTTAACCCCAAACCAAGTCCAAAGGCACCAAAGGCTTTGGGGGATTTGGCCGCAGTCTCTCCTTCCAGCCAGCCTTCCCCCTGATAATGCCACCTCTAGGTCACCTTGCTCCTACACCTCACAGAAAAAGTCTGGTTAGCCTAAATTTACAACAAAGTCCAACTTACTGTTTCTGTAAAGGGCCGGATGGTAAATATTCTAAGCTTTGTGGGCCAGAGGGCTCTGTTGCCGCTACTGTGTTGTGCCATTGCAGTGAAAAGCGGCCACAGACAAGACGTGAGTGGGAGGGTGTGGCTGTGTTCCAATAAAACTTTATTATGAAAATAGGCAGTGGTCTGGATTTGATCTGTGAGCCTTACTTTGCCAAGCCCATTGGGAGGAATTTCACCTGAAAAGGTGTCTAGAGATGGAAGAGAAGCGGGGGCTGGCCCGGGAGCGGGAGGACGGGGACAGTGGCGGCCACCAGGTGGCGCAGTTCCCGCTCCACCCGCGCGCGGGCGCGAGGCCTCCGCAGCAGAGACCAGAAGAGGGCGCTGGAGGTCAGGCGGACCCGAGTTTGCCACCGGCTCGGTGGCTTCGGGCGGGTGACCTACCCTGGGAGCCTCACTAACGCCAGGGCCGCGCGGAAATCAGTGCCCGGAGAGGGAGGAGGCGGTGCGTGAGGATCCCCGGAGCCGAGGAGGAGTCCTCGCTCTGCGTGGGGCGCGCAGGGAGCGTCCGGCCAGGGTCTGCGCGCCGGGCGAGCGTGTGCGCTCCGGCTCCGATCCAAGCCCCCGGGGCTGCGGGCTCCCCCGGCTCCGGCCCGCGCCCTTGCGCATTCCCCGCACTTACAACGGTCGCTCCGCTCCTGCTGTCTGGGGCCACCGCGGCGGGGCCACCTCTTCCGGACGCTGCTCGCGCTGCCCCGGCAACTGTCGCCAGGGAAACCGAGCTACAACGCCCCGTCACGTCACCACGTGGCCCAGAGGGCGCCGGAAGTTCGGAAAGTGACAGCGGCCCGGGGGCCCCGGGTGCGGCGGTGGGGTAGGTACGGAAGGAGGCGCGGGGGCCTGGGGGCTGGGGGCTGGGGGCGGGTGTCGTGTGCCGGAGACTTGACAGCGGCGGTCCGCTTCTGGGCCGCGTGCTCGGAAAGTTTTGTGGACCAGACGTTCTGCGCAGAGGTGCACATTCCGCAGTCCTGCGGGGGAGTTGAAAGGGGGACGGCCCCACCTTGAATGTCTTTGAAAAATGTTTTTAAAATGTGGGGGAAAGGTCCTGTTGTGACGGTGAGTGAAGCAAGTGGCCGACCCCACCTTGACTGTCCTTGAAAAGTGTGGGGGAAAGGTCATGCCCTGAAGGTTGTGTTTTTTAAAATGGGGCACAGAAAGCAGGACCGGGAGGGACGCATAGAAATAGTGAGAAAGAGTAATTTCATGTTGGTGTTGGAACTGCAGTGCTGTGTTCATGTTTGCACTTCAGAGGAGTTTAAATATAACGGATGTGGTTTATTTTCATAGTAAAAAACTCCTGTGGTTTGTTTTTTTTTAAAAGGCACTTCCCAATTTAAGTCACTACTATATTCAATTCCATCTGAGGGTGGGAGATAAATTTCTAGGAGAGAAGATCCGAGGAAGCTTTCTGAATATGTACCCAGGCCTTTATAATTTGAAAATCTTCAACTATCTCATTTTTTCCTTCGTTTCCACCTCATAGACATGCACAAAGATGCAGCGCCAGACCACTGGAGCTGTACAGTGTCACAACCAGAATGCTGACATTGACACAACCCACCTGTCTTACTTAGATTTCCCAATCTGACGGGTATTCACGTGTGTGCAAATTTACTTCCATACAGTTTTATCACATGTCAGTTTGATCGCCAAAGCGAAGAGAAGACACTGAACACTTAAATCACAAGGATCCCCCCTGTTGGGCTTTTACAGCCACACCCACTTCCCTCCGGGCGCCCCCCTCCTTCACCAAGTCCCTAACCCCTGGTGATTGCTAATCTGTTCTCAGTTTCTAAAATTTTGTCATTTCAAAAATGTTTTGTGAGTGGAATAATACAGCGTGTAACCTTTTGGGATTGACTCCCCCCCCCCCCCAGGATAATTCTCTGGAGGTTTATTCAAGTTGTATCGATAATTTGTTTCTTTTTATTGCTGAGCAGTTTTTCATAGTATGGATGTGCCCAGGTTTGTCTAACCTTTCACCCATAGAAGTACTTCTGGGCTGTTTCCAGTTGAGGTCTATTACAGATAAAGCTGATATGAACATTCATATGCAGGTTTCTGTGTGAACCTACCTTTTCATTTTTCTGGAATGCCCAGGAGTACAGTTGTATGGTAATCACATGTTTAGTTTTACAAAAAAACGCAAAAACAAAACAGCCAACCTGGCCTGTAGAGTGGCTGTACCATTTTACATTCCCACCAGCAATGTGAGAGCGTTCGTTTCTCCGCATCTTGCAGTGTTTTTTATTTTAGCCATTCTGATACCTGTGTGGTGACATCTCATTGTGGTTCTGACATTCATGATGGATAATGATACTGAACAGTTCTCTCATTGTGCTTACCTGCTGTCTGTATATCCTCTTGGGTGAAGTGTCTGTTCGTGTCTTTCCACCCAATTTCTAACTGTTGAGTTTTGAGAATTCTTTATGTATTCTACATGCTAGTCTTTTGTTGGGTATGTGGCTTGCAAATTTCTTCCCAGTCTGTAGCTTGTGTTTTAATTCTCTTTGCAAGGACCTCACGGAACAACTTTTTACTTTTTTATTAGGCCCAATTGATCAGTTTCTTCCTTTTTGGGTGTCAAGTGTAAAAACTCCTTGCCTAGCCTTGGATCCCAAAGACTTCCCTGTAATTTTCTAAAAGTGCCAGCGTTTTATGTTCATGATTTATTTTGATGTGACTTTTGCATAAGGTGTGAGATTTAAGTCAAGTTTTTGTTTTTTGTTTTGTTTTGTTGTCTATGGATGCCCAGCACCATCTCTTGAAAGATATCCTTCCTCCATTGGATTGCTTTTGAACCTTTGTCAAAAATCAGTTGAGCAGCCTGGCTGGTGTGGCTCAGTGGTTGAGCTCCGACCAGGGGCGTGCAGGAGGTCACAGTTCTGTTCTCCGTCAGAGCACATCCCGGGTTGCAGGCTCAACCCTAGTAGGGGGTGTGCAGGAGGCAGTCAATCAATGATTCTCTCTCATCATTGATGTTTCTATCTTCTCTCCCTCTCCCTTCCTCTCTGAAATCAATAAAATACATATTTTTAAAAAATCAGTTGAGCAAACTCAACAACAGCAATAAAAAAACAATTGGAACCGGGCAAAGGACTTGAATAAACATTTCTCCAGTGAAAATACACAAATGGCCAATAAGCACATGAAAAGATGCTCAACATCACTAGCCATTAAGGAAATGCAAATCAAACCCACAATGAGCCAGGCCAGCGTGGCTCAGTGGTTGAGGGTTGACCTATGAACCAGGAGGTAACAGTTCAATTCCTGGTCAGGGCACTTGCCCAGTTGCAGCTTGATCCCCAGTGGGGGTCATGCAGGAGGCAGCCCATCGATGATTCTCTCATCATTGATGTTTCTGTCTCTCTCTACCTTTCCCTTCCTCTCTGAAATCAATAAAAATATATTTAAAAGCCCTAGCCAGTTTGGCTTAGTGGATAGAGCATCGGCCTGTGGACCAAAGGGTCCCAGGTTCGTTTCTGGGCAAAGGCACATACCTCGTTACAGGCTCCTCCCAGGCCCAGGCCCTAGTAGGGGTGGTGCAGGAGGCAACCAATCCGTGTGTTTCTCTCACATGGATATTTCTCTCTGTCTTTCCCTCTCTTCCACTCTGTCTATGAATCAATGGAAAAATACCCTCAGGTGAGGAGTAAAAATAAAATAACATAAAAACCACAAACTCACAATGAAATACCACTCCATATTTAGCTGTTTTGTCTCAAAAAGGAAGTAAGCTTTGCTGCAGCTTAAAGCTCGGCTCCATAATCGGACTTGGTCCTTGGACCAGGAGTTGTCTCTTGAGGCTAGACCTACGCCAGTCATGGTATTACCCAGAACATTAAGCCACCAGTTTACTTTAGGGGACGGTGACCCTTATCCAGAGCCCCTCCCTTCCGGGAATCAGACACACAAGAAGCCACGAGTTACCAGAAGGATATTGTGGGTACGGATTCAGAGCAAACAGAGGCAAACTGCCTTGAGATATTTTAAGTCTTATTAAATATGCCTCTTCTTAGCCGGGGGCATAAAAATTGTTCCCTTTTTCCAGGTTCAAGTTCCCGTGGGCTGGAAGGTGCTGGATACACACTGTCAGTTCTGCCTCTTCAACTCACCAAGGATTTGGGCTTTTGTTGGCCATCAGCGTCTCACTTCACACCACTTCAAGTCCTATTTTACCCATGGAGCTATTTTGTCTAAGATGTGTTTGTATATAGTGTATCGTGATCTCATTCATCATATGTTGATTTTGTTAGGAAACTAAATGTTCTGCCAAGACTCATTAGTCTTTATTTAGTTCCAAGAGATCTTTCCGATGGATGAGATCTACCCTGGCTCTGCTTCCAGCTCTCAGCACAATGCACTGGTAATATCATTTATATTTGCCCCAAACTTGCTCTCAGCACAATGCACTGGTAATATCATTTATATTTGCCCCAAACTTCCTCAATTTCACTCTCGGTTCAGATCACTCTTGGTCTTTCAAACACATGGATGGAAATCAGCTGGTCTCAGTGATCATCCTTTCCCCTACTGATTAGGTCCCCGGTGCCTTGTGTACTTCCTGGCTTTTTGCTCACCTCCTCCAGTCAAGACCATTTGTATATGGGAATCTCACCTTCCTTCTTATAACAGCCAAAACAAGTATTGGCAGAGCATTTTAGTTTATGAAAAAGAAAAAATCTGAGGATAGCCTTGGCTGGTGTGCCTTGGTTGGGCATCATCCCATGCACCTAAGGATTGCTGGGTTTGATTCCCAGTCAGGGGACAGGCCTGGGTTGTGGGCTCCATCCCCGGTAGGGGGCATACAGGAGGCAGCGATTGATGTTCTGCTTTCACATCTATTTCCTCTCTTCCTCTCTCCTCCTTTCCTCTCTCTAAAAATCAATTTTTAAAATCTTAAACAACAAAAAGACCGAGTTTAAAAAAATTTTGTGTATGGGAATTGTATATGGGAATCTCACCTTCAGGCAGTGCTGGGCACAGGGCTCTGGCATCAGCGGCACCGCTGTAGGGAGGTGGCAGAACAGAGGTGAAGGACCTAGGGTTACAGTGTTGGCAACAGGGAGAGGAAGAGGACAAATCTGAATGTTGAGAGACTTTGCTTGGGAAAAACTGGCAGGCCCTGGTGACTGGTTTCATAGTGATAAGTGGCAGGAGGAAGGAAAGATGCTTGAGTTTGAGCCCAGAGTGTGACCGTGGGAGCCGGAGGGCATCGCTGACACATGGGTGAGCTAGGACGGAGCACCAGTGGGGAGGACCCTGGGTGTGGCTGTAGACAAGCTGAGTGTAGGTCAGAGGGCTCGAGCCGGAAGGTGTAAGAAGCTCAAAATATTCAAAAGGACCTATTCCTACATTCCTCTGAGGGGCACATGGACGCTGGCCTCCACTGCAGACCCATTTATCACTACTGAATTTAGGAGAAAACTGCACAACGTTTGTCCTGCTAGAAACAAATTATTCGGCCTCATTTCAGTGACTAAGACCACAGCTAGGATGCCTGGGCCGTGCCGATTCTTTTGTGAACTTGTCCCGGATAAGTCATTCACTGAGAAAGTGGCAACCCTGTCAAGGCTGGTACATGTTCCATTTCTCAAATTTCTCCCTTCTATTTGGAGAACTTTCAAACAGGATCAAGTATATAAATAACTGGCAGTCCCAGCACTTGACACGTGAGAACTTTAAATACCATGTGTGCATTCGGCTTTGTTCTGGCCTAGTAAGCATGTTGCCACAGGCTGTATAGATTTAGAAGAGCATTGATCCTAAATTTCAAGTTCCTTTAACTCTCTGAGTAGCATTCCCTCAGGCATGGCCTAATTGTCCAATCCTCTACTCCAAAATTCTGATACAGAAGGGAAGGTCCTTTGAGGGTTTATCTAAGTATGGAGTCCAATTCTGATTCTCATCACCAGATGTTACTGTTGCTTGTTAGGTAGACATAGGTAACTGCTTTGGGGGACAGCAGGATCCTGAATGTGAAAAAAACCCACAAACCTATTTATTCTAATTAATTCAACAAAGACTTGCTGAACACCTATATGAGCCAGGCACCAGCCAGGTGCTTTGGATGAAAAAATTACAGACCAGTGGAGGAGAGGCACGGAACCACCCCGCACCAGTGCCTCAGTAACACACCACAGGAAGCTGAGGACTCCAACTCTCGGTGACAGATCAGCAGACCGTTGCCTAAGGCAGGACATCGTTTCCTCAGGGATACCGTCTGCCTCCAACCCTGGATTAGGCCCCCCAGCCCAGAGTCCCTGCTGCATCCTATACCCAATACCCACCATGCTTTTGGTCACCACTTACTTAATGCCACCCTCCCTACTAGACTGTGAGTTTTAAGGAGGGCCCACGTAGCTCCTGTGCTGCTGCATCCCCAAGCTTCACAAGGATAACAGCACCAATTGGCTGTGACTGATGCATCAGGTGCTATGCTCAGCCCTTTATATCCACCATTGCACTTCATCTTCCCAGCAACCTGTCATTTGTCCAGATCGTTTTCTTTCAAATTAGTATTTATTTTCACAAAATCAATACCTTCATCTATTAAAATGACAAATTTCTGAAACTTGTTCCCAATTTTTTTCTTCTACAGAAACAACTGTTAAGACTGCCTATAAGCATCTCCTATAACATCTTTTTGAAGTTGATTAAAATTCCTAATAGCTTATATTTTAAATCACTTTCTCACAGACCCATAAATGATCTAAATAGGACCATTTGGTCTATTACCTAGACCAATCTCTCACCTCACAGCTAGGAAAAGACTGAGAAAACCGACTTGGTCCAGGTTATACAGTCAGTGGTGAGCCAAGACCATGCCATAACCTCATTTATTTATAACAAATAAAATTAATGCTGCCACTCCAGCATTAATTTCACAAAGGCCAACATTTCAAGTCTCTAAAACCGGTTGGCATCTACCACTTGACTATACAGGTTCCAGTCCCAAACCTACATCCTTCTCTAGCTATGCGACATTGGTTCGTTACTTACACTATTCATGCCAAAGTCCTCTATGAAATGAGGACCACAGCTCCTAACGCTTAGGGTTGTTAGGAAACTTCAGTGACATTATACTTAAAGGTGCTTACAGCAGTGTGTAGCACACAATAAATGTTAGCCATTTTTCCTGTTTGGTAAATATTCTTTAACCATGGTTCTTACCAAAGGTACAAAATGCTCTCCCTCATTTCTGGAAACTTTCTAAATTTTTAATACATTTTTTAGGGTTGATAGTTTTACAGATTATCTCCCACTTCCCCCATCCTCCCAGCCCCTACCCACTCCCCATCCACCCCCCAGGTCTTCACTACCCTATTGCCCATGTCCATGGGATATGCATAGAAGTATGTAAGTTATTTTGGTTTATCTCTTTGGAAACTTAATTTTTATGCTACTTTGAGGAATGACTTATTTTTCCAAATTGAAATAAATACAAAACATTTGACATGTTCACTTACTTTAATAACAATACATTTACCATGTTATCACCATGGAATGTAATTCAGGTTAGAATTTCACAAGTGCAATAAAGCCTTCTGTAGTACATCAAAGTTTCTGTATAATGTCTTTCCAGAGCTTGCTCTTGAATCAGTCATCATTTCCATTATAGGTATTTGTTTAGTTTAACATTTATGATTCTTACAGAGAAAATGAACATACAGCAAATATTTAAAACTGTCTTTCATTACCTTTGTGTTGACACTTAAAATACATATATCTATTTCAAAGTGACATGTAAAAATTATTCTAATATAACAGCAGCAAAAATATAATTCTGCAGTTAGAAAAGAGCTAAACTGGGGTCCATAATTATTTTACATTTACAAGTGTGACTCTAAAATAAATACTACCTTCTAGCAGCTGTTATCAGCATGTTAGGTTTGGTTTAAACACACACAATCAGTTGTGGGGAGGTTTGTAACATTATATGCCATGCACTGTTCTGAAAGGGTTCTTTAAGAGCCAATCAACCCTAAAAACTGAACTCCTCATTCAGTCCACAAGGCAGGCAGAATAAAGCCAAAGTAACTGGGGCAAATAGGATTCCTACATAACATCAAAAGCATGTGAGATTCTGCAGCAACTGGGAGTACTTCAGGATTGGCATGTAGTTCTTGCTTAGAACTAATTTCACCAGAAGAGTTTAACAAGGTGGACATTTTACCACGTCGAATGCATTTCTTATGTGCTAACCTGACTCCCCTGAATGACCTAGCTAGTGAACTAGTCACTAGTAATTTAGTCACCTGGGAAATCAAGCCTGCAAAAAAGGAAGCCAATATTCAAATTAATGTGTTATTGTCTGACCCTCTCAAATGATTATTTTCAACATAAACATATAACCTCAATATGAGATGTCTAACTATAGCAAACACCATCAAGACCAAGACAGCATCTCTTCTTCTATGGTTTAGGTTTTGCCCAGAATTCCTTATACATGGAATAGCCCATACCTTAAAAAAGGAAAAAAAGAATGCTGGTTAAGTATTTAAAGGTATTTTTTCAATATTAAGAAAATTAAAAATGGCTCATAAAATAGCTAAAAGTAGCACCTTTGCTAGCATGCAATCTTTATAAAGGGAACAAGACCCCCGGTTGCTTACCTTCTTGCCTTCTTAAACAGTTTAAATTTCTAAAATTCTTTTTACTTTCCCAAGTAGCTTGAAGCTAGTATGGACTAGCTTAGACTGTTTAATATTTATCTGGCAAGTTTAAAAGGTACTGCTCTTGCTACATAATACCAGATAAAGTCAATGAATCATAAAGCCAATAAAAGCATTTAATACCTACATTTAAAAAATCTCTTTTATCTTCAACTCAATAAAACAGCAATCATAGGTCTCTTCCAGAAAATGGATCTTACTTCCAACCCTATGCATATCTAGGCTCTTCAGTGAAATTATAAACTCAGTGATGGACAGGATTGTCTTTCTTCCTTTATTTTATAACTTTAGTAAGTGGGTTTACAGTTGTGAGTACATTCTTGTATTATTATTTATTAATGATTGTGTTATTTTCCATATGAACAACTATAAACATACTTCTGCCCCACCCTGTATCATACAACAGTAAATTTATGTCACTATTGAATTGAACTATTTTTAATCACTTTTCTAGGAAAATAAATATAAGTGATATCTGAAAAGTGCATCAAAGTTAACTAAAAGTATGTACCTTGTTTTATTAACAAAGAAATTCATTAATGGGAAACCACAAATTTGAAATTTCCTGTAGGTACCTACCAAGAGTCATTGCTCCCACAACAAAACCTTGGGCTGCCACACGCATGTGGATCAGGTGAACGGACATTTTAGCATTTCCCCTGTTTTTCAATTTATATAATCCATATGCAACGATTGCTGCAAAACCCGCCATTCCTGAGAAACAAATAGTCACAATTATGTCAGATACATGGGGACAGGGAACCAAGATGATTTCACCACCAATCAATGTACTTTCTACTATTTTATATAAAAACTAGTGGCCCAGTGCACGTGCACATTAAAAGGGAATTATTTAGAGGAAATATTTTAAAATTGCTATTTGCCCTTTCTCTATAATAGAAGTGTCAGAGATGAAAGGAAAGAAAATTAGTAAAATGTGTAAAATTAGTAAAATGTATGAAACTCCGTCAGAGTCTGGAGCATACCACAGGACCCAGAGTCAAGTCCCTGCCCACCCGCGCCTCAAAATCATGCAAGACCCAGACAGGGCTGGCCCCACCCCCCATCAAGCCCCGCTGGGGCGGGGGGCGCGGCCTCAGATCCCCTGGCTTGGCCTCAGGTCCCCTGGCCTCAGGTCCCCCGGCCCCAGCACGAGGGTGCGATGACCGTTTGCATATTAGCTCTTTATTACATAGGATGCTTATGAGACCACTAATTAGCTAACATACATGTTGTATTTTTAATTCCCCTACTCAGAACCAAAAATCCTGAGATGGTAGCAAAAAGTAGCAGACTCATAAAGTTAAGATCTTCAAAATGTGGGCTTGTGAAGCCAGTAGATAAATTCCTTTAAGAGAACCAGGAGAACTCTTCCTTTCTGTCCTACTCCCCTCTCTAAAGGGAATCAATTAATATAACAGAGACTGTAATAAACCGTAACTGTGAGTAGAAGAGCTTTTTTAAAAAAGCCTCGTGAGAGGGGGAAAGGAGACATAAGTAATACTTTCAACAATAAAGAATGAAAAAACAAAAGATAAGCCCTAACCGGTTTGGCTCAGTGCATAAAGCGTCGGCCTGCGGACTGAAGGGTCCCAGGTTCGAGTCCGGTCAAGGGCATGTACCTTGGTTGCGGGCACATCCCCAGTAGGGGGTGTGCAGGAGGCAGCTGATTGATGTTTCTCTCTCATCGATGTTTCTAACTCTCTATCCCTCTCCCCTCCTCTCTGTAAAAATCAATAAAATATATTAAAAACAAAAAACCAAAAACAAGATAGGCCTCTTGAGTCCTTCTAGCAAACCACAAAGACTAAGGGGGTCCAGGCCCCAACACATTCACTGAAAGAAGAGTCAGTAAAGCAAGAAGTCTGAACACACACAGAAGCATTTCTATAATGATAGTTATATGCCAATCTCAGCATATTTCAACCACACCTGAAAAAAATTTGAAAATAATGCTTATGGATGTATTTGATGAATCGATCACACTTCGATTGTGTTACAGCATACAATAGACTGATTATCAGAACGTCAAAGCCAAACTTACCAATAGGGACAAATGGTGCCTCTTTAGCTTTTCGGATAAATTTAGATCCCTGACCTTCATCATATGAAGAAAGAGAAACATCTGTGTTGGATGACATACTGATTGAAGAATCTTCCTGAAAGAGAATTTCCATGAGGTTCTGCAATTAAAAGCAACTAGAATATTAAGTGACTGGATGTACTTAAAATAATCCTAAAAATCTGGTATATCCATGAACTCTAAAAAGCATTTTTAGAAGTTTCTCCATAAACCAGTTCCTTTTTAGCACGTCACTGTTCATAACAGTGCATTTTTAAGTTTTGTCAATTAAAATAGTAGCTATTAATTTTCTGACTATCTTCATCCTTTTTAAAAATTTTTCCTTTAATCAATTCAACTTGACAACTTTAAATTATTCAAACCAAACTGATACTCCTTATTGCCTCTTCAATATCATGGTGAAAATACTACTAAGCACTTTTAAGTGTAGCTGAGTGTAGTCTTTATTGCTTTCAATCACAACTGGCTGACTTATTCCAACATGCTACCCGGCTTCAGTTCTCGCCTCTGAATAGTTTCCAACCGATTACACTGATCTTTATTATTGATGGTGGCTGTCTGTGGGGAAGATTACAGTTATTCTCATTAGCCAAAATTTCTAGACTCATTGTTTACACCTTTTAAGGACAAAGCTTTTATTTTAATATTATTGCTAGAAATGTCTCCTTTTAAACATAACTATGTTCAATTGAACTAATATAGATTTTTATAACTTAGGGTTATAATTTTTTTAAACAATACTGCAGCATAAAATCAAACTATACTCTTTTATAATAAAAGAATATCTCTCAAGCTTTAGCTGTCTTTCCTACATACCTTATATTCCCTGGGCTTCTTAAAATTCTTTCTTTTATATTATTATTCTTTTAAATAATATCAAAAAAGGCAAGATATTGGCCTGACCATTATACAAATAAGGGGGCAGGGAAAAAAGAGATTATTTTCAATTATCACAGGGACTAAAGGCTCCATTCTCCCATTTCAATCATCTTCCTTTACATAGTAAGTTAGCAGGCGTTTCATCACAATGAGGTAATAAATTCAGTTTTACCTGAGTCACAGTAACTGTATACACTTCCTTCTTCACCAATCTGATTTGAACTGCCTATAAACTTTACCCATAGATAAAATAAGGGAGTCAAACATAGTATATATGTGCACAAGTCTCTGATTGGTGTCAATTACAATAAAGTCAAAAGTCAACTACCCATGTGAAATCTTACCTTCACTTCTGGGCGTTTCCTGTGCATTATACTCCCTTCCATAACATAGCCCTCATTCAACACTTTGCACTTCGAGGGTTGTTAGAGTGGCTAAGGCCCTCAAAGAAAACCCAACTTTACTACTTAGTTTGAAAAGTGAAATCATCCCTCCAAGCCCCATCTCCACTGGGAAGAGTTGATTCTGTCATCTGACAGGAAAGACAACTTAAATCCAGAGGAGTTACGCAATATCAGAGATGAAAGAAAACTCGGATTACAACTAGACTTTGTTTTGTACTCCGTTATCTGCTAATTGACTAAACCCCTGCTTACTGAGCTTTTTATTACCATATACAAGGTTCAACAAGCTCAAGGTTCAGGACGCTCACTATATTACCTGAAGAGATAACATAAACACAGAAATGACTAGTGGTTCAAAAATTAGATTTTAAAGAAAGGACATGACAGTGTGACTACTTGTCAATAGCATAACAGAGACAACGGGAACTGAATTTACAGTGTGGTGTCTTTTAGCTAAAGTAGGTTTGGGAAGTTTCACAGAGAAATATTTGAGGATGGCCTTCAAGAACCTACATAAATGGACTAGATAAAAATTAAACACTGTATTTATTTTAGGCTACTATGTCTCTTAGTTGCCTTCATAACTAATCATGAACTTCTCAAATGCATAACTATTAAACATCTTATAGATGATCTCTATACCTCCAGCCTTTCAGAAGCTGACTCCTCTAACACTTTTCCCTTTTCATCTCCTTCATAGCTGACTCCTCCCATTTTCCAGCTTCTTATCTTAACTGACCTCTAGAAAGTCTTCTACACGTGTTTTGGTTATGCAGTCTCATCAAATGCTGTTTTCTCTATCATAACTCTTTCTTATAAATGCCTATTTAACTGCTTCTTTTGCTAGAATCCTTGAAGTCAGGAGGCCACACCTGTCCTGCTTGTATCTATTTCCAATGCCTGGCACAATGCTTTGCATGTAGGAATTACACCACAAAATGTTGAATACATTTAAAGGTAATATATTTCAACAATTAAAATTATTCTCAGGTTTAATCAGTTGGTAAGAAGAATGCTGAACCATATATACCTTGTGTTTATATGTATTTTAATTCTTATATTTTATCTATGAAAGGAAAAAAATGGTTAACCTCAGTAGGTCTTGGCTTCTTGCAATCACAAGAGACAAAACTATTATATACCACAATCTATTTTTAAAATCTAGCATCTTCTTTTGCAGCTATAAAAGCATGTTTCTTCCCTTGCCTTAATTATTCCTAAACTATGAAGTCATTTGGGAATTGTCTTTAAAAGCAAGAAAGTAGGTCCGGCTGGCATGGCTCAGTGGTTGAGCGTGGACCTATGAACCAGGAAGTCATGGTTTGATTCCATGGTTTGAGTCCCTGTCAAGGCACACGTTGGGTTTGGGGTTTGATCCCCAGTGTGGGACATGCAGGAGGCAGCCAATCAATGATTGATTCCCTCTCATCACTGATGTTTCTATCTCCCCCTCTCCTCCTCTAAAATCAATAAAAATATATATATTTTTTAAAGAGCAAGAAAGTAGGTAGTTTTTGCTCTACACTCTCACATCTGGATCACTAATTGTCCACCGGCAATGGAGCAAAAGCCTCCCTCCTCACTCTCCCCCTCCCCCCAACCCCATCCTTTCAGGAGGGAGAGGGCTGAGGGCTGGCTGTCTCCCTCCTGCACATATAAAAGAACAGAAGAAAATCCACTGACTTCCATTCCTCACCTATGATACAGACTCTGAAGTTTGTCTGGGAAGGATATTTCATCTGGCTTTCAGAAAGTAGTCCCTGGGTAAGAATCATATGGTCATTATTTGCTTTAAGTGACTAGATAATCTGACGATCCAGGATACTTTGTGTGGACATTTCAGGGTAATATTAACAGAAACATTAAAAATCCAACACTTAAGTTATATTTTCTACTGTCTTATAAATTCTGTGTTATATTTATAACACTCTGAATATAAGATTTTAATAATTCTTTCTGATTACCACCTAGAAGTTTCCCAAGTATTCATGATTTACAGCCACCTAAACTGAACATGGTTAACATTTAAAGTACCATTTAAAGTAACTATAAGTCATATAATTTGAAAATAACAACTCATGATTAATGCGAACAGCCTTATTTTACAGATGGAAAAGGGGTTAGGAAGGCTTATAGGAACTGCTCAACAACAGGCATACATTTCTGGCAGGGTGGGACGAGAACCAAGCTCTCCTGACAGAGTCCAGGGTTTGTGTGATTAACAATATATTACCAAACCACCCATCTTATGCTGGTATATTTTAATCTGGAAAAATACTGAAATCCATTCCATAACAGAAGTCTGCATCTCTTTCCTTGAATTGTAAAAAAGTATATATATATATACTTGATATATATATATATATATATATATATATCATGCCTAACATTAAATGGAACCTTCTTCCCCAGTTTCTTATCTGACAATTTCACAATTGTGATTTGAAAAGATGTATTTTCCACTAGCACTCCTAGATTCCCCTTATTTCCTCACCCGCACACAGCAACTGACGCCGACTGCCCACAGAAAGTCGAACAGGTGTGAAAGAGGCACTAGCAACCAGATGCTCAAAGCCCGTCTCACAAACACGAAGCACTCTGTCGGCTGAGCAGGACACCACTCCCCCTGAAGACCTTTGCCAGTGCTCAGGAACCTGGGAGAGTCTGGCGCAAGGGGAGAGGAGCTGCCGGGCCTCCGGTGACGCAACAGGCTAGGCTGCCGGACCTCCACGGCGGCCACTCGGGCCTCAAGAACGGCATCTAACAATCATCTCCGTTTCTGATTTTGCATCGGCCAGCTTGTCGAAAAATGGCTGCCAAGGCCCCACCCTGAGGACTGACTCCAGGGGGTGAGGACCCAGGAGAGTGCATTTGCAGAAGCTCCCACCCCCTCCAGTGACTGGTGCACGGAGTTAGGAGCAGCCCTGGTACGCAGGACTCAAACAGGTTCGTCACGCCGGGCCCGGTACTCCGATCCCTCACTCACAGCTTTTCATTCAAACCGGTCCCGCTCCCAAGAGCCTCTGGCAGGATTAGTACGGGGGGGGGGGGGGGCTGCTCCCCACACCGGCAATGGAGAGAAGGGCGAGCAGCACTGCCGAATCATCTCGGCTGCTCCCTTCCACACGCAGGCTGTGTTTTGTAATCTCTAACCGGAAGAGGTGCCAATTCCGTCCCAGATGCTTCAAACCCGGTCTGAGGCCTCGCCCCCTCCCGAGGGCCGGCGAGGGTCGCGGAGGGCGGGAGGGCACACCGGTCCGGGGGAGGAGGAGGCGCGGACCGGAAGGTCGTGGGCTTTTACGCCCTCCTCTCCACCTTCTCACCTTCCTCGCCCTCGTTCTCCCCGTGACCTTGTCAGGACTCCATGGCCCGAGCGCTCGGCCTCCCGATCAGTTCTCACCCGCCGCTCGGCCCCAGCCCCTCCGCGGGTCACTCCTGACGGTCCCATCCGAGAGTCCACCCACCGGCCACGATGCACTGCACAAACGTCTGCCTCACCTCCGCGTTGGCTCCGTCTCTCCTCACCCGACAGACAGAGCGTCAGGCCTTGTGTTTGGACCCCCGCCCCCCACCTCTCCAAACTCCCTGAACCACGCGGCCCGGCCTGAGCCCCCAACTATACCTCGTCCCCATTACCCCCGGCCTCGCCCACTCCCAGCCTCGTGGCCCCCAACCCCGTCAAGGTGCTCTCGGCACAGCCAAGCGTGACCCCACCGCCTCCCGCCCCAAATCGGGCGTCCCCGCTCCCAGGACCTCTCCACACTTGACTCACCAAACGCAACGGGACCGCTCACACTCTCGCCGGCTTCTGCCCCCGCCCGCGCGCGCCGTCGGGCCGGCTTCTCCCCGTCCCGCCTACAGCCGGATCCAGCCAATCAGGAGGTCGGAAGCCGCCGGTGTGTGCGTGCGTGTGCGCGGTGGGTGGGGCGGCCCAGAGCGGGTTCCCGATTGGCTGGCGCGCCGTAGGGGCGAAGTCCCCCGCTCTCGCGCGGGGATCTCGTCATAGGTGAGCGCTCCCGTGTGGGGTTTGCGCGGTGCTGCGGCCTCGGACTCCCGGCCCGAGGGGACTTCCCGTTACTCTCGCCCCTTCCCCCGGGGACAGGCGGGCCGGGTGTGCGGAGCCCGGACGCCTCAAGGTCAGTTTTGTCTGAGCCGCATGGTCCGCGGTGTGAGAGCTCAGGGGGTTCAAACCACAGGACCAGCGATTTGCTAGGGGAGGAAAGCTTTCCCCTAGGGCAGTGGTTCTCAACCTTCCTAATGCGGCGACCCTTTAATACAGTTCCTCATGTGGTGACCCCCAACCATCAAATTATTTTCGTTGCTACTTCATAACTGTAATTTTGCTACTGTTACGAATCGTCATGTAAATATGTGCTACGCACGAGGTATTTTCATTGTTACAAATTGAACATAAAGCATAGTGATTAATCACAAAAACAATATGTAATTATGTATGTGTTTTCCGATGGTCTTAGGCGACTCCTGTGAAAGGGTCGTTCGACCCCCAAAGGGGTCGCGACCCACAGGTTGAGAACCGCTGCCCTAGGGGCAAGGTTCTTGTTTTCCCAGTTTTGCCCCTGTTCTGGGGCTTTTTTGCCCTGGTGCGTTTGTGTACTTGGCCCGTGGTCCTTGCTCAGCTCATGACTAATTGCCTATAATGTGTATATCTATAGCTGTAAATATCGATAATATCTATCTATACATGTCAATATAGTCTTTTGATTCCCACTATTTACACACTTCTGTAAAGAACCCCCCTCCCTGCACCTCTCACTTCTGTGGATACTGATTGCCTATCTGCTTTCTCCCACTCTGTCTCTCCCAACAACGACTTAGGGCTATTTTTACAGTCCGCTAATTCGCCCAGAATGAGTGCCTCTTCTGGGAGGCCCTGCCATACTCAATGGCACTGCAAATAGGCTTTTATTGACTGATCTCTGGGCTCTCCAAGTCACTTTGCCCTCATACTGAGTGCAAAGCACCATCTGTTTGTCTCGATGGCTTAATGAATCGAGGCTCATAAAGGTGGCTGACATCTGAATTCGATCCCGTCACAGTAAGCACAAAATAATGGGTGGAAAAATCACTTGAATACCTCTGGGAGAAAAATGGATTATATGAAGAGTCACTTCACTCCACTTGGTGGCCCTGAGGGACTCCCTCTGTGCTGATGCTTTTGCCTAAGGACTGGAACCTGCCTGCCCTGTTGTGGGAAAACCAGAAAAGAAAGGTTTTTCTGCCTGACCCAAGTTCACTCTGGACCAGCAGTCAAGTGCTAGCCATTAGAGTCCGGCCATTTTGCTTTATAAGGGCCAGGAAAGCTTTTTAAATGATGAGTGTTAACCACTAAAAAAGTGAGCTAGTGTTGGGCTGGTGTGGCTCAGTGATTGAGTGTTGACCTATGAACCAGGAGGTCATGGTTCGATTCCTGGTCAGGGCACATGCCCCTGTGGGCTCGATCCCCAGTAGGGGACAAGCAGGAAGCAGCCAACCAATGATTCTCTTTCATCATTGATGTTTCTATCTCTCCCTCTCTCTTCCTCTCTGAAATATATAAATACTAGAGGCCTGGTGCTCGAATTTGTGCAGTAGTGGGGTCCAGCCGGCCCGCCTGATGGGAACCATCGGGGACGGGCTGGCCAGGGCGAGGGTCCACGGGTGGTTTGTTGGGCAGGACTCTGCCCCAGATCAGGGTGGGTGGGCCCACTCAGGGGCAAGGCCGGCCGGGGGGAGGGACCATGGGCATTCCAGTCGTTCTGCCGTTTGGTCAATTTGCATATTGCCTTTTTATTATATAGGATATATATTTAAAAGCGAGCCTGTTACCTAGCACAGTGTGGCTGATCAGAGAGAGATCACTGGCAGTGAGAGGTGTTAAGTGTATTGTCCAGATTGTAAATTCCCTAGAAACTGGATGGGCTGTTGCTTAAGGGCAGTTTACCAATAACTTAAAAAGACCACCTTTTGTTCATTTGCTCTTACATTTAGCTGGGATCTGGAATCCTTGTGATCCCTGGGCTGTAGTGAGTGAGCTGTCCACGTCCTCCCCTTACCTGCAAGTATCTTAAGCCAGAAGCAAGCAGAACCACATGCAGCTATCCAAACAGCCCTGCCAAAAGGCATTAGGGGTGAGTTAATTAAATGTTTAACCAAATATAGCATGCTAGTTTTTAAGTTGATACTTTTTTCTTTAAAACAATATTTTTGTTGATTTCAGAGAGGAAGGGAGAGAGAGAAACATCAATGATGAGAGAGAATTTAAGTTGATAATTTTGTATGGTCCCTTGAATGATGTTATAAATATCCAAATGGTCCGGCTGGCATGGCTCAGTGGTTGAGTGTCAACCTATGAACCAGGAGGTCACAGTTCAATTCCTAGGTCACAGTTCAATTCCCTGTTAGGGTACGTGCCCAGGTTTCGGGCTCAGTCCCCAGTATGGAACTTGGAAGAGTCAGCCTTTCAGTGATTTTTCTCTCATTGATATTTCTATCTTTCTCTCCCTCTCCCTTCCTCTCTTAAATCAACAAAAATATATTTGAAAAATAGTGACATTATCAAACACTGCAAAGATGTCGAGAAGTGATTGTTCATACATTAGTGGTGGGAATGTAAAATGGTACAGCCACTCTACAGAACAGGTTGGCTGTTTTTTCTTGTCCCAGTCAGAATACTATTGGGCAAAGCATTCCCAGGAGAGGGGAGCATCAAGCCACCTGATACTGGCCAATTAGAGAAGGGACAGAGGAGATCGCCCATCTGTCCCTTAAGCAGGGTGGAAGTGTGGGTGAGCTTTGGATGGAGAGAAGGGGAAAAGAGATAACGGTCAGTCATAGGGCCACAGAGTTTGGAATATGTAAAATACACTATTTGATCAATGCAGAGTACATCTTGAGAAGGCTGTAAACCTGGGCTTTGGTAGCGGCAAGGCACAGGGAAATTGCTGCCCATATGTCCACATAGGTGTGTCAGACTTAGAGTTTTCAAACAGGAAGATTAGCTCACTAGGTGCCAACAAGTCTTTGTACTCTAGGCAGTAGCCCTATTGAGTGGATGACTAAGGCAATCCACCTATGTGACTTACCAGGTCAGGGGAGAAAAAGGGAGTGGTGGACCAGGAATGATGGGCAGTTCTGGGTGGGCCAGCGTGAGTCACCCTCCCCAGGGTTAATACCAGGAGATCAGGCCAAGGGCTTATGTGGCTCATTTTCTTCACCTTTTCCCAAATTCTAGTTTTGTCAGTTCTCTCATCCTCTGACTTCTCTGAGAGGGGCGTGGAGTTGAAATAGCTCCAACTTGATAGATAGGGACCCTGAGGCCCAGAGAGGAGAAGGGACTTGCCCTTTTTCCCACAGCATGCTGATTTCAGAGTTGGGATTAGAGGGGCCTCTTGGCTACCAACCCCTTGCACTTTGTCCTCTACCAACAAGGCTTTCCTCTCTGAGTCTTCTCCCCATTGTACCAGCTAAGGCAAAAGGGACACAGAATGGGACATGGCAGAAACTTGAAGGGGTTGTCCCTCAACTGTGAAGTGCCCCAGGGAACGTAGGGAGAGGCAGGAGGAGTTTGGGGGCAGAGGTTTGTCTTCCATGGCCCTCTTCTCAAGAGAAAGCTGGTTTTAGGTCACCTTTTTTTAAATGTAAACTCCGAAATAACAAATTCTGTGACCCTTTCATAGATCTCTTATATTTTATTAAAAAATACTGGGACCGCTTTAAATGTTTTCTTTGTAGCACCCCTTTTAAATAGCTTTTTTGAAGTTTGTTAACTTACAACTAGGTCTATATATCTCTCCCCTGATGAATGTGATGAGGACTGACTGTCTCAATGACTCTCCTCTGATGATCACAAGGCCATCGTGGAGGGAGACTTAGGTTGTATCCATGTATCAAAGGAAGTGTGTAATTTCCACATATAAAGGGTTGGAGGTGTTGATCTCTGGCTCTGACTGATGAGCACTCCTCTACTTCTACAATGCAGTCCCTACAAGTAACAAAATCTTGCCTTTATTTTTTAAAAATATTTTTATTGATTTCAGAGAGGGAGGGAGGGAGAGGGAGACGGAGATAGAAACATCAACGATGAGAGAGAATCATTGATTGGCTGCCTTCTGCACGTCCCACACTGGGGACCAAGACTGCAACTTGGGCATGTGCCCTCCCTGGTGACCTCTCCTGGGTCATAGGTCGATGCTCAACCACGGAGCCACCCCAGCCTTACCAAAATGCTGCTTTTAGATTTTGTCTGTATCCCCCTCCCCCAACAATTTGGCATAGTCAAGATATGGAGCAACCAGACCCCCAGAAGAGCAGAGATGTAATGTAGGATGAATTGATAAGTGCCCACCTGGTGAGATCCCGTAATGTCTTCCTTTTGTGTCCTCCTCCCTCACCTCCACGCCTGGTGATGCCATATCTAAGTTCTGCCCCTGGGCTGCTTTTTTTTTCCAAAAGTCTTTGTTGCTTCAGGCAGGCATCATAAACTAAACCTGTTTAACTGTCTGGCCTCTCTTGCACCCCTTCCTTCTCAGACCCCTCAAAATCAGATATGCTCTAGTTCTCTTTAGACCGTATAAATGTTCCACGGATGTTCCTGTCTGGGTCAGGAAAGGAACTACAACTTCCCCTGAGTCAGTTAATTTTAAACATTTTGGTCCTTCTTCTTCTGTTTAATTTAGGATTCGTGTACCAGAAAGAACCCAAAACTCCAGAGATTGATCCTGGGACCATAATTTCCTGAAATGTTCAAGGAAGAATAAAGGAAGCCCTCATCATGGCCACACTGAGTCAGAGATCTATGAGAAAATGAGGCCTAAAAAGTAAAAGGCTAAATCCTTAATCGCCCCCCAGGAGAAGTTGGAAAACCTCAGTAAGTATGTTGGTAAAATTCTTTTGGGGAAGTTTTTTATGTTCCTGTAAAAAAACAACAACAACCCTGGTAGCACAATATCAAGCCTTCAACCTTTAGAGGGGGTGTGCCAGTTGTCACTTAACACCTCCTTATTCCAAATCCACCTTCATTACTTTTCTTGTGATATTAGAACATTTCTTCATTGCCAGCAGGCTCAATTGTTGTCAGTAGGGGGTGCTAGAGGGCACAATTCATCCATGTGAGCAGGTGGTGTCCAACCATGGCCTCTGCCTACTAAGAACCCCAGTTGTAGGGGACTCTTCCTTGCCAGGCAAGGCCCATAGTATTCTGCCTGCCAGCCTCAGCTTCTGACTGTGTACCAGCTCTGGCCCAGATGACCCAGTGAACTTCCCTGTCATCCAGTGGTGGCAGTCACACCCCAAGAGACCTGTGTCCCAGCTGTAGGGAGGGGCTCCCTCCCACCCCAAGCTATTTCCTGCTCTGAGTACTTTCCCTCTGTCAGAGGGTATTCTTTAGAGTTTGCTTTTATTTCCTCATAGTAGTTCCCTTTAAATAGTTACTAATTCTTTATATTAAACTTTACTTTTTCAAACCATTGTGGTTACTGTCTCCTCACTGTCCTTTCATGGGCCATGATGCTGAAAACTCAGCACTTCTCAATTCATACCAGTCACATTTTAAGGACTCAATGGCCATGTATGGCTAGTGGCTATTGTATGGGACAGTGCAGCTCTAAATCATGGTTTGACACATACTTAATGCGAGTGACACTTTGGGGGACAGTTTAAAAAAAAAGAAATTGCATAAAAAAATATTGGACTTAATTCTGTAGCTTTATTGATACTAGAGGCCTGGTGCACGCATTCATGCACGGGTGGGGTCCCTCAGGGTGGCCTGCGGGGATCGGGCTGAAACCCACAGTCCAACGCCACCTGCAGCTCCTACCTGCCACTCCCGCTCATCCCAGCCCCACTGTGCCTTCCGCAGGCTTGCGCCCAATCAGTCCCGATTGGGAGAGGCTCACACCGCCACATCAGCACTTGTGAGCCCTGTGTTTGGTGCCCTCCCAAGGGGAGTGGCCTGCAGGATCTGACCAAAACTGGCTCTCCGACATCCCCTGAGGGGTCCCAAATTGTGAGAGGGCACAGGCCAGGCTGAGGGACCCCACCAGTGCACGATCGGAGCCAGGGAGGGACCACAGGAGGGCTCCAGGATGTGTCTGGCCCATCTCCCTGGTATGTGGGCACCAGGATAACTGGTTGGTGCTTTGGTGGGAGGTTGTGCCCTGAGGTGTCTGGAAAAGGAGATTACTCTGACATTCCAAAGGTACATTATCACCCGAGGTCAAGGGCTTTGGTGGTCTCTATGAATTGTCTCCTGACTTACCTTGCTTGCTATTGGCATTTATGTAATTGTGGCTTGTCACCTTGTATCTTCCAGGGATGGTCTAGAGCCCCACAGAGTCATGGAGATGCTCAAGAGAACATCACAGGGCTCTTTCCATCTGGGTTCTTGTTTGAAATGGCTTGTCATAGACCCTGTATCCTGCTGGAACCTCTGTGTTGTATGTCGTCTAGGATGGCCTGGGCTGCAAAGAAATCCAGGACGTGAGTACTTGACAATGAGATAGTAACAGACAAGTAAGAAAGCTCATGGTTGAAGTGACACTAGTGGAGTGAATGCTGTTGATGTGGCTTGAGTTCCAACATCTGGTGGGTTGTGGGATTGCAGCATTAGTGTTCATCTTGATCTTTGGAAAGGTTTTAGGCCGTGTAAAACTTGCTTGTTGCAGTTTTATTTGATTTTTCTTAGTGCCATAGTGTTGCTTCTAGCTCATCAGAGCTTTGGAGGTTGGAAGAATGTGTGGTTTGTAACTTATACACATGTTGAAAAGGTTTTCCCATGAAATGAGAACATTAGTCTGAGTTTAGATGTGAGCCTATCTTTTCCTGGGGAAGAATGCATTTTTGGGAGTTCTTCTGTGATGGCATTTGCCTTCCAGTAGGGGTCGCTGTATACTACCCAGAGAAAAAGCTTAACAACTAGACCCAGTGGATGGCTCCTAGTGTCCCCAGTCCCTGCTTACCAGTGGCAGAAGAAAGGCGGTGCACACAACAAAAAGCTAATAAATAGGAAAACCCGGGGGCATACCTCGCATGTTTTATTCTGTCACGCTCCTTCCTCCAATTGTGCACTAAGATGCCGGATCTGGTGAGCAGGGGAAGGAAGGAGGGATCTGGAAACTGTGGGTTGCCCATTTTAGTGGAAGTTAAAATAGATAGGACAAGATAGCAATCTGCTAGTGTTCAGGCAGCCTTTTCTATACAGGAACCCCATTTTGTTATTGTTCCTACACTGGGAAATGACGGGGTCTAGGGATTGGACAGGGAGGGTACTCATAAATATTTACACACAGGACTGCTTCATCTCAAACATTTCTCTTTACATACGTCAACTGCTTTAACTTACTAGACAGAACTTTCCCAGGCAGAAAAAGTCATGCTTATAAATCCAGTGCACCAAGCTCCTGTACTCAGAACAAAATAGCATTTGAGAAGCATTCCTGAGGTCAGGCTGTTTGAGTGGAGGGATGGTCAATACAGGGAAACATCAATTAACATTTCAAAACAATGCCTCCCCGAACCCCACCCCCCACCCCCTTCCCCTGGCCCATTACCAGTGCGATGTGACCACTGTCTCTTACACAGATGTTCCCTCTACTTTTTGCCTTTTGTGTTCATCATAGCTTGTGTAACAGAGGAGGGGAAGTTGCCATTTAATTTTTTTAAGTGTGTGTGTGTGTATATATATATACATATACATATACATATACATATACATATATATATATATATATATACATATATATACTTTTTTTTAAGAAATATATTTTTTTTATTGATTTCAGAGAGGAAGGGAGAGGGAGAGATTGAGAGACAATCATTGAACGGCTGCCTCCTGCATGCTCCCTACTAGGGATTGAGCCTACAATCCCAGCATGTGTGCTGACAGGAATCAAACTGTGACCTCCTGTTTCATAGGTCAATGCTCAAGTACTGAGCCACACCAGCCGGGCAAAAGTTGCCATTTTAAACAAGGCAAGGGTTCTTAACTTGGGGATCAATGATATAGTTCAGGGAACTCTGAGTGTGGATAGGAAGAAAGTTTACACTTTTATTTTCATTGGCAAAATTGGCATCTCCTTCGATTATGGATGTAGGCAACAAAAGACAGCAATATTAGCAGGACGTGTCACAGGTATCTTGAAATATCATTCACACTCATTATTTCAGGGTAGCTGTAAGATCTGTCACTAGATCTTCTACATGTGTTAATAATGGAATACATGTATTACTATAACATAAAGGTGTTTTAAAATAACTATTTCAGAATACATTTTAAACTTTTTGTTTTAAAATTCCCTTAAGATTCCCTATGTAACTTTCCCCTGGTTTCCCCCAATGGCATCATCTTGTGAAACTATAGCACATCATCACATCAGGAAACTCACATGGGCACAATCCATGGGGCATCTGCAGGTTGGCTATGCACTCTTTGGTGTACATATGTGCGTGTGTATTTAGTTTGATACGATTTTGTCACACGTGTAGATTTGTGTGATCACCAGGACTGTTCCATCACCGCAAGGATCCCTCATGCAATCACCCTTTCATAGCCAGACACTCCCCATCCCCTCTCTCAGCCCTGCCATTTACTAATCTGTTCTCCATATCTATAATTTTGTAGTTTTAAGAATGTCAGAACATGGAATCTGTGACCTTTTGAGGTCTACATACTTTCAAAAGTATGTAACCTTTTGAGATTGGCTGTTTTTCATTCTGTATACTTCCCTGGAGGGCTGTCCAAATTCTTGTGTAGATAACGGTTTGTTCCTTTTGTTCTTGAGTAACGTTCCATGGTAGACACGTACTCAACTTGTTCAATCATTTGCTCACTGAAGGACATTTGGGTTATTTCCAATTCTGGGCTATAATTTGTTTTTAAACATATTTTGTTTTAAATGGGTTAAAAACATTGTTCTGAGATGGAATCCAGGGCTTTGCTACACCGCCCAAGGGACCCATTGTTGCAAAAATGTAGTTGTAAAGGGGAGAAATCTGTACCTCCACCTTGTTCCCTTCTATCCAGAGGAGCTGGATGGGAAGGGGGACAGGGAAGGGCAGTGTTTCAGAGCCTCGGCCAGGTCTTCTGCGCTGCTGGGGGAGACCTGGGGCAGATGGTCTGACATCGCAGCCACGTCACTGAGCTGACCTTCACGTAATGAGGGGAGTGGGCGGGGAGGAGAGGCAGAGGACGAGGACGGACAGAGGAAGAATGAGAGGGGCCCAGGCACACGGCAACCTGAAACCCCACCATTGTCCCCAACCTTAGGAATATCTGTCACACTCACCAGTGAGTCATGTGAGTGCTTTTCAGGAGACAAAGTAGTGACCGCGCTGAGTCCCACACCTGGAGCTGCAGGGTCAGGGGACAGCTGTGGGGGGTGAGCTGTGAGTGGGTGGAGAATTGTAGGGAGGTGATTCCCTGCCAGAGGTAAGCCCATCCCATTCTGTGATCTCAGCTGACACTGAACTACATTTATTTCATTAAATGTATCTGGAGGAATCAGGATGCACACTGTGATGGCCATGGAGCGAGCATCACAGCCCCCAAGAACAGCTCCCTGACTGGGAGGTTTCAGGTGGAATTTGTGCTACCTCCAGCCCTTTCTGGTACCTGGCGGCCTTGACAGAAGTCTAGTGGCCAAGTGTCAAGAAATGCCAGTAGTTAGGCAGAAGAAGCAAGAGCTAGGTCAGTGATGAGCAAGAGTTTGCAGGAGGAGACCATAAGTGGTCAAAAGTAAGCCAGCCACCATTGTACAACCGGCGAAGAATGAATGGATCTGGGCATCGACCCCACGCACTTCCACAAGAAGAACCACGACCAGGCCGTCTGTGCCTCCCGGTGCATGAACAGTTCTACCCACGAAGCATCAAACTTGAATCTGATCAGACTTCCAACATCCATGAAACAGAGTGCAGAGAGGCGTGTCAGACCCGCCGAGGATGCGTTCAGCACACCCAGGCTGTGGGGAATTTTACATGCAGGGTGACAACTAGTTTCTTCAGTAAGTTGTGAGGAAAAGCAAAAAGATGGAGGTGAGAGGAAACCTGTAGAGTTTTAAAGGTTTAAAAAATATAGCAACCACTCACAGTGTGTGGACTTCATTTGGATGCTGATTCAAACAAACAAACTTAAGGAAAAAATGGATGAGGCCAGTGACTGGCTATTTGATCATATTAAGGGATTAGTGTTAGCTTTTTTAGGTGTGACCATGGTCAAAGTTAATATCATTTAAAGGCACATACTCAGATATGTACAGATCACATGATATGATGCCTGGTGTTTGCTTCAAAATAATATAGGAAGGGGTAGGTGGATGGAAGTGTAGGCGAAAAAGATGGGTCACTAGTTGATATTGTTGAAGCGGATGATGGATGCAGAGGAGTTCGTTAAACTGTTCTGGCACTTTGAGGGTATATGTTTGATATACCCTCAAATGCAGTAAGCAACTTAATAAAACTACAAAATTGTCTGGTGAAGAGAGGGAAACATCTGGATTTGGAAGGGGAGTGCAGTCCGCCAACTGACTGGGGGTCAAGGGTAGGAGTGGGGGCGTCAGGCAACCTGGGCCCTAGACAGACACTGGGGGAGGGTCTCCCGGGTGGACAGATGGGGTGGGAAGGTGAAGGGAGTGTCAGGCAAGGCTTCCAGTTCTAGACTGTTGATTGGCAGTAGGCGTTTCATTTCTAGACTGTTGATTGGCAGTGGGCGTTTCATTTCTAGACTGTTGATTGGCAGTGGGCGTTTCATTTCTAGACTGTTGATTGGCAGTAGGCGTTTCATTTCTAGACTGTTGATTGGCAGTGGGCGTTTCAGTTTCCAAGACTTTGAAAGTGTTGAAAAGAAAATAATCTGAAGAATGAAATTGGCTGCAGCAAGCAGGAAGCTCAGCCTGTCCACGCCTTCCACCCACTCCCAGGCTCAGCTGTAAACACTGCCAGAGAGTCATAAATAGCCGGAGGGAAACCATTGAGCCACTGGGCAGTAATGAGGGCAAGATCACTGTGCACACACCAGAAAGACAGTTTGCAAACTGGGAGCACACAAGCCAAAGCATGGACTGGAGCTCAGGGCGTGTTGTTATAAAGCCGCTTACACAGTAAGAAGGCAGTGACTCTTTCCTCTTCACAGTGACGGGTTGTAATACTAGGATTTTCTTAAATGACAGGGAATTGATCAGTGGTTACCTCTTTCTACCTTGGGAAACAGCTCAAGTTTTGCTCATGATGTTTCGGAGGTATGACCAAGGTCAAGTTAATCTTACAAAATAACCTAAATTAACTGCTTGTAGGATTAAATTGGTTTTTTGTTTGTTTGATTGTTTTTAACAGCAACAGCTTCCAAAGCTCTCCACGATGTTGTCTTCTTTGCTTGGTACCTGAGGGGATGGCCACCTGCTGCTGCTTGCCTTCCCAGATGTCTGGCTGTCTGGGCATCCTGGTTTCCAGACACTTGATGGAGACTGGATATCAAGTCCAGCCCTCTGTCACTGCTCTGCAGACAGGGAAACAGCCCCAGGAAGTGGAGTCTTTGTGTACAAAAAGCACTGGGACAAGTCTCTGGTCAGAGGAGGTGATCTGGGAAGACCTTCTACACAGGAGCACGTGTTCACTCAGTAGCTGTTATTGAGTGTCTTACTGCTTGGCAAGTACTGGCTGGGCTGTGCTGGGAGGGACTCTCAGATGAGTAAGAAATAAGTTTTTTCCTGGAATAGCTTACTAGATCTGAGGTGGAGGGGGCTGGCTAGAGAGAAGGAGCAAAGAATTAAACAGAATATTCATGGACCTGTGGGCAAGAGAGCACTCGGGTGAGGAGTCAGCAAGTGCAGGAGGCTCCTATCACCTGTGTTTCTGGGCAAGCGACTTTCCGTCTCTGAGCCTTGACAACCCTGTCTACAAAATGGGTGTGATCACTTCAGCTTGGCCTGACCCACAGAGGAGGCATCTGGAGAATGACTACAAGAACTTTTACATGTAAAATGTGGTTGAAGATATTTTGACAAGATGAATAAATATATTGACTTTGCACATATATGTTTGTACTGGTGAGTCGTGAAGAGGTTGCAAAACCACCTCCCCCAACTTTAGCAGAAAGCAACTCCCCCACCCCACCCCAAGGCCCTCTGAGCACATATGGGCAGATGTACACAAGGAGAGACAACACATGTCAGGTGGCTGGAGGGGCCAGCCGGTGGGGGCGACAGAAAGAGGAAATGGAAGAGGTGAGATGAGCAACAGTTGCTTCCTGTTGTGCCGTCAATGGAGCATGGTGGGAAGAGTGAGCCTGAGGTTCTGGCACAACATCTATTCAAAGCGAGTGAACACGGGCACCGGCAGAGCTTGTGAACCGGAGGGCACGTCTGTGGTTCAGAAACTCCAGTGTTAAGAACTTAGAGATGAACCACACTGACCCTCTTGTGGGCTCAGCCCAGATGGGGTGACCTTTGCCCAAGGAAGGTAGAAATGGAGAGAAAGAGACAGAGTGAGATCCAGGATGAGACGGGAGCCAAACTGGGGCTGTTCCATCAAAAAGCCAGTTTGTCGGGTGCCGGCTCGGCTAAGGTAGCCCACTACTTCCTGCTCCCCGTGGGTAGTGCCAGGTCCTCCGTGCAGATGGACAAGGCTTCTGACCAGGAGGAAGTTGTGCTCTTGTAGGGAGACAAATTGCCCCGGAGCTAATTCCTATACTGAGATGGGAAGCTTAGAGCAGGGCATCAGGGAGGCCTAGAAAGACTGGGGGAGACGGGGGGCTTTTGAGGGGAGCTGGGTCGTGGAGTACAGGGAGGATGAGGCTGCAGGCAAAGGTTCACAGATTCAGTCAGTACTGCCTGAAGAGAGAAGCAGGTGTTTTGAAAATGCGATGCCACTTTTCACTGTCATAGTCCATGTGTGCAACATGTTAAAAATGTGTGTGTGTCAGGGGCATGTCCGAGTGGTGAAGATGTTGAAGTCTCTACTCTGAAGTTGAAGCAACCTCGTGTCCTGTGCATCTCGGGTGCCTGGTTTCAGAGGCTGGTCCATTCCCTTCCAGGGCAAACAATCCTTGCACATCTTTCCTTTTAAAAAATTTTTTTTCAATTACATTCAATATTATATTAGTTTCACGTGTACAGCATAGTGGTTAGACATTTGTATAACTTACAAAATGATCCCCCCATGAGTCTAGTACCCCTGATACCATATATAGTTATTACAATATTATTGACTATATTCCCTATGCTGTCCTTTACATCTCTGTGACTATTTTATAACTGCCAGTTTGTACTTCTCAATCCCTTCACCTTTTTCACCCAGCCCTCAACACCCCTCTCACCCAGCAACCATTATTTTGTTTTTTGTATCTATGAGTTTCTGTTTCGTTTGTTCACTTATTTTGTTTTTTTAGATTCCACATATAAATGATACCATATGGTATTTGTCTTCCTCTGTCTGACTTACTTCACTTAGCATAAATACCCTCTAGGTTCATCCATGATGTTGCAAATGGTAGAATTTTATTATTTTTTAATGGCCAGGTAATATTCTATTGTATGTATGTACCACACCTTCTTTATCCACTCATCTGTCAGTGGACACTTGAGTCTTGTTTTCTTATTCATTCAGCTACCCTATTTCTTTTGTATGGGGCATTTAATATATTTACATTTAAAGTAATCATTGATAGGTATATAATTATTACAATTTTATTATTAATATTTATATCTTATTTTTCTTCCTCCTCCTCCTCCTCCTCCTTTCCCCCCACCCCCCCCCCCCTTTCTCTCTCCTTCCTAAAGAAGCTCCTTTAACCTTTAACATTTCTTGTAATACTGGTTTGGTGATGATGAAGTCCTTTAGCATTTTCTTGCCTGGGGAGCACTTTTTTTTTTTTTTTTTTTTTGAGAGGGAGGAAGCAGGAGAGAGAGCTCGAGAAACATCTATGTATTGGTTGCCTCTCATATGTGGCTTGACCTGGATCAAACCCATAACCTAGGTATGTACCCTGACTGGGAAATTGAACCCATAACTTTTGGTGCATAGGACAATGCTGCAACGAACTGAGCCACCCTGGCCAGAGCCTATCTAGGGAGTCTTTATTTTTCCTTCAATTTTAAATGATAGCTTTGCTGGGTAGAGTAATCTTGGTTGTAGGTCCTTCTTTTTCATCACTTTGAATAGCTCATGCCAATCCCGCTGGCCTGCAACGTTTCTGTTGAGGAATCAGCTGACAGTCCTATGGGATCTCCCTTGTAGGTAACTAACTGCTTTTCTCTCACTGCTTTTCAGATTCTCTGTTTGTCTTTGACCTTTGGAATTTTATGATGTGTTTTGGTGTGGGCTTCTTTGGGCTCATCTTGTTTGGGACTCTGCTTCCTGAACATGTAAGTCTATTTCTTTCAAAAGGTTAGGCAAGTTTTCAGTCATTATTTTTTCAAATGGGTTTCAATCCTTCGTTCTCTCTCTGCTCCCTCTGGTACCCCTATGATGTGAATGTTGATATGCTTGATGTTGTCCCAGAGGTCCCTTAACTATGCTACTTTGTTCTTGTTTGATTCTTTTTTTTTTTTTTTTGGCTGTTCTGATTGGGTACTCTCCACTACCTTGCCTTCCAAGTTGCTGATTCAGTCCTCTGCTTCATCTATCCTGCTATTGATTCCCTCTAATGTATTCTTCAATTTCAGTTATTGTATTCTTTATTTCTGACAGGTTCTTTTTATATTTTCTACCTCCATTTTTATGTTTCCTGCCCTGTTGAAGTTCTCACTGAGTTTACCTATTCTTCCCCTAAGTTAATTGGAATCTTTTTTTTTTAAAATATATTTTATTGAGTTTTTACAGAGAGGAAAGGAGAGAAATAGTTAGAAACATTGATGAGAGAGAAACATCGACCAGCTGCCTCCTGCACACTCCCCACTGGGGATGTGCCCGCAACCAAGGTACATGCCCTTGACCGGAATCGAACCTGGGACCTTTCAGTCCGCAGGCCGACACTCTATCCACTGAGCCAAACCGGTTTCGGCTAATTGGAATCTTATGACCAGTGTTTTGAACTCTATCTCTAGCAGATTGCTTGCCATGACTATAGCAGATGAGCTGTTGTATGTGGGCTGACCCCATGGAGCGGGATTCACTATTGCAGGGCTCTAGTGCCTGCTGAGTTCACCCTTTTGCTGTGTTGTTTGTGGAGCTAATCAGGTGTTACTCTGCTGTGGTCTGAAGCTGGTCACCAGGTGTGTTGGTTCTGGGCCTTTTGGGAGGTCTCCAGTGCATGCCGAGGGCACCTACTGCCTGTACCCAGTCCAAAGCCACCTGGTAGGACCTACAAACTGATCTGTGGTTGGTAGTTGCCTGTGCTGGGCTTGGAGATACCTAGGAGAGGCTCAGCTGTGAACCAAGGCCGGCTGCCACTAAGCAGAGGGTTGAGGGCTGCTTAGCAAGATGCACAGGGCATGCTGAAAGGTTTGTGTACCTTTCAGAGATTTTAGGGAAGACCACAGTGTGGGCTGAAGCCTGAAAGAGGTTAGGGCCTGTGCACAAGGTGGGTGGACGGGTTCTCAGGGATTCAACAGGGTTGGATGAGTTTGATGGACACAGATTTGGTACCTGCATATCCTGGAGACTGGGAGGTGATGGCTCAACAAAGTTATAAATTGACAGAGAGCGCTTCCCCTCCAGTCCTCGCCTTAAAGCCAGACAGTTCAGTTCCTACTTGCATGTTCCTGGTGCCTTCCGGGCTGCTGCCCAGCGCTGGGGCTCAGATCGAATGAATTCCTCAGGAAGTAAGTCCATGGGAGGGCCCTTTAAGAGGATGCCTGGGACCCCAGCAGCCCTTCATCTCACATGGATGGAATCCCTGCTGGTTTTACAGCCAGATGTGGGGACTTCTCTTCCCAGCACTGGTGGTCCAGGCTGGGGAGCCCTGTTTGGAGCTGGGACTGCTCACTCCTCAGGGCACCTCCGCAGCCCAGATACCCCTCCTGATTCTTAATTGACACTCCTGGGTGTGGAACCAGTTCATCTTATCTCCACCCTCCTACCAGTGTCCATGGGGCTTTTTTATATCCGTAGTTAGAAGAGTTCTCTTTTCAGCTACTCTTCAGGTGACTCTCAAGGGTGGTTATTCTAAAATTTAGTTGTAATTTTGATGTGGTCATGGGAGGAGGTGAACACAGTGTATGTATTCCTCCCTCTTCCTTGCACATCTTACAGACAGCAAAGAAGACAAGTCCCCCTCCTGCACGACCAGCTTCTCTTGCTGCTGTGCACTGGGCTATCTCTACTTTTTAAAAACTCCTCACCAAAAATATGTTTATTAATTTTATTTTATCTTTAAAAGAAATTA